>NC_141135.1:61672495-62374995 GCF_053477565.2 Lygodium microphyllum
AGACATCAGCACGCCACATATGAAAAAGATCATGACAGCCAGCTAAACAAAGTTACACGAGCATTCTTGGAATTGATGTTACTCGTGTATGCACAGCATGCATTGAGATATGTCAAGTTTACAATGAGTGATTTTTTGATCTGCTTTTACTATGACAAGTCAGCAACTTGTGTTATGACCTCTAGAGATCTCTTCTTTTAAGTATGGCTAGCTTTCTTTCCATAGTGTAAGCGTTCCTTGGGTATTCTGGGGCAGTTTTTACGTGGCCGGTCTCCATGGTTATCATGCCATGTTAAATTGTCTGCTTTCAATTTCTGATTGGGGGTCATAAATTCGGGCATGTATCTGAGGCATTATTTTGTTCACTGATTACAAGCGTTTTGGGAACATTTGAACTTTTTACTGGTTGGTCCAAGCATAATTCTTGGCTAAAATTTACTTGATTTTAGGATTTTCATGATATGCAAGCACAATGTTTGCAGCTGATTCTGAGATATTGTTTGTCAAGCACTGGGATATCAACAAATTTGACTTATGTGTTGCTACTATGACCGTGTCCAGTTTTTCTGGTATACACTAGCACTGTGCTTTACTGTGAAAGAATCCTGTCCTTTTTCTAAAAATTATAGCTCAGAGGGGATGTATTGATGGTTGTAAAATATACAGTGACTGTTTTGATGTAGTAGCTTGGCTTTTTGGTGGTTGTGGTTTGCTAGAATGCACTTTTTTCAAGAATTGTGCATAACCTAACAAACAATGTCTATTTCACTTGTATCAACATGTCTCATGGATGCGGGTTGTTTTGACCTTTTGCACTGCAGAAAAATTTCATGTTGTCAAGCGGAAACGAGACAAAAAGAAAGAGGTATTTTCATGTTTTTCCCATCTGCTAATGAGGAACGCATTCACTATATGTTATGATGGATTCCTGTGCAAAGAATTGTTGTTGTTGTAAACAATGTTTTGAATACTTTTTACAATGGCTTGTTGTTTTGTGTTTCAGACTCCATGTAATAGATATTTCGGCTAAGATGCTATCCCTGTTCTGTGTGAATTCTAATTTTAAGTGCCTTGTGTTTTCTTGTTGCTGAAGTAGAACAAAAAGATTTAAGAGCTGAGCATGTTCTGAGAGAACATTGGAAAACTTGGACACTAAGTGGCTAGCTTAGTTTGTCAGCTGATGATGCTGTACAGCTTGACAACAAAAAGAGAATTACATAATGCTCTATGTATATTTGATGAAGTCCCTTTTGGAATGTCTCAAAAATTGGCACTAGCCAAAAACAGGATTAAGTCCTCAAACTGAAGGGGCTTCTATTTATAGTGTGGCCTTTAGGAGCTAATTGGAGCTTGTATATTGATACTCTGGCATGTAGGGTTATGCATCGAATTCAATGTGTCACTTAACATGAAAATGACTTTGTACTTCTTCGGACCTAAGAAAGCAAAAATATTGGGTTTTTGTATCTAACACTTATTTCAGATTATGGAATGTCCACATCAATCAACGGCTGTGTGTGTTATGTACGTACTAGTGGTCTCCATTGTGTAAAGATGTCCGTGCAAAGGAATTTTCTATTGTAGATGCCAATTTTTTGTAAAAGCATCTCTGAAGTCCACATCCAAAACATAAAATCCCTAATGTTTGACTAGGGATTCCATTGCTTTATGCTACAATTCCAAGTACTTACTGTTGGTTGCAGATGATTGCCTATTTTCTAGGATCTGTGGTGTGATTGCCCTTGGCATATTAGCTTCAGTGAAAAATTGGCAGGATAGTTTTTGAAATAATGATTATTGGAATTTGAACCTTGGTGCACTGTATTGTCCATGTTATGGTTGAGATGTGCTGACTCACTAGCATGGACATTTATTGCAGAACACTGGCACTAAGGAAGGGTCGGATTCCAGGTCAAGCTTCAGTAGTTCTGGACCTTCTAACAGAAGTGGAAGGAATGCTGTAGCCTCAGGTCGGGGGGTTGGAAGGGGTAACACATCACTGAAAGGTAATTATTTTAGGGTGATTCTGTACAATCTCATTGACAGAGCTATATCATCCTGTCCCTGATGCTTTGACAAACTTTTGAACAATCTAGAGGTTAATGGACGTAGTAAAGTGGCATTGAGCAGAGAAAGTGGGGTACCTCCTTCAAAGAGTTCAATCCCTGCCTCTGGAGCAGTTTCGTATTCTCAGTCTGTTCAGCCAAAATCGTCCTTCAGTGACTCCCTGTAAGTATTTCGGATATCTGTCCTCAGTACTGTTCATGTGCTGGTGTTTTCTTCTACTTGGGAAGGGATGTTCTAGCGTTTGATTACAATGTGGAAAGTGAAAATGATGACTTTGCCTAACGGTATGCCATCTGTGCACAAAATCTACTTGCAAACCAACTTGTGAGATGCAAAGGCAGGTGACTAGCAAATTTGGTGAGACATAAGGGCCTGATGCACTTTCTCTGCAGATTATCTGTTAGAGTACTTCTTGTTATTGCTGCTGTTAGTGACATAGACACTTTCCAGGTCAAAAATCATGAAATTGTCCGATCTGATGTACTGGTTTGTCTCTGTTTTTGGTTACAACCATGTAAGTAATCAAGTGTGGAAATGCTCATGTACCTAGTTATGAGATGCATGCAGATGTGGTATGCTAATCTTGTGAGATAGAAGAGCCAGTTGTACTTCTAGGTGTGAGATCTTTAATTGTGCTAGATGCAATTACCCTGGATGTTACTCTTAACCCTTTCTTGAAAATGTCTTATTCTTTTATGTTGGAATGTTTTTGGATTATAATAATCTTTTGGTTGAAGTTACTCACTATTTTCCTGCAGTAGCAGTAAGAGTACATGACACACTGATTTGATTTAGTCTTGTAGTTGCTAGTGTCGTTTGTTGATGTTCTAAAATGTTCATGTTGCAGGAATGGACCCTTACTGCCTTCTGTTGTCCATTCAAATGGAGATTCTAGTTATTCCTCTCAGGCCTCAGCCCTCCAAGGATCATGGCCTGCAGGTTTGGGAACAGCTAGCCCTGCAGCTCTGCAGGGTGCATGGCTTGCAGGTGCAGGAAGAGGACAGGGCACCATAGCAGATATGCTCAAGTCAGGTGCTGCTCGTTTGCCGAACTCTTCAGTGTCACAGATTGGTAATGTTGTCAGTCGCTCAGCCCCTGCTCCCATGACATCTGCATCTCCAGAGTCAGACATGTATGTTACGTCAAGCTCTGTTCCCCTTTCAGCCTATGATTCCATTGGCCAAAACACTGCCATATTGCCAAAACCAGATTCTGTGTATACGGCAGAACCACGTAGCAATTTTACCGAGTTGCTATCTTCAGATGATCAGACCATTGAATCTTCTCCCTCTGCATCTTTGGGAGCTCAGTTTGAAGATACTGACGAAGTTGGTCATCCATTGGGACTGGTAGAGTCCTCAAGATTATCATCACAGACTTCTTCACACGCAGCAACCTTGGTGAACCAGTTTAGTAGTGCTACTGTGTATACAGGACAGCACTATGTTGAGATTCCACATGGTAAGACAACCAATGAAATTCGATCCTTTTCTGTTGGGGAAGGTTCTGTTACCGGAAGTTATCCCTACTTGAAATTCAAACAGTTAGAGGGAATCTGTATGGGTGTGTTTTTTATATTTTTGACTTGCTGTACACTACAGATGTGGAGGAACAAGATGATGGCTCTGGTGTTGAAGCTGATGAAATACCTCTAGACAACGTGACTTCTTCAACATATACGGATTCTGTCTCAGCAGCTTCTGTAAAGCTGCAAGACTTGAGTCTCCGAGATGAACCGGTTATAATCCCAGACCATTTGAGAGTTTCAGATGCAGATTGTACTAAACTGAGCTTTGGAAGCTTTGAGTCAGGTGTGGAGGGCCTTTCTGTGAGCTTTGCATCCGAAAGTAAAAGCCCTTCCTTTTCTGTTGGTGAAGTTATAGTTGATAATGAATCAGTAACCCCGAGTGAAGCACCCACATTGAGGTCAGCTAGGTAAGTGCATGTTCAAGTCTGAAGTTTATTTATACGTGTCACTGAAAAATTTGATTTTTCCAAAGTTCAAGCAATACCTTCCTCTATTGTTCAAGGAAATTTGTTGTGCTTCTCTCTTAAGGAATTAAAAGCAACAGACGGACTTTTAACATTATAATGACCTGTCTAAATATCCTTAACAGTTTGGCCCCCAGTTCTGGTACCCAGGCTGACCTACCAGCCACAGTGAGCAATCTTGAATCACCTGCAGTGAGTACAACACAAAGTGACTCACTTGGCCTGAAACCTGAGGAAGCCACCCAGGAAAGACCACAGCACGAGTATCTTGTAGCTACCAGCTATGCTGGAGCTAACCTTGCAAGTCAGAGTCAAGAAAGCCAGTACTTAAGTGAAGATTCCCGGGCTCAAGATGTTACTCGTCTATCCAGTGTTTTGGTAAAGTTAATGATTTTTTAAGTCGCTTGATTTTCTCATTGTATTCTGGATTCTCATTTGTGATTGTTGTACATTTTTATCAATGGAAAAGCTGATGAAGAGGATGTTGGCTCTTGCAGCAACCATATTCAGACCCTGCTACAACCTATTACAGTGGAGTATTCCGATCAAGCCCTGAAGCTGAGGCTCGTTATGCAGCATTCCTCCCCTCTGCTGCAACTGGAAAATATGGGGCTATTCGACCATCAGCAACTGAACAGAGTACAGCAAATCAAGAGGTGACCTGGTTATTACTACTACGTGTTTAGTTAGTCTAATCCAGCATATTGTTAACCTCTCTTATTATTGCTTGCAGGCCACAAATGCCATGGTATTCCAAAATCACAACACAATTGGTCAGGCATTGCAATCTGCAAATGTTCCAACGGTTCAACAGCAGTCTTTACCAATCCATCCTTATCCAACTCAACCATCGGCAGTGCATCTAAGTCCTTTTACAAATGTCCTGAGCTATCCGTATATGCCTCCTGGTTTTTCCTATGTGCAAAGCCCTTATCAACACAATTATGTAGGGACTGCTAATGCGATGAAATACTCTATGCCTCAGTACAAGCCAGGTGCAAGTATGGGTGTTGGCATTCACAACACTGTGACACCTGGTGCCTCAGGCTATGGTGGCTATGCAAATTCTCAACCAGGAGCACATTCTTTAAATCATCCAGTGACTGCAGGGAATGCTTCCAGCTTTGATGAGGTTGCGGCTCAATACAAAGATAATAGTATATATATTCCAAGTCAACAGGTATGTACACTTGTTAGATTGTTCTAAGCATATAACTAATTAAGTGATAGTGAAGATACTTATTTGTTCTAGTTTGTTAAAAAAAAAACAGCAGGTGGAAGGGTCTTCCAATTGGCTTCAGGCTCCCCTGTCTCGGGAAATGCCAGGGGGTTCTTACTATAACATGCATGGCCAAAATCAACCAGCGAGATACTCGCAAGCACAGTCGTTGAATGCACATTCTCTGCCAGGGGCTGTTTACAGTAATCCGTATCGTCCACAGCAGTCTGGATCCAGTCCCAATGCACATCAACTTCTTCAACAACATCAGGTACTAGGTTCTGTTAGTGCACTTGGGACTCAAATTGGAACATATCAGCAAGCTCAAAGAGCACAACAGTCCTGGGCAAACGGCTTCTAGGCTGTTAAAGTTTGCACTCTTAGTGTGTGGATTTTGACCATGTCAATGTTTGAGTGTGAAGTGATCCATAAAAGAGTCTGCCTGGGATGCTTCCCTTTGCTCTTCTGGTGCAAGGATCACCAGTGAATTGGTTTTTGTGGAACCAATGAGGAAGTGACCTGACTATGGATGTACACCAAAGAACTTGACCTTTGTGGTCAGTCATTTCCATGTAAAACCAGCAATGTTTCTTAAGTGGACACCTGTCCTCCACTCCTGGTAATGGCAAACTAACATTGTAAAGTGGCAGGTAGTTTTAACATACTTCCTGGTACCAGCTAACATGATTCAAGTTTGAAACAAATAACTGGACTGTGCAGTTTATCCTGTTCTAAGTAGTTTTGCTTGAATTGATAGGTATTGAAGTGGATAACTGCCACTAATCAGTATCGGTTTGTCTAAATATTTTGGCAAAAGTCTAAGTTGAATTTTCTTTGAAGTACCTTATTTGGAAATGCTCCTCAAACAGTGTTGCTTGAAACTGCACATTGTACATGTTTTTAAGTGCTTATGCAAAGTAACCATTAAGAAAGGACTTTACTCTGGAAAAGCTTACCATTTTGTTGGTTTGAAAGGACTTTGGTCTGCTTTTAATTAATAACATGACACTGGGATTTTTTTACCCTCTGCATATATTCCTGGGATCTAGTGCACTACTTCAACAAATGGTTCCTTTCTGAAAAGGCTCAAGCATGTTTCTATCTAATATGGAACTGCAGAGCACTCTTGGTGTGGCCTGCAGAGTGTCACTGGTTTATCACCCTTGTACTGTAAAATTTGCATACCAGCTACAGCATTTGAGGCTTACTGCTTGTAGGACCTGCCTGCCCTGAAATCAGAGTTTGGAGGCTCTTTGCAAGTTGATGTAAACTGAGATAATGCGAGATAACTCCAAATGGGTTGATAGGGTTTACAAATGTAGAGGTAAACATGTGATTAAGGCTCTGAATCTCATTCAAGGCTTACCAAGGTACTCTTCACATAGGACAGACAAATCAGAGTTTTAGTTGCAATCCACCTTGGGTTCCATTGGTGCAAAAACAAACATAATGCAAGTTTTCATTAGCACCAAAAAGAGAACTAATTACCAAAGTTATGAAAGTCACTTGGTAATCATGACCCAGAAGTAAGAGTGAATAAAGTTGTGTTCCTCAGGTACATGTATATGCTAAAGGGGCATCAAGATTTTGACATGCATAGGAAAAAGAGATGTCCAGATTTTGACATGTATCTGAAAAAGGGACTCCGAGATTTTAGCTGGTATTTGAGTCCTTTCTATGTGCTCCAGGATGCCATTGGCACCCAAAAAAAACTGACCAAAGCTATACAATTTATTACATACATTGTGACCCTAAAACATTGGAGTGCTTAGGCTATTTGGAACTCTTCTATGGTAGCTTTGCCACCTTGATGAATTACTCGTTTGCCCACTTTCCTAGCTTCCTGATTGGTGATTTTACTTGTTCATGCCTTGAGCTATGTTGATTATGTGATCCACATTTGGTTGACATTTTTATTGCTTCAAGATATTTGTCTTACATTTTCTGAACTCTCAAAGTTAATTATTTACTTCCTTGGTGGGTGATTTCCCATGGTGCCGTACAATCCCCTCTTATTGGAATTGGCTTTAGTTTGGTCTCTAGCTAATATGAGCTTAAATGTCCTTGATGGTCTTTATCATTTAGTTTTTTGTGTTTCTTCATGCCATCAAATAGAGAGGCAGCCTCTTAAATGTGCATGAAATGGCTTTAGTTTGGTCTCTAGCTAATATGACCTTAAATGTCCTTGATGGTCTTTATCATTTAGTTTTTTGTGTTTCTTCATGCCATCAAATAGAGAGGCAGCCTCTTAAATGTGCATGAAATTCAGTCTTTTGCAATGGACCTTTATTAACAATACAAAAGATAGCATATGCTTTTCTTTGTTTCAATCTTGATCATTTAGTTTCTTGTGTTTCTTCATGCTATCAGGTCAAGGAGGCCACATCTTCATTGCAATGTGGCTTCATTAGTGATTGAAAGGATAGTGTGTGCAGTACTTTGTTTTTTCTCCTTCCTTTATTTGGAGTTCTTTCCATACTCCATGCACTTTCTTTGTTTGTCATTTCCTCTCCTTCATCTCTAATCTTTTTACTAGGTATATCCAGCTTTGTTGCTAGCTGTTGCCTAGCTCCACCAAGCATGTAAGCAGTTTGACAAGTGAGCCATTGAAAACCATATTCTTTGCTTCCAAGTTGCAAACTAGTTGAGATTGCTAATTCTCCCATGGGCTTGTTGGCTCTTGATTTGGCTTGGTTAGTTGTATCAAGACTGTTGAGGAAGTCTTTGGGGTTCAGGTCCATCTTGCTCTTATAGCAAGAGCTTAGGTCTAATCCTCAAACTTAGGTATTGTCCTTAACTCGTGTTTGAGGCAGCAAGGAAGATTAGAAAACACTATAAGCTTCATTGCATTAGGGGGAATTAAAATGCATTGTTGTTGGAGAGAGTGTGCGTGTGTCTACATTAGTTTGCTCTTTACAATATAGTATTTATTGCTATTTGATGCATCTTTTACATTGTGAAAAGGATTGATTGGGATATTTGATATTTTACTCAATTGCTTATACTCCGGGATATTTGAGAGAGAGAGAGAGAGAGAGAGAGAGAGAGAGGTTTTGTCCTCTTAAATGGTGGGAGGTTGAGACCTCAAGCATGTAATGTTGTAGAATGGCAAAAAGATGCTAGGTTGGTTACAACTTAGCCTTTTATACTTAACCCTAGTAGGCTAAATATTGGCTAAGGCATTTAGGCACTTTTGCTTTATTAGAAGCCAGCCTAGAAGAGCTTTGTCCTCAAATTTGAATTTGGAAGGAAGATACAAGGAAATACAAAAATAGCTTGAAATAGTTGAAGTCATGTTGAGATAAATCGAGGAAAAAAGACCATGTAAATGGAATAAACTATTGTAGGTTGTCCAAAACATGCAATACAAATTTGGTCATATCTTGAAGTAGAAGTGGAAGTGTTCAATTTTCATGTATGAGGTATAGACATGCAGAGGACAATACGTAGTATCCAACCATGCTATCAAAATCGAATTTTGATGAAGATAAAGTATTTAACTTCAGAATAGAAATTTATTATAGTAAGTTGATTACTGTCCAGTGAATGAACTATCCTCTTGAAGAAGGCATGGAAATTGTTCCAAATAGGAAGCATGTTGCTAAGAAGATTCTTTCATAGGCAAACTCTTCCACTTAATAAGATACTCCACAAGAACTCCGTTCCTTAGAACTTTCTTTTGCTTACTAATAATCTTTTCGGGTTCAAATCATCTTCATCAAGGGGAGGTAGTTCTTCAAGAACTTGGATTTTAGGGCCAACATCTTGAGCTGAGATACATGAAAGACATTGTAGATGCGTGTAGTTGAAGGTAAATCAAGTTGATAGGCAAGATCCCCAATTCTCTTAACTATTTGATATGGATTATAATATCTATGAGCGAGTTTATTATGTCCTCCAGTTACTCTATGCCTAAATTGTAACCATATTCACCATGAAAATGACCTTCCCATTGGATCAAAGATGTGCTCTGATACCAATGTAAAGAAGCTAATTCCCACATGAAGTCATTAAATTGAAAATACAATAAATATTCTAAAATGCCAAGAAACCATAGCCAAGGTGGCTAGGCATGAAATGATATTATCAATGTTGGCTGCGAATCAAATGATGAGTGGTTGTAGCATGGTATGCACCCCAAGCTATAGCGGCCAAGAGTATTCACCCTTTTAGATGGTGGGAGGTTGAAACCTCAAACATGTAATGTTGTAGAATGGCAAAAAGATGCTAGGCTAGTTACAACTTAGCCTTTTATACTTAACCCTAGTAGGCTAAATGTTGACTAAGGCATTTAGGCACTTTGACTCTATTATAAAAAAGGATTGATTAGGATATTTGATCTTTACTCAATTTCTCATAGTTGGGGATTTTGATGATCTTGAATAGAGCAACCCCAAGCTTTAGTGTTAGTCTTTCCACTCCATGCATTTTAGAGATGAGTTTGGAACTCATAGGTCCTTGAAACCATGCTTTTTGTAGACAATAGAAGGATGTGGAAAATTAGTCTTGCTTTTGGGGTCTATGTTAACATTATCCTCAAAGGATTTATGATGAATTTAACCTAGGGTTCATATTGATTGAATGTATTTACTTTCAACATTGCATTCTTAAAGAGCCTACTTAATAACATTTTAATATTTTTTGGGTGGAAAACTTCGGCTAACAACAATGGTCAATGAGAACAATGCTTTATACACTTGATTAATTTGAGACTAACATGCATAGTACATGTTGATTTTCTTTTAGAGTTTGTGAAGATGTCTTTTAACTTTTTCAAATCAATATCAACTCTTCAAGTTGTGTACAAGCTCTAGACATGTTCAAACTTTTGCTAGCAATTTTTCTTTAGAAGATTTCTAGCTATTAATCTTGAATCCTCCCACCACATCACTAAATGCTTTTTGAACATTGCCTTGACAAGCCTTCAAGCTTGAGTACTAAGGGATCTACAACCAAAGCCCTCTTGGCACCCTTGTCATCTCTTAGTTAAGTTTGATCCTTGCGAAGAGACTTATTGCATTTGGATCCGGTCCTAGCATCTGGAATAGACAAAAATATCCCCTTGGTGAAGGGCTCCTGCAACTAGCCTTGGGAGAGGCATGGTGCATATGTGAGTGCAACTTGGTTTAATACAAATCCTAAGTAGAGTATACAAACATAAACAATATTCTCCAATGCATCATTTTAGTGCATTAAACAATCCTTGGGATGCAATCCATGCAACTTGGGGCTCGCCCTAGGTAGTGTCCTTCCAATTTGAGGTTTCATTTTCTTGTGGAACTTGTCATGAACTTCGGGGAAGGTGCTAGACTAGCCCTTGAAGGGATTTTGGTCTCTTGATTATCTCTAATGCCTTTAACTCTAATGTGTTTAAGTTGGGCTTGATTTCCTCTTGTTTAGAAACCTTTGGTCCCTTGACTTGAATACTTGGAGTTAAAAGATTACAAAGTCCCTTAAATCATAATTCTTCCTTGAGAGCCTAAGTTTTTTAGTCATAATTTAGAAGGCTATGAAGAGCTTTTCTTCATGTGGATTGAAGGGAAAAAAAAGTTCGTTATGCACATGTGATTTCTTTCTATCCCTATGGTATTTTATCTAATTCTTTGATTGTAATCCTTAGATGGTTGAAATGAGAAAACTAGCATATCCGGTGGCTAAATTGAATAGCTTATAGGTCATGTTAGGAACTTCCTCTAGTCTATTTGATACTTATATAATGTGGTGAGTCTAACCCCCCTTAGATCTAATCCTCACAAAGAACCCCAATTTGTAATTTGGTGAATTTCCTCTTTTATGATTATTTGAGATAGTATAGTCGGCTTAACACAAAGAGGAGTAGGGAATTCTACTAGCTTTCCAATAGTAAATCTCCAATGATAATGTATTCTAACTAATGTTCCTTTGCTCTATCTAGGATTTCCTACATTCATCGATTCAAATTTTATCAATGCAAAATTTATGTAGAAATTCTATGCAATATCATGCGATAATTTGGATTTGATCCCATCATAAAAGAGAAATCTCCTTCTGAAAACTGCTCGCTATGATACTGTCGTTTTAGAATCCACCTACTAAGCTACAAAGCATAATAAGGTGTTTGAATCTGGTAGTTGTACTGCATGCACAATTACTTTATTAAGCCCAAAAGGTGTGACATCATTGCATGAGCTACCTTCTGTCCCACTCCCATGTTTCTTCACTTTGGGGCCCTCATCCATGAGCTTCATAACTTGTCACATGTTCCACTCCTTGCAATCTTCAGTAATCTTGAAATCATGTGTTTGTTGACTCTATGGCTTGCAAGGATATGAGAACAAGGTTGATAGATAATGTGGCTAGGTTAATTTTGTCTAGGCTAGAGTATGACCTTGATTTAGATGCTTTCTTCGGGTTGAAGGGTAGATCTTTTTGAGAGTTATTGCGAGAGGGGATGTAGGGGTATAATGTTTAACATGAGAGGGTAGAAGGGCTTTTGGCCTTGAGAGAAGGATAGGGACTTGTAGAGAAGGATTCTCTAGGGACGTGATGATAGGTGAGGAATCTTTGATGCTAATGAGACTATAAGGCATGGAGGATATCTTAAGGAGATGGTGGTATGATGGGTCTTCTTCGATGCTCCCACGATCCTTTGTACTTCTCTCAATTTCTGTCTCTTTCTCTGTCTGTCTGTCTCTCTCAACCATGATTTGAAAGAATGATTAAGAGCACTCAAAAGAATGATGATGAATTTTAGAAAAACTTTTAGCCCATGGGGCTAAGGCTATTATATAGCCTAGGTCTACTATTGTGCCCTCTAAGAATGAATTTCTTGCCCAGAATGCTATTGAGTTTTCCCCTTTTGGTGTTGATCTAATCAACGGTGGTGGTGGTGTTTGGGCCTTAGTCTTGATGAGTTTGATGAGGGTGTTGTAGCTCATGATGATCAATTTGTTATATCTTAGCATGATGGCAATATTGTCAATGATGATGATGGTTATCATGCAATTGATGTGGCACTACTACTCGATCAAGCCATTGATTAGTTCGTTTGGACCAGCATGGCAGTGATGATGATGAGCCTGTTTGAGTTGACAATAGTAGTCTCACTAATTTTGATATGACTATATGGAGGGAAATATTTGAATAATACTTAGGTCAATGTGAGATTAAGTATTATTCAAATATTTCCCTCCATTACAATAATGATGTGATTGCGAAATGGTGACTTCAAATATTAAAAATAATGAGTTGAATAATTAAAGTATAAATTCTAAGGTTCATGTCCTATGTCCTTTAGGCTTTGGTCATGTGTTGAGCCTAGGTTTTGGGCCATAGGTGTGAAACAAAACACCTTGTTAGTATATTATTGCACAAGACTTTGCATCTTACAAGTGCCTAGATTGATTTATCTTTGCTAGGCTTTGTAAATTGTCATTCAAAGATCACAAAATACAAATAACCATATTTTTTGTGGAGAAGGCCGAAACACCCATAAGGTGGGGTGCCTCCCCTCAAAAGATTAGCTTAGAGAGCAAGCAAGAGCTACATTAGAATTGCTCCTTATGTAGATATGATATCTTGCAAGTTGGTAGTGTAGCTCAATCGTAGTAGGACCCTTGTCGTTGATGACCCTAATAAGGACTAATTGATGTGTTTAAGTGGCCAATAGTTGGAATTTCATTGATGAACCATGTGAACATAGATAATAGAACAGTCAACCCAACATATAGAACTTAATATACTTACACCCTCTTTTCCAACTAAGTGATATACCTGGCAATACTTGCATCCTTGACCTTACAATTATGAGCCCAAGTCTGCTAGTGCATCACCTATGGGGAAAATAACCAATTATTATTGTATCTGGGAGAGGTGAAATAGAGGAGTATGGTACTTAAAGAGGAAAGAAAGAATAAAGGGAGTCTTCCATAACATTAAAACAAATATAATTGGGGATACAAGGTATATGGCCCTCTTTATATATGCCAAGAGGCACAATAACTAGCTTGACATTGCTACAAGTAAATGTGTTTACATGATGCAATTCACTTATATAAAATCAATATCACAAACATAAGTATGTTCACACATGAGGGGGATATTTCTAACATTCACCTTTGAGTTAGGGGTGACAAAAATTGTGACATGGAACATACATATTCCATAGTAGTCATGTCTAATGTTTGCAAGATACTATTTAATCAAGGTCTCATCCAAACTATTTAATAAAGGTCTAATGTTTTGCAAATTGCTATATCGATCAAGGTATGATGTTTTGCAAGTTACCATTTAATCAAGGTCTCATCTAGACTACATGCAAAGGGAAGATCTCGAAGTATGTACTCTTGTTCTAAAAGAAGATTGATTCTTATTTCTATTTTTGTGGAGAGTAATAGGATTCACCAATTTTGTCTACATTGCATTTGAAATTCTAGTGTGGAGGAGGTGGGGGTTGTCTCCAAACAAAAATGGAAGATTAGGATGCAGGATACTATAGTTTGTATCCATAGTGGTGTCAATGTCAATCATCTAATGTAGAAGAGCTTATTAAACAAATCATGTATTCATGAAATGCACCTTTTAACAATGTGGATGGTGTTGGATATGGCATTCATGCTTTTGTGCCTTCTTGATGAGAGGGAAGAAATGGTGTAGAGAGAGAGAGAGAGAGAGAGAGAGAGAGAGAGAGAGAGAGAGAGAGAGAGAGAGAGAGAGAGAGAGAGAGAGAGAGAGAGAGAGAGAGAGAGAGAGAGAGAGAGAGAGAGAGAGAGAGAGAGAGAGAGAGAGAGAGAGAGAGAGAGAGAGAGAGAGATTAATGGGTACACTGAATAGTACAATTATTCTTCACTATCTTCACTTATATATGGCTATAGAGTGTGGGCTTATACAAGGGTACCTATCTAGAGATTGGCCACCATTGGACCCCAACAACCTCCCACTTAAAAGCCAATGTTTCTTTATGGGATTATAAGAAGAAATTGAAGATATTATCTAATACCATCAACACTTTGTAGCATGCAGAATGCTCAGAAGATAAAGTCTTTATGAGAAGATTTGTAGGGTTATTATTAGTATGTACCTTGAAAAGCTCAATACACTTATCCTCAAGCACCTTCTTGATGAAGTGATGCTTCACCTCAATGTGCTTGGTTTTTGCATGAAAGATAGGGTTTCATGTCAACTAGTTGGCACTCTAACTACTATCATAGTGCAATGTAGGCACCTCTCTTGCAATGCCCAAGCCTCCAATAGATGAGTAAACCACATAGATTTCTTGCAGGTCTTAATGGCTACAACATGCTCAGCCTTAGTTGTAGATAAAGCTATACATGGCTACAATTGAGAGACAAAAGAGACTGCACCACCTATGAAAGTAAAGAGAAAACTTGTAGTAGACCTCTTAGAGTCTATATTTCATGAAAAATTAGAATTCACATATCCCATAGATGCATCCTTTGTTCCAACTAATATACACACAATTTAGTGCCATTCACATATCTCATGATACTCTTTACTGCCTTTCAATGCTTTGTGAGAGAGAGAAGTAATGGTGGAATGCAAGGTAGAAGCTATGGAATGCAAGATGGTTGAGAGAGAGAAGAACACGAGAGTTATGTGGGTACAAAATGAATGGTACCATTATTTGTTATCTTCACTTGTATACAATTGTACAATGTGTACTATTAAGACCACAAACACATGATGTACTTTGAAGGTTGCAAAAGAGGCACACACTACCTAGCCTGATTTATTTTATCCTATGGTTTGTACCCATCAATAAAGGGAGTGTGGGAGCTTTCGCTCAACCATCAAGACCCATGAACCGCTTATTGTTTCAAGCGTTCCAAGCCGAGCACTAATGGCTACCTCTCACATAGCCGACGCGCCATCCATATCTAAGGGTGTAGTGAGCTTACCTCTGTGCCATTTGAGTTACCTCCTCTCCCGCGCACTCCGGTAGCTCCACGATCCAAGTGCAAGCTTCAAGCAAGCTCCATCCTCAAGCTCCACGCTCCAAGCTCCATTGCCGCGAGCAAGAGAAGAGAAGAGAAGAGAAGAGAAGAGAAGAGAAGAGAAGAGAAGAGAAGAGAAGTGAAGAAGAGAGGAGAAGATGGAGAGCTTCTCCTCCTCGGTTCCTCACCCTCACACATTCACTCGCTCACACTCTCACACTCCCTCTCTCAAGCACAGGCTCAAGCAAGCAAGAAGAAGAAGAAGAAGAAGAGAGCTACTTTTGGCCACACACAAGAATGAGCTTTTCATTCACTTTTCAACTTTATATACAAAACCCTAAATCCCTTTTGGGCGGTCATCCCCTTTTCCCCTTTTTTACATGGCCGGTCGTAGCCTAGGCCCTTTTTCCCATTGTCCTTCTATCTTCCTAGCTTTCTTTCCACCACCCGTCTATGTTTACAAATTGCACGGGTGAGAGCCCGACGCTCCTTGAATTAAACCATGATGTGCTTGCGCTCTTTTACAAAAGTTTTGACTTGTGCTTTTCCTTGTGCGCCCTTTTCCCTTATTTAGGACTCTTCTCCTTGTGCGTCTTTGTCTTCCGTTTCTCTTTCCCTTGGCCTTTGTCTTTGTCTTCTGCTTTTAGCTCTTATGGATTTTCCACCTTCGTTTGTTTGAGGATTAATAGGGAGAGTCTCTCTACACCCACCTTGCACTATGTGAATGCAGTTTAGCTATCAAAACTTATCTCTTTAGGAAACCCTAATCCATCTTGTTGTATGCCTATAAAAGGGCCCTTCTACATGAATAAACAACTCTTTTTTTTGCATCATACTTTTATTATAGTCTATTGTACTTGAGTACCTTCTCTATGTCTCTCCTATCTCTCTTTCAAATATCTCAACACGGTATCAGAGCATTGTGAGGTATGGATCTTTGGAGACCTTTCTCTAAGAAGATGTGGTTACTATCAGGGCATTGAGGTTGAAGAGGAGATGTTTTGTGGTGCGTCTATATCTATTGTAGTTCATTCACTCAGAACAAGATTTTCTATGGAAAAAAAAAATCAAATCTATGTTGCCCAACTAAATCTCTTTCTTATTGCTTCCATTAGTGTCAATGACTATAATCTCTCCTTTAATGAGCTATCTAAGATGCACATACCATATCTATAGATTTGAAGAAATCTACCATTTCTATTGGTTGTATTTCTACTATGGTAAATCTCAATGAGTTTCCTCAAAACATATTGAAAATGGGTGCATACAAAATATGCTATGGTGGACTACTTTGGGGTGCTATTCGTGGTGAAAAGCTAGTGCCATCAGCTTCTAGTTCAGGCTGACAGATCTGGTGTTGTTCTGCCGAATATAATCAATGAACTACTTTACTCTCATTGACTGCTCATACAAGGTTACCTAGATTTGAGCATTGCTGACTTTCTCTTTATTGTCCACATGATCTATTTACACTATTACTTGGTCAATTTTGGCACTTTTCTTTGCTGCTAAAAAGTTGTGATGGAGCTACCTTAAAATCACACACCATTTTTGCTAAGATAACATTGAAATTTACCTTGATAGTAGAGAGGAAATTTCTACACCATCAACTACTAGTTAATAGTGAGAGGAGTTGCCCTATTTTCATTCTTCTTAATTGTGAGATCTCTGCTATATCATGGGAGCTATTGCTCTATGTATTGCTATCTTGATCTATCAGAATGTGCCATTATTTATTTACTGATCATATTGATTTCTTCACCATTAATATATAGTGCTACATATTTAGGATTGAGATTAATCAAATATACTCCAATGGGCCTTTGAGCTATACAATTTTTGATTATTATTCCATTAGCTAAGAATTTGTGTTTTTAAACACAACTCCATCATTTGTCATGGCCTCCGGTAGTGGTGAAAATGGTGCTACTAAGTTCAAAGGTTATGCATTTCATATTTGGAAAACAAGAATCAAATTGATTCTTATGAATAAAGGCTTATAGAGTATTGCAAATGGAAAGGAGAAGAAACCCCAATATGTAGCCCAAGAAGCTACATGGGAAGTATGGTATGACAAGGCCTAAGCCATCATTAAATTGGAGTTGGATGATACTTACATTCATCATGTGGATGGATGTGACACTACAAAAGACACTTGGGATAAACTCAACAAGTTGTTTGGATCTTAATCCAAACAACTTGTTGGAACTCTTGGATCTTAATCCAAGAGTTCCAAGTTTGGGTTGCTAATTGAATTATTTCATTTAGAAATGAAATCTTTGTCTTCTCTTGCATCTCATTTGAATCACATGAAAGGCTTGTTAACTCAACTTGTAGGGTTGGAACTTAAAGTTGAAGAAGACATTGCTATTGTTGTCTTACTCAAATCTTTGTCTGGAGAGTATGACCATGTAGTCACTACTCTTATCAGCATGCCTTCTCATAAGCTAGCTAAAGTTGAAGCCTCTCTTCTAGAATAAGAGAAGAGGTTTAGATTTAAACAAGAGATCAATAGCACTACTCCAAAACACAAAGCACTCTACACCTTATCAAAATACAAAGGAAATAGTAAAATAATTCATAACGAACCCCTTGTATGTGACGTCTGTCATACACCCACCAATCATAAAGAAAAAGATTGTTTTCACAACAAGCAAGCTCAACAAGTGTGTTTCTCATGAAGATTACCCAACAAAGTGAAGAGGAAGTTGAAGAAGACAAGGGAGAAGGAGAAATTGAAGAAGAAAAGCATGAAGCATTATCCATGACTTTTAAGAAGAAGAAGAAGAAGAAGGGAGCTAAGAAGGTTCCTTTGTTAGATATGCTTAATGCTGGAGAGGCCCTTCTCAGGAGTATAGAGCAAGAGGGAGTGGGGCAAGAGAAGTGTGAGCACGTGAATTTCTCGTCAAGAAGACAAGGAGGATACTCCTCGAGCTCCTGAATTCAATTTCTCTATCCCTTCTATCCTATTCCCTTGTAGAATCAAGACTCTTCTTGATTTCTTAGAATTCTTGGTGATTCCTCCCCCTCCCCCCCCATCAATCAAAAATTCCGTCAATCCAATTACCCTCAAGCTCCTTTGCCAAATTTCCTTTTTTGATTTTGCGATCCTGCGATTAAAGACCATGGCCCCAGAAGAAAGCTATGACAGTTGCGGAGGTAAGAGCTACCAATAATGTTGTCGACATAATTACTACAAATGGAATGGTGAGTATGAGGATTGCAAACAAAGCCGCAAATACCATCAACCAAGCACCCATCATGGATCCTCAGGTACTATTTTTCTTAAGTAAAAACAGCTAACATGCCTGTATCCCATGAATAGGCAACACAAGCTGTATGCGTTTCTTAATTGCGAATTCTAAGGGATAACTTGGGTCTATACAAGATGAACCTAAGCGAGTACAAGGAAGGTATTGTGTCCCTTAAAGATTTAATATTTTTGATTTTTTTATTGATCAAACGAAATCTCTGATAGGTAATAACAAATGCTAATCCTTGGTATATAAGAGACCTCGAGATGCAATTACTAAGCGATGCTGTTTGTAATTAAACTAACCAAGATTTTCTTTTATTGCGGAAAAAGATCCACAAAACTCCAGGGGAATTATCCTCAAGTATGAAATTCTTACTTAAATTCAGTCCAAACTACTCCCCAAGGAAGAGGAAGCCCAGGAAGACTATTGGAAGGTATTGTCACTTATGTTGATTTTTCTCGAAGTTAGTTTGCCACTTATGCTGAATTGTCTTGAAGTTATCTTTCCACTTATGCTGATTTTTCTCGAAGTTATTTTGGCACTTATGCTAATTTGCCTCAATGTTATTATTTTTGAAAAGAAAAGATTTGTCCTAGAAATAAATTTGCTAAAAAGTATATGTATAATGCATTCTAAATAAGATATTTGTGATTGTAAGCTAAGTACTGATCTTTCCTAAAATCATTAGGCTGAAAGATAGACGACTGAGTAGTATAGATCGCCGACTAAGGCAGTATTCCAGTGAACACAGAACGCTGACTGAGACAGTGTTCTTAATGGCGCTAGACTTCCCCAAGGCCAGCATGAATAAAACGTATTCCAAGGGGTTTTTCTTTCTTTGTTTTGCGTTAGTGAGTTTAGACCAATCATAACGCAAAAGGTCTTGTCGTAGGGAGCTCTAGTCTGCAGGATGAGGTGAGGATACCAAGGGGCTCTGGTCATAAACTCCTTAGACTCTTATGAATTGCCAACTACCCTTCAATTTCCAGACTGTGTCTGGAAGTTCCCATACTAGTTAGGGAACAGAACTTGGAGAGAATAATACCTTCAAACAAGAAAATATTTATAAAAGGTCATTTCTCTGAAAGAAAGTATTAAGAAGGAATTGCTTTATTATGTTTTTGTGTCATGAATTAAGAGCATGTAACAAATTTGTATTAGGAGATAATTCAAAGAAGATGTTTTTATATGTTGAACCTAAAGTGGTAGGTAATTAGATAAGTATGTAACGAATTTGTATTAGGAGATAATTCAAAGAAGATGTTTTTATATGTTGAACCTAAAGTGGTAGGTAATTAGATAAGTAAAACTACTCTCTCGAGGGAAGTGGGAGGATGGGGATCCAGACCTATGGCTGGGTGGTCTCAGTAAGTCAAGAGCTTTCCTAAGAAGGAATAAAAATCACACTTGATGGACCATTAGAAACCAAAAAGCCTAATTCACATCACTTTAGAATGTGCTAATACTAATTAGTTGCTAGTAATAGATTTAACCAGAGAAACGTTGATCTATCCTTGTGGGAGTGGCCAAAACTTCCACTGCGGGGTAGACTCAAGCGAGCCTAGTTAGCAAACTCTGAGGGTTTTATCAAAATCCTAGATGAGGCTTCCTAGGACATCTCTTGATGGGCTACTAAGAACATACTGCCAAGAAAAGCTCGGGCGACATGTTATAGTTGGTATCAGAGTACACGTTGATGTAGGACACGATGCAAGTAAATAAAACTAGTTATATTTACAACATAAAATATCTTTTTCCTTAAGTAGTAAAGTCTTCTCTTGTTATGTTCTTGATTTTTGGTAGAAAGACGAATCTTGGGAAGAATTCTTGTTTTTCCAAGTTATGTTTATGTCAGCAATGCACTCCTCTAGCTTTAGCTGGAGAAACCAGATGATGCGGATATTAGATCATATATACAATCCTTCACCCCTATATTACGAAAGGTGATGGATGTTAAGCGAACGATATTGTTACATTGACATCTTGCTTACCTCTAAAATAATTTAAGGAGATTAAGGTGGATGGAAGACCTTAAGGTTGCCAAGATTTATCTTTTATGAGGCCAGAGTAAACTCAAACATGTTCACTAGAGGGCAAGAGGTCAAACTAAATTGGTACATCTATGAGGAGGTTACAAGAGTTATATCGACTGATCAAGTCATGGTTGTAGGACGCTTGAGTTGCCACAACTATAAGAAAGATGGATTACCTGATCTTCCTTTGAAATATAGATTTCCAGATATTTATTCTCGAAATCCTAATTACTATGAGATGGATGTATCGCAATGCCATGCCTAGATTGTGGTAGAAAATCTTTTCTAAGAATAATATGAGCTCCCAAACTACTCGAATAATGTATTCCCTTCCTTTTGACATAAATAATTATTTTTGTCCATCTGTTTGTCTCCTTGATAAATAAAAAATAGTAGATAGACTTTTTTTCCTGATTAAAAATTAAAACTCTCTTTTGAAGTATAAACCCTGACCATTGTTGGAAGAACAAGTAGTATCTAATTTCCCTCCTAAATTAATGAGGTAGAGTAAGCAAGCGAACATCTTTTTTTTCTGAATATGGTTGGAATGAAATTGATTATGAAATTGCATAATTCTTAGAACGTTACCCCGAATCTCAATACTATAGAAGCCAAAGAGAAGAAATTTCTTCTCAAGAAGCAGTACAAGCCACTAGAGTTTATGGTAAAGGAAAGGACATTCCAACTGAAGCAGAAACATGGATAGAATCTATGGAGGACTATTTCATTGCTGGATGTCAAATCAAGCCATGATCGCCAAGCTAAAACTCACAGGAGATGCTTGTCTTTGGTGGAATGGTGCAAGGACCAAAGAACACCTGAAGGAGCTATCACTTGGGACAAAATTAAGGACATGGTATATGGGAGATATCTTCCGCCCACATATCAAGCCCTAGAAGATGAACGAGTTCTTCAATCTAAAGCAGTCAAGCCTAAGCCTAGAAGCCTACTACTCCAAATTTGTAACACTTCTAAAATATACACCTATGATGGATGTTTGCAACAAGGATCCAAATTTTGCAATGGTCTTATTTCGCACCTGAATATGTGTCTTGAATCAACGAGGCCATTAGATTTACAAGATGCATTAATTAGAGTAGCTCCAATAGTTCAGAAAATTGAACAAAGGCCAAGAAATGCAAAAAATTGGAATAGAAACAATCAAAATAAGGGCAACTTCCAAGGTTATGCAAAAAGAGCCCAAGGACATGTTGAGAGTGTAAGCATGTGAGATCTCCTTATGCTAGAGGGGATAAAGGTAGTTGAGTGTGAATGGTCCTGAGGGGAAGGAAAAACCCTAACCCTACCCAGCTAGGGCTTTATAAATAGCCCATGGGCCTACATCAGTTGAGAGTGAGAGTGACCGAAGTTGTACTTTCATGGGCAACTGAATAAGCAAGACTTGTTCTTGTACTTGTGAGCTCTTCTCTTCCTTTTGTGCACACTTCAATCTTTGCTTACACTCTAAGTTTCCACATGGTATCAAAGCCATCTCTGATCCTTCAACTTCCCTCAGCCTCTTTACACACCTAAGTGCACAAGAAGAACTTTTGCCCTCTCATTTACCTTCTTTTCCACCAAAGCCAGCTTGACCCACCTTTGTTGGAGGACCTGGGGAGAGCAAAGGAGAGCATTTCAGCTCCTGATTCCTTTTGGAGATCTTCTCCCCAACTTAGGGCACTTCAGCAAGGTGCATTGAAGGCAGGGATTATGCGACATGGAGGGCAACATTGCTCAGTTCTTAGAAATCGATGCAATTTTGGCAGCATGAAGTTCCAGAGCATGGCATGACCTGTAGGCGCAGTGCAATTGTTCTGGCTATCATAGGTAAATTGTAGCCCTTATAGTGGAC
Organism: Lygodium microphyllum; assembly: GCF_053477565.2. NCBI lineage: Eukaryota > Viridiplantae > Streptophyta > Polypodiopsida > Schizaeales > Lygodiaceae > Lygodium > Lygodium microphyllum. The sequence goes on from NC_141135.1 coordinate 61,694,848, forward strand.
CATCTTCACCTAAGAGGGTTTGCACTAATTCCTCTTCTACAAGCTACTGTGACCAAAATCCTAACTGTGGGTTTTCTAGCAGCCATAGCCAAGAAGCTTCAAGCTTCCTATTTTTCACTTTTTTTAATTTGGGAATCATTAACAATGATTTTAATCACTAAAGCACATGCTATAAAGTGTATCCCTAATTATTGAATAGCTTCAATACTCGGAGGACATCATAATCTCACCAAGTAGCCTGCTCTCAACATTGGTAATGAGTCAAGTATCTCACCAAGCTTGACAAGGTAAATACCTAAATATCTTAATCTTGATATGTGTGCTTCTAAGAATTGAAAATACATTTAGTGACATTAGTACTATTTCCTTATGTCAAAACATGAATATTGATGTGATTGGGATCTCCTCAGACTCTTCACCAAGTGTTGAAGTCAATAATCGACCTTACTCAATCGTACACTAAACCACAACATGGGAGAGAAGCCAGAAGTCCAATCAAAGTTCACCTCATTGAAACCTAGGAAAAGAGTAAAACTTAAATGAAGGGTTTTTTGAAGGACACGACTGCCAAAATCTTACCTTGACATATTGTATATGTATGATTTCCAACCTTTTTCATCCTTACAATTTTAAAGTTAGTTATCATTTGTAGGGGTATCAATTTTGTTATTTGGTTCATACTTGGCCACTTGTAAAGGACTAGACACTGCCATTTCCTAGGGAAATAGGCTTCCTATTATGGCCATGGCTTATGTAGATGTAAGGCCTCAAATCAGCAAGCTTAATGGAAAAGATTTCCATCCATGGCAAGTCCTGGTGAAATATAAAATGATGGAATGGGGCTACTGGCCCTTCATAAAAGGGACCAAAGTTATTGATCCATCAAATCCCCTTGATGTAGAAGATGATGAAAGAGCTTAGACCATCATCATGCTTCATTTGGATGAATCCCTAATTCATCATATTGACCAATTCTCCACTACCAAGGAGAAATGGGATGAGCTTGAAAGGCTCTATGGTGCTACAAGGAAGAACTCCAAGATTTTTCTAAAGATTGAAATTTTAAGCTTGCAGTACAAACAAGGAGAAGACCTAAGTAAGTTTATTTCACATATGAAGGGGCTCATGGCACAGTTGGCCTTCGTTCAAGCATCGATTCATGATGGAAGATGCCATTACCATCCTTCTGAAGGATGCAAAGAAGGTCTTTCCAACCCTTGTCACTGCCCTTACCAATATCGCGAATCCAACTTTGGCAAGTACCATCCAGTCATGTCTAAAGATAAGAGGAACCATAACGAGGGCATTTTAGCATCTAATTTCCGTGAGCAAGTGTTAGTCCATACAATTTCTACAAAGTGCTCTTTTTGTCGTAAAAAAGGGCATATTGTAAGTAATTGCCGGAAGAAGTACCCAGAAAAAATAAAGTGTAATAAATGCAAAAAGATTGGGCATATCACCAGCAAGTTTCTTGGTGTTCCAGAACCATCTAAGGAATTAGAGGCTAACTTTTGCCTCCCAATCCACTAAAGATCAACTCTTTTGAGTCTTGTAAACTCTCTACCTATAACCATCTTTTGTAGCTTGATTTATAAAGGCATCTCACTATGGATTAAGGGGGGCATCCTGTCATGCTTTATCCAATGCCACTTGGCATTGGGGGGGTGTTGAGTGTGTAAGCATGTGAACTCTCCTTATGCTAGAGGGGATAAAGGTAGCTGAGTGTGAATGGTCATGAGGGGAAGGGGTGTTGAGAAATAGAAAAATGATGTATGCTCCAAGAGGAGCTGTCCTAGATCCCATATGCATAGTGAGAAGAGTGGAACAACACAAAAAAGCTATAAAGGCATGTACTTGACACTCATTTCAATGTAATGGTACTATCAACTTGATTCACTCAAGATTGTGTTTATGAGTCCAAGCTAATCTATCTTGGAACCTAATTCACTTGAGTTACAATCTCTCATTTTGATAATGTATCATGTGTTTGATTTGCGTCCACCATAGCTAACTAGCTCTAGATCCGTGTTTTTCAACATGGTATCAGAGCCATGGTCGAACTAGTTGGCTAGTGTGTGTGCACTTTTCCAATCTTTCTCTCTCCCATTCTCCCATTCTCTCCATCTCTCAAAGTCATCCAATGTTTTCTCTTCATTTCAAGATTAGGAGGGTCAAGTATTGAGGCTTTGCCAAGTTTTTTTTGAAGTGCTGCAATCCTAGAAATGGTGGAGAAGAGATCAAAGCTTATTATGAAGGGTCATCATCTTTGAAGCATAGCTCTTCAGTCAGATCAGAATTGCAGTTGAAGCAAAAGAAATCCATAAGGAGCTTCAGCAACCTGACAACTTAATCTAACTAGGCGTGCCTTTAAGCTGATGCAACTTTGCACAAAAGGCTTGTATCTCTGAGGCTCATCAAAACGGCGCACGATGGACCAAACCACAAAGATAGGAGCTCGAATCCTTTTTTTTTTTGGTAAGAATGGAGCTGGTTTGATGTTTGAGTGTCTCATGCGTGTGGTGCTGCGAGACGTAGTCGAACCCAAGCAAACCTGAGTTCGGCGGGTTCATAATCACACATGCTCTAGGCACCTCCATCTATTAGCAAATACATAGAGAAAGAAAAGAATCAAGGGGTAGCCTTGAGCGGCACAGAAGCTGATGCTAGAGGCATGTATACTGATAACGACGCAGGAGTGCTGCAAGCCCGAGGGCCGCAAATCTGCCATTTAGGCGCTCTGTGTACGAGTTTTTTTTTTAGGCCATTTGCTGATCTTCTCCTTCTCAAACTTAATGAAGACTGCTGAAACAACGAGCATAAAGTATGCCTGTGGAAGCCATTGATTAAGGCAAGATAATCGACGACTGAATTGACGCTGACCACCGAATGCAGAAGATGACATATTTTTTACTATATTAAACCTTATCATTAAAGGTTTTTGAAGTCTACCTTATCAAAGCCCTGTTCACACCTTGTTTTATCCATTTTAAGAAAGAATTCATACTAGTCCCTTCTTGAGAACCTCGTTCACACATACCTCTGGTTGCATTCAAACCTTCACTAAAATTCAATATAAATTTTTGACATTGTAATCGGGATTAGACACTGCCATTGAGGAAGATTGCCAATTGGTAAGACCTTCCCGCATGAAATTATTTGTTTGCATAGTTATCGAATCCCTTGTAAATCTCAATCTTCTTGTAAAAGGATAGACACTGCACGAGAGTTCTCGCGGTAAGACCTCCTACTAAAGATGACTGAAGTGGAACATATAGCAAAATTTAATGGCGAAGGCTTCCATGCTTGGAAGGAGAAGACCATGTACCATCTTATGCGGAAAGACTTATGGGACTTGTTTGAAGATGATGCAGATAACAAGAAGGAAGATGATGAAGACGGGTTCGTTGAAGAAGACCAGTTCAAATCCAAAGAATGGAAGAAGATGAATAATAAGGCACTAGGCATCATTGCCTGGGGATTAAGTGATGATGTGTTACATCATATATCTGGCATTAGAAATGCTAGAACCGCCTGGGAGGAACTTGATAAAATGTTTGGTACTCAAGCAAAGAATTCAAAGGTAAAACTTCTCATGTAGTTTTATAAACTGGATATCAAAGACAGTGCTTCTATGACCATACACATTAATAAGTTTAAGAGTTTAAAAACTCAACTTGCATCTCTTAAAAAGAATATTAAGGAAGATGAAGCAATAGCCGTACTACTTGCAAGTGTAAACAAGGATCCGTATGAAAATCTTGTGTCCACTTTGAGTAATGTTCCAAGCCTCACACTTAAAGATATTGAGCACTCACTACTCGATGAAGAAGGCAAAGTAAAAACCAAGAATGCAAAAGACAATGTTTCATCATCTAGGGAAAATCTTTTGTACACCAAAGGAGCTACTGGACCTAAAGAAAGAGGTCGAGGATTCATCAACAACAATAACAAGGATCGGATTACATGTCACTATTGTGGTAAGACTGGCCATGTAGCCAGTGAATGTTTCCACAAGAAGAGAGCCCAACAATTGCAAAGTGATCATCACCAGAACCAATACATGGAAGAAAAAGAAGAAGAAGAATATGCTTCCACTACCATCAACAACTCTGATAGATTGTTTTGAAGAACTTTCATTGTATCTTTCATAGTGAATCTTTCTTTTCCTTAGTGGATTTGATTTGTAAAACCCTTGCCAAGATGTAAAGTCTCAAGCTTTAACTTGACTAGGCTGCCTATGAGCTAGTCTTCCGGGCCATGTTATCATGTAGGGGGGGCAAAAGCCAGCAAGTGTAGGGACTCATCATTTGAGGGGGGGTGTTGAGAAATAGACAAATGATGTATGCTCCAAGAGGAGCTATCCTGGATCCCATATGCACAGTGAGAATAGTGGAACAACACAAAAAAGCTATAAAGGCATGTACTTGACACTCATTTCAATGTAATGGTACTATCAACTTGATTCACTCAAGATTGTGTTTATGAGTCCAAGCTAATCTATCTTGGAACCTAATTCACTTGAGTTACAATCTCTCATTTTGATAATGTATCATGTGTTTGATTTGCGTCCACGATAGCTAACTAGCTCTAGATCCGTGTTTTTCAACAAGGGGAAACCCTAACCCTAGCCAGATGGGGCTATATAAATAGCTCATGGGTCTACATCAACTGAGAGTGAGAGTGACCCAAGTTGTACTTTCATGAGCAATTGAATAAGCAAGACTTGTTCTTGTACTTGTGAGCTCTTCTCTCCCTCTTGTGCACACTTTAATCTTTACTTCCACTCTGGTTTTCCACAGGACAATACCAACCAAACAAAACAAAGAAGGCCAAATCAAATGCCGTGGGAAGATTTATACCCACAGGAAGGAGCAATGAGACTCCAAGCTTAGGCAGTGCTTGAAGCTTGGCCAAGGCCAATTTCGTGGCGGGCAAAGCCAAGATGCCAGGGGAAAGGTCACTCAAATAAACCTAAAGGAGATCAATAATGATAAAGTTCCCATGATGGAATCCGATATGGAAAGAGCTAGAGTACATGCCACTCTCCAATAAGAAGGGTCCAAATCGCCAATTCTCAGTAATTCAAACACCAACAAATTATCAAGGTAAACCCTTTCAAATTTTAAATGACTGTGGAAGTACCCACTCTTTCGTATCACCAAAATGTGCAAAAGGCTAGTCATTAACACTATTCTCGCACCTAGAATGCTTGTGGAATCAGCAAACGACAAAGAAGTTCTATCAACACAACAAACTAGGAAGGTAGAATTTAGCTTGGGTGGCAATTCTTCCAAAATGAACTTCCAAATTATGAACCTTGGGGCTTATGAATATCTGCTAGGTATGGATTGGTTAATTCCAAATAATGCCCATATCCATTGTGGAAAGGGCCAAATCACATTCTAGAACTCAAAGGGAGAACAAGTAACCACTTAGGGAGAAGCAAGAAACCCTAAGGTTCAGCTGGCTAAAGCCTCCCGAATAGTAAAGGGATTGAAGAAAACATTACCCATCTATTTAATTAAACTCAACAGGACAAAGTAGGATAGTGAAGCCAATGACCAACCATCTTGGCTAAAAGAATATGCATATGTTTTTCCAGAAGACCTGGCAGAGCTCCCACTAGCAAGGGAAGTATATCATGAAATTCAACTTATTCCAGGCATTGCCCCTGTCGCCAAATGGCCTACTGAATGTCGATTCCTGAAGCCATTGAGCTGAAAGAACAACTCAAGCAACTATTAGACCACGGATACATCCGGCCAAGTAATTTACCATGAGGAACCCCAGTTTTATTTCAAAAAAAGAAAGACAGAGCACTCCACCTTTGTATAGATTACCCTGGATTAAACTAGGTGACAGTGAAAAACAAATATCCAATTTTCAAGATAGATGAGTTGCTTGATCGACTCCAAGGAGCAAATGTCTTTTCAAAGATTGATCTCAAATTAGGATATTATTGAATAAAAAATAGGGAGGAAGATATCCCTTATACTGCTTTTAACACAAGGTACGATCATTATGAGTTTATTGTGATGTCATTTGTGTTAACAAATGCTCTTGCCACCTTCAACATGTTGATGCAATACATTTTCCAACCCTACCTTGATGACTTTGTCCTCGTCTTCTTGATGATGTCTTAACATATTCCAAGAATGAATAAGACCATGAACCATAGCTATGAACAGTTCTTGAAACAATGAGAGCCCATAAATTGTATGCTAAAAAGAAGAAATGTGCTTTCTTCAAGAAGCAGATTGAATATCTAGGGTTCATAGTATTAGCAGATGGCATTTCAATGGATCTTGCTAAGGTCCAAGATGTATAAGACTGGCCACCCCTGACAACGGTCAAGGAAGTGTGAAGCTTTCTAGGGCTAATGGGTTGGTATAGAGTCTTTATTAAAGACTATGACTCAATTGCCGCAACTCTCACCGACCTTCTCAAATAGCAGGTCTCCATTACGTGGACGTTTGGCAAACAATCTAGCTTTGAGAAGCTTAAGCAAAGGTTGGCAACTGCCCCTATCCTAAGGCTACCCGACCTTAGCAAAGAATTCAAAGTCATAACTGATGCAAGATCTCTTTCTTTGGGTTGTGTGCTTATGCAAGAAGGACATCCAATAGCCTATGCTTCAAGAAAATTAAAGATCCACGAAAGAAACTATGCCACACATGATCTAGAATTACTTGCTATAATTCATGTCTTTAAACTATGGAGACATTATCTGCTTGGTAATAGGTTTTCTCTAGTCACCGATCATAAGAGCCTAAAGTGGATTTTTACTCAATCAGATCTCAATATGAGACAACGCCAATGGATTGAGACCTTGCAAGAATTTGACTTTGAAATCAATAGGCAAGAATAATGTGACTGTAGAAGATGCCTTAAGTCGTAAATCATTCCTTAATACTCTAATCTTAGAAGAACCCTCTAGGGTTGGAACTCTTGCCATAATGATTTCAACGCCTAGTAACCCTCTCATACCTTGTCTTCTTGACAAGAAATTCCCGTGCTTGTGCTTATCTTGCCCCACTCTCTCTTGCTCTATACTCTTGAGAAGGGCCTCTCCTCTCTTGCTCCAACTACCCTCCCCCATGCCTTGTATTTATAGCTAAATTGGAGAATAAAGTTTGTGGCTAAGAAGAAGAGCTCTTTATGAAAGGGATCTTGTCAAAATCAGCAATATGAAGCTTCCAAGATGCAATCTGATGGTTCTGTTGGCTCTGAAAGGGGGGTAAAACCCCAAGACACCTACTTAGAATTCTTCTAGATCACTCCTTCTTCTCCCCGTTTGGAGTGTTGTTTGCTACCTGTAAACTGTGATTGCGACACATGCGATTTCACCAATCCTTCTTCTTGCATGAAATCTCTAAAACTGGTTGAAAAAGCCACTTGCTTTTTTGCATGACACCCTATTCTAGAAGTTTCTATAGCTTTTTAGGATATTTATAATAAATAATATCCAAAATATAAAAAATATGCTAATTTTGTCTAAAAATCTTGTATTTTTGGACAATCCATACTATAGATGTTGACACTAATGACTAATATGGCTCATAACTCCCATTCACGCGGTAACTTCAATGACAGGTGGCTACAATCCTTATCAATCCGGTGAGTTACGATCCTTGGATCATTTTACTTGAGATATTCTCTATTTAATGATTTTAGAGTTCTTCAAATCTATTCTGCAAGAAGTCGGGGAGATTTTAAATCAAAGTTAGGATATCACATCCTCTCCCCCTTAGAGTAATCAAGATGTCCTCATCTCGAATGAAACTAGGAATATTGGTTACATAGTGATTTGTGGTCAATCCAAGTGGCATCCTCTTCAGGGTAGTCTTTCCACTGGATGAGATATTCTCTAAGGGTTTTTCTTCTTAGAGTTTTCTCTCGCATGTCAAGTATCTTTCCTGGTTGAATTTCAAAGACTCCTTGACTTGGCATTACAATGTGTTGGTCGTGGTCTGTGTTAGGGACATATGCTTTCAATAGACTGGCATGAAATACATTATGTACTTTCAAGTTATTGGGGAGTTGCAGCTTGGGCATTTGGTCCTAGACACTTTAGTACCTTATATGGCCCACAATTACCCAAGGACTTAGCTTCTTGAATTTCCCCAAAGATAAGGAACTTTTCTTTGGGTGGACTCATAAGAAAACCGTGTCACCTTCTTTGAAGATGCATTCTTGCCCTCATTGTTTAGCATATGCTTTCTATCAATCCTTGGCAGCTTGAATATCTTACCTTATAGCTTTCACTTTGTTGATCCATTTTTTCTAGCATTTGCGGAGATCCTTCTACCCATAGGGTAGGATCGGATAAATTTAATGGTGTAAGACAATCTTGCCCATATAGTGCCTGAAAAGGAGTCGTTTGAATACTTTGATGGTATGATGCATTGTAGGAAAATTCAACTCAGGGTAGGTATTGGATCCACCATTGGGTTCCCTATTAAAATAAGCCCTCAGTATGTCCTCAATAACTTGGTTGATCCGCTCTATTTGACCATTGGTTTGGGGATGGTAAGCAATACTAAAGCAGATTTGGGTTCTTAGAGCTTCAAACAAACTCTTCCAAAATCTTGAGATGAAGAGAGAATCGCAATCTTGGTAATGATTATTTGGGGTAATCCATGCAACCTAAAAAATTCCTTAATGAAAAGCTTGGTGATATCGGAAGCCTTGAAATTGGTTTTTACAGGAATAAGGTGTGTAACTTTTGTTAGCATATCAATGACTACGATTATGGAGTTATATCCTCCTTGTACTAGAGGTAATCCAACTATGAAGTCCATGTTGATATACTCCCATTTCATTTGAGGGATGTCAAGTGACTGGAGCTTTCCTGGCAACTTGACACACTTGGCCTTAATTTGTTGACAATTTAGGCATTCGGTGACATACTTGAGTACATCACCCTTGAGTCTTTCCCAGTAGAAGCTTCTTCAGACTGTATTAAGAGTCTTAGCATAACCACAATGACCAAAAAATGGGGAATTGCGAGCTTCCCAGAGTATTTTTCTTTTGAGTTCATGACTTGCAAGAATACATGGTCTTGTCCTGTAATAGGCAAGCTCCTCGTTTATGGACAAATCTTGATACTTAGTCTTGAGTTTTGCATTTGAATCCTTGACAGAATTTTCTCTTCATATCTTGGATCCTTTGCTACCTCTTCTCTAGCCGGGATACTCCGTGAGCTCTCTAATTCAATTCCTCCATTCCTTCTATCCTATTCACATGTAGAATCAAGACTCTTCTCGTTTTCTCAAAATTCTTGGTAATCGCTTCCCCCCCATCAATCAAAAATTTTGTCAATCTAATTACCTCCAAGCTCCTTTGCCAAATTTTCCTTTTTTTTTTTTTTTGCGATCTCGTGATTAAAGACCATGGCCCAGAAGAAGAAAGCTACAAAGGTCGCGGAGGTAGGAGCTACCAATAACACTGCAGACACAATTACTACAAACGGAATGGCGAGTACGGGAATTACAAACAAAGTTGCAAATACCATTAATCAAGCACCGTCATGGATCCTCAGGTACTATTTTTCTTAAATAAAAACTGCTAGCAGGCCTTTATCCCATGAATAGGCAACATAAGTTGCATGCGTAAAGTAAGATTTTATTCGATTATTGCATATAATTTCTTTGAAGAATTCTTAACTGCAAATTCCAAGGGATAACTTGGGTATGTACAAGATGAACCTAAGCGAGTACAAGGAAGGTACTATGTCCCTAAAAGATTTAATATTTTTGATTTTTGTGTTGATCAAACGAAATCTTTGATGGGTAATAACGGACGCTAATCCTCGGTATATAAGAGACCTTGAGATGCAGTTACCAAATGATACTATTTGTAATTAAAATAACCAAGATTTTCTTTTATTGCAGGCAAAGACCCATGAAACTCCAAGGGAGTTATCCTCAAGTATGAAATTCTTGCTTAAATTCAGTCCAAACTAATCCCTAAGGAAGAGGAGGTCCGGGAAGACTATTGGAAGGTATTGCCACTTATGCTGATTTGTCTTGAAGCTATTTTGCCACTTATGCTATTTTTTCTCGATGTTATTATTTTTGAAAATATTTTTTTTTTCTTGTTAAAAAGTTTATGTATAATGCATTTGAAATAAGATGTTTGTGATTGTAAGCTAGGTACTGATCTTTCCTAAAATCATCAGGATGATAAAAGATGGATGATTGAGTATAGATCGCCGCTGAGACAGTATTCCAATGAACACAAAATGCAGACTGAGGTAGTGTTCTTGATGGCACTAAACCTCCCCAAGGCCAGCGTGAATAAACCTACTCCAAGGGGTTTTTGTTTTTTTGTTTCGCGTTAGTGAGTTTAGGACCAATCATGATGCGAAAGGTCTTGTCGTAGGGAGCTCTAGTTGGCAGGAGGGGGGTGAGGATACCAGGGGGCTCTGGTAATAAACTCCTTAGGCTCTTACAAATTGCCAACTACCCTTCGATTTCCAAACTGTGTCTGGAAGTTCCAATACTAGTTGGGGAACGGAACTTTGAGAGAATAGTACCTTCAAACAAGAAAATATTTGTACAAGGTCATTTTTCTAAAAGTAACTATTAAAAAAGAATTGCTTTACTCTGTTTTTGTGTCATGAATTAAGGACGTGTAATGAATTTGTATAAGGAGATAATTCAAAGAAGATATTTTTATATGTTGAACTTAAAGTAGTAGATAATTAGATAAGTAAAACTACTCTCTTGAGGAAAGTGGGAGGATGGGGATCTAGACCTATGGTTGGGTGGTCTCAGTAAGTCGAGAGCTTTCCTTAGATAAGTAAAATAACTCTCTCAAGGGAAGTGGGAGGATGGGGATTAAGACCTATGACTGGGTGGTCTCAGTAAGCCGAGAGCTTTCCTAAGAAGGAATACAAATCACACTTGATGGACCATTAGAAACTAGAAAGCTTGATTTGCTTCATTTTAGAATCCGCTAATACTAATTAGTTGCTAGTAATAGATTTAACCAGAAAAACTTAGGTCGTTGGGAGCGGCCAAAACTTCCACAACGGGGTAGACTCAAGCGAGCCTAGTTAGCAAACTTCAAGGGTTTTATCAAAATCTCAGATGGTGCTTCCTAGGACATCTCTTGATGGGCTACTAAAAACGTACCACCAAGAAAAGCTCGGGTGGAATGTTACAGCCACCATCAAGAGGAGAAGCCATGTGTGAGCATGGTGGGTCTTGACTTGTATGTCAGATGAGGTCTATATAATAAGATGGAAAAAAGTAACCTTTGTGGATCTAGCCTTTGGGTTAGATATAGTAGTTATACTAGTAGCAACTGGAGGCACAATGCATCTAGTTGCGGGGTGTGGGAGTTATCAAGGGCCCCTATTCTGGGGTTTGAGGGCCATGGAAGTGTCCCCTGTGGCTGGGGGGTCTCAAGGGGGCTAACAGCCCTAGCCTAACAGTAAAGGGAATATTCCTTGGCCGACTAGGGAAGATTCATAGTATGGTTAAACATGCCGACTAGACTACCTTCTCGTCAGGATATAAAAGAAAGATTGCTCTAAATCCATTGTCAATCTATCTTTCACCTAGTTAGAGTTCTTCCAACTACCCTTAAGCTCTTTGCCTATCATTTATCTAGATCGCTATCTAAAATTCATAGTGGAAGGGCATAGGTGGATAGAGCCATCTTTGTATCAGTTCATTTGAAATTAAAGTAGTCTCTGTTCTTCTCGTATATATTTGCTATATGTTCTCTACTCCTTGCTTAGATTTTGTTTGCTTTGTCATGTAGTTTCTATATGGTATTATAGTCTAGGGGGTTATGAGGAGTAAAGAGTACATGTGAGATAAGGGCTTCAATATCGAAGAGTAGAGATGTTGTCTATTGCATCAAGTAGCAGTGCTGGTGCATTAGGTAGTGTAGTGGTGTTATACTCGGATATTCAAACTTTGAGGATTCATCCACCAACCTTTAGCATAACAATGAAGGCAAGTTAGATGGTATAAACTACACTTCGCAAAATTTTAAAATCATAACTATCCTTGATTCTTATGAGCTTTTGCAGATGGTGTTGGGGACTACAAGCCATCCTTGACCCATCAAATTTGAGTGGTATGATTCCTCCAAATGCAAATATTCTATGAGCTTGAATACAAAGGAACCTAGATGCATTCTGATTCTTAGTTACAAGTTGTTCTGATAGTGTTTTGAGCTTGTTTTAGCATACAACCAAGGTATTAGAGGCTTGGAATGCACTAAGGAGTCAATATGAAATGTGAAATCAAACAAGGATTCAGAACTTGGAGAATCAACTAGCAACATAGAAGTTTGTTGAAGGAGAGAAAGTTGAAGCATTCAACACTCATTGGATCAAGATTTTGTGTGGCCAGATGGTTAGTGCTTGGATACAAAAGACTAGTGAGGAGCTAGCTTGGAGGTGTCATCGGATTTGTCCACCAAAGTTTGATGGATTGCTAACTATCCTTATGTGTTTGGTGCGTACATGAAAAATTGGATTTTTGGTAATGGCAATGCAACTCTGATTGTCATATCTTAGCATTGTTGGATCTTCATCATGTACTCCTATGTGCCATAGGATCCTCCTTAACCATATTGCTTCACATGCAGCAAAGCAAGCTGCCTTGTACTTTGCTTTGGTAGAAGTTACTAATTCAAGAGAATATTCCAAAACCTAATGAGAAAAAATATTCAAAAATTGACTTCCTAGAATAATTATCACTTGCCCAATCAAAGTCATAGTTTTTCATAAGAGCACTTCTGAAACTGTATGTGATACCATAGTCAAGAGTTCCCTTCAAGTATCTAAGCATCTGCATCCTAGCTTTCCAATGGCTTTCTTGTGGTTTGTTTGAGAACTTGCTCAAAACACCAATAGTAAAACTGATATCTAGCCTAGTGTTACATAAGTAGATGAGGCTGCCAACCAACCTTCTATATCTCCCAATGCCTACTAGTGCTAATGTATCCTCAATGGATAACTTCACCTTGTTCTCCATAGGTGTAGCTATCTCCTTACACTTGGTCATACCAAATGCTTTTAAGATCTCCCATGCTGCATACTTCTTTTGAGAGATGAAGATTTTGCCAGAGGACATTGCTGGACTTTAATCCCTAAACAATAGTGCAACAAGCCCAAGTTTGTTATTTCAAACTTAAAGCTCAAAGCCTTCTGTCAAACCCTTCTGAGTCTGATGAATCATATCTTCACAGTCACATGTAATAAGAAGGTCGTCCACATATAGGACAATCACTACAGACTTTTCACTATCCTTGTAAACATATGAGTTAGCATCTGAGGCACATATTTTGAAATTCAAACCTAGAAAGAATTTATCTATCTGATGGTACCATGCTCTATGGGCTTGTTTCAGCCCATACAGTGCCTTCTTTAGCTTATAAACTTTTTTCTCAAAATAGGGGCCTTAAATCATGGTGGTGACTGAGCCATGTACACCTCCTCCTTGAGGTCACCAAGTTTACTTTGCACTTCACATGTGCACCCCACATGTGCACAACTTAATAATGCCAAAGCTAAGCATTAAAAAATCAAATCCTTCAACTTGTGGAAATCCTTGTGCAACTAACCTAGCTTTGTACTTTTCTAAGCTGCTATCAGCCTTTTACTTTACCTTCCAAATCCACTTGGTGCCAATAATCTTCCTCTTTTCTAGTCAATCCACTAGCTCCCAAGTGTCATACTCAACTTGCATAGCTACTCTCCATGCTGGATTTACAAGTGTTTCTTCCAAGTTTATTGGCTCCTTTACTTATCTCATAATCTCAGCCCCATCAAGGCCATATTGACTATGTGACTAGAAGTCTTTCTTTGCTCCTCTATTCTCAGAGAGCTCCTTGGTCCATCTACCTTTTTCTCAACTGTAGTAGGCATAGGATTACTGTGATCATAGAGCTTCTTCACCCATCGTGGAAATGGATTTTCTAGTGGTGTGCTTGCAAGTTGGTGAACTTTATCCTAAGACGATGTTTTCTCCTCCTTGAGAGTAGGGATAGTCTTTGGCATAAGTTCATAGAGAGTGGACTACTTCTTCATAGATGATAAAGTGAAAGAACTTGTATTCTCCTCCTCCACTTGTGGCTGCTTCTTGAATACCACATCACAGCTCACTATGATCTTCTTTGCCTCTTGGTCATACAATTTGTAAGCCTTTTGCTTATCACTATAACCTAAGAAGATAGATTTTATGCTTTTTGGATTTAACTTGTTTCTCTTATCCTTTTAAACATGTGCATAATATTCACATCCAAAAGTTCTAAAATGTGAGATAGATGGTTTCTTATTAGAATAGGTCTCATGAGGATTTTTTCCCTTAAGAGATTTTGTCTAACTCTGATTGAGAATATAGATTGCAATATTAATAGTTTCTACCTAAAATTGGTTAGCCAATCCCTTGCCCTTAAGTATGCACCTTGCCATTTTCACAATGGTGTGATTTCAGCATGCAACAATGCCATTCTATTGAGGTGTATGAGATCTCGTCAATTGACACTTAATCTCTTTACTCTTGCAAAAGTCTTTAAACTCCTTTGAGTTGAACTCACAGTAATGTCCCCATTACTTAGTTTATTTTAATGTGCATATACATTCCAAAGAAAATTGATTTATGTTGCACATTTTTAAAAAGTAACTCTAATTACAAAATTGACTCTCATTATAAAGATAATTGTTATTATTAATGAGGTATTATATGCTAGTTCATGGAAGAAAGACTTGGGAGACCCTCCCAAGACTATCTTATTAAGACTATGTTTGTAGTACAGAACAACAAAAAGAACTAGCCTAGTGGATAGCCACTTGATAGTTAAGTGCACTTGGGTAACGACATTGCCAGGGTGGGTGACCTCCCAGGAAGATTTTCCTACGAGCTAGTGGGAGCTTCTCACGCGCAGCCAACGGTGCTAACAAAGCCTTCGTAGCCCATTGCCAAGTATGCCAAGGCCAAGATGCCAAGGTCTATGCCTTGGTTGTCACCTTGGTCTTGAGCCTTGGAGTGATGCTGCCCAACAACAAGACGTGTGGTGCTTGCCCATATATTCATTAAATTGGTATCCTCATGCTATGAAAATGGAGCCCCTTCCTGATGTCATAAAAAAAGCTAAAAGAAAGCGTTCCCTCTTTATCATTGATGACCTTATAAAAAACACTAACAAGTAAACGTCCTCGTTTTACCCCCCGGTTACTATATAAACAAGGGTAGAGCATGACATTAGAGACACACACAGACACAACAACGGCCCGTGAAGAAGTCTCTATGCTGGTTGATGCAATGAAGCTCCGTTGCAACTAGCCAAACCTCTCTCTCTCTCTCTCTCTCTCTCTCTCCACACCTATGTGGAAGTGCTACTCGAATCCATCAGCTTCTTCCATGGCTCCCAAGAGACGTTGAGATGCTGAGCAAGATCACACTTAGAGAGCTCCCCAATATGAGGAAGTGGCCATTTCTTAGAGAACTCAATACCATATGGAAGCGCAAGCAAAAGTTAATGCCAAACCCATCCAACCCAAAGGACCGGTTATTCCACAACAAACCATGGTTGCGGCCATAAACCATAATCACAATGGATGGTCGAAGAGAGATAATCAGGTTAGTACATAAGAAAATGATCACAATTAGTTAGAACTTACTTAAACTTATAAAAGAATGTTAGTATTATCAATTGCTTTTTAGGAAGGAACACGGAAACTGACAAAGAGGATAGATTCTATGCACCGCATACAAGTGTGTTAAAACTCTTTTATGGTTATGACTACTTTTGGATTTGTGAATAATGAAATATGGTTCTTATGATTCTAGGCTTGCACATTCCGACGGGTTATGGATTGTGGTGGTTTGGGACATTGGGGTCCCCAACCCAATGCTCCCTTGCACTCTGCGGAGTGTGGAAAATCTCACCTGCGGCCGGGTGGGGGGTCCTACGCTCCCGAGGGAGGTAGGTGTTTTTGGTTTTTGATCACTCGAGCACTTGAGAGGGCAAAGGGCAGAGTGGTAAGTGCCCTTGTTATGTAGGATGGCTCTAGAGGCCCAGGGAAGCTTAGAGGGGATATGAGCTAGTAAGTTCTCTGTTGACCACGGATGGAGTGCAATCACATACATCCTAATCTTGAGGGATTGGAAGGTCCTATCCTAGACTGGACGATGTGTTTTTGCGGAAAGACAATTTTGTATCATTATGCAGAGTGATGGTGAAATAAAGTATCTAATTTCCGAATTGTTTGCCATGTGCCAAAGTTTGAGTTTAATGAACCCAATTTAATAGAGTAATAAAAAGGAAGTTGATTTTATATGTCCAAATAGTGTGGTAGTATGCTTTGCTAATTAGAAAACTAAGCAAACCCATCGAGGAAAGTGGGAGGCTTCGATTCTGATGATTGGACGCCTATGGCTAGTTGGACCCGATAAGTCGGATAGCTTTCCAACACTAGATAAAGCTGATTAAATCGTGACCCTCCCAATACTGGTAGGATTATTTACCAATTTTAACACCGTTTTAGGGGACCGGAGTTGAGATTTTACCTTGTGGGTAGGGGGATTGAGTCACACTCTCCCCTGTCTCTCACTCTCTTTGAACCAAGTGCGTTGTTAACCTCATTTCTACCTTTGATTGATTACAAAGTGGTCTTTCTTAGGTGGTCGTTCGATTGCTGTTAGGGGTAACTTGTCCAAGCTTCCCCTGTGAAGTAGAACTAAGATTCCCATGTTCAACTAAGTCCAAGGTTTCCCATGGGGAGACGGAATGGTGATGCGCATGGATATGAATTTCAGTTGACTACTAAGAGGACTCCTCCGGGTCTGTTGGAGGAGGCACCTCACACTCACCATCAACTTATTAGCACTTTGCCATGTTTCATTCTCAATAAGTTTTATCCATTTTTTAAACTTACCAAAAGCTTGAGCCTTATGACAAAGGAAGTACACCCACATCTCCCTATTGTAGTTGTCGATGATCAACATAAAATAAGAAGATCCTCCCGAGGCTTTTATAACAAATTTACCACAAAGTCACAACATGCACCAACTCTAGAGGAGCCTTCACTCTATTCGTGCTTTCTTGTGGAAATTCCTGTCTCTGTTGCTTGCCCATTATACAAGCTTCACATGGTTCTTTCATTTTAGTTATGCAAGTAGGTGAGTAACCATACCTTGCTTATGCATCTCCTTCAACACTGCAAAACCAGTGTGACCAAATCTTTCATGCCAAAGTTTACTTATGCCCACAATAGTGGTGACTGTAAGAGCACTTCAGCTCATACATGTTGTTCCTTCTTTCTCCTTTGTCAACAACTTTGCTAGCACTGTTGATAATTTCTACACTTGTCTTACTAAACCTCACCTCATGGTCAAGATTAATTATTGAAGCAATTGATAGTAGATTTCTCTTAATGTCTACAACATACAACAAATTCAAAAGATTCTTGAGTTCACCATTTGTAATAACAAAAAAAGTAGTTACTGTGTCCTCAGTAGGGCATTTTGCATAATTCCTAATTGTCATAATGATGGATTCTTGCAAAGGCTTCATAGAACTATACATAGACTTTTCTTGTTGGTCATGTGACAGGAGGTGCCACTATCCAACACCCATAAGTTGGTATTAGATATTTCTTGTGTGGAGGAACACACTTCCTTAATGGTTGCCATGAATAACTCCAACTCTACTTTAGCCATATTGGCTATCTCTTTCCCTTTAGTCTTCACAGTGCCATTCTTTTCATTTGCCTTCTTAACATGACAATATGCAATCGCATATCCTTTCTTCTTGTAGTAGAAGCACTCTCCTTGAAACTTTTTCTTACTACCCTTCTTCTTTTTGTCACCATTGGTAGAGGAACCACCTTTGCCTTTCGCATTGGTGGAGAATGTAGCACCTCCACTACTGGTACCTTCTTGGGCTTTAAGTCTTAACTCCTCCATTAGCAGTGCACAAAATTTTCCAAAGAGAGGGGGTATTATATATGCTCAATACCCCAACCTCGTGAGGTGCCACTAATGATCCATGGTGCTATAAGTTGTGAGGCCCCCATACGAGGAGAAGCCATGTGTGAGTACAGATATTGGGTGCTTCTTGACTTGTGTGCTTGATGAGGTCTATATAATTGGATGGCAAAAAGGTGACCTTTGTGGGTCTAGCCTTTGGGTTAGATATAGTAGTTATACTAGTAGCAACTCGAGGCACAATGCATCGATTTGCAGGGTGTGGGAGTCATTAGGGGCCCCTATTTTGGGGTCCAAGGGCCATGGCAGCAACCCCTAATTGGGGGGCTTTAGGAAGACTAGTAGCCCCCTTGATGGGGGTTCGAGGGTAGCACCCTTGACCTACTATGACGATAAAGGAAATATTCCTTGATTGACTAGTGAAGATTCATAATATGGTCAAGCATACTGATCGGACTCCCTTCTTGGGCTATAAAAGGAAGAACCCTCTAAAGCTATTGAGTGAGCTCTTCCAACTACCCTTAAGATCTTCGCCTAGCTTGGATCACCATCTAATATTCATAGTGGAAGTGCATGGGTGGATGGATCCATCTTTTATCAATTCGTTTGAAATTAAAGGAGTCTCTGTTCTTCTCATATTTTTTGTGTGTTCTCTATTCCTTGCTCAAATTCCGTCCACTATGCCATGTGATTTCTACAGATGCAAGCATCACTACTTAGGTCATGAAACCATTCAAACACTAACATATAGCTCTCAATTGCATTCTTAGAAGATATCCTTCTAAGTTTTGAGTTTCATCCATTCACTTTGATCAATATACTTATACATATTTAGGTGCACTTCACTTAATACCAATTACATCACTTCCCAACTCTAGCAAACTTACACCACCTTTACGAACAATACACTAGGATTGGATCACTTAGGATCACATATCACACTATGTAGGCACACATCAACTACATTCAAAGGGAGCTACAACCAAGAAGTTGCCAGGCTCATTGGATTGAATTCAAATAATTTACAACGATGCATATAGGAATGTAATAAGATTGTGGACGATGAGAAAGAGCAACACTTGAGCCAAAATTACAAGAGAGCATAAATATGAACCAAAATTTCTTTTGCAACCTTGAGCTACTTGATTTGATAGACATCAACGAGTTTCACTTGCCAAGGTCCAATCAATGTCTTGCCTCTTTGAGCCAAAATCAAGTGAGTTTTACTCACTTCATTGATCAAGATTTGCTAAGGAAATTGCCCTAAAGCATTGCTACTTAATATTGTGATTGCATTGTTCCAAGTTCTCTAAAGAGCAACACATTTGGTTGCATGTTGACCTAGTAAGTCCAATTTCTTTTAGCCTTTTAAGGGGAAGTTGAGTACCATAAGAGATTAAGATCATGGGGTTGTGGTTGTTTCATTTCCTACTTTTAAGTTTGTGGTTTCTTACATATCTTTGGTTCCTCTTGTGGATTGGTAATTGCTTATTATGTTACACTTTGCTAATTGTAGACCTCGATGTCTTCTTTTGATAGGCATAAGCATTATATTCTCATTTCTTTGGTTGAATTGGTTGGTAACATTTAGTTTAGCTCTAGCTTCCTAATTCCTTGCTTTTGATGAAGCTTGTACCATGATGATAGGAGGTTTCTATGTAGATAATACAGGCAATCAAATTCCTCAATTATCTACATAGTAACCTTCAGTATGTAGTAGGGATTTTGGAAACCATTTACGACTTTGAGCTAACTCTCTACTGATACCTATATCAAAGAGCTCTTGGTCTATTGAATGTGCTCAATGGGGCCATCCAATATATTATTTTAATAGGCATGGGGCCCATCATGTTGCTTTTGGTAGCTCAATTGTTTCTTTCACTTTATCAAGAAGAGCCTTGGTAAGTCTCCTTTTGATTCAAGCCGCGAGCAACTCTTCAAGCACTTTCTTACTTTCTTGAATAAGGGCCGTGTTTGATCCCCATGTAGTTTCATTGCCATTTTTTTTGAGGTCAAGCAATATTTCCTTTACTAAAAGATGTGATGATCTTGATTTTTGGAAGACTTAAATATGTGCATTGCATATCAAAATTGGTGTTGCACTTAGCCACACGCTTGAAACTTCTCTCAAGCAAGATTTTCTTCCCAAGATCCTCATAGTTTGGGAGCACATAAAACATATTTGGTATGCTTTCAATCTCTATTATCATTCTATTATCATTCATACTTTCCTAGTAAGGAGTATAAATCTCATGTTTGGGTTGATACTTGTATTTGTTGGTAGATATTTAGCTTGTCAGATTTTAGTCCATGCATCATAGGTTAGAATATTGAAATCAAAACCTTCATTTATGAGAGCATCTATGACACGATCTCTCTTTGCTATTAGTTTGACCCTAATAAATGTAGGTGTTATTAGATCCTTATCATTGGGTCAATTAGTATGGCCTTGACCTTTCTTATCAAAATATTAGGCCCTATAGATCCAACTATGGTACTACTAGATAGCTCACATTTAGGACACAATACATATGAGTGATGCCATACTCATAGCATTCTTGGTTAGCTTGTCTTCTTGGAGATGTTCATGCTTTTTTAGATAGTTTTTTGAATCATCATTTGAATTGGGTAGTAGTTTATAAAGACCATGTTACCCTCTTCATCATTCGTGATATAAGGGTTCGCGTATTCTTCCTCCTGTAGTGGTTCTTAAATTCACTTTTCAACATTGAGAAACTTCTCTTATGGAAAGGAGTAGATTTATAATGTTTGGTATAGAAGAAGAATATTAAGCACATAAAATAAAAAATCGTGTAAATCTTAAAGACATGGATAAGGATGAGGGGGGGTGCATTGTATGGGCTTGCATGCTTTGCTATCATGTTTGAGACTCTCTAAATCGATGTAATTTAGTGTAGAGGATACAAATGGTGGCGCTTATGGGAAAAGCTTTGGGATCATATGACAAGCAAAGTTGTGCATCTTAGGTATATTGGTTGAAAAAGCTCATTAACCTTTGCATGGAAGAGGTGATTGTCTAGTCACTTAAATGAATTCAATACCATTTTTAGCCAACAACTACTATGCAGGTGATATTTTTAGAGCGGAAAATGTACATTTATATCTTATTAAATGATCCTTCCCTTTTGCTAATAAAAATACACAATAAGTATCAATCTTCGAGAATTGGATGGTTGTGTGGATATTGTGTTACTTTAGGTAGTCATTCATTGAAGATATGCAAAGGGTCTCTTATTGTTTCACGAGGGCCCAAGTTTGTACTTTGTCTTCTTTGCATGTGTTTAATGTTAAAGATAATATCATAGTTGTATGAAGCAACCATTTGTATCTTTTTGGCATCAATGAGCAAATCACTTGTTTATGATAGGAATGCATATTCTTTCTCAGTTGTAATATACATTTTTTTCTATTTTAAAAAAATGATATGTGTGAGTATTATATGCATGGCATGCAGAGTAGGTTGTCAAATAAGAAGACTTTTGGTAAGAAGAGGTCAAACCATTGGAGTTAGTTAACAATTATGTGTGTGGATCTATGTTTAACATGTAATTGGGGCAAGCATAATATTTTGTTATGTTTATTGATGATATTATATAAAAATTATGGGTCTATCCTATTTGAATGAAATTTGATATTTTTGATGCATTTCAAAAGTACTTGACATATGCAGAGAATCACTTGGACACAAACCTCTAATGTCTGTGTATTGATAATGGTGGATAATTTAACTCTCAAACCCTTTAGAACTTTTTTGAAGAGTCAAGTATCAAGAGGGAGTTGACCACTTCAAATAATCAAGCTCAAGGTGTGGTTGTAAAGAAGATGAATAAGACCATACATGAAAGGATTTAGAGTAACTGTTGAATGCAAGCCTTATGTATGGGTTTGGGCTAAAGCTATCAAAACAATGACTCAATTGATTAATAGGTCACCTAGCAAGCTATTGGATAGAAAAATCCCTGAAGCGATGTGGGCAAGAAAGAAATCATGTTATGAAAATTTATGTATATTTGGTTGCGATACCTATATGCATATTTCAAACAAGAAAAGGAGAAAGCTTAATCCTAAAACTTAGAAATTTAGTAGAGATGGGATATTATTTATGGGATCTAGAGGCTAGAAAGGTAGTATATAGCCATTCAAATAACAAAAAATCCTATATTCTATGTGAAGGTAAAGCATATTAATGTGAAGTATTACTTCATTAGGGAAGTGCCTGAGGATAAGCATATTTAGCTCATTAAGATTTAGATAGATGACAATCTTTTAGATCTTCTTATGAAGAGCTTATTATCTAACGCTTTGTACCTTGATGGGCATCAGATAGTATCTTCATTTATTATCCTCCTTTAAAGTTGCATTGGCCTTTAAGTGGGAGGTTATTGGGATAAAGGCCAATAGCCTCTCAGTGAGTGGCCATCGCTTACACATTGTACATTCGCAAATAGGTGGAGATAGTAGAGAATAAGGGTAATCCAATACCCACAAAAACTCTCAATATTTTCTCTATCAATATCTCTCTCTCAAGCTTGGGCTCCTCATCCTACCACTAAGTGTCTCATGCTCTATGAGTTGGATTACTCTATTGATTATAGGAGATGTACATAGACGTTTTTTGATTTTGGGTTTCCCTATGTATCAAAGGATAGAGTTCTAATAATCTTAAGTATTGGGATCTCTAAGCTATTGCACAAGCACATGAATCTATAGTTCTTAGATCTAGGTTAGCCTAATCCTTCACTCTTATTCTCTTTCTAGTCCAATCCTTTGCTTGTTCTATGGTTCTTTTTTGGCAAGTATGTCTTGCTTTTGATGAGCTTTTTTCTATGTTTTTCTAGCCACCATGTGTATTTAACATTTGGGTTTTGTTTGCATCACTTTATTTTTTTACATTAATTTGAGGCTATGTTTCTGGTTACAATTTTCCGGTTTCAAAGTGTCTCTCTTTTGCCTCTGTTTTTTTCTTTCCCAAAGTTTATGTTGTTGAGTTTCTTAGGTGATTTGATCTCTCAAGAGTTTGTGGTTTTGATTTTATTGGAGTTGATCTCTCAAGAGTTGATGGTTTTGATTCTATTCCTTTATGAAACTACCTTTGAACTTCCCTTTTGAACTTCTTTTAAAATGTATCTATTGAAGCACAATCAATTCTTGCTCTTTCTATGCTAAATGCAAGGTGGTGTATGTGTGTGCTAGTGCCTTTATACATAACCAATTCTTTAGTTACTTTTAAAATGAAGTGTTTTGAGTGCTCAAGAAATCTTTGTCTTACATTCAATGCATTAAATGATATGTAAGGGATGGTGGTTCTTAGATAGCTTTGGACTTTCACCCTAGCTAGCCACATAAACTTAGGTGCACTTGTGTTTTACCTTCTCGTGTCATTACGTAGGAACTCATTTTCTTCTCCCTAGTTTCAATAAGTTTTGCTTGAGTCTAGCATGCTTTTGAGAGGATTGGCTAGCCAAATAAGCAAGTAGCCAAGTAGTCTTGGTCCAATAGCCCCAATGAGAAAGCTTAGGTTAAATGCAAGGAAGTGAGCAAGTTTGCTTGAGTAGGTAGGTTGAATGTTGCTAAGTACGGGAATTAAGGTGAACTTAGTTTGTCACCTAAAAAAATTCTAGGAAAAATCAAGTGAGTAAGCTCACTCAAGTTGAGGTCAAAAGAAATTTGATTGTAAGTAGTTGGGATTTATCCTTTAATGGAAGCAAGCTTAACTTACATCTTCCTAGAATCACATAGGCAAGCTTGTGCCTAGACAAGTAGGAAGTCTAAGGTGGACAAAGTCAAATCAAAGTGACAAGCTAATCTAGATGCCATGGTATAGTCAAGTTTACAAGCTCAAATAAGCTTAGGTTAAGAGTGTGTAGGCAAACTTGTTTGACTTTGGATTTAATGGGTGAGCTTAGCTACTAGTGGTCTAGCAAGCCTTAGTTGAGACTAGGCTAGGAAAGCTTAGTTTTTGGTCATGAGGATAGATTTGTTTGAGACTTTAGGACACATGGCAATCAAGTTTGATAGGCTTACAGGTCTAGACTCTTGGATAGGTAGACTAATCTATTCTAAGTACGGGTCTTGAGGTACCCTAGTCTAAGGGTAAGCAAACTAGCCTAAGGATGGATAGACTAGTCGAGGGATAGATAGACTAGTCTACATCTCATATGAGAGTTTGGAGTGTTTCAGCCAATTGGAGGAAAGTTTAATCAAGTTGGATATATTCTATTAGGAACATAGGCTTATAATCAAGTTGGATATATTTTGTTAAGAAGATAGGCTTACCTCATCTTTGCGTACAAGGTTTTCATAGACTTCAATGGGTTAGGTCAAGTAAGGTGACATTTAGCTAAGCTTTCCTGGTTGAGGTTCAAAAATCATTAGCTAAGATTGCCTAGTTGAGGCTTGGCAGTCATGAGGCACCCTTGGGTTGGCCCAAGTATTGGATTTAGTGGGGAAGAGAATGGTCAAGTAAACTCAAGTCCAAGTATATTGATTTAGTTCTATGCAAGCTGAATTGTAAGCAAGCATGGATAGGTGTTGGAAAGCTTAAGTGGTTAAGTCTTGGAGGCATACTAGGTATAGTCCTTAGTTGGTTCAGGTAGGTTAGGATAGATGTTGATAAGGCAGGGTAAGTTCAAGTGTAGATAACCTTGCTCAATTATAGGTGACCTTATTGAGAGTAGGTAAGCATGTTGTTAATTTGTGTTGGGTTTTTTGCTAAATGGTGAAACTTTGATAGACATATTATTGATTCAAGAGCCTCAACCATGTTAGCTATGCTATCTCTCTCACCTAGTATCAAATACTTTTCTATCCAATCTAGCACCCATCAATCTACCAAGAAGACAAGTGCAAGATTAGATTCGAGTTATAGAGACTCTAGCTTTGCAACAATCATAATGTGTGACCAACCTTCCCTTTATTAAATGTCATTGAAAGAATAAAGAATGAAGTGACAGTGATGGGTGCCCACCACTTTGCAGTGTACACCTATGCGGGTAACTTATACATGGTGCAAGGTATTAGTAATGTAACTAATACACGAGTAGCTAGGCATGGTGCCTTTACCCCCAACAACCTCCCAATTAAAGGTGAATGTGCCCCTACTGAGAAGAAAACAAGAAAAAATTTGACAAAGTATAAATGTACATAAGTACAATAGGATGAGGAAAGATGTCATCTCATCTAACACATACATCAACTTGCTAAGGAAGGCAAAATGCTTCACTGAGAGACTTTTAGTGAGTAGATTTGCAGGATTTTGGTTAGTTGAGAACTTAAGAAGCTCAATGGACTTGTCCTCAATAACCTCTTGAATAAAGTGGTAACCCACCTCAATGTGCTTTGTCTTCACATGGAAGACAGATCTTGGCCAACTGAGTAGTTCTCATAGAATCTAAATGCAATGTAGGGACCTCATCATTAATGCCAAGGTTTGCCACTAGATGGCCTAACTGGAGAGCCTCCTTGCAAGTCTTTGTGGTGTGGCTGCAACATAATATGCCTCTATAGTAGATAGGGCCATGCATTTTTGCACCCTGGACATCTAAGAAACAACACCTCTAGCAAAGGTGAAGACATAGCTAGAGGTGGGTGGACTTCGTATTGTTTGCAGATTCTGCATAATCAGAGTCAGTGTATCCCATGACTCTTGTATCCTGGCCACCATAATAGATGCACATAGCTGTTGTGTCCTTTAGGTGCCTCATGATACCCTTGAGGGCATAGCATTGGTGATCTCTAGCAAAGAATGTTGGCGATTGTGAGGTGGCCAACTAAGCATTGATGATTCGTTCAATGCACGGATTAGCTTGGCTGAGAAGGTGGATGAAGCTGGCCATTAGGGCAGTTCTGAAGAATGGCGTCCTCAACGAAGGTTCAAACCAGTCAGAAGAAGCTAGAAATCCAAGTTGGTTGCAACATACCTTAGCCCTTTGTATATCAGGTGCAGTGTACCTTTCTTTGCATTATGATAAAAGTAAATTCTTGATTTTGATCTTTTGCTTAAGATAACATTTTTAATAGGTCTAAAATCTTGATTTAACATTTATTTTCAAAATGTTATCTTAAAAATTCTTTTTTGTAGAGCATGAAATTTTTATCACTACTATAATGCTTATTGAAATCTTCCAAAAAGAAGATTCTGTAATGTAAAGAGCAAAGATATGTAGGCAAGTTCTAATGAGCGTCCAACTTACTTTCAAGACCTTACCTTTATTGGATGTTTTAAACATAACATGAACTAAAAGCAAAGACTTCATTGTGTAAAACCTAGCAACAAAACCTCATCTATATTGAACATCTTGCAAGGATGCCAAGTTACAAGATATTTAGGCTAGCATTTTAAGAAGCTTAAAAATATCACTAGACATCTTTATAAGCATAATATGAGGAAAAATCCTCATCTATATTGAACATGTTTTAAAGGGAGGAAATATGTTTAGGCTAGCATTTTAGCAAGCTTACATATATTACTAGTCAATCTTTTTAAGCATAATGTGAGGTATAGCAAAAGCTGCATTGCTACAAGTAGCTAATGCACCCCTTGACTTACTTGGATTTGCCATGAATCAGCAAAGTATTCTTTCAAGCCTTTCCTTCATTGCCATTGTAAGCTTTCCTTTTGCATTAATTTAATACTTGATGGAATTCATAGTCTCTAGATGTGTGGACTAGGTTGGACTCCTTGGTCCTAGAGAGGACCACTTGAAGCTAGTCACTCCTCTTTAAGTCATCTAAAGCGATGAAAGATGCGATTAGCATCACACATAATTCTTGCATGTATGGCCCATGTCTACCCATTAAGATGGTCCTTTAGTGCAAGATTTCTGACAAAAACTAGGGTTCTCAATAGTTGATATAAAGTGACTATGATTAATACAATGTCAAACCTTCCTAAACACATTGGATTGATTAATACAATGTGCAAATATGAAAAACCACATGTGTTCTTTTGACATTCTCTTCAAGCTTGAAAAAGCGATTCTAATTTCTTTCTTGTGTAGTGATTCAAGTCCCAAACTGCACTTGCATTAGAATGTATGTAGTTGTATGTAGTTGCATTGGAATGTATGTTCTACAGAGCATATGTCCAAATCCTAGTTTCTTCAACATTGCAATTATGAACTCCCAACAGATTCTATCATAAACCTTCTCTAGATCCATATTTCGGAGGATATAATAATGTTTACTTACCATTGCATAGTCGATGCGAAATTGTATTCACGATGATATCGTGTAAATTTTTGTGAGGCACAAACCTATAAGTGGAAGGGCAAGAAGTGAGCTTTTTGAGCAAGATTTTTTTTTTGGAAACTCCTCTATTATTATTCCACATAGCTCACCTATATCCACCTTGGATATACCTACCTTTACTTCCACTTCTACCACCAACACCACCACTAGCTCCACTACCAACACAATCTTCACTCACTCACACACACACTCTCTCTTTCACACTCTCTCAAATAACCTCATTTGTCTCTTATTTTATCATTCTTTGATGCATATAGAGATTTAGCAACTCCATGTCCTTCACTACCTCTCTCTCTCTCTCTCTCTCTCTCCACATTAGGGGAAGTTTGGACTCAAGTTTGAGCAGTGTAAGAAATTTCATCTCAGCACATAGAGAGAGGTAATCCAAAAATCATTGAAAGTAACACAAAATTTAGTTAAATTAAAAATTTCTCCTCTCTTCAAAACACATAAATTAGCATGGACTTTTTTAACTATCAATTACCATTAATTATGAGTCTAGAGGTTAGTACACACAAAATAGACTAGTTAGTACTCAGAATTTGATGTCTCATATCTAGATCAATTTGAAATAATAGTACAATTTCATTTTTATCATAACTTGAGACAAAATACCCCATCAAGGCTTGAGCTATCTTTTTACATGTTAAATTTGACACACACTCATTTGAGTTATTCTCATTTCTTAGAAGCAACTTCAAATAATATTAGGAAGCTTATGAGGATGGCCTTGGCTAAATCAACATCACAAAGGGGGATGGATGGGCTGTAATTATCAAATCAAAGAGAAATAAGAGAGATATGTATCACCTCCATATCAAGCTTGATATATACAAATGTTTGAGGAGATAGTCAGATCTATATTAGAGATGCATAGGTGATATCTACATTATCTTCACAATGAACTTGATCATGAGTATGATTCCTTAAGTGAAAAAAATAAATACTATATTTTCTCTTCTACTTCTAAATAAATATTAGGATTTTGTAATGTAACAAAAAGCTTTGAGATACAAAGGATATGAAGTTGCAATAAAATGGTATAAAAAAGCTTTGAGATATGGAGGATATGAAGTTGCAGTAGAGTGGTATAAAAAGAGAATACATTTAAGGAAGTAAGATATTTTCTAAACATCTTTTGCTGCTCATTATTTTTATATCTCAAATAAATTTTCTTTGCTTTATTGAAATTGACCATGGATTTTTGAGAATATCTCTATCCATTCAATAAAAAAGCAAGCGCATATATCTGAATGTTATTGAGTCTGCCAAAGTAACAAATCCTTTGAGATAGAAATCTTATTTGTAGGAGTTTTTCTTGTACGAAAGGTTTAGTTGCATCAAACAAAGAGTGTCATATACTTAAATAGTTTAACCTTGGGTTTCAAAGTGATTTACTAATTAAAAAATGTTAACTTCTTTGACACCACAATAGATACAATCATGTCTCTTGGCTTCCAAATGTATATAATAGTATATTAGTTTACTCAACTTAAGGGATGGAGAAACAATGGTATCAAGCTCATTCATATTACTCAGCCATACTAAGATGCAATGGAGTATAAAAAGTGAATCTTCTAGAGTATTTATATTAATGAACATATAGAAAGCTTATTCCACAGAGCCAATCCAAATAAAATAATGCAACACAAAGAGACAAGCAATGAGGGAATCATGGCATAAAATGAATATAGTAATTAAACATACTTAATACATTGTGAAAATGTAATACATGTACTTCATTAATTTTTAATTTGGATTTTGGAGAGAAATCCCTAGATAAGAAAATTTAAATTTATATAGAATTTTTAGCACGTCATTGACTGAAATGATGTTAAGCTGTGATCTACATCTATGGTGTTATTATGATTTCGTATGGATGGAGTTCAATCAAGTAGATTCAAGTTTAAACTATTGAGAAATGTCCTATCCCACAAATGAATCTTGCCATCATCTAATTGACAGGGCACATGAGATGTGCTAAAGATCACTATCCTAGATACAGCATGAGCCCCCTCTAGGCATTAACTCTCGTCAATGCAAGCCCTAGGGCTCTTTGCTATGCTGCTCAAACTCTCTTCTTCGTGCTTTACACCCAGTTTGCCAGTTTGCTTGTTGCCATGAGGACTCCATCAAGGAAGGGAGCCACTTAAACCACCCTAGTGAAGCTCCCAATGACGAAGTGCAATGAGGGGAGGAAATCCCTTGGCAACATCAACAAGACACCATAGTCCGTGTCTGAGGAGACGTGGACCCCAACCATTGGTGCAAGCAAGGATAGGTGCTCCATTAATCAGTTTGAGAAAATGCGGATCTCAACCATTGGTGCAAGCAAGGATAACTGATCCATGGAGCAATTTGAGAAAATGCTAGTCCAATTTAATGATGAAGACAAATCCTTGAGGAAACCTAGAGGTGAGCTTCCATGGTATTACTTTGTTTGGGATTCACTTTGTTTGTTCTGTGTTTTTCCACATTTAGCTAGGACTTCATGGAGTCTACCATACTAACACATATGGCAATCTCATTATTTCGAAGAGCTTGTTGCTTGGTCATGACACTCTCATAGTTTAAATCCACAATGGGTCACTAAAAAGCAAGAAAGGCCCCTCCCAAGGGCGCAGAGTACCATATCGCTTAGTGGTGACCCTTTTGTGCTATGAACCCCGTATGGGTTAGCACCAAGTAAGAGATCCCTATCTCAATGGCAGAGGGTCCTCATATTGTACGGTCGTAACCCTTGTGTCTAGTGAGGGTGAGAATTGCGTTCAAGAGGTAACAAAAGCTTGTAGATTAGAGAGTCAACCAGTGCTAAAAATTGCAACCTTGCCTTCCCTTCCCTTGTTTGTAGCCATGCATATGCATGGCAATCAAATTGCATCTCTTTCCATTGTAGGACAAGTTGGCCTTAGGAGATTCACTTTTGATTATATCCTTGAGATAGATAAAATTGTTGCTTCAGGCTACATATGCATAGCTAATATTTATGTAGTAGCGTGAACGCAAGAGGATGCATGAGAGATTGAAGTCATGCAAATTGCAAATAAGGATGTTATTGGTGGATTGATGCCAAAGGAAACACTCAATCCTTTTTAGTCTCTAATAAAAACCACCCACAAAGAAAATACATTCATAAGAAGCTACAATATCTCATAGGAAAGATGTCACAATAGGGTTATCCTTTAAGCTTGGGTTTGGTTTCACAAAACATATCTGAAGACATGAAGAAGGATGTGCTCTATGGGCACAATGAGAAGTTAGTAAACTTTCCAAAGCAATTTGCAACTCTTTGGTTTGCAATAGCCTATGCCTTGATCAACACATTGGAAGGGTCAATAATAACTATTGCTATGAATATCTAGTTTTAAGAATCTAAGGTTCTCTGTACACTCGATTGTAGATAGTGGAAACTAGACTTGACCAAACTAATGGTCATACTTAACAAATTCTGATAAAGAAAATGAGCTACATTGCCATTGCCATTAGTCTCATTGATGAGGAATAGTTGATAATAATGCTAGGGAGGTGTGTCTAACATCATCCCAAGTTTTATATACATTAAGTTTTGTTTTACTTTCAAAAGAGGACCATGGTATGTCACCTCTTAGAGAAAAATAAAATGGAAGAGTACCCATAGTTGAGGAAATTTTTCTATATGGTAGAGGAGTTGCATTAGGAGTATGACTTGACCTTAAAAGGGGTGCTTCCAAAGGACTTAGGTGAAGATGCCCTCTGCAAAGACTACTGGTTGACTATCTTGAAGCACAAGCACCAAAAAGGTGCAAAGGTCTACTTGAGCCACATGCACCATCACTTGGCGGAAAATTTTAGGTTGCTTTTCCACAAGGTGTATCAAGCACTTTCATCTTTTGGTGAAATCATAGCTAGGTTTTCACGGTGCTATGTGTTTGAGCGATGCCATTATGAGACAAAAGACCCCACAGGCCACAAGGTGCTTCTCCAGCTGGTGTCTCTCTTGAAAAGAAGCCTTGCTTCACACACTTTACGAGCAAGTTTTTTATAGAGTTGGGACCTAGGTATATAGGGCCAATCTGTGATTACATTATTGACTTGGAGTCATTATTGGAGAGGATGCTTGGTAAGACCAAGAGTACACAGAATAGATTGTTGAAGCTGAAGGCTTTGA
Organism: Lygodium microphyllum; assembly: GCF_053477565.2. Lineage (NCBI taxonomy): Eukaryota > Viridiplantae > Streptophyta > Polypodiopsida > Schizaeales > Lygodiaceae > Lygodium > Lygodium microphyllum. Next base: position 61,726,219 of record NC_141135.1, read on the forward strand.
TCCAACAACAAAGAAGGAGGCGTTGCTTAAGTATGAGGAGTCGAATGCAGTGGTCAAGTGCATAAAGGACAACATTAAAGTGGATGAAACAACATGTCTCCAAGAGCTTTGGTAGCAAATTCTATGTAATGATGTAGAGGTAAAGGAGGTGGAGGCTAATCTAGGAGCAAGCCAACAAATGCTATAACATCTTGGGGTTAGTGAGAATATAAAACAGTTGGGACAAGAGGTTGAGCTTGAGTAGGTATACCCAATGTACTTTATCTTGGTTTGTCCCTGGTACTACATCTTAATCTTGTGGGAGCACTTAGTGGTTTTGGATACATTTGGTACTCTTGAAACCCTTTCAATACCATCTCTTGCTCCTTGGAAGTGTTTGGCTAATCTCCTTTCTAAAAAACTTATCGATACAAACTTTGGCTCTTTTAGTATATTTTGGTGTTTCTTGTACTCTTTGGTACATTTGGTCCTGTTTGATACATTTGGTTCTCTTTGGTGCATTCAATTTAGGGATTGCATTTGGTACACATGAAAATGCAAGGTGCATTTGGTGGTTTTTGGTACTTTGGGATTATTGTACCCTTGGTGGAATTGGTGCTTTATTGCTTCTTAATCATTTTGGAGCACTTGGTTGTTTTGGATACATTTGATACTCTTGAAAACTTTTTAATACCATTTGGTGTTTCTTGGTACTCTCTTTGGTTGTTCTCGTAACAAGCTTATTTGTATTGCCTCATGCTCTTTTGGGATATTTTGGTGGTTCTTACACTCTTTGGTATATTTTAGGCTCTTTGATACTTGAAGAATTTGGTAGAAATTGGTACATTCTTTTTGAAACTTTGGGCACACTTGGTGCTTTTTGGAATCTTTGGTGTGGTATCTGAACTCTTATTGGGATATTTTGGTGATTCTTGCACTTTTTAGTATATTTTAAGCTCTTTGGTACTTGAAGCATTTGGTGGAACTTGGTACATTTTTTTAAACCTTTGGTGAAATTGGTGCTTTTTGGTAGTTTTTGAAAACTTTGGTGGTTTTTGAACCCTTGGTATAGTGGGTGCTTTTTGGTACTTTCTCAATCTTTTTGTAGCATTTTTATATTTTTGGATGTATTTTTTGCTTTTGAAACTGTTTTAGTGCCATCTGGAGCTTCTAGGTACTCTTTGACTATTTTCATTACTAAAAAGCTAATTGATTGTGCCTTAGTCTCTTTTAGGTATATTTTTGTGGTTTTTGTACTCGGTGTACTTAAAGCTCTATGGTACATGAAGCAGATTGTTGAATTTGGTACATTTGGACTCTTTTGGTTCCTTTGCTACTAAATGTTTTCATGTACTCTTTGGTACATTTGGCATTTATTATTGCTACTTCCTCATGCTATTTATCGTATGAAGGTTCCCTTTGGTGTTGTTTGTAGCTATTATTGGTATCAGGTGCTCTTTGATACATTTGATAAATTGGAAGCCATTGCAACAATGGTTGATAATGGTGTAGTGGTTGAAAGTACCAATGGATGAAAGTTTTTGTACTGTTGCTGCTTGATTCTTGTGATGTTTTATTTTTGTAAGTTTAATCCTCTTTATTTATTTCACTTGGTAGTCACAGTATGACAAGCTGGAGGCCTCTTGCCGAGGAAGGTCCACATGGACTTTGTCAACCAAATGATCACTGACGTGAAGAAGGGAAAGAGATTCACCCTCTCCCTCAAGCCACATATTGTAGACAAACATGGATGCAAACATAGGACCATCCATATGTTTGAGATTTGTGCTACATGTGAGGAGTCACTAGAAGTGACACATGTCTTGGACATCTTCATGCTCGAGGGTCGACATTAATACCATCCCCTTTGCTTCAGCACACTTCTACATAGCAGTGGGTTTTGTGTGAAAGAAGGGTACATCGTTGAAGTACATGTGGTGGCAAATGCATGGATCACTAGGCATTGCAGTGTGAAGAGTAAGTTGGCAATGTTATCTTTCATGATTATTTTACATACAAATTACAATGTTGATTCGGTGTGCTTATTGATTTAGGATTGTTTATGGTTACTGCACAGAGGAGGAACACATGACTGAGGCCATCTAAAATGGGAAGACTATAGATAATGTGAAATATGATGGGCAAGGGCTAGCAAAATCTAAAATGGGAAGACTATAGATAATGTGAAATATGATGGGCAAGGGCTAGCAAAATCTGCAGCTAGTCCTATATTTGAGTCATCGTACAATATGGAGAAGGTAAGAGATGTCCCATGGGACCTAGACCCAAGAATTGATGTTGTTAAATCTAAGAACATTGATGATGACGTGCCGGATGTGGAGCACACTAGGGCTGAGAAGGACTCTTCAATTGGTGAGGCGGTGCCGCATTTCATTGGGGTTGAGGGGGATCTAGATGCTATTGATACTAAGTGGGCAGGGGATCGCTGATGGGGGGCAATATGGGGGTTGATAAGAAGGAAAAAGACACCACTGAGGGTGTGGTTCTTGATAGTCACTTGCAAAAAATCAGGTGGATGAGGCTGCAAGGCCAGAGGTCTATGAAGAGACTACTGAGGGAGCAAGTATGGACATAGGGACATCGAAGGGTGTTGTTGATAGCCTAAATGGTGATATTGGAGGAGTTGCCAAGGCAAATGCTGATATGGAGATGGCTGGAGTGGTGGCAAAATCTCTAGGTGATTGCATTGTGTTTGAGATATTCCAAGGTGCCCTCGTGATCATTGTAACAAGCCCCACACTTGCAAACTATAACTAGTGCAACAAAGCTATCATTGATATAACGCACATGGGGTTTTTTTGTCTCCTTCCATCACCTTCTATTTTACAACCCAAACATTGTATCCTATTTTCCTTGTACACTCTTCTTGATCATAGAATAGACATTTGGTTTTAGAATATAGTGCCAGATTTATGTTGGATTCTATAACAGAGGGCTATTTTCTACTACCATGATCAAACATTGTTATAATCACACTTGGCATTGTGTGGTTCTCACACTATAACAGAGGGCTATTTTCTACTACCATGATCAAACATTGTTATAATCACACTTGGCATTGTGTGGTTCTCACACTAGCCACCCACCACGAGGTTCACAGCCAAGCGATAGGAGGGAACTTCACCATTGGGATGGATCTCTCTCGCTTGTTGGTGACCCATGGAGGGTTTACACCACACACAGGACACCGCCAAGAGATAATGGACCACAACTCCCTTGGAAGATGCCTTCTTTGAATGGTGGTGATTCATTCAGAGTCCTCTACACATGATGATGACCTCCTCAACATGGTTCCCCAAGATACTATAGTCAAAGTTCATATTTTTAAAAGCTCAAAGATCACCACCTATTGCCCACCCACAACATTGTATTACACTTGGCAATGTCTATCACAAGTAGAGCCCGACTTATCAGATGTATTGATTGAAGCAACTCATGGACCTTCACATAAAGGAGAGCACTTCTATGCCAACTCACTTAAATAAGTTTTATTCCATTATCAATAATTTGTCTTTGCAAGGGATTGAATTCAAGGTCACTCTTCTTTCCTTGATCCTTTTAGTTACACTACCTGAATCATGGGATACCTTTCAGACTGCTATGTGTTGAGATATCGAGCTCCACTCGTGATACGCCAGGGTGACCGTTGTGTATTTATGTCACCGACTTGTCAGTTGCAAACGCGGTTGGTACACCGCCCATGAATAATAGCTACATGATAGCTATCCTTATCTACTCTAGTTCGTGGCTCAGTTAGTATGCCACCTTAGTTAGTTGAGTTTGGTTTGAGACCCATATAGAGGGTTCTTCTATTTCTTTGTACTTGAGTTTTTTTGGCTTACACAACTAAGAAGAGGAAAACCGTTTTTCAGCCTCCACCCTTGTGTGTCTTCCCCCATTGTGCAAGCAAGAAAGCTTCAAGTGAGACTCCTTCCTTCTCTCCCACAATCTTGACATGGTATCAGAGCCTTGTTCGTGGTAAGGAGCTCAAGAAAGCAAGCCAAGCTCGCGGTGTTCTGGTAAGAGGAGCAGTGTTGCTTTCATTTTCTATTTTGGGAGCAGATCTTTGCAGGTAGCACAGCCGGAAAGTGCAGGAGTGCATTGTCTCAGGTTGAGACGCCCTTCGCGGTGAAGCAAGAGGGCAATGTATGTTGCGGGAGTGGGCTTTAGCCCTTGGCGACCCTGTTTTTTTGATTTGAGGCCATTTCGGGGTCTGTTTTGGAGGCGGAAGTTTTCTGCACGCACTTAGGAAAAGGCCCAGTTTTATGCAGGGCAGCCACTGTTCTACAGGTCGGTGAAAAGTTACTGTAAAAATTGCATTGTATGCTTGTGCGCAGAGACATTGGGAGTTACAGAATCATCCCTGTTGCCTGTTGATGCAAAATCGTCACTAGGAAGTGACTGTGTGGTCAAATACCACTTTCGCCAGTTTTGCAGATTTTCCCATGTGAGGGTGAAGCTATGGTTTTTGCAGTGACAGAATTTTTTCCAGTCTTCTGTAATGGCATCTGATTCTCTTTCACAGATTGTCATTGAAAAGCTTGACAAGAACAACTTCCAAGCATGGAAGTTTAGAATGACAAATTTCCTTATGGGAAAAGGATATTGGGAATTTGTTGCAGGAAATGAAGAAGAACCAGTTCTTCCTGATGCTCCCAATCAACAGCAAATGCAGGCATTCAAAACATGGCATGAGAGAGACAGGAAAGTTATGTATTGGCTGTCTATCAGTATTTCAGACTCTATGATTGTGCATATTCAGGATGCAAGTACGCCAAAGGAGGCATGGGATACTTTGTCAAAAATGTATAGCACAAATACGCAAGCCAGGAAAATGCAGCTCAAGCAAGAGTTGCATAATGTGCAAAGAGAAAGTATGAGCATCAACGACTACCACATGAAGGTGAAGAAGATTGCAGATGCACTTGCTTTCATTGGGTCGCCAGTGGAAGATGATGATTTAGTTTCCATGACCTTGAATGGTCTAGGAAAGGATTATGCACAGTTCTGAACATCCATTTCCGTCCGTGAAAGATTTCCTGATTTTGAGGAGTTGATTGCTCTTCTAATTTCTGAGGAGCAGAGAAATGGTGGTGCATCTTCTTCAGGAGGAACTTCAAAAGAAGCTGTCTTCTACTCAAATGCTGGAAGAGGTAGAGGCAGAGGTAGAGGAGGCCGATTTGGAGGCCGTGGCAGAAATCATAATATGCAGCAAACTCAAGAAAACCAGTCCTATGGAGGAGGACGTGGTAACTCTAGAGGCAGGGGGAGCCAAAGAGGTCGTGGTGGATGGCAAAGAGGTCAAAATGCAAACAGTAATGTTGAATGCTACTACTGTGGTAAAATGGGTCATATGGCTAAAGACTGCTATAAAAAGCAGAATGACATCATGAATGGAAAACTGCAACAAGGGAATTATGCATCTTCTAGCAGACAGGGTGATGACAGAAATGAGCATTTGTTCATGGTGCAGCACATGAACAATTCTGTGATAAGTGCAGAAGAAAGCAATGATGTATGGTATGTTGACTTAGGTGCATTAAACCACATGACAGGTCATGCAGAATGGATGGAGGATGCAAGGAAAATGGAAAAACCAGGATTTGTGGAGACTGGTGATGATACTGCACATCCTATTGTGCAGATTGGAAAAATTCCTTTGTCTATGCAGGATGGGAAAAAGAAATACCTGTCCGATGTATTTCATGTTCCGAATATCACCAAGAATCTGGTTTCTGTCGGTCAAATGGTTGAGCAGGGCTTGCAGGTCAGATTTAATCCTCATGGATGCTTTGTTGAGGATATGAAAAATAAAGGTCGCTTGATAGCAAAAGGAAAGAAGAAGGGCAGAATGTTTACGTTGGATGCAGACATGTCTAAATTGAGTGCAGCAATGTTTGCACATGGGACCGGTGTAGTTGCAGATATTGATATCTGGCATAAACGCATTGGTCATGTTAATGTACATCGACTTAAATCAATGCAGGCCCAAAATATTGTTGCAGGATTGCCAAAATTCAAGGTTGCAGAAATGCATAAGGTATGTGAAGCCTGTCAGTTTGGAAAACAGGCAAGGAAACCATTTCCTAGACATGTTCAAGAGAGTGAGAAGCCATTGGAATTAATCCACTCTGATGTGTGGACTACTAAAGCTGCATCTCTTGGAGGCTGTCATTATTTTGTCACTTTTATTGATGACTATAGCAGAAAAGTTTGGGTGTATTTTATGAAAAAGAAAAGTGAAGTTTTTGGGCATTTCAAAACCCTTAAAGCTATGGCTGAAAAAGAAACAGGTCTGCAAATAAAATGCCTAAGGTCAGATGGAGGGGAAGAGTACCTCTCAAATGAGTTTGCAAAGTTCTTACAGGAGCATGGCATAAAGCAGCAATATTCATGCAGTTATACCCCACAACAAAATGGAATTACAAAAAGGAAAAACAGGCATATTGGAGAGGTATCTTGTGCCATGCTCAATGAAAAAGACTTGCCAGATTTTTATTGGGCTGAAGCAGTTGCTACAGCAGTCTACATAATGAACAGGACTCCCACTGCAGCAATACATGGAATGACTCCAGAGGAGAGGTATACTGGTAGGAAACCAAATATTTCTCATTTGAAAATTTTTGGTTGCATTGCCTATGTACATGTGCCAGATGAGTTGAGATCCAAGTTGGATCCAAAAGCTGAGAAGTGCATCTTTATTGGTTACTCTCTGCAGCAAAAAGGGTATAGATGCTATAACCCTTCTACTCGTAAGTTTACAGTGAGCAGAGATGTTGTTTTTGATGAGATGAGTAGCTGGTATAAACTAGTAAATGTGATTGATGATGTAGATGCACAAAATGGTAATACTGCACAGAATTCACAGCAGCAGTCACAAAATATTAGTGGACCTGGAGCGTCCTCTAGCAGTGGTTCACATTCTTCGCCGTGGACAGGCAGATTGAGATCAGGAGAATCTTCTCAAAGCAATGCAGATAGTGGTATGCAGGTATCACGAAAAGGAAAAGAGAAGGTTGATCAGCCCATGTTTGATGTGAATGCAGGTCACTCTTATGTGGATGGTGAATCCAGTGGCTCAGAATAGAGCATTGATGATGAGTTGGGTATTCCTTCTATTGTTACACCTGGAGTAAGGAAGACCAGGGATGTTTTGAGAGCACCTGGGAGTGAACCTACTTTGCGCAGGTCTACCAGAGCTAGGTATCCTGTGGATAGGCTGAAATATGATGGATTTACAGCCATTCACTATGCATATATGGTTAAAGTGATACATGAACCAGAACCCACTTCTTTTGAGGAAGCCATGGGAAAAGAAAAATGGGAGAAAACCATGGATGAAGAAATGGATGCCTTGGAAGCAAATGCTACATGGGAGTTAGTACCTTTGCCTAAAGGTAAGAATGCAATTGGCTGTAAGTGGGTTTATAAGGTGAAGCACAATGCAGATGGTTCTGTGAACAGATACAAGACAAGATTAGTAGTCAAGGGGTATGCACAAACATATGGCATTGACTATGAAGAAACATTCAGTCCAGTTGCAAGGATGGCAACTGTAAGAGCAGTCATTGCTATGGCTGCATCAAAGGGATGGTCTTTACATCAGATGGATGTAAAGAATGCCTTCTTGCATGGTGATTTGCAAGAAGAGGTCTATATGGAGCAGCCACCAGGTTATGTGCATGCTGTTCATCCTGAGTTTGTTTGCAGGTTGAAGAAAGCCTTGTATGGCTTGAAGCAAGCACCTAGAGCATGGTCTGACAAGATAGGACAGTATCTTGTCACTATTGGCTTTCAGATTTCCAAGGCAGATTTCTCACTTTATGTGAGAAAAACAGAGAAAGGTATTATGCTACTTGTCATTTATGTTGATGATTTGATTATGACAGGTGACAGTGATGAAGATATCCTTCATGTGAAAATGCTATTGAAGCAGAAGTTTGAGATGAAGGATTTGGGAGAGCTGCGTTATTTCTTGGGCATTGAGGTGATTAGATCACCAAGTGGGATACAGCTCTTGCAGAGGCAGTATGGATTGGACATGCTGTCCAAATATGGGATGACAGGCTGTAAGCCTATTTCAGTTCCTTTGGAGCAGAATGTGAAGCTGAGCACAGATGCAGGTGAGCTTCTAGAAGACCCTACTATGTACAGACGCATAGTAGGAAGTTTGATTTATATGACTATTACCAGGCCAGATTTGAGCTATGTTGTTGGATTGGTAAGTCAGTTTATGCAGGCTCCAAGGAAACCACATTTGGATGCGGCTAGACGCATACTCAGGTATGTGAAGTCCACATTGCAGTATGGACTATTTTATGAGACTGGGGTTCAGATACAGTTGCATGGATACACTGATGCTGATTGGGCTGGTAGTATTTCTGATAGATGATCTACCAGTGGATATGTGTTCTCTTTTGGGAGTGCTGCAGTCACTTGGAGCAGCAAGAAACTGTAAAAATATTACACGGCGCAGCGAACAGAATCTGAGAAAGAGATAGAGAGTACACAACAGATAAGAGGAGAATCAGTAAAATTCTTTAACTCCAAACAACTGATACAAAGATGGCTCTGTCCACCCGTGCGCTTCCAATGAATGAAGCTTAGATGGCGATCTAGACAGAAGATAGGTGAAGAGCTTAAGGCTAGCTGGAACAACAACTCTGACTGGGTGAAAGATAAGTGTAAGATGGCTGCGAAGGGGTTTAGCTTTTATAGCCCGCGAAGGTCGTTAGGTCGGCCTGCTGACCGACCTACCATATGAGCCTCCACTAGTCGGCCAGGGAATATTCCAGGGAATATTCCCTTTACCATCGGGCCGGGGGCGCTGCCCCCGGACCCCCGCCAGGGGGGCCGCTGGCCCCCCTGGGACCCCCCAGCCAGGGGCCGCTTCCGCGGCCCCCGGACCCCACAATAGGGGCCCCTTTTAACTCCCTTACCACGCAACTCAATGCAATGTGCCTCGAGTTGCTACCAGCTTAACCACTCCGTCTAACCCAAAGATTAGACCCACAACAGTCACCTTTTTTGCCATCCGGTCACATAGACCTCATCTGATATACAAGTCAGGACTCAACCAATGTCCGGGCTCACATTTGGCTTCTCCTCATAATGGGGGCCTTACAACTTTGAGCACCATGGATCATTGGTAGCACCTAATGAGGGTGGGGCATTGATCATATCTAACACCCCCCCTCAATGTCCACCCATAGGTGAACTATCTCCTCGGCCCAATGCCGAGTCTCTGAAGATGAACTTGAAGCAGATCCTTCGTAAGTGCTTTGGTGAAGATATCTGCTCCATTCTCCTCTGTTGGACAGTAGACCAATTCCACTATCCCATCCTCCATCAAATCACGCACATAGTGATACTGGATCTCTATATGTTTGGTGCGTGCATGAAACACTGGATTTTTGGCAATGGCGATGCAACTCTGATTGTCACATCTCAGCACAGTTGGTTCTTCATCCTGCACTCCCATATGCCATAGAATCCTTCTCAACCATACGGCCTCACATGCAGCAAAACAAGCTGCCTTGTACTCTGCTTCGGTAGAAGACAATGCCACTGTTGGTTGCTTCTTACTAATCCAAGAGAAAATTCCTGAACCCAAAGAGAAACAATAACCAGAAACTGACTTCCTGGAATCAATGTCTCCTGCCCAATCTGAGTCACAGTTCCCCACAAGAGAAGTTCCGAAACTGTATGTGATACCATAGTCAAGAGTTTTCTTCAAGTATCTGAGCACCCGCATCCCAGCTTTCCAATGACTCTCATGAGGTTTGTTTGAGAACCTGCTCAAAACACCAACAGCAAAACTGATATCTGGTCTGGTGTTACACAAGTAGATTAGACTGCCGACCAACCTCCTATACCTCCCAATGTCTGCTAGTGCTGATGTATCCTCAACGGATAACTTTACATTCACCTCCATAGGTGTAGCTATCTCCTTGCACTCGGTCATGCCAAATGCCTTCAAGATCTCCCATGCATACTTCTTCTGAGAGATGAAGATCTTTCCTGGCTCTTGCCAGACTTCAATCCCCAAACAATAGTGCAGCAAGCCCAAGTCTGTCATTTCAAACTCAAAACTCAAAGCCTTTCGAGTTTGGTTGATCATATCTTCATAGTCACCTGTAATAAGAAGGTCGTCCACATATAGGACAATCACTACAGACTTTTTACCATCCCTGTAAACATACAAGTTAGCATCTGAGGCACATCTTTTGAAGTTTAGGTTTAAAAAGAACCTATCTATCCGTTGGTACCATGCTCTGGGGGCTTGTTTCAGCCCATACAATGCCTTCTTCAGTTTACACACTTTGTTCTCAGAATGGGGGGCCTCAAACCCTGGTGGCTGAGCCACGTACACCTCCTCCTTGAGGTCACCATTTAAGAACGCTGACTTAACATCCATTTGGTACACTGGCCACTTCTTGTGGGCAGCCACTGCAAGTACCGTGCGAATAGTGGTCATTCTGGCAGTTGGGGCAAATGACTCTTGAAAATCAAACCCTTCAACTTGTGAAAATCCTTGGGCAACCAGTCTAGCTTTGTACTTTTCTAAGGTACCATCAGCCTTGTACTTTACCTTCCAGATCCACTTGGTGCCAATAATCTTCCGCTTTGCTGGCCGATCCACTAGCTCCCAAGTGTCATTCTTCATTATGCTGTCATACTCCGCCTGCATAGCAGCCTTCCATGATGGATCTGCAAGTGCTTCTTCTAAGTCAGTTGGCTCCTTTACTTCTCTCATAATCTCAACCATCAAGGCCATGTTGACTATGTGAGCAGAAGCCCTCCTTTGCTCCTCTATTCTCTGAGACCTCCTTGGTCCGTCTGCCTTCTCCTCAACAGATGCAGGCATAGGATTATTGTGGTCATAGAGCTGCTTCACCCAGCGCGGCAATGGCTTTTCCGGTGGGGTGATGTCAGGTTGGTGAACTTTTTCCTCATCATCTGAAGATGATGCTTCCTCCTCCTTAAGGATAGGGATAGCTCTCGGGACAGGTTCATAGTGGACTACTTCTTCGCTTGATGATAAAGTGGAAGACCTTGCCTTCTCCTCCTCCACTGTATGCGGCTCCTCCTTGAACACCACATCACGGCTCGCGATGATCTTCTTTGCCTCTTGGTCATATAACTTGTAAGCCTTCTGCTCATCACTATAACCCAAGAAGATACATTTTCTGCTTTTTGGTTGTAACTTGTTTCTCTTCTCATCTGGAACATGTGCATAACATTCACATCCAAAAATTCTGAAATGTGAAACAGATGGTTTCTTACCAGTGTAAGCCTCATGAGGTGTTTTTCCCTTGAGAGCCTTTGTGTAGCTCCGATTTAGAATGTAGACTGCAGTATTAACAGCTTCAGCCCAAAAATGGTTAGGCAATCCCTTGCCCTTTAGCATGCATCTTGCCATCTCCACAATGGTACGATTCCTGCGTTCCACAACACCATTCTGCTGAGGTGTGTGAGGCGTCGTCAATTGACGCTTGATCCCTTTGCTCTTGCAAAAGCCTTCAAACTCCTTTGAGTTGAACTCACCACCACCATCTGTTCTAAATTTCTTCACACTTTTCCCTGTTTCATTCTCAACAAGTATTAGCCATTCTTTAAACTTACCAAAAGCTTGAGCCTTATCACGAAGGAAGTACACCCACATCTTCCTACTGTAGTCATCGACAATCAACATAAAATAAGAAGATCCCCCCAAGGCCTGTGTAGGCATCTTACCACACAAGTCAGCATGCACCAACTCTAGAGGAGCATGTGCTCTATTCTTGCTTTCTTGTGGAAATGCCTTTCTCTGTTGCTTGCCCATCATACAAGCTTCACATGGTTCCTTCAATTCAGTTATTGTAGGTAGGTGAGCAACCATACCTTGCTTTTGCATCTCCTTCAATACTGCAAATCCGATGTGTCCAAACCTTTCATGCCAAAGCTTACTTGTGCCCACTCCAGCGGTGGCTGTAAGAGCACTTAGCTCATACAGGTTGTTCCTTCTTTCTCCTTTGCCAACAATTGTGCCAGCACTATCAATAATTTCTGCACCTGTCTTCTTGAACCTCACTTCATGACCAAGATCAGTTATGGCAGCAACTGATAAGAGATTTCTCCTGATTTCGGGAACATACAACACATTTGAAAGCTTTTTGACTTCACCATTTGCAGCAACAAAAGAAATAGTACCTGTGCCCGCAGCAGGGCATTTAGCATCATTTCCAACCGTCACAGTGATGGATTCTTGTAGAGGCTGCATAGAACTGTATAGACCTTTCTTGTTGGTCATGTGACGGGAGGCCCCACTATCCAACACCCAAGAGTCAGTGGTAGATTCTTCTTGCGCCGAGGAGCACACTTCCTCAATGGTCGCCATGAATAATTCCAACTCTGCTTCAGCCGTATTGGCTGTCTCTTTCCCTTTACTTTTAAGGGTACCATTCTTTTCATCTGCCTTCTTGACACGACAATCTGCAATTGCATGTCCTTTCTTCTTACAGTAGAAGCACTCTCCTTGAAACTTCTTCTTGCCGCCCTTCTTCTTTTTGTCACCATCATTTTTGGTGGAGGAAACACCTTTGCCTTTTGCATTGGCAGAGAATGCAGCATCTCCATTGTTGCTTCCTTCTCGGGCTTTCAGCCTCAACTCCTCCTCCATTAATAATGCACAAAACTCCTCAAAAGTCAAAGCTTGAGGTCTCACCTGAGTATTAAGGGCAGTTACTAGTCCATCAAACTTTTGTGGACAAATCCGAAGACACCTCCGAGCTAGCTCTTCGCTAGTCTTTTGTATCCCAGCGCCAGCCATCTGGTCGCGTAGATTCTTAATCCGAGTGATGAATGCTTCAACCGTCTCTCCTTCAGCAAACTTCTCCGCTGCTAGTTGATTCTCCAAGTTTTGAATCCTTGTTTGGTTTCGTGTTTCATACTGACTCCTTAGTACATTCCAAGCCTCCGACGCTTTGGTTGTATGCTGAATCAGAGTCAAAACACTGTCAGAACAGCTTGTAACTAAGGCACACAATGCATCTGCATTCCTTCGTTTCCAAGCTCGTAGAAGATCTGCATTCGGAGGAATCATCACACTAGGATTTGATGGGTCGGGGGTAGGCTGTGGTTCTGCGTCAGTCCCCAGCACAGTCTCCAGAAGCTCATAAGAATCAAGGATAGTAGTAATTTTGAACTTCCACAAGGTGTAGTTTGTACCATCTAACTTGCCTTCGCTGAAGGTTGGTGGACGAATCCTCAGTGTTTGAATAGCCGGTACAGCAGCACCACCTCCTGCACCGCTTCCGGATGCGCCAGAACTGCTTCCCGGAGTCGACATCGTTTCTCTTTGCTGTTGAAGCCTTTGCCTCTTGCACGCTCTCCGATCTCTAGAGCCCCCTGGGCTCTGATACCATGTAAAAATATTACACGGCGCAGCGAACAGAATCTGAGAAAGAGATAGAGAGTACACAACAGATAAGAGGAGAATCAGTAAAATTCTTTAACTCCAAACAACTGATACAAAGATGGCTCTGTCCACCCGTGCGCTTCCAATGAATGAAGCTTAGATGGCGATCTAGACAGAAGATAGGTGAAGAGCTTAAGGCTAGCTGGAACAACAACTCTGACTGGGTGAAAGATAAGTGTAAGATGGCTGCGAAGGGGTTTAGCTTTTATAGCCCGCGAAGGTCGTTAGGTCGGCCTGCTGACCGACCTACCATATGAGCCTCCACTAGTCGGCCAGGGAATATTCCAGGGAACATTCCCTTTACCATCGGGCCGGGGGCGCTGCCCCCGGACCCCCGCCAGGGGGGCCGCTGGCCCCCCTGGGACCCCCCAGCCAGGGGCCGCTTCCGCGGCCCCCGGACCCCACAATAGGGGCCCCTTTTAACTCCCTTACCACGCAACTCAATGCAATGTGCCTCGAGTTGCTACCAGCTTAACCACTCCGTCTAACCCAAAGATTAGACCCACAACAGTCACCTTTTTTGCCATCCGGTCACATAGACCTCATCTGATATACAAGTCAGGACTCAACCAATGTCCGGGCTCACATTTGGCTTCTCCTCATAATGGGGGCCTTACAACTTTGAGCACCATGGATCATTGGTAGCACCTAATGAGGGTGGGGCATTGATCATATCTAACAGAAACAGCCTACAGTAGCTTCTTGCACCTCTCATGCTTTGATTGTTATTAGAGGCACTAATAATGGTAGGAGCGATAATGTCTGTTGTGAGAGAGACTCTCAACAGTCTCACTCTTAGTCACATGGATAGTTTTGCAGTAAGTCCCATGATCGTAAGTCCTCATTCACTTATCATTACAGTGAGAAATTAGGCCATATTCGGCCACAATGCCATAAGATGTGCAAGGACAAGTGCAAAGAAAAGGGCAAGGGTAAAGTATAGGAAAACAATGGTAATTACAACATTGTCCCTAGCAAGTCAAGAGTTAAGATTGAAGAGATTAATGTTGTGTTGATATGGGCTATTGCCTATGGGATCCACATGCTCAGAAGGTTATCCATAGCCATGATGTTTTTTTCCATGAGGGGAAAATACATAAGTAGCCTCAACATGTTGTCAAGGTACACAGGATGATATTTTAGGAGGAGCCTCCTACTACTGTACATGAAGCTAGACATCTTGCTGCAATAATTGATGCCCTAGTGGCCCAGGTCCCATGGTGACAAATACTGGTGAGCCTCTTCCTTATGATGAGGCCATGTCCAAAGGTGATAGTCACTCCAAGCAGGAACATGGTGTGGACTTTGATGAAGTCTTTTCTTGTGTTGTGAAGAGGGCTTTGGTTGCTTAGCTTGACTTGGACCTTTATTAGATGGATGTCAAGACAACTTTTCTTCATGGGGAATTACATGATGAGATTTACATGGTGTAATCTAAGGGATTTACACACCCTTTTAGGGCAAACCTAGTGTGTAGATTGTGAAAGAGTCTTTATCGCCTTAAACAGGCATCTAGGGAATGACATCCCAAGTTTGACGCATTTATGCATTCACAAGGATATTCCCACAATGATATGGATCTGTGTTTATACACAACGAAGGTTCGTAATGGTAGCCTTATGATCTTGATCCATTATGTGTATGATATGTTGATTGCTAGGAGTGCTCATGATAAGTTGGATGCCTTGAAAGGTTAACTCAAGAAGAGCTTTGAGATGAAAGAAATGGGATAGGCCTCACAGATTCTTGAGATATGCATTATGCACAATCGCTCTAAGGGGATCCTCTACTTGTCACAAAAGAAGTACATCCAGAAAGTCCTTGAGCAGTTTCATCTATAGGATGTTAAGCTTATTAGTTTTTCTTTATCTTCTCACGTGAAGGTTAGTTAGGCCAATTGTCCTTGATGAGCAAAAGATTGAGATGGAGAAGATCCCTTATGCATCCACAATGAGCAATTTGATGTATGCCACGGTAGCCACTCGTCCTGATGACATAACATTTACAGTGGGAGTTATGGAATGCTATATGGCTACATCTAGCCAAAAAAATTGGGATGCCATCAAGGGTATCATGAGATACATGAAGGGAACACCATCTATGTGCATATGCTATGGTGGCTAGGATACAGGAGTTGTGGGGATACATTGACTCTAATTATATAGGACATGCAGACAATAGGAACCCCATCTCTTGCTATATCTTCATCTTTGTTGGAGGTGTTATTTCTTGGAATGCATGGCCCTATTGACTACAAAGGAAAAGTATGTTGCATCCACTAAGGCTTGCAAGGAGGCTCTCTGGTTAGGCCTTCTGGTGGTGGTAGGCCTTTGTATTATTGATATGGTCCCTGTAGTGCATTTGGATTCTGAGTGCTATTCAATTGGCCAAGAATTTGGTCTTCCATATGAAGACAAAGCACATTGACGTGCATTATCACTTAATTCAAGAGGTCATGGAGGACAAGTCCATTGAGCTTGTTAAGATCTCAATTGACTAAAATCATGCAGATCTACTTACTAAAAGTCTCTTAGTGGAGCGTTTTACCTTCCTTAGGAAGTTGATGGGCGTTGGATGAGATGACGTCTTTCCTCATCCTATTGTACTTATGTACATTTGTACTTTGTCAACTTTTTTTTTTCTTGTTCTTTCCTCACTAGGGACAAATTCATCTTACCCACATATATGCACACTTGTACCCTATAAGTGGTGAGCGCCCATCACTATCACTTCATTCTTCATTCTTTTAGTAACATTTAAATAAAGGGAAGGCCGATCACACATTGTGACTATTGGAGTTCCCACATCTTGTGACTCTCTCTCTCTCTCTCTCTCTCTCTCTCTCTCTCTCTCGCTCTTGCTCCTTCCACTATAGCTCTTTCTTTCAATTCATGCTTCCATGTGAGGGCTCACTCCCTTAAGAGAATCCATGTGTGAGCATGGACATTGGGTGGGTCATGACTTGTATGTCAAATAAGGTCTATATGACCAGATGGAAAAAAGGTAACCTTTGTGGATCTAGCCTTTGGGTTAGATAGAATAGTTATGCTCGTAGCAACTCGAGGCACAATGCATCAAGTTGTGAGGTGTGGAAATTATCAGGGATCCCTATTTTGGGGTTTGAGGGTCGCGGAAGCAGATCCTAGCCCCTGAGTAGCCCCCTTGACTTGATAGTAAATGAAATATTCTTTGGAATATTTTTTGGCCAATTAGAAAAGATTCATAATATGATTCGACATGCCGACCACAAACTACCTTCCCATGCTATAAAAGAAAGACCCCTCTAAATCCATCGTCAATATATATTTCACATAGTTAGAGTTCTTCCAGCTACCCTTAAGCTCTTTGCTTATCATTTGTCTGTATCACTATCTAAGCTTCACAGTGGAAGCATATGGGTGGACAGAACTATCTTTGTATCAATTCATTTGAAATCAAAGCAATCCATGTTCTTCTCATATTTATTAGTGTTCTCTACTCCTCCTTGCTCAGATTTTGTCCACCACTATGCTACGTAAATTTTTCATGGTATCAAAGCCCCAAGGGCTCTAAGGAGTGAAGAGTACATGAGAGGCGAGGGCTTCAATAGCAAAGAGGAGAAATGTCATCTATTGCATCATGTAGCATTGATGGTGCTATATCGATAATTCAAATAGTGAGAATTCATCTATCAATCTTCAGCAAAGGCAAGTAAGATGGTACAAACTATACTTCATGGAAGTTTAAAATCACAACTATCCTTGATTCTTATGAGCTTATAGAGATGATGCTGGGAATTGACCCAAAATCACAACCCACCCTCGACCCATCTTATGTTTCCTCCAAATTTAGATATTCTACAAGCTTGAAAACAAAGGAACACAGATGCATTGTGTGCCTTAATTACACATTAATTTGATAGTTTTTGACCTTGATTTAGCATACAACCAAGGCATCGTAGGCTTGGGACATATTGAGGGGGTCGGTAGAAACATAAAATCAAACAAGGATTTAGAACTTTAATAATAGAGCTTCAAAGGCTAAACTCAAAGGCTAGCTAATGACTACCTCAGAGGAATGACGAGCCATATGATGGGTCTCAAAGAGACCCAACCTATGTAGCCCCTACTTTCTTTTATGTACTAGCTACTATTTGTGATATGGCCTCAGTAGGACCTATCCTAGACTATCCCCTACTTTGATAAATTTCAAACAAAAGAGGAATCACATGTTGTAGTAAACTAGGATAAGGAATAATACTACTCGATGTTGCACAATACTTATTTTTCTTGTAAAGTTCCCACAACTCCTCAATGCTTGTGCTGCACTAGAATATAATCTTGAGTTCTATAATCGGCTTCCAACATCTCAGGGTGACATTGATTCATAGTTGTAAAAATGTGCCTAAATTATCTCTGTTCTCAATTATTATATATGGATCAAACAAAGTTTTATTTATTTATGTTTTAAATATTAAAAAAAAAACTCATCCACCCTACAAGCAATGGCTATCAAGCAAATACAACCTCAATCAAAGTCAACACAACTAGACTCAAGTAAGTGGCATTGTTTTAATAGAGTCCTATCAATCAATTTTGAAGCATATCAATTGTATATACTCTCATATTTTTATTAAGTGAATGTATGATAGTTAGGTGATCACACAAGTAGATCAAATGAACATAGCCATGAAGGACTACCTTCCCTTAAAAGAATTACCAAAAGCACCACCAAAGCAATGTAGGCCTACCCATAACATATCCCTGGAAGAAACTACAAGGAGCCATCTACAAGGATCATGGTCCATATATAAGTGTGCATCCATAGGAGAATTTGCTACTCTCTCTACCAACAAACCATGCACCATAGACAAGCTCTTATCAATGGCAAGTGAAAGCTAGAGCTTGAGTGGAAGCACACAATCAAAAGTAAAAGCAAAACAAGAGCTATGGTGGATAGAGCAAGAAAGCCAGACAGAGTCACACTGTATGTGAGAACTCTAATAGTCACAATGTGTGAATAGCCTTCCCTTATTTAATAGTCACTAAAAGAATAAAGAATAAAGTGATAGTGATGGGTTTGCGCCACCTACAGTGTACATGTGTGTGATCATGGTGTGTGAAGTAACTATAGTGCAGTGTAGGCATAGGCATCTTTATACCCAACAACCTCCCAATTAAGGCAAGTGTGCCTTTAGTGATGTGACAATAAGAAAAAGTGACAAATTACATAAATTACAATAGGATGAGGAATAGATGTCATCTCGTCCTATGCCCATTATCTTCCTAAGAAAGGCAAAATATTCTATTGAGAGACTTTTGGTGAGAAGATCTACTGGATTCTTACCAATCAAGATATTGATAAGCTCAACAAACTTGTCTTCTACCACCTACCTAATGAAGTGATAGTGCACCTTAATGTACTTTGTCTTTGCATGAAAGACCAAATTCTTGGCCAAAATAATAACACTCATAGAATCTGAATTAGTGTAGGAGTAATAGTAATAATGAGAACTAACCATATCGCCTCTTTGCAAGCCTTAATGGTTATAACATGCTTTGCTTTAGTAGTAAATAAGGCATTCATTTCTAAACCCTAGACATCTAAGAAATAGCACCTCCAATAAAAGTAAATACATACCTAAATATGAACTTCTTACTATCTATAGATCTTGTATAGTCAAAGTCAATGTAACCCACAATTGTAGTATCCTAACCACCATAGCAAATGCTCATATCTGCAGTGCCTTTCACGTACCTCATGATACCCTTCATGACATCCCCATATCATTGACTAGGTGTAACATATAGTGTGCTACGACTCCCACTACAAATGTTATGTCTAGACGAGTGGCTATCATGGTATACATCAAATTGTCCATACTGATGCATAAGGGATCTTGGCCACCTTGGCCTTTTGTCAATGTGACTTAATCTTCTTGATTGACCCCCGCATGGGAAAGTAAAGGACATTGAATTAATATCGTGCATATGGAAGCACTCAAAGACCTTATGTAAGTACTCCTTCTGTGATAAACAAAGGAGCCCTTGAGAATGATTGCACATGATGTATATCCCAAGAATATGTGGGGCATGCCCCATCTCCTTTATCTCAAAGATCTTCTTGAGCTGAGTTTTCAAAGCATCCAAGTCATTATGAGCTCTCCCAGTAATCAATACATCATCCATGTAAAGTACCAAGATAACAAGACTACCATCACAAGCCTTCTTCATGTAGAGACACAGATCCATATCACTATAGAAGTAAGACTACAACTTCATAAATGCATCCAACTAATGATACCATTCCCTTTCTCAACTTGTATACTAGGTATTCCCTATCATTTTCCTGAAAACTCTTAGGCTACTACATATAAATCTCATCATGCAAGTCCCCATGTAAAAAGATTGAGATCTAACTAAGAAACCAAGGAAATCACTAAGCGTAGGGTAGTCATCTTGACTACAAGAGAAAATAACTCATCAAAGTCAACACCATACTTGCTTAAAATCCTTAGCAACCAATCTAGTATTATATGTTGGCTTGGGGTGTCCAAGGGTACTCTTCAACTTGTATGGCCTCCTCTCATTAGTAAGGGGCTCAAAAGAATCTACCACCATAACATAGTCCATGGAGGGCTCAAATTGATCAAGTTGATATCTATCTCTAGGAGACTATCTCAAAATAGGTTGTGGGGCCTATACACCCTATCTAACATCATGATCGTGGGCCACTCAATATCAATTGTTGCAAGCTATCTAGCTGAATGTATAATAATAAGAGGCTCCTCCAAAAAGATCACCTTGCATACCTCAACTACTCACTCAACCTACTTATGCATCTTCTCCTCATGAGAAACAACATCATGGTTATGAATAACCTTCCAAGCCTACAATTCCCATAGGTGATAGCCCATCTCACCTACATCCCTATAACCATGAAAAATATATTTTATTGATTTAGAATATAGATTATTGTGTTTTTCTTTAGAAACATGGCAAAAAGCCTCACATCCAAAGATACACAAATGAGTATATTACAAAGGTTTTCTAGACTATATCTCCTCTACAACCTAACAACCAATAGCAGTGTATGGGGATGTCTTTATCAAGCATATGAGAGTAGTAATGGCCTTAGCCCAAAAATGTTGTGGTAAGCATGCTTCCTAGCTAAGCATACTATGGACTCTCTCTTTAATCATCCTGTTTATGTGCTATGTGCAATATCACTCTAGGGTGGGATGTAAGGGGTGGTCAACTAATGATTAATACTTCGCTATCACAAAACCAATCAAATGCTTTAGAGACATATTCACCTCTATTATTTAGCCTTAGACATTTTAGTCTATACCCAAACCGATTCTCAACAAGAGCAAGCCAATGTTCAAAGAAATCCAATACATCCAAATTCTACTTTATGGGATATGCCCAAACCTTATGCGAATAATCATCAATGAAAGTCACAAAATACTTTGCGCTACCTAGTGATTGACAGAGCATGGGAGCATATATATTAGAATGTATAAGAGCTAGAGAATCACCCATGCATGTAATGCCAGACTTCTTATTAGAAATGCATGCTTGCCTACCATAAATACAATGATCACATGAATCAAAACATTGTAGCAAAGGGACACAAGATTGCAAACAAGAAAGCATTTTGACTCATTTTAAGGACATATGTCCAAGGTGACGATGCCATAAAGATACATGTGATATGTCAACCACCATAGCTAAAACATGGTCAATAGATCCAAATACAAGCAAGGGGGGATAAAGGCTGTCAGCCTTGGCACCTTGAGCAAAGATAAGATTCCCACCGGTAATCTTCATGCAAAATCACCAAAATATACATAAGAGCATGCATCATCTAAGTGTCTAGTAGATACAAGGATTTTAATCAAAATGGGTACATGACATATATTATGCAAAGTAAAAGAGTTGCTTGAAGAAAATTACTATCGTATATTCCCAACACCAATAATATTCAATGTCAAGTCATTTTCCCTAATAGAACTTATCATGCTATGATAGGACTGAAACCAATCCCTATGCGAGGTAATATGAAAGGAAACCCCCAAGTCAAGCAACCAACACTAAGAATATATAGATGAAGCATTTGTTAAACTGAGAAGCATCAAGAGAGGAAGGTGCTAAGATGTAGTCATCATCTAACTCAAGTTGTACTACATTTATCTCTTTAATCTTTACATTGGACTTCTTAGGACAATGTTGCGATCATCAAACTTTTCTTGCATTTTACCCTTGGCTATCTCTTTATACTTATCATTGTGGATGTTATGGCACTACTTCCAAATATGATCCTTCTTCCCACATTAATGACCACATAAGAGAGGCCTTATGACCACAAGACTTATTATAAGACTACACACAAGACTGAGACCTTTATGAGTCTCTACCACAACGGTCATTACTGCTCTTACCATCATGTCTGCTTATAATAGTCAATGCACGAGAAGTATGGGTTACATCCACATTATTTTTGTTTATTTGTGAGTAAGGAATCCTTAACATCCCTGAGTTTCAAATCATCCTTAGGAATATTGGCACACATAGCAATACGAAAAGTGTCCCATGACTTGAGAAGTGTCACAAGCAAGGATAAGGGAGGAAGATTATCTTTAAACGCAGTGCCCTAAAAAGTCAATTGGTTGAAAATTGAATGAAACTCATTCAAATATCCATACATACTAGTCCATTCTTTCATGCAAAATTCCGTGAGCTATGTCAACCAATACATCTATGCTACAATATTGAAATAAACATCTTTAGACAATGTCAATATAAGAGTAGATTTATATAGCTCATCCAACTCATCCTAAGTATCATAATCAATGCCTTTGCGCTTTATAGTCTTAGTTTTCAAAGGCTTAACCTAATTCTTTTGAACCAGTATCTACCATGTCTGCATCTTATAATGGGTAAAATTTGTACCATCAAGCTTTTCAATATTGAATATAGCACTACATTAGGAGAGTTTTAAGGTCTCAAAAATGCATTTTAGGAGATAGAGAGAGAGTGATCTAGACCAATAGGAGCAGAGCCTTTGTAACAAAATTTCTATTTAAAAAATATAAAAAATCATTTCACAAAAAGATATATATATAATATATGACTTTGTATTATCAATATCTATTTTTAGCCTCTTATATTTGTGATGATTATGACATTCTTTGCATTAATGATATACAATCCTGGCCACTTTTATTTAATGATATGTTTGGATTAATGATAATGATATATTTAATTTAAATTCAAATTAATAAAGAGCTTAGCACTTATTTTTTTCCCTCCTTTCTTTTATCCCTCTCATGTTTTTTCCTCCTTTGTGGTAGCTTAGTCCTCTCTCTCTCTCTCTCTCTCTCTTTGTGCCATGGATGTAGAAATTTGACATTCAACAAGGTGTCCAAGCTCCCAAATCACAACCATATCAGTGTTTAACTCATTCCAAAAAGATGGAAGATGGATTCCTACAATCATTAGCAAAGGTAGTTGGATCACCATGCAACATGTAAAACATGGGAAAAGGCGAAGATATGAGAGCTCATTCATCTTTGCTTGGAAGGGTAGAATCAAAGATTTCAAGCTTGGAGTAAATAAGAATAGTATAAAAGAGGTAATGGTGCAACATGTGTTTATGCATAGAGAGCTATATTTGGAACCTAGAACTTCAAATCTTCCAATGCATAAAACAAATTGTAAGGATTTGATTCTTAAAGTCTTTCTTTTCTTGAACATGATTTAAGGTTTTCCATTATAACATTTGTTCATTTGTCTTGTAGATGTCTATCCCTCTAATCACGAGGAATGGCAACTGGTCAAGTCTATGGTTGATGTTATTAATGTGATGCATGGCTTGATTGGAGAAGAGATGTACAAAGGTAAAAAGAAGATAGAGCTTATAGAGAATGGAATATTCTTCTGTGACCATTCTTATATTATCCCCATACAACGTAACCAATGGGGATCAATATCCCCCCTTCCTTTGCCTGAATTTTCAAGCTTTGAGTGGCCTTTGCCAAGTCCAGCTAGTAGTGAGGGCTATAGATGTAAAATATTTTCTAAGATACAGAGAGCATTTAAACCTATTATCTCAAGTAGACTAAGCAAAGTTACTTTGTTCATGTTTATTAATGTAATTATTCATGCCATGCTTTCATTGAAGAGACTGTCATATGATCATGTTATACAATTTGTTGATGAGGCATCATTAGGATAGAATGAAAAATTATATGTAAGATAGATCAAGACTCTATAGATTATAATTATATGATTTCTACTCAAAGTGTCATCCTTAGCTTTTATTATAGTAGATATTGGCATTATGTTAGTGGTAGTTTGGTTGCTTTAGACTAAAATCTTGATAATTTTAGCAAAGATCCTATAGTGGATCTTGATGTTTGGTACAATGAAGACATTATTGCAATCTAGTGTATATGCTACATAAAGTAAGGATGGATTTACAGAATGAAGATATTGAACTACCATACTCATTTGTGTTCCAACTTAATAACAAACAAGTAAGTTTTTATATCATATTATATCCGCTTAGTTTGATTTGACTTCCTGATTAATAAACATTTGTTATATTTTTTTAAATAAATATCGATGAGGAGAGAGAAGAATATACAATGCAAGGATATTGAAGTAAATATCTCTTTACTATCAATATAAAACACATATACAAATTTTGTGGCAATTTTTTGTCAGCCATCTCTATGACTTATACACAAGGGCTTATAAGAAATGAGGCAAAGCTACTTCTTTTTTTTAGAACTTTTCTTAGGAGAAGGGACATACTTTCTAGAAGTCCTTTTGCCTATCTTTGATGCTTTGGTTGCCTTGGGTGTTGAAGGCATAGCTTCACCTGCTGCAGTTGCATGCACCTCCTCTCCTTCAATGTCCAACCCTCCACTATTGTCCATTCTTGCCGGTTGTATACAATTGACCATTATATACTTCATGACCTTTGCTCTTATGCACCAAACATGCTCACTTGTATAGCAATCCCTTGTAAAATATCATACATTTATAAGAAAAGATTTTTAGTTCATTGTTATTTTTTACAATGGACTATTTTGTAGTAAACCTCTATCTTAAAGTTTAGTATATTTCACATTATCTTTTTATAATCATTGAGATAAATAAACTAAACCAATCTTCTAGCATTTACAATTACTCTCTAGTTACCACAAGAGTAACTATCATCTTGATGAGAACACTACAATCAACAATATGAAGTAAAACTATGAAACTTGTTTATGGTATTTTTTAGAATAAATTTTCTTATTATGTTCCAACCATATTAATCAAGACCTTACCGCAACTTGTCTATATTGCATTATTGCAAGTAAGTCAAAAGGCATGGGAGGCTTTTTCTCTAGCACTTCAATCAATCTTTTTATAGTTCTGTACCAAATAGAGGCAATAAAATTTAGAGTAATTATAAAAGAAAGATCAAAATATTTAGAGTATCTGTAAAAGAAAAAGATCAAAATATCAGGGAGACCCTAGATTATATAACTTACACCTTGGCATTTCTATGGCTTCCTTTGATAGAATTGATGAGGAAACATTGCCTTTCCACACAGTCTATTCCAATTAGGCTCCAATGAGAACTAAAAACAATCATATTTCAATAATAAAGCAAAACAAGATCTCATAAAATCTAACCAAATATCAAATTACTTACTTTTCATTGTATGAAATTAGAAGAATATCCAAAGTTTCAAAGTTAATTAAATTGAACCAATGATCAAATGCACTTGCATCAAGCTCACTCCTCATATAAGATAAGATACATGGATCAAGAACCTCAATTTTTTGTTGTATATCAAAGGGGAGCTCATGCATTACACACCTAGTAAAGTAATGGAGATGGTAAGCATCAACATGAAAGTTTATTGCTTAAAAGATATAGTGAGTAAAAATAATTTTTGGTATACTATACCTCATCCCAGCAAGAATAATAGAGTCATTTACTTCTCACTTTATTCTTGAGAATTTGAACACAGTTAGAGCCAAAAAATACCATATCAAATCTTTTGTTAATATCACCAGAGGTAAAAAGCAATAGACATTGAAGCCCTTAGGGTCAGCCCTTTCAAGAAGGGTAGATAGCTCCTCTTCAAAAGATGGGAGTTGCTATGCTTCCTTTTTTTCTTCCTTATTTCTTTTATACTCCCTCCATTTATCTACCTACTCTTCTATGGCATTTTCCTCTTTCTCATGTAGTCTTGTGTCCTTTGCATGGGGGGTGACATCTTCAACCTTAAGACCTGGATCATTTTTCTTCTTTCTATATGGAGGCACATTTAAAATATTGAAATCCTTCATATCAGAAAGGGAGACTAGGTCAAGGACCTTTGAAAACCTGTATCTCAATCTCTTTAGAATTATCATGTCTTTATCCATAAGCGTAAGCCTATGTGCATGAGCAACACAGATATAAGAATATTGGAAAAACTCAATCAAAAAATCTTATGTAGCCTCCTGGATACAGTTGAGAACTGCCCTAGTCCATCTAAAACTATCAAGACTATTATTGTCCATAAATTTATCTGACAAGTCTCTAAAAAGATAGTTTTGGAACTGCATTATTCAAAGCCTTCATTGCACTTCTAATATCCTTTAGGCATCTAACATGTTGTGAGAACCTTCTCCTTGGCTTTGATTTCCTTGTAAGTTTGGAAGGCTTGGAGGATTGATGAAACTTTGAAGCAAGACCTCTAGGATCAACTTTCTGCTTCCTTGCAGTGGCCTTAGTTCTAGCCATCTGAAACATCGAAGAAAATAAATAATATCTCAAAATTAGTAGAGATCTCCAAATCTTTGATATAATGTTATCTACAATCACTTAGTAGCAAACAAACACTAATCACATAGTCTACCTCCAATTTCAATAAAACAATGCAAGCACAAGACGTATGAAACGTGAAGTGGCCTTTTGGATAAGAGAAACCTACACCCTCTCGCATTTCACACGTCACTTCTTTTTTGGATACATATTTCATCAAAGACAATTAATGTAATGAAGTTTTACAAGGCTCACAATAGAATAGTGGTCATCTAGTAAATCTCACATCTTATTCTCAATGAGTTCAACCCTTAAAAGAAGATCTATCTGAATGTTCACATCAATAATATTTAAATCTTATCCACCTAATTATTATCAACATTAGTAGAAAAAAATTATCCTTCTGTGTGATCAATCTCTGTCAATCCATGATTCTATTTGAGGAAACTTGCATTCCCACAGTAACGTATGAAATGCGAGATAACTCTTGTCCATGGGGAGAGCCATGACTAATCATGTTTTATACGTCAGGATCTTTTTGGGATATTTGGCAAGATTCGTTCCACTAATTTAGAGCTAGCTCAATTTGTTAAAAAACTTACATTTTCGAGGCCTTGGTGTGTATGCTGGGCGATGAAACCTTCTTTAGTTGCCTTGTGTTGCAGAATAATTTTGCACTGCGACCAAGTTAGGGTTGTGTTAGTGTTATCAAGCATAGAAAGAGCTTTATCTTCGAAAAAACTCTTTGAGGTTCAGAAATTGGATTTAAAAGGATGTTTTTTTACACATGTGGTTGCTGAAATGCGTAGCTAATTTCACATGTGCAATAGGTAGACTTGGGAACTTGTGCCACGTATCACTTACGTTTTTGGCATGATAGCACTTTTATGGCTCCACTTTTTAAAGGTGAAAAATAATTCTTAGCATTTTCGTTTTCATTTTAAGTGCAACTCCTCCGAATCAATGTACAGTACTTCTCAAACAAATGTGCGGTGACCTTTGGCGCGCGCGCACACACACACACACATGTATGTATATATATATATATATAAATATAAATATAAATAAATAAATAAATAAATAAATGACAACTCAGGGTCGGGTTTATGTTAATATTTCTTCCACTATTTTGTTTTGTCTTCCATGAGCTATTTATCTTCTAAGCATCACAAGCCAAACCAAACGTATTCTAACAAAAACCCATTTATTCTCAATAGCAAGGACTACAAATCTTAGGTATAAAACTTTTTCTTGTCATTTTTTCTCTACAATCCTGAATTTGGAGGCATTGAAGATGATCAAATTTGTAACATTTTCTACAAAATGATTCACTAACATATGAAACACGATTTTACCTTTTGCAAAGGGTTTTGAAAGTTTGTTGTCGTGTTTCATGAGTCCTTAATGTCAAATAAAAATTGATCGATGAAACATGAAATTGCATGCCTCCTCTGTTGCTCAAGTAGCCAGATAAGCAACTGATGACCCATATAGCTTTGTGGAGCAGATTGAGTAGGTCTGTGAAGCCAACGGCCTCACTGATCCTACTCAACGCTCCCAAGCCTTTGGACTGTGCTTAGGCGACAAGGGTCAAACATGGTACACAAGTCTAAACGCTATAGAGTGTACCGATTTCAATGGCTTGAAAAACCTCTTCATTAAGAGATTTTTCGAACCGGGATACTCTGATAACTTGTTAGTATGACTTATGAAAGTCAAGCAAAAAGACAGAGAGGACATTCGAGATTATGTGACCCACGTGAGGAGCCTCTTCAAGAGAATGCCCATGGGTGAGAGACCAATCGAAAGGGATGTATCCACGATATTCATCAATGGAATACGGGGCAAAGAGCTCTACAAAGCCTTGGCTAGAAACTCAAGCTTGCAGTGAGATGCACTGGCAAGGGTCTTTGAAGAGGCTATTAGAGTGGATGATCAGCTCAAGGAAAGAGGCTCCAGAGGCTTGAATTAGGAAGAGTCCAGTGCCAAGAGTTTCGAGAGAGCCTCAATTCCAGGTAAGAGCAAACCCAAGCGCTTAGGACAAAGGGAAGGGCACTGAGACAAGAAAAGAGCTAGCAGAGATTAGGATGGACATAGCAAAACTGCAGGAGATAATGAGATGACTGACGCACCTACATGTCCAATGTGTGCATTGTAGTAGGAACCACTTACTAGCTGAGTGTCATGACCCTAGGTCACGACCTTGTGTTAATTGTGGTAGGTTTGGCCATGAAACCATGCATTGTCGATTACCTCGGAGGTTCGCATGCCCGCAACCTTACGATCAACTCTACCCTGTGAACAGACCACCAAATTTCTTTGGAAGGGGAGCCTTGTTGGCTCTTTTGGCACCAAATGACACTAAACCAACCATCCCTAGGATGGAAATCAATCCTACAGGTATCCCTAGACCGTTTGGACCCTATGTGACCCATCCATCGAGTGATACTCTAGTCCACTATGTGGATGAGCCTAGCAATGATGAGCCTTATGTAAACCCATACGTGTCATACGGTGAGGAAGGAAATTCTATCCTCATGTACTATCGACCAGTACCAGTGATGACATTGGAAAGAGGGAGAGGCAGAGGCCTAGGAGGGCAAGCCTAATAGCCAAGGACTTGCAGTCACATAGGACATATTTCTTCGCGTTGCCGAGAGAGTAAGTGAATAGAGATAAGGCTGATTTAAGATGCGTTGAGTGTTGAATCACTCATCTCTTTGTTGATTTCCCTAGACAAAGGCCATCCTATGGTTTGGTGAATGATCCATTGGTTCCATTGGGGTTGTTCAGTGTCGAGACACTTGATGGAGATGCAACACCTAGTCCATTACAGGTCATGACCCAAGCGCAGACAAAGCAGGATGGCTTGATGCCACCTTAGTTGGAAAGAAGAGCCAAAGACGAAGGAAGAAAAGACTGGATGCTAAGGTCACCCTCAAAACTGAAAGTGCCACAACACTGTCGGTTGGAAGGAAAGTCATTGATGTTGAGGAAGAAACGTTGGCTCCACGGACGGCTGAGAAGGAAAGTGCTAAGGTCGGGGAGTACCCCAATCCAAAACAATAACTCGAAGCCATCAAGAAGGTGAAAGAGTGGGTGAGGGAGGCCCAGGAGCACCTAAAGGATGGTGAGCCCATACCAAAGGATCTCTCAAGCATAGGCACCCCAATTTCTCTCCCACAACCAAAATCAAGGGAGGTGATGGAACCACAAGCTAGGCCGCTTGGACAAAGTCTAAATGCTTCATGCCAGAAAAATAATCAAGGCCATTGTCCAAGAACCACATACCTAGAAGATAGGCGAGTGACTAGCAACCTCCTCAATACATTGGTGACCACCTTGGTAACTCTAAGCTTAGGCAACTTGCTTAGGCAACACCCAACTCTATGGTAGGAGCTCAAGCAGTGGGTTGAAGAACCAAATGAGCTAATTGCCATAGACTTGCCTGAGCATGATGTAGAAACTAAAATACTGAGCCTGACGCTGCACTCCATGCCTAAGTCCTTGCACGTCAACGCCTTTTGGGAAGGCACGGAAATGAATGTAGTCCTACCAGTCCTAGCACTGGGAGACGTCACGAGAAAGGGGATCATGGCCACAAGGGCAGGAGTGAGTGTGCTAAGCCATGTGGTACTCCAAGCTTGAGGTAACCCACCAGTCGTCGAGACTGCTAGGTTTAACAGCACACTAGCAAATGGAATGAAGGTGAAGCTGCTCAGAGTGTTAAAAAATTGGCCAGTAAAGATCATAGGGATCCAATTCTTTGTTGACTTCATAGTCATGAAGGGAGTGGACTATGACATCCTGCTAGGCCGACCTTGGACGCACAATGCGAGAGTCATAGAAGACTAGGGGAATGGTCTTATCAATCAAATAGAAGTTGTGAGAGTGGAGATGGACACTTGGAAGACCATGCCAGTTGACCTAAATGCCATCTTCACCATGCTGAAGGGTGATGGACAGACTAGGGGATCCTATGGAGCTCTTACCAAGTATATCCCATGCTCTGAGGACGAATGAGACTGGATGCACGTCTTGCTACCAATTGACCTATTGTTATCAGATACCGAGGAGTATGAACAACCCGTCAAGGCAACTGATAAGTTCAAGGACACACCTTTAGTACCAGTTTGCTTGATGATCGGGAGTTTATGTGAAAGACCCACTCATGTTGGATTCCGAGTCCCATGCAATAGACACGAGCTCCAGGAGATCCTAGGATACTTAACCAACAAGTTGGTTGGCAATCTCGTGACAAACCTTAAGCCACTCCAAGATCTCTTGGATGATCCTGAATGGCGATGGTCCAAGGTGCACGATTTGAACTTGAAGTACAATTGGGCCTTACTTCTTGACCAACAAGTAGGGAATAGTCAAAACTAGGAGAATCAGGAGCAACCGGACAAAGACAACTCCAATGACAAATATGAGGACTATTGTTACTTTAGTGATGAGAGCAAAAAGGAAGTCAATACCCTAGAGTACGACATTGGGGGGCATATGACCAAACAAATACAAGTAGACCCCAGACCACGTAAGCAGAGTGCACTTAGAGTAGGTAAAGGAGTCAGACACAAGGATTGTGATCGAACTTGGTTGGAGTACACATGCGCAATCGACTACGAGTGAGTAGGCCTAGCCCAACCAAGTGACACACCACTATTGCAAATGGACTCACCTTCTGAGGCACGACCACTAGGAGAGAGCCCCTCTTCTAGCAAATATGGAGAGTTCAATTCTGAATCAGAAGTCAGCTTAGATAGTGATCCTGAAATACCTCGACCTCCCAAGACTAGACACACCAAGGGGGACCTACCTATCCACCTAAGACGCCAACGATTGAGGGAGGAACGATGGAAGCTACCTAAAGAGATGCAGACAAAAGAACAATGAAAACCACAAGACCTACCAAAATGATTCACAAAGTTTAAAAAGGGAGGTAGGGTGGTGGTCTTGCTAGGAGCCAAACGACAAGGGCAAGCAAGCGAACCAATTGAGGGACCCACCAAGGTTAAGGAGGTCAATTTAGCCAAGGAGGGGGAGATCCCACGACTTGTCTTTAAAGCAAGTCTCATCACTCTCTTGTGAGAGTATGTAGACGTCTTTGCTTGGTCCATAGAAGAGCTCAAGGGGGTAGACCCGAGTGTGGTGACTCACAACATACCCATGACACCTCTCTTGTGAGAGTATGTAGACGTCTTTGCTTGGTCCATAGAAGAGCTCAAGGGGGTAGACCCGAGTGTGGTGACTCACAATATACCCATGACACCTAATGCAACACTGGTCAAACAACAATCGTATCTCATGAATCCAAAGCATGCCCATGCCATCAAGGAAGAAATTGATAAGCTAATGAGGGCAGGATTCCTCTATGAAATCAAACACACAGACTGGGTTTCTCCCATAGTCATCTATTAAAGAAAAATGGGAAGATTTGAGTCTGTGTCAATTACAAGAAGGTAAATGCAGCTACAAAGAGAGATAATTACCCACTGCCGTCGTACACTAAGCATATGCTAGAGAGAGTGGCTGGCAAAGAAGCCTACAATTTTTTGGATGGGTTCTCTGGATACAATCAAGTGCAAGTGCATCCTAATGATAGGCATAAGACGACGTTCGCCACTAAATGGTGAGTCTTTGCCTACATAGTCATGCCTTTTGGATCGACTAACGTACAAGCCACTTTCCAATGACTAATGTGTACAATCTTCAAAGACATGCTAAGGAAGGAGTTAGAATTCTTCGTGGATGACTTGTGCGTTCACTCTGCTTGGCGAGAGCACTTAGGCAAGCTTTGAGCGGTCTTTGAACAATGCCAACTATACCACCTCTCATTGAACCCTTTGAAATGCCAGTTCTGGGTGAAGCATGGATGTATCCTAGGACACGTGGTGTCAAGGAATGGCATTGCCACAGATTTCTTAAAGATCAAGGTCATTCTCGATCTTCCACCCCTAGCTGATTCCAAGGGTGTTCAATGCTTCTTAGGACATACCGGGTACTATCGACGGTTTATGTTAATGCCAACGAACTAAAGTCCCTTTTTGTAAAGATCACATTGGCCTAACCCCAATTATCGCATGATAACCCTTCGAGAAATGCGAGATTTCATTGGATCCATTAGTCTTGAGGCACAATATTCACAGGCTAAATACACCATTGTGGCCACCGACTATCTAACCAAATGGACAGAAGCACAAACTACAAGAAAGAATGATGCTAAGACCACCGCGAAGTTCTTATTATGGGAGCAAGTGATCTCACGATTCGCTGCCCCATCAAGTCAGCGAGACCAGGGCACACACTTCATCAACGAAGTAATAGCTCACCTCCTCTCCTCCTTCCTAATCATCCATAAAAAATCCTCACCCTATTACCCACATGCAAACAATCAAGCTAAATTGACAAATAAAATCCTAATTAATGTCCTGACCAAGGTTGTCTCTACTTCACACAGTGATTGGGATAACAAATTGATGGCTGGTGCGCAGATCGGATGTTGTACGCTTGCATAGTGAATGCCGGAAGGTCCCCAAGAACAATAGAACTCTACTTTTTGCACAAAACTCAAGGTAAAAAGCATGAACGACAAGAACAAGAGACCAATTGGGTGCAATCTCCCCCCATGCCTTGTGTGAGCACTCCACAAAGCATGTATTTTATGTATTAATCATCTTCAAGCTCAAATAATAGCCCAAATTACAAAATAGCAAGCTTTTAGCTTTTGAGTTTGCTTTAGCACAAAATAGGAATAAAGCTAAGGGGCGGTGCCCAAAGAGTCTGGCATGCTCAATACAATGTCCAAGTACAAATAACATAATCGTGCACCCATGCACATACAAAATAATAAATAAATATCCAATGCCTCAATGAATAGGCGCGACAAAATATAGGCGCCATGCCTAAGGTATGCGCCCATCAAAATATAAATGATAAATCGAATACTCGCTATCCTCCAATGCTTTCCTCTGCTACTGCTTCTATCTCTACACATCAACTGAAGCATTCACAATCGTTAGTAAAATAATACAATTAAACTGACAAAAGTGAATACCTAGCAGTCTTCAGCTACATAAATAAATTAACTGGTTAGAAATCAATCCTAACCTTAATTTATTACGAGTGCGCACTCTAAACTCATAAACGTTTATTAATTTAATATGCATTTTGCGAAATCACCCGCTATGGAATCACCCATGTACACACTAAATTAATGAAACGCCCGAAAAGGATAGGCGTCCCCATCAACTTCTCGCACAAAGAATCCACTTTGTGTATGAGCCCCAGTCATCAAAGTTTACGGAATCCACCGTAAAACCTCACGGAATCCACCGTGGCACGGAATCCACCGTGAAATATGCCTCATGGCATCATACCCCCGGGGTGGGATAGCAATTGACCTCAATTGCTATTAGCTCAATGTGGAGCTAGCAGAGTGGGGAAATCATTTAAGTCTCTAGTGTGCATCCATTGTGCTTCTTCTACAGGATGGTTCTTAAATTTGACTAGATATCTAGAATATCTTCGGCCAGTTCTAGTGGTCATAAAGTCAGTATCTATGATAGCTTCAGGTTCAAGTATTTCAGTCTGTTCCTCTAACAAAGGTGGGTTTTCATAAACAGGGTGTACATGTAATTGGCCTCTAAATGGTCGTAATAAACTAATGTGAAATGTGTTGTGAATTTTCCAATGAGGTGGTAATTCTAACTTGAATGCATTGTCATTAATTTTATGAATGATCCTAAATGGTCCATAGAATCTAGGAGCTAATTTGACAACTGGATGTCTATCTACACTTTGTAGTCTACGTTTTTCTATTCTCAACCAAACATAGTCATCAACTTTGAAATTCATTGCTTGTCTTTTCTTATTGGCTTGTTTGGTATATGATTGCTGGGCTTTGGCAATCATGTCTTTAACCTCATCAAAAATAGTATTGTGCATACTAGCAATATCATCAGCACTCTGAATTCTATTTGATAAAGATGCAATAGGTGTAGACAATCTATAACCATAAATCACTTCAAACGGTACTTTCTTTGTAGATGTGCGTGGTGTATTGTTATATGCAAACTGTAATAAATGCAAATGTGTGTCCCATGTCTGTGGTTTAGAAATAGTATAAGCACATAAAAGATCTAGTATAGTACTGTTAGTAGCTTCTGTTTGTCCATTAGTTTCAGGATGAAATGCAGATAAGAAATCAATTTTTGTGCCTAGGTTAGCAAACAGAGTAATCCAAAAGTTGTTACAAAATCTAGAATCACGATCAGAAATAATAATTTTTGGTAATCCATGGTTAGTGAAAACAGTTTTCAAAAACAATTGTGCTGCCTGTGATGCTGTTAAAGTTCTCTTACATGGAATGAAATATGCTTGTTTACTAAATCTATCTACTACTGTCCAAATCATATCATGGTTAGATTTAGTATTAGGTAAACCAGTAATAAAATCCATAGAAATTTGTTCCCATGGTTTCGATGGAATAGATAAAGGCATAATAATCCATACTGTTTACCATGATGTCTCTTAACTCTTTGACAAATCAAACATTCAGAAACAAAGTTAGATACATCAGTGTCCATATGCGGCCAATAGAAATCTTCAGTTAATGTATGTAAAGTAGATATGATACCTCTATGACCTTGATATGGAGGACAATGAATCTCATTCAAAACAAAATATCTGAATGGAACTGTAACACATAATCTCTTTTCATAAAACATGAATCCATCATTATAAGATAGTGAATCAATAGGAATCAAGTTATTTTGAACTAATTTATTCCAATCAGCATGAAAAGTAATGTCCTGATGATAAGTATCTTTCATAGCAATCAAAGAATCAAAAGATATAACAGAAATATTATGAATGGCAGGTCTTCTACTTAATGCATCGGCCACTACATTTTCTTTACTGGGTTGATATTGAATGATAGGATGAAAACTCTGAATAAAGGATGCCCATTTGATATGTTGTCAGATATTTGGGGTTGGCTAAGTAAATGTCTAATACTTTGTTGATCGGTATTAATCATAAATTCAGAGCCCATTAAATAATGTTTCCATTGTCTTAAGGCTTGTACCACAGCTAATAATTCTTTATCATATGTGGAATATTTCAGTTCAGAGGGTTTTAGCTTACAACTAGAATAGGCTATGGGATGATTGTCTTGCATAAGTACGGCTCCTATTCCAGATCCACTAGCATCAATCACTATTAAAAAGAATGGTCTATTAAAATCAGGCAACTGTAGGACAGGAGCATGGGTTAATGCATGTTTCAATAAGTCAAAGGATTTCTGTTGATTATCGGACCAATGATAAACAATACCTTTCTTCAGAAGTTTAGTCAGAGGTAAAGAAAGTAATGAAAAATTACGTACAAACTTCCTATAGAAACTAGCAAGACCTTGGAATGATCGTAACTCATGCGCATTTTTAGGTACAGGCCAGTTCAATATTGCTTCTATTTTCTTAGGGTCAACCTTAATACCATCAGATGATACAATATGACCTAAATATTCAATTTCTGTTTTAAAGAACTCACTCTTTTTCGGATTTGCATACAGTTGATTATCTTTTAATAACTGGAAAACCAATGACAAATGCTCATAATGTTCTTTTTCATTTTGACTAAACACCAAAATATCATCAAAGAAGACAATTACACAATAGTGATATTTTAAAAATATACGATTCATCATTCTACTAAATGTAGTAGGTGCATTAGTCAATCCGAAAGGCATCACTAAAAATTCATAATGATCGAATTGTGTCCTAAATGCAGTCTTGAATATGTCAGACTTATCTAGTCTCACCTGATGATAACCAGATTTAAGGTCTATTTTACTGAATATGGCAGAACCTTGCAGTTTATCCATAAGGTCATCGACTCTAGGAATTGGATACCTATTATTTACTGTGATCTTATTTAAAGCTCGATAGTCAATGCACATACGGTAGGTATTATTCTTTTTTTTACTAATAGAACATGTGCACCAAATGGAGAACTACTAGGTCTAATCAATCCTCTATTTAGTAATTCCTCAACTTGACTTTGAATTTCTTTTTGCTCTATCTGGTTATGCCTATATGGTGCTTTACAAGGTGGTTGTGTACCAGGAATCAAATCTATTTTATGGTCTTCTGGACGTGAAGGAGGTAAACCAGGTGGTAGATCTTCCGCAAAACAGTCTTTAAAGTGTGCAAGAAATTCTTTATGCCTAGGGTGCATATGATTTTCTTTAACTTGCAATTCATTCACCCAAATGAGATAAGATTTACTACTTTTGCATAATGCACGTTTAGCTTGAGTATGTGAAAGTAGTGGAAAAGCATTAGATGCATACATACCATACAATGTAATATGTTTTCCTTGAAATTTAATATTAATTGAATGTGTGGAATAATCTATATCAGGGTTATGCTGATGACGCCAAGGCATACCTAAAATAATGTCACTGGACTGTAGTGGTACAACTAGAAAATTTCTTATTTCAGTGTATTGACCAATTTGAATTTCTAAATCATGCACTTCCTGTGTACCATTATACCTAGTACCTAAGAATGCTGCTTTGATGCGATAATGCATAGGTATAGTCTGTAACTTCAATTCTTTTACTAGCTTTGCAGAAATAAAATCATGAGTACTACCATCATCATGCAAAATAATCTTTTCCTTTCCATGCACTAAACATTTCATTGTCAATAAAGAATGTGGAGTTGGCATACCTGGTAAAGTATCCGAAGGAGTAGTAGTGTCGTCCTCATCTTCTGTGAAATCAGGCATTTCTTCATGTTCGTCTTCTTCCATTGCTCCAAGGTAGTTGATATGGACAGCTGGTTTCTTCGAATGGAAATTTGCTGCTAGATGTCCAGGTTGGTGGCATTTATAACATACTACAGGTTTGGCTTTGATTACAAGAAGTCTAGGTACATTAGGATTTGGCTGTGGAATAGGCTTGAGGTTTTGGTTGGTATTGGATGGTAAAGCAGGTGGTTTTGCCCAATTCTTACGGAAAGATGATGAAGGAAAATGACCTTGATTAAATCTTCTAAAATTTGAGTTGAATTGCTTAGATCCATAGTTACCATTGGCTTGGAATTGCTGTGGATGTCTGTCTCTTCCTCGCAGCTTGTCTTCAGTGTCATGAGCTAATGAAATTGCGTCTGCAAGAGTTGCAGGCTTGAACATATTAACTTCAGCGTAGTAATGCCCAAGTAGTCCAGACATATACTTGCGCTTGTGTGTCGCTTCAAGTACGTCTTCAAGCATGCGTAACTGGAGTAATGCATTCCAAAAGCGTTCGGTGTACTGAGGAATAAGTTCACGATCTCGTTGCTAAAGTAGCTCCCATTGCTTTATGGCTTTTTCATGAAATTGTGGAGGAAGGAAATTCTGCATAAACTTCTTCTTGAAATTTTCCCAGGTAGTGGGACAATCTATACTCTTGTGAACCACGGTCCACCAAAGAGACGCTCTATCCACTAAATGATTAGTGACACACTTGATTTTATCTTTTTTTGCATATGTTTCCTCATGAAAGTAGTCATCAAATTGACTAATGAATGCAAGAATAGTTTTTCCCTCTCGAGTGCCATTGAAAGTACGGAATTTAAAATTTCTTTTACTTATCTTTGTTTCCTTGTGGATGGATTGAGCTTCGAGAGTTGCGTCGATGGTACGTCGAATAAGATCTTCAGATTGAGGTTCGTCTTTGTCGGTAGTCGATCTTTGTAAATTAGCCAATTGAACTTGCAATGCTTGCCTAGCTCGTTGTTCTTCATCCAACTGCATCATAATTAAGTCCATCTTTTGCTCCATCGTAGGTTCAGGTAGGTCGCCTTCAGCCATTAAATCATGCATATGTGGTTCCGTCATCTTGCAAAGCTCAAAAAACCTCTCACTCTCAAAATCAAGTTAGCGGGATGAGCATAGCTCAAGTTCGTGTGTACAAGGCTTATATATTTTTGTGTGTGACTTTCACAATCTTTGTCTTTGGCTATTGCGAGATTCGTAATCTTTGAAAAATCTGAGTTTTATCCTTCTTCGTATGCTGAAAATGCTTCAGCAAACCTGCATATGTGAAGAATACATTCCAATGAACAACTTTGCAGTTCGGAGTTTCTACGCAGGAACAGCCCTTCTATGAGTTTTGAATATAAGTCAATTTTGACTTCAGGTGACTTGTCTGACTTGCAGAGTTACAGACTTATGTGACTTGTAGAGTTCCAGGACTTGCAAAACTTAGTTGCTTTATCTGACTTGTAGGATTTAGACTTGGAAGACTTGCAGAACTTGGAAGCTTGTGTGCGACTTGCAGAATTGATAGGACTTATGTGATTGAGGCTTAAATGATTAAGCTTTAAGCTTAATAACAAAAAACGTCGAATCGTGGGGGAGGGGGGGGAGCTGTTTTTCTAACGCCGATTGCTGACGCAGCATGCCGTGGCCACAAATGTCCAGATTTTGTAGCTTTAAGCTATTAAGTAAGCTTTAAGCTTACTTAAGCTTTTGAATTAAGCTTAATCTTTTGGAGTTATGAAAGCTTATCTCTGTTTGTTGACGACTTGAAGAAGAGGATGTAGGAGTGGTCCTCCACTGCTGCAGGCCGGTCCTTCGTGACCTGATGATGGAAACAGAGGTTCTTGATCGCCAGGAATCCACCTGTATCGACCGTTCACGACGAGATTGACCATAGATCTTGATCGTTCCAGGAGCTTCGCCTTCGCACAAGATGGGTAGCGATTGAAAGCTCTTGATCTCAGCTTTGCTCTGATACCACTGATGTGCAGATCGGATGCTGTACGCTTGCGTAGTGAATGCCGGAAGGTCCCCAAGAACAATAGAACTCTACTTTTTGCACAAAACTCAAGGTAAAAAGCATGAACGATAAGAACAAGAGACCAATTGGGTGCAATCTCCCCCCATGCCTTGTGTGAGCACTCCACAAAGCATGTATTTTATGTATTAATCATCTTCAAGCTCAAATAAAAGCCCAAATTACAAAATAGCAAGCTTTTAGCTTTTGAGTTTGCTTTAGCACAAAATAGGAATAAAGCTAACGGGCGGTGCCCAAAGAGTCTGGCATTCCCAATACAATGTCCAAGTACAAATAACATAATCGTGCACCCATGCACATATAAAATAATAAATAAATATCCAACACCTCAATAAATAGGCACGACAAAATATAGGCGCCATGCCTAAGGTATGCGCCCATCAAAATATAAATGATAAATCGAATACTTGCTATCCTGCAATGCTTTCCTCTGCCACTGCTGCTATCTCTACACATCAACTGAAGCATTCACAATCGTTAGTAAAATAATACAATTAAACCGACAAAAGTGAATACCTAGCAGTCTTCAGCTACATAAATAAATCAACTGGTTAGAAATCAATCCTAACCTTAATTTATTACGAGTGCGCACTCTAAACTCATAAACGTTTATTAATTTAATATGCATTTTGCGGAATCACCCGCTATGGAATCACCCATGTACACACTAAATTAATGAAACTCCCGAAAAGGATAGGCGTCCCCATCAACTTCTCGCACAAAGAATCCACTTTGTGTATGAGCCTCGGTCATCAAAGTTTACGGAATCCACCGCAAAACCTCACGGAATCCATTGTGGCACAGAATCCACCGTGAAATATGCCTCCTGGCATCAATGGCAACCTCGTGGGCCTACCGCACGGCTTACAAGACAGTGGTAGGACAGATCCCCTTTAGATTGACATATGGTACAGAGGCAATCCTTCCCTTGGAATTCTTTGTACCAAGCCTTAGGACCGCCTTTCAAGAAAGATGGGATGGGAAGGGGGCATGGATGGAATGCTTGATTGAACTCGAATGCTTGCTTCTAGCCACCCATGTGCTCATATGCGAGAAGGCAAGATGCAAAAGCTAGTTTGACAAGCATGTCAAGCAATGTAGCTCCAAATAGGGTGACTTAGTATTGCTATACTCAATCAAGGGACATAAGCAAAAGTTGAAGCTCTTGGGGCTAGGACCTTTTAAGGTTCGAACCATCAGCCACCACTGAACTGGCAACGTCGAACTAGAAACCCTAGAGGGTGAGGGCATAGGCTTCTTTAATGGCAGGCACATAAATAAGTATTTCCCTCCCACACACCCATTGCATGAGTTCCCAATGCTAGCACCCCTCGTCCACGTACGACTAGTTACTATCATTGAGGTGGACAATGAGGATGAGGAAGTAGTACTACCAGCTTACCTATGCATGATGGTCATTACTAAACACACATGCACCATCAACACATTGATCGATGAGGGAGCTGATTTTAATATCTTGACTCATGACCATTGGACCCAAATTGGCAAACCACAGTTGCAGCCCCCCTATTGCTAATCTCACCCCTTATGGAGGCCAACCCTACACACTTTTGGAAAAGTGCAAGGTTGTAGTTTCTATTGAGTTTGAAAGCATGCCAATAATCTTCAATGTATTACCCAACACTAAGAATGTATGCATGGAATCGCTGTTAGGACGACGAACTTTCAAGAAGCAAGCCTCTTGCTATGTCGACTATGAGTCACAGCGTATCCACCTAGCTGTGGGTAACGTGTGCATAGTTATAGCTTTCAGCAAGGGCTGTGTGACTCTTTCCAAGTCCACAAAGCCACTAGTAGAGAAACCCACCGCCAAGTCTCAGGAGGGGGGTCGAGATTTGTCACAACCTACCTAGCCTCAAGGCTAGAAATCCACTAGAACCAACACTGAAGCCCATGAACCTTGGTTCAAATGGGTATCTAAATAGAGAGCGCAACCAAGGGAATAGAAACCCATGGCCTTGCAAGGCTAAGGAACCACACCAAAAACCTAGGAGATAGAGATGAAACTATAAACATCGGCATACGGTCAAGCCACAATGGGTCCTCAAGGCCTTGTTGCAACCGCAAGGCTACTATGCGGGTAACACCTAGATTTGGCTGCCTAAAGCCCAAACATCCAAAGGCACTATTCAAATTCCATCTTTAAGATTTCCCACACAAAATGTCCCATTAGGACCACTCAAACCACAAGCGACTCAAGCTGCTAAAGCCATGTAACCTCTAAAGCCTAGCTCAGTGGGGCATAAGCCAATATATTGGCCTAGACTGCAACCTGTTACTAGCAAACTGACCACATCTAGTCCTGGTGATGCCCCCCCTCAACTCTCAAATGCACCAAGTAGTATGTCAACCACAGCCATCGAACATAAGGTCAAACTACAAGCTCATGAGCAAACCAAGCGACAACCATTAGCTACTACTGACCTCTCTAATGCTGTCAAGCCTCAACCACATGCACCAGGCTTAGACCCTCTTATGAGTGGCACTCAATTCTAACCTTGGCCATGGATTTAGTTGAAAATATTGGGGATGACTTGGTTGCTTGCCTCCGATGCTTAGACGCTACTTTCATGACATTAGCTAAAATCTATGATCGACTAGATCTAGGACTCTTGGAAGAACCTATAGCGACGAAAGGGTAAACACTCCCTTGCTCTTGGAGGAGTCGAAATTTGTATTTGTTAAAGCTACCAAAGTAGCTGCTGAGTTAATTGCAATAATCAAGGTATCCAAAGAACAAGCCAAACGACGTCTCATCACGTCGTATAGCAAGAGCACGATCGTGGCCACAAACCAAGAAATTGAGAAGTTGCAACTGCTTGCCGACAACAATTCTTGCTTCTTGCAGAAATGGTACGCTGTATGATTGCAATGGGAGCTAGAGGGATGCTAAATAATGACCAATGTTGAACATCAATGTTCAATCAAAGCATCTGAATATGACCAAACTCCAACTTCATATAGGGTGTTGACTATTCTCCGTAATTGACCCATGGAAGACCACATTAAAGAACACCCTTATCTAGATCGCATCCTCACCGAGAAGGAGTTGCATGTTGCTAGCAGAGTGGCCTTTGGTGACTTCTTACTTGATGTACTTACTTACATTACACATGTGGGCATCCGCCCTTTCGATATGGATAGCTATGCTCGGTTAGAATACAATCTGAGTTTCTATGCCTGGCTCATGCAAAAGTAAAACACTAAGATTGTGTGGTAAAGGCCCTTCATCCTCTAACCCTTTCACCCTAGGAAGGATTCTTTTCATTGCGAAGGGGAAAGGGGTAAGGTGAATCAAACCAAACACATAAAGAAAACAATAAAGGAAAAGCACACATTGCAAGGGCAAAATGCAACAACTTGTGATTAAGGAAAATGTCAATAAAAGTTAAAAGCAATAGACTACTGGGAGGAAAAATCTACTTCTGCACGCAAGCATTTCAGTTCAACAAGCATGTAGTCATTTCCTGTTGCTTATTCTAAAAATCACTAATGGTGAATATGGATTCATGACATGCACCCATCATGCAATGCTAAGAAAAGACTAGCAAATTGCCTTTTTTAGAAGAAGAACAAGCAAAATATGGACTTTCGGTGGAAATGCGAGCCTTCAACTAGTTCAAATTCCAGCATATCTTCAACCTAGAAGATGTGGCCAGGTAGATCATCGAGAAATGCAATCTGCAACGTGGAAGAAGTGTAGACTACTTCCACTATGTAGAGTTCTTGAGGACTTTCTATCACTAAATTGATTGTTTATTATGCATTCTCTATTTAAAGAATTCATGTCAATAAATTAATGACTCACTTTTCTTTAAGTGTTGATGATGATCTAGCATGGCCATGAGACCATTTAGAGATTGGTATTCCTAGTGCATCACTTAATGGGGTGATTAGAGCACCGTGATGGGGATATCTGGTATAGACACTACAAGTTATGAAGGGGGAAAGAAGTGTCTGCCAAATGTAAGAGTGTACACAAGAACCAAGGAGTTACACATAAATGAAGATGGATTGAGTTCTAAGAAGAGGAAGTACATTAGCATTGTGTATATGTATTTATGTGTTCATCTAGGGACGCATGGGAATGTTTACTTGTGTGTAATGAGCATTGCATTAATTTGGGGTCATCCTCTCCCCTGCAAGTCAAGGTTTAAGGTATTTTCTTTCATTAAGAAAGACGAGAGAGGAATTCTCTCACTAAGAAAGATGAGAGATGTGATCCTCTAGAAGTGAGGAGAGAAGCGATTTTCTCTTTCTAAGATCTAAAATGACACAAGCTTTTATGTGGAATTCAATCTTAAGTGAGGCCCAAGGCAATCTAATGAACTCTCCTCATTTATGACTCAAGGTGGTTGCATGGACCACAAGTTAAGAGTACTGTTTAAAAAGTTTTTTTTTTGGAAAATCCATTTTAAAAATATCTCACAATAAAAAAAGATCTCTAAAAATGGGCTACTAGAGTTATTGGGAACAACGAGATCTACAACTTTCGTGTTGGACGTTTTTTCATCCAAACAACACACAAAGAGATATCTCGAAATTAGTGTTGCAGAGTGGAACAACCACATCTTGCATGAAGATCAACTTAACTCTCTCTCCAAGAAGAGAAGCACTTGAAAGCCTATAAAGAGGAGGCTCTCCTTGGTTTGAGAGAGAGGTGAAGGAAGCATCACTTTGCATGTATCCAAGAGGAGAAGAGAAGGTGCAAGTGATGTGGAAGCCCTGTTGAAATCAAGTGCTGCGGAAGCTCTGCTGAAATCAAGTTCCAAGAGGAGAAGAGAAGGTGCAAGTGTTGTGGAAGCTTTGCTGAAATCAAGTTCCAACAGGAGAAAAGAAGGTGCAAGTGCTACAGAAGCTCTGCAGAAATCAAGCGCCAAGAGGAGAGCCCTACACATATTGTGTAGGAGAGAAGGAGACTCAAGAAGGATCAAAAGGTGCCAACTTCCAAGTTGTGCAAGTGTTAGCTAGTTGTATATCGTGCAAGGGACCGTGATCTTGTTTCCAAGATCTACAAGTAAAAACTGGCTTATGTATAATGGAGGAGCTTGCTCCTTGTCAATAATATAACTTCACAAGAGGGGGGGAATCGCCCATCTTCCAGTCCCTAGTGTGTTGCCAATTTCTCTACCTGTCTCTCCACATCTTTCTTTTCTCTCATCTATTCTCCTTTTGTGCCAACATAATATTCACCATATATATTTTAAGTATATAAGAAAGTCGAGCATGTATCTTGGATTCTATAACAGTGGTATTTGAGCAGTCTCTTTACTTTTCTCAAAGTAAAGGCGATCCTTGCAAGAAGAAGGTAAAGATGGCAATTGATGAAGCACCTACAAGTGAGCAATTACATGCTATAGAGTATCGTAGCATGTTGGAGATTCCCAAAGCACATCAATTGATTGATAGCTTAAGGGCAAGGGAAGAAGCTACTTATGAAGGACCAAATCCTCCAAAAAATAGTGATACTAGAGAAAACACCATTGCACCAATTGATGGTGAAGATGCAAAGCATCCAATTGCTAAGAAGCTTCCTAGAAGGAAGAAGGATTCTTGGGTCAAGAAGAGTAAAAAGACCTCACCTGGAGTGAGACGGATAAGGAGGGAGTCATCTCTCTCAGCAACTAGCTACTTCCCTGATTACTCAAGTTCCTCCTCCTCCTCCTCATCTTCTAGTTTCTACTCTCTTGGTTCTAAGTCTCGTGCAATTTGCAAATGGGTAAAGAGGGACCATAAGAGGAACAAGCTTAAGAAGGCTAAGAATTTCAAGTCTGGGGATAAGGACATAAAGTTTGACTCTTACTCTGATAAGAGAGATCCTGCTAAGGTGTTAGCCTTTGTT
Organism: Lygodium microphyllum; assembly: GCF_053477565.2. Classification (NCBI taxonomy): domain Eukaryota; kingdom Viridiplantae; phylum Streptophyta; class Polypodiopsida; order Schizaeales; family Lygodiaceae; genus Lygodium; species Lygodium microphyllum. The sequence continues at coordinate 61,771,183 of NC_141135.1, forward strand.
AGGCAATTTGAAGTTGCTTTTTCTGATGGTAAATTCTCAGAAAAGTCCAAGCTAAGGCATGTAGGCATGCACTTGAAAGACACCGCTAGAAATTGGTGGTTGAATCTCATTTTGGAGGGAAGGAAACCTACAACTTGGGAAAATTTCAAGAAGAAGTTTTATGCTCAGTTCTTGCCTCCTGATTTTGAGAATGATGTCAAGAAGGAGTGGGATTGGCTAGGCCAGAAAGAGCATGAAAAGGTCACTAGTTATGTGGACAAGTTTTGGTCTACTCTTCTCAAGGTTATTCCTTTCATGGAGATCAGTGATGAAGAGAAGAAAAGGAAGTTTGAAGCTAGGGCCTACTCCCTCATTTACATAGAATTTACATAGAACCATGAAGGTGTATCCACATGAAACCTTATCTCGCATGATGGCGTCTGCCATCATAGCTAAAAGTTTGCATACACCTGGTACATCTCGAAAGTTGGAGATGAGTTCTTATAGAGCTAGACAAGAGCAGCTCTATGATCAACCAAGAGACATGACTAATTGAAGAAGACCTACCTTTACCCATGACCAATATTCAAAGCTAGAGGGTAACAAGAAGAAGCGCAAGTATCTCTCACCCAGTGAGATAGAAAAGTACAAAGAGGAAGGAAGGTGTTTTCTTTGTGGTGAGTTAGGGCATATGAAGCTTGATTGTCCTCACAAAAGGAAGGAACTAAATGTGGTTAAAGATCCTCCTCCGCCATCCTCAAATTTTGTTCCGGATGTGCAAGCTAACAGTCATTCAAATGAGAAGAAAAGACAACTCTTAAAGGGTTGGGGGACACTCAACAATCAATGAATTTTGATACTCTTTGATCTAGGGTCCACATATAATTTTGTATCAATAGATATTGTTGAAAGGCTACAAATTCCATCAGATTGATTGGGAACACCAATTGGATCAGGTTCTGAATTTGAAGGACTTACAACCAATTCTACTCCTATTCAAGGGAAGTTGAATCTTAGAATTGGGGATTACTGCGACCAAGAATCTTTTCTACTTGCACCCATAGGTAGCTGTGATGTTATCTTAGGCATGCCTTGGCATTACAAGATTAGACCTCTTCCCGATTTTGTTAAGAAGACCCTTGCATTTCAATTCAAGGGTCGGAACATAGTATGCATTGTTGATGCTGGAGATTGGCCTGTGCCAATGGTTAGTCATGTTAGCACTTCTAAAGAAATGAAGAAAGCTATTTCTCCGTACATGATTTTTGTGAGAGAGTCAAAAGAAACTAATGATTCAAGGGCACTTGGTGCCTCGAATGAACACACAATAACAATTAATTCTTCTAAGTCTCAAACTTTAAAAGAACCCCTCTCTTTAATTGGTCAAGCTAGACATGATTTTGTTAAACAATATGAAGATTGTTTTAGTGATTCACTTCCAAGAGAGTTACCTCCTAAGCGCCCAGAAGATCACACAATTGATCTTATCCCAAGCAGTTCACCACCTAACCAACCGCCTTATCGAGTAAGTGCAAGTCAACAAGAGGATATCCTAACACAAGTAAACGAATTGTCGAAAAAAGGGTTAGTTCAACCTAGCTCTTCTCCATACTGCTCTCCAGTCTTACTTGTTCAAAAGAAAGATGATTCTTTCCGTATGTGCATAGACTACAGATCTTTGAACAAGATCACAATCAAGAATTGTTTTCCTATCCCAAGGATAGATGATATCTTGGATAAGCTGCAAGGGGCTAGTATCTTTAGTTGCATTGATCTCAAGAGCGGCTATCACCAGATATGGATAGCACATGAAGATGTTTATAAGAAAGCTTTTTGTACGACATTTGGACTATACGAGTTCTTAGTCATGCCATTTGGTTTGACTAATGCACATGCCACATTCAATCGAATGATGGAGAGAATTTTCAGACCTCACTCAAAGTTCACAGGTGTCTTCTTTGATGACATTCTAATATTTTCACGGTTTGAAGAAGAGCATAGAAAACATATATCTATTGTTTTTCAAGAGCTTCGCAAGTATAGACTACAGGTCAATGCTAAGAAGAGTGAATTTTTCATTTCGGAAATTCATTACTTAGGCCATATTGTTTCTCACAATTTAGTGAGAATGGATCCTAAGAAGATTCAAGACCTACACCTACTTCTGTACATGAAGTTAGAAGTTTCTTGGTCCTATGTTCATACTATAGGAGGTTCATACGAGGTTTTGCATATGTTGCATCTCCTCTACATGACCTTACTAAGAAGCAAATGCCTTTTTGCTAGGGATCAAGGCAACTACAAGCCTTTGAAAGAATTAAGTTTCTTGTGACTCAAGAACCAGTTCTCATAGTTCTGGATCTTCAAAAACCTTTTGAAGTTCACTGCGATGCTTCTAGGGATTGCATTGGAGCTATGCTTAACCAAGAGCATCATGTAGTAGCATTTGAGAGCTGACGCCTCAAGGACCATGAGCTACATGCTCCAGTATATGAGAAAGAGCTTATGGTGGTGGTACATGCTCTTCAAGTATGGAAACACTATTTACTTGGTGTAGATTTTGTTATTAAAATAGATTACCAAAGTCTAAGATACTTCCTCACTCAGAAGAAGTTCTCAGAGAAATAGATGCATTGGGAAAATTTCTTATCTATGTTTCATTTTCAAATCCTTCACACATCTAGAACTAAGAATGTGGTAGTAGATGCTCTATCGCGGCGACCTCGAGTGAATGCAATCACAACTGTTTACCATAACGAGTTCATGCATTTACCCAAAATGTACACAACTGATTTTGACTTCTCAACCATATGGGATCAGGTCAATATATTACACCTTACTCGATTCGAGATGGTTATTTGTATCATCATCAAGCAATTTGTGTAGCATTACCATTGCGACACAAGGTAATGGATGAAGCATATGCAGCTCCATATGATGGACATAGGGGTATTCTACCCACTACTCAAGCATTGGAAAGATATTTCTTTTGGCCCACTCTTAGAGCTGACATTGAAAGATATGTCTGCAAGTGTAAGATATGCCAAAAAGTAAAGTATGACAGGCATAAACCACATGGTCTACTGAAGCCATTATCTATTCCCAATGAGCCTTGGGAAAGTATAGCCATGGACTTTATCATGGAGCTTCCTCCCACACAAGTAGGCAATGATGCAATCCAAACTATCATTGATAGATTCAGTAAGCAAGCTCACTTTATACCTATGCGAAAGACAATCAAAGCCAATCATATGGCTAATCTATTCATTGCTCATATTCTCAAGCATCATGGCATGCCTAAGTCCATTATAAGTGATCGAGATCCCCGCATGACCAGCCTCTTTTGGCAAGCTCTCTTCGAGAACCTCGGGACAAAGTTAAAGTTTTCATCTCTTATAATCCTCAAACGGATGGGTAGAGTGAGTGTGCTAATTCTATTATTTTGGACCTTTTGAAATCCTATGTCTCTGATAATCAAAGAGAATGGGAAAAGTATTTGCCTTTAGTAGAGTTTGCATATGATAATATGGTGCACTCTAGTACTGGTAAGGCACCCTTTGAGATCATCTATGGTAAGCCTCATTTATCGCCCATTCTTCTTACGAAGGATAAGATCTTTGCAGCAAATGAGTTTGTTAGAGACATTGATACAACTTTCACTCAAGTAAAAGCTGCTATCCAAAGGACACAAGAGAAGCATAAACGTGAAGTAGATAAGCATCGTCGTAAGTTAGGGTCATCCTCTCCCCTACAAGTCAAGGTTTAAGGTCTTTTCTTTCATTAAGAAAGACGAGAGAGGGAATTCTCTCACTAAGAAAGACGAGAGACGTGATCCTCTGGAAGTGAGGAGAGAAGTGATTTTCTCTTTCTAAGGTCTAAGATGACACAAGATTTTGTGTGGAATTCAATCTTAAGGTTGAGGCCCAAGGCAATCTAATGAACTCTCCTCATCTATGACTCAAGGTGGTTGCATGGACCACAAGTTAAGTGTACTGTTTAAAAATTTTTTCTTTGGAAAATCCATTTTAAAAATATCTCGCAATAGAAAAAAAATCTCTAAAAACAGGCCGCAAGGGGTTATTGGAAACAACAAGATCTACAACTTTCGTATTGGATGTTTTTTCATCCAAACAACGCACAAAGAGATATCTCGAAATTAGTGCTGCAGAGTGAAACAACCAAATCTTGCATGAAGATCAACTCAACTCTCTCTCCAAGAAGAGAAGCTTTTGAAAGCCTATAACAGAGGAGGTTCTCCTTAGGTGTGTGAGAGAGGTGAAGGAAGTATCACTTTGCATGTATCCAAGAGGAGAAGAGAAGGTGCAAGTATTGCGGAAGCCCTGCTGAAATCAAGTGCTGCGGAAGCTCTACTGAAATCAAGTTCCAAGAGGAGAAGAGAAGGTGCAAGTGCTGTGGAAGCTCTACTGAAATCAAGTTCCAACAAGAGAAAAGAAGGTGCAAGTGCTGCAGAAGCTCTGCTAAAATCAAGAAGCCCTACACATATTGTGTAGGAGAGAAGGAGACTTAAGAAGGATCAAAAGGTGCCAACTTCCAAGTTGTGCAAGTGTTAGCCAATTGTATACCGTGCAAGGGACCGTGATCTTGTTTCCAAGATCTACAAGTAAGAATTGGCTTATGTGTAACGGAGGAGCTTGCTCCTTATCGATAATATAACTCCACAAGGGGGGGATTGGCCCATCTTCCAGTCCCTAGTGTGTTGCCAATTTCTCCACCTCTCTCTCCACATCTTTATTTTCTCTCATCTATTCTCCCTCTATGCCAACATAATATTCGCCATATATATTTTAAGTATATAAGAAAGTCAAGCATGTATCTTGGATTCTATAACACTTTCCACAGAAATTGTGGGATCATAACTGTGCATGAGGGAGAGGAGACTCACCAAGTGCAGATTGAATTGACCTTGGAGTTGGTAGAAAAGGCATTGGACCTGGGAAACAAAGTAGAAAGGAATCCAAAAAGAGACGTGTATGCCTTACTAGGGATGGATAAGGTAAAATTCCACACCAATGACGGCATCAGCTTGAGAGATATTCCTGATCTCGAAATCCAACTCCAAGCCAAGATGGTGGACGCGCTATTCTCTAGCCAAAGATACAACTCCATAATGAGTCGCATCAATGTCCCCCTGCTAGAGAGTGTCACAGAAAGGTTGTTGGATGAGGTCAACCTCAACGGGTTCGTGAGGAAGACTATTGAGACCTCAACAAAAGCCTTGGCAATGAGAGGGCAATGTGTTGGAGGAGAATCTCCCACCACCAAGGCTAAAAGGAAAGCTTTGACCTCAAAGGTTGCAACCATCGGATTTGGTGGGGTCCTCACCCAATGATTAGGGAAGCTTTGGGAGAGGAGTAGGAAGAAGGAGGAGAAGGGGTGGACAAAACACCAAGTAGGTTGCCACCCCACCAGGAATGGGAGGCACAGTCCAACGAAAGGACGCTAAGTGAAGGAGAAGACAACGAGGAACAAGAAGAACAAACTAGCCGGGGAGAGGCTAGGAAGACAAAGAAGAAAATTGCCCAAGAACAATAGGAAGAGGAGAGGAGGAAATAAGAAAAGGCAAACTTGTAGAAAGGGCCCTCAGGGAGTCCAAACAGGCCAAGGAGGAGAGAAAGAAAAAGTAGAAAGAGGAGGTGGGGGAGTTGAGTAAAAAAGAGGAGGAAGACATGGCCCTCGCCATGTGCAGGTCCATTGAGCAGCAGTCTAGGTACGATGAACTAGAACCCGCAAGCTCCATTAGAAACAAAGGGCCAATCTCAAGTGCCTATGTCCTTGAGTTCGTGCTACTACAGTGCAAGAGGGCAAGGGCAAGGCTCCGATCACCCCCATCCCTACCCTCTTGATGCCCGCTACCACCACTTCCATCTCCACTCTCAGTTCTATGACCTAGGTGGACGCCAGCAACCAAATGGCTTGGGTTCGATACTTTGTAAATAAGGAAATGGGCCAAGGAGAAGGAACCCCAATAGTAGGGACCAGAAGATCGGCTGTAGTAGCAGACGCTAAGTCGAGGCGAGACCCTAAGAAGCAAAAGGTGTCAGGATCTACAATCTCCATCCCCCTAACAGAGAGACTATCCAAAGAATACAATGAGTACGTCATGGAGCTCCTCTCTCAACAAGAAAGAGCCAAGGAGGAGAAGAGAACTGTGGTAGCAGAGCTGGAAGCAGAAAAGGAGGCTATGGCCACATTCCAATTGGAGAGAACACACCAAATGGCCATGGCCCAAAGGGAAGTAAATGAGCTGAAAGAGCAACTACAAGCTAAGGAGGAGGAAGAAGATGAATGGTAAGTGCACCTGAACAAAGAAACCAAGGCCACACAATGCCTACAATAGCACAATGAAGAGATTGTGACACTCTACAAAGATCTACAAGCTCAAATGGAGAAAATCACTAAAGCCATGGAAGAGTTGGAGGAGCTGAGGGAGGAAAAAGCTCATAGGTATGAAAGAGAGGTGGAGAGACTAACCCAAGAGGCTACCTCGGCACAGGAAGAGCAGCAAAAGCTAAGGGCAGAAATGGAAAATCAAGAATGAAGGCTGACAGTACTAGCCCAGAGGTAGGGGGAAAGCCTCGAAGATATGAACAAGAGGGCAAAAGAATGGGCCACTCAAAATGAAAAAAGGGTCAAAGCCTTGGCATGTTGCCTCACTCAAGCCAAAAAAGAAAATATATCAAGCCAAAAAAGAAAATATACTCACCGAAAGCAAAGTGGAGGCCGCCCAAGTGAGCTTCCACATCCAACAATGTACCTTCCTAGAAACCCTATTGGACGTCACCCAGGCAAAGGAGAAAGAGTCCGTGGAAATGACAAAAAAAAAACTAGGAATGGCTTGTAGGGCACTGAAGGCTGGACTCCAGATGTTGCCACAACCTAGTGGAGTTGGCCCAAGTGAACAATGCCATTATCTCCTATTGGTGGTAGGCCTAACCTCACAAGAAGTGGTTGCACTCAGGTTCCTTGAAGAGGAGCAGCAAGAGCCAAGCCGGCAAGGGGAGGTGGACATGAACTTTGAAATGGGACCACATGAAGATGAGCTTGTCCCACCGCCTCCTTCCTTGAGGCCTGAAGGGCAACAACACACAGACACCTCCGCAAAAAGAAAGGCAACGCTAAGAGAAAGAAGGAAGAAAATGGTGGAGGAGACAAGGAGAAAATGGAATGCCAAGGGAGTGAGGGTACCCCACGCACCTATCCCACCATGTGCGGACGACACCCCAGCAAGCTTCCATGATGACCTCATAATCTGGGAGAGGCCAGGAGCCCCTTCGACCTCAACTTCCAATTCCCCACCACCCTGCGTAGAGTGTTACCTACCAAGGTGGTGGAGGAGGTGATTAACATTAGAAGCAGGCTCAGACAAAGATGGCTAGAAGAGAGAAAGATACCCCACATTATGGGCCACAGAAGACACCAATTTTTGGAAAAATAAAGTTTTTGAAATACCACGGTTTGTGCCCAACTACGAATGCCAACCTACATGGAGAAGAAGGATATGCGACACCAAGATGGATACTTGGATGGCCTTTTGCAACACTCAACCCTTCGAGTGGAACGACCCAACCTTTATGCCCCACCCTTGAAGGGTGGGAGTGGATTTTGACTCCATTGTCCACAGTTGCTACTACTTCCTTGTAATCTATAATCCTCATTGTACTACATAGGAAGATGCCCTCATCTTCACATAAGAAAACTTGTATGATACCCTAATCCAATTCACTAATGTATTCTCTTCATGCCCTAACCATGCTATTATTACCACTTGTAATTACCTTAGATTGCTTAGGAAACTTCTTAGGAAAGACCCCACCCTGCAAGAACGCGGCCTCCCAGTGCTCCATTTTGATCCTAACGCTATAGATAGTTACGTGATGGCTCGACTTATGATGCTAGCCACTCTATTGCCTTCATTTTGCTTAGCTCTACTAGGGGACATAAATGATAGCCACTTCACTTGCTGCAATCATCCATTCCTCTCCACCACCACCTTTCAAGTCCACCTCAACCTCAAGGGGTATCTCCAAAGTTGTTGATTCCTTAGTAGATCTATTAATCCCCCTTCTCCACCTCACTCCGATGACAAAGATTAAACTTTTGTCATGATTATGTGACTTTATTATTATTATTATCATTTAAAAAAGAGAGAAAGAAAAAAAGGGAGCAAAGGAAAAGAAAATGGAAAAGCCAACATAGTTGCCACTACAAGTTGCACATCCACCACAGCCACTACACCTAGGGGTCCTCAAGTTAGGCGTGTCCGGTGGCCTTGGTTGGCAGCTGGCTCCATTCCTAACATCCTAGCCTCATTTTGATCCCCCACTTCCTGCTTAGGGAACATCAAGGGCAGGACACACCCAGGGAGGTAACACTTGCGTGTGGTTGGCCTATGGTTAGACCTATCACCCTAGGCTCCATCCCATTAGCATGCTCACAATGCTCTGTTCCTAATCCCCTAGCCTCATTTTGATCCCCCACTTCCTGCTTAGGGCACATCAAGAGTAGGACACACCCAGGGAGGTAACACTCGCCTATGGTTAGACCTATCACCCTAAGCTCCATTCCACTAGCATGCTCACAATGCACCACATGACAATGGTACACATCCACACTTAATGCACCTTTATTTTCTTTTCGGGTACAACCGAAGGCCCCATCACCAGCTTCAAAGACCCCATCATCCATGTAATGCCCTTCTCATCCTACGCCATGTGCCATCAGATAAAGCACAACCAACCAAGGGGCGAACACAACAACTACGATTAGAAAGTGAATGAAGAAGTTCATTTGGAATAGCACAGGTAAACTCAACCACATAGAGTTAAATGATTGATTCATCTAACACCATCTTAAATTTCAAAGAAGGATTTGTCCACATTCCATCCTCCAAAAGTGTGGATCCATCTAACACCATTTTGAATTTCAAAGATGGATCTGCCCCTCAACATCCCTCTACCAACACCAGGGATCATGCCCAATGCCAGGGCCCTTCAGTTCTATAAATCCCTACAATAGGTCCATAAATCCATCCAACACCAAGAATCATATCCAATACCAGGGCCCCTACCTAGTCCAAGGGCCTTTTAGTTCCATAAATCCCTCTAACAGGTCCATAAATCCCTCCAACACCAGGGCCCCTACCCAGTTCAAGGGCCTTTCAGTTCCACAACTCTCTCCAACTGGTCTAGAAATCTCTCCAACACACCTCCACCACATTATGTCCACAAACTAAAGAAACCCTTGGCATCCTAGCACCACTGTCCCCCTCACCACCAGCAATGGGACTGGCACTTGTCTAGGAGGGGGGTAATGTTAACCCTCAGATAAACAAGGTAGAAAATTGGGAAAATCTAAAGCAAAAGATAAGGCTAAGGCAAAAGTGAAACGGGTGATGAAGGCGCATCAAGAGAAAATTTGAAAACATAAGAAGTGCAAAAAAGTCCTGAATCAAGGAGAGAGGTGCATAAGAAAAAGCACAAGTCAATGATTTTGTAAAAGAACGGAAGGCGCACCATAATTTTTTTTAAGAGTGTCGGGGCTCTCACCCGTACAAATTGTAAAGGTAGATGGACGGTAGGAAGGAAGCTAAGAAGATAGGAGGACAATGGAAAAACGGCCATGTAAAAAGGGAATGACCACCAAAATGGGATTTAGGGCTTTGTATATAAAGTTCAAAAGATGAATGAGAGCTCATTCTTTGGTGTTGGTAAAGTGGACTCTTCTTCTTCTCTCCTTCTCTTCTCTTGCTTGCTTATGTGTGCTTGAGGGAGGAAGTGTGAGGGAGTGAGCTTGTGAGAGTGATGGATCTTGGAGGTGAAGCTCTCCATCATCTCCTCTCTTCTTCTTCTTCTTCTTCTCTTCTCTTCTATTCTCTTGTCTTGCGTGTGGCTATGGAGGATGGAGCTTGGAGGATGCTTGAGCTTGCATCAAGAATCGTGGAGCTATCAAAGTGCTTGAGAGAGGAAGCAACTCAATCGGGCATTAAGATAAACTCACTATACTTGTAGAGAGGGATAGCGTATCAGCTATGTGAGAGGTAGCCATTAGTGCTCACTTGAAATGTTTGACCAATAAGTGGTCCGTGGGTCTTGGCGGTTGAGCTTGTGCTCGCCTCTACAAGCACAAGGAGACCCCAAGAGGCTGCGAGAGAGAGGTAGACAGAGGGAGGTAGAAGTATACCCCTCCAAGAGATTGCAAGAAGGAGCTTGAGAGAGAGAGAGAGAGAGAGAGAGAGAGAGAGAGAGAGAGAGAGAGAGAGAGAGAGAGAGAGAGAGAGAGAGAGAGAGAGAGAGAGAGAGAGAGAGAGAGAGAGAGAGAGAGAGAGAGAGAGAGAGAGAGAGAGAGAGAGAGAGAGAGAGAGATGAGTTACCCCGAGAGGCTGCGAGGAAGAGAGTTAGCTCAATTCCCCCTATCTCGGTCTTTGACTCAGCCATCTTCTCTTACGCTCTCCCATCTCAAATCCATTCCTCCTTCTTTATATCTCGAATCCACTTGCGTATAATGGCTCCAAGCAAAAGATCTCTCCAAACCCTGAAACTCCCACCACAACCAACGAGACCGCGAACTAAGGGACTGCAACTACGGGAAATGTATCCTTTATGAATCAAGTGCACCCCGTTGTATTAGGAAAAAGAAATAGGGAGAAAAAAATGTTTACATTAATTATCACAACTTAATTGAGCATGTTTCAAGATAATGAGCGTACTAGGAAAATTTTGTACATCGCATTCATCTTAGGTGATCAATTAAAATTACACTTAGAAGCTGTTAAATTACACATAAATTGCATTAAAATTTCATGCTAATATATATATATATGAAAAGTTTCAAGAATACACATTAAAATACAATTAAGCCAGATAGATTTTATGCATCCACATCCATTTGCTTGGTTGAAATAATAGGAAATCCTATTACATCTCATAATACATAGATTGAACTTGTGATAGAATACGTAGGGTTCCTAAGAAGTTGAAAGAATTCAAACCCTAAAGTGTTAGAAGTTGAAAGGATTATTCTCAAGGTCCATCTTGCTTGAAGCTGAAAGGAATTCAAAGTCCTTAAGTAACTATATGAATTATGTGACAAACCCTAGTCCAAATGAATACGTAGGGTTTCATTGTAGAGAAGCCAATGTCCCAAATTGCAATCAACATTGCAAGGATACTCCTTCATTAAAAATAATGACAAAATTAAAATAGGTTATCTATGGAAATATCAGACGATAAGGGGGATAAAGCTGAGACTAGATGCTATCACATCACATAAAAATTTCCTTCGGCAGAGAGAACAAAGAATTGTCTAGTACATATTGTGCACTTCTACTTGTGTTTGTACTTAGGAACACCTGTTTGGAAAAGGAGTCATCTAACAAAGGAATTAATAAGAAAAAATTCTTTTGAAACACTTGGAAAATGTGTGTTGAGCACCCCCAGCTAGCCGCCAACCCTATCTAAGGGGTTTTTTTTAAATAACCACGTTGAGAATGTGGACGGAACTAATTGTGAGAGGTCTCTCCATAGAAACACGTGTTTTTAGGAGGATGCTCGAGTGCCAGGGGGCTCTGGCTATAAATCCCTTGCCTCCGAGTCCTACTCAGATGGTGTACGTGACTTGGAAAGAAATCTTGAGGCCTTGTTACTAGTGCAAGGGTGAAAACTTGGAGAAAAATAAGACACATCCTTATGGATTGCGGGAATTGTCCCATGGATGGGATTTGTATCTGAGTTGAAATTTTAATATAAAGTTTACTTTCAAGGAATTTGTCTAATATGTTTTTGTGTTAGTGCATAAAATTACATAAAGCAACATGTGACTAACGGGTTAATTAAGGAAGCTTCTTGTATGTGCTATCACTAATGTGCCCTTAGGTAAGTAGAAAACTAAAGCTATCAAGGGAAGCAGGTAGAAAGAACCCTCGATGGGTCTACCCTACGACAGGGTGGTCCCAAAGAACTGGGAGGCTTCTCAACATTCAAATGACGATAACGTATTAACCTTAGATCATGTAGGGTAGAATCCTGGCTCATATCATGTTAGGGGACCGGAATGGGACTTTACCCTACGGGTAGAGAGGCCGAGCGGCAATACATCCCTTTCGTTTCCCATTCTCCTTGAACCAAGTGCAATATGAGTTTGCCTCGGTTTAGATGCTCTGCGCAAAGTAGATCATTTGAAGATTGACACCAGAAGGCTGTAGAATGACTTGACCGTTAGAAACCTAGAAAGATTCAGGTTGATCCTAATAGGGTTGGCTGATACGTTTTGTTGTAGAGTAGACTCGACACTTGCTATCCGACAAACCTTGTGACATTTTGTGGGAGTGCCAGGCAACGGCTTTTAGATCAGACTCTCGATGTACTAAAACATGTCGCGACCTAGGCACGTTACACTCAATATCCAAAGAATGATCCTTTATAAATGACTCCAATCCTTGTTTCTATACCTTTCTAAATTTCTTCCTCTCCAAAATATCTTTTGAAACTATTAAAGGAAGAAGATGATAATAAAATTGAGATGCTTTCAAAGAATCATTTTTACTTGCATTCGATTGAAGAAGGGACCTAAACAAAATCAACATCACAAATCAATACAATTAATTATAAATAAAGTAATGTTTCATATTTTTAAAGTGGAAAAAAATATACCTTGTTGCTTGGATTCTTTTACTACAACTACCTCCTCTCCTCGTTTGAGACTCTCAATATTTCTAAGAGTCTTTTGTCGATTTTGAAGGCCTAGAACAGTTTGCTTTTGTTGATAATATTTGATGTGTTTCTCCAATGAATGAATCCTCTGTTTATAGCCCTCCATCTTTCGCAATAAGTCATTGTTATGTTTTGATAAAAGATGGTTCTCCAATTTGAGGACATCCTTTTTTGCAACCAAGTGTATAGCCTAGAAACCCATTATAACCATCACCGATGAACCTTAACAATGAATAGCTATTATAGAAAGATGGAGTGATATTTTTGCTAGGATATTTGGGATATAGGCTATCATCCAACCAAAGATCAAGATTTTTGTTTCCTTTAAACCCGAGTATATGTTTTGTAGACTTTGTAATAGTAATGGGTTTTGTTCTCTTCCTTATTGGTTCATACTCACTATCCAACTCAATATGAAGATGATAGAGAGGTATTTTACTAGAGCTACAAAGATCATTAGATGATTGATTCATAGTTAAGGATGTGATTAGAAGATTGGATTGAAAAACTATGCAAATTAGAAATAAGAAGGAAACAAAGAAGAAACTAGTAAGGATGGGAAAGAAAGAAGAGAGTGATAATGGAGGGAAGTAATCAAGTGTCGAACAAAGTTCAAATTGAATATTAGTTTTCACTTTAATAAGGATGAGTAAGATCTTCGTTATGACAATCTTTGTCACCTTTATGGCAGCCTAGATTTCTAGGTTTGATGTGACCAGAAGAATATCGCAACAATGACTTATTATATATTTACTTACCAAAATATAAATTTATTTGAATGTTTAAAAAATGATTTTATTTCCTAAAGTATTTTCTCTCTCTAGGATCTCTTACCGGGCATTTTCGAGACCTCAAAACTCCCCTAATGTTCATTCAAAGAATCGATCATAATGACAAGATACTAATGTAAAGTTTAAGGCACTTGAGTAATGACACTGCCGGGATGGGTGACCTCCTAGGAAGATTTCCTATAAGCTTAGTGGGAGTTTCTTACGTGTAGCCAACGGTGCCAACGAAGCCTTCCTAGGTGTTTCCAAGTATACCAAGGCCAAGATGCCAAGGTCTATGCCTTGGTTGCTGCTTGCTCGAAGATCTCCACGCTATGTTCCAAAAACGAAGCCCCTCTTTGACATCATTGATGATATCATCAAAAACACTAAAAGAAAGTGTTCTCTCTTTACCCCCCTCCCCCCTCCAATTACTATATAAACATGGATAGAGAATCACATTAGAACAACAACCCATGCAGAAGTCTCTCTATTGTTGACGCGACGAGCTTTGCTGGGGCAATTAGTCGAGCCTCTCTCTCTCCACACCTATGTGGAAGTATTGCTCGAATCCATCAAGCTTCTTCCATGGCTCCCAAGAGATGTCCAGATGCAAAGGGAGGTCATGCTTAGAGTGCTCCCTAAACATGAGGAAGTAATTGCTACTGAAGAGCAAGCGGAAGTTACCCCCGAATCCATTCAACCTGAAGGACCAGTTATTCCACAACAAACCAAGGTTGTAGTCATAAATCGTAATCATGATGGATAGCCGAATGGAGATAATCAGGTTTAGTACATAAGAAAATGATTACTTTTAAGCTATTAACTCTACAACTTCCTAATTTTTCTATTTTATGTTTTTTTTTTCATCTTACGATAAAATGAGGGATAAGTTAGTAATGTTAGAAAACCCATTTGTTACATAGATTACGATTAGTTAAAACATACTTAAACTTACAAAAACATGTTAGTATTATCAAAAATTTTTAAGGAAAGAACATGGGAATTGATGAGGAGGATAGATTCTATGCATTGCATACATTGACAAGTATGTTAAAAATGTTTTATAGTTATGTCTACTTTTGGATTTGTGAATGATGAATTATGTCTCTTATGATTCTGTGCTTATAACAACCGGACAAGTTGTGGATTGTGATGGTTCGAGATGTTGGGGTTCCCAACCCAATGTTCCCTAAATACTCTACGGATTGTGGAAAAACTTACTTGTGGGTGGGGGTCCTATGCTCCTGTGGGAGGTTGGTGTTTTTGGTTTTTGATCACTCGAGCACACGAGAGGGCAAAGGGCCAAGTGATAAGTGCCCTTGCTGTAGGATGGCTCCTGAGGCTCAGGGAAGCTTAGAGGGGCTTTGAGCCATTAAATTCTCTATTGACCGCAGACAGAGTGCGATCACATACAACCCAATCCTATGAGATTGGAAGGTCCTAGACAATATCTTTTTGCGGAAAGACGGTTTTGTACCACTCTGTGGAGTGATGGTTCTGCTTGTTATTATGAAGTAAAGTATTTGATTTCCGAATTGTTTGTTATGTGTTAAAGATTAAGTTTAACAAGCCTAGTTTAACGGAGTAATAAAAGAAACTTGTTTTTTATATGCCCAAACAGTGTGGTAGTATGCTTTGCTAATTAGAAAACTAAAGCAAACCCAATCGAGGAAATTGGGAGGCTTCGATATCCCGACGATCAAACATCTATGGCTGGGTGGACCCAATAAGTCAAGTAACTTTTCAACACTAGATAGAGCTAATTAAATCGTGACCCTCCCAATATTGGTGGGATTAGTTACTAGGTTTAACACCGTAAACTCACTCCTGCCTTTGATTGATTACAAAGTGGTCTTTCTTAGGTGGGTGTTAGATTGTTGTTAGGGGTGACTTGTCCACTCTTCCCCTGTGAAGTAGAACTAACCTTTCCATGCTCAATTAAGTCCTAGGTTTCCCACGGGGAGATTGGATGGTGATGTGCATGGATATGAATTTTGATTGACTACTAAGAGGACTCCTCTGGGTTTGTTGGAGGAGATATCTACAACTTTTGTAACATGCTCTATATCCACTCACAATGGATAGAATAGCTACTTCTTAGCTCAATAAGCACTCAACAAAGCTCAACTAAGCCCTAGAAGCTCCTTGACAAGCCAAAAGCAAGCTAGAACAAGCTGGGAGAAGGAAAAACTCAATGCATATCTTGGGAGGAAGAAACAACGGTGGCCATGAAGCCTTGAGCTGAAGCTTTGAATTTGGGTTGAAACAAAGAATTAAAAAGCTCCTCAAATGCCCACTCTAATATTAGTTGAAAGGTAGAGCTCAATGGAAGCACACAAGTGAAAGCAAGTACCTACACTTCTCCAAAATCCATTGCCATGTCAAACCTTTTCAAATATCTTAAAATCAAAGCTCAAATCTCAAAGAATAGCCTATCCAACATGACAAGTAGTGGCAAGTATGCATATGATCCAAGATTATTCTCAAGTGGCATAAAAGCCTAGATTTCATTGATATTCAAGAGATATGCTTGCTGCCCACTATTTATGACAACTAAGAACCTTCCAATGGTTGAGAAAATTGAGGCTCAAAGTGATCTGTAGAGCATCCCCAAGCATCAATACATCATTTTAGCATTAAAACTTCAGTGAATAAGCATGAAATAAGTAGAAACATTCAAATGATTGTTGCCTCAAACTATGAGCATTAGGTCTATCTAGTCACAATGGTTGATCATCTTTGCCTTGAATAGTGCCCAAGTTAGAGACCAAAGTGGTTGGAAGAGTATGCAATGTTTGAGCAAGGAGTAGGAGAAGTGTTTAAGGAAAGTGCTTGAGGGAAAATAAGAAAGGTAGAACCCTTTGATTTGCACAAAGAAATATAGGCTAATTCTTGGGGGTTTTCCTGTTGTTGTTGACTAATGGGGGTCACTTAACATTAACAAAATGGCCTCCTAAAAGCTAGGAAAGAAGTTACAAAGTGGAATATATATTTATCTCATTGGTTGAAGATATAGTTACCATGGACTCTTTCCCGTGCTGAAGTAGAATGGTTGAAGCTCCTCAAATTCCCACTTTGATATTAGTTGAAAGGGTGAGCAAGAGGAGTGGGAGAGAAGAAGAGCACAAGTAGAAGCAATAACAATGGCTATGGAGGTTTGAACTCAAGAGAGCAAGATTAGTGTGTGGGCACTCCCAACTGTCACAATTAAAAAGGTGGATTGCTTTTGAGAGGGGTATCAAGCCCGTATCCTTAATGACATTCAGCTCCTCCCTCATGATAGTATTGAAGTGGGCCTCATTGTTAGGTCTCAACCATTGTGAGTGACAATGTAGGGGCTCTCATTTGTGAGGCACATTATTTGTCTCTATGATTCACTATTTAAGAGAGCCTTTATTGTTGAAGGTATGAGGTTGTTGATTTGGGACACACAAAGGTTAATTTTCATAGTTACAATTTTGATTGATGGGGGCTCAAGCTGACTATCCACCATTGATTGACTTAACGTAAGTTCAAGACACTCTCGGTACTCTTTGCAAATTAAACTTGGATCATGAGACAACCACAAAGGTACCAAGATCCACATCAGGCCTCTACTTTTCATAGGGCTTAAGCTTATTGAAATTTTCTTTGTTCTTAAACCCTACCCCTTGCAAATTTGCTAAAAGGGTTGTGAAGCCATTCTTACCTATATGTATGATTTTGTAAAGAACGTCCCACTTTGGATTCTAATTTTCATGGGAATAATTCCCATTGTGCATCTAGTAGAGAACTAACCAACCCTTAATAAATTTATATTTCTTAGTTCATAGATCATGAAGGGCTTTTATACACTTATTTTCTACTTCTTGATGCAATAAAGCTTGTAATGAATCTCATTATGATAGGCTAGGTAAGTTATCCATTCTTGTAACATTTTCTCTTCGCTTAATGAATGAACTGCCTTCCCTTTATTATTCTATCATAGTAAAGAATAAAGAATAAAGATGATGGTGATAGGTGGCTGCCACCTGCAGTATATAAAGGTGTGCAAGCATTAAGTATGATGTAAATATAGGTGGCTAGACATAGGTAGCCTTTAACCCCCAACACTACAAGGCCTTGGTAGAGTACATTTCTAACTTCCACCTTGGTGAATATGACTCATTAGGGGAGTTTTGAGGTCTAAAAAATGATCTAAATTTAAATGACCAAAAATCTTAGTGTGCATCTTTTACCCTCCCTTTGTTTTTCTCGTCTTTTTTCTTCCCTGCTGGTACCTTATTTCTCTTTCTCCCCTTTTTTTGCCATGGATATAGAAAATTGACCTTCAACAACGTGCCTAAGCTTTGAAAACACATCCAGATATGTGTTTAATTCATTCTAAATATATGGACGATGGATTCCTACTATTATTAGCAAAGGTAGTTGAATTACCATGCAACAAGCTAAACATATGAAAAGATAGATATGTGAGAGATATTTCATCTTTTCTTGGAAGGGTAGGATCAAATATTTTAGACTTTGAGCAAACAAGAATATAATAAATAAGTTTTGGTAGAATATGTATTTATGCATAGAGTTACATTTGTAACCTTGAACTTCAAATCTTCCATTGCATAGACCAAATTGTAAGTATTGTATTCTCAATGTGTTTCTTTTATTCAACTTGGTATTATAATTTATTACGATCAATTATATTTTTGTTTGTATATATCTATCCTTCTAATATTGAGGAATGACAGTCACTTGAGTCTATTATTTATGTGATACATGGTTTGATTAGAGAAGAAATGTTGAGGAATGATAGTTAGTCGAGTCTATTATTGATGTGATACATGGTTTGATTGGAGAAGAAATGCACAAATGTAGGAGAAAAGCACAGATTCTATGTAGCATTCATATATTTGGTCCTAGGCAAAGAAATAAGAGATATTGTTCTCCATTCCTATGCAACATGGCCAATGGAGAGCAATATCCCTTTTTCTTCACCTAATTTTATAAGCCTTGGGTGGTCTTTGCCAAGTTTAGCCACCGGTGAGAACTACATACAGATGTAAAATAGTTTTTGAGATACACAGAGTATTAAAACCTAATATCTCAACTAAGTTAAGCAAGCTTATTTTGTTTATGTATATTAATGTATTTGTTAATTTCTTTTCCAATGTTGATGTAAGAAGCTCAAATGCCATGATGCCACTCAAGAGGTTGGCATATGATCATGTCTTACAATTTATCGATGAGAGGTGGAATACCAGGATAGAAGGCAATATAATTTATAAGATAGATCAAGACTCTATTGCTTGCAAATAGATGTTCGCTACTCAAAATTTTATCCTTAGCTTTTATTAAAATAGATGACATGATATTGGTGGCAGTGTAGTTGCTTTGGACCAAAATTTTGAGGATTTTAGCAAAGATCTTGTAGTGGATCTTGATGTTTGGTTCAATGAGGACATTATTACAATCCTAAAGATAAGATCATCATGTACACTACATCAAGTGAGGCTGGATTTACAGAATGAAGAAATTGAATTGCCATGTATATTTGTATTTCAACTTCACAACAAATGAATAAATTTCTACACCAAGTTATATATATAGTAATGTATATTTGATTCCAATTCTTGAATGTCAAACATATATTCTAATATTTTTGTAGGTATCAAATAGGAGAGAGAAAAACATAAAGTGCAAGGATATTGAAGAAAATATCTATTTACTTTCAATATAAATACAAGGTTGGACATTGCAATAGTTATTTGCTCTCTTATATTATGAAGAGAGGAGCACTAGATAGCTTGGAGCTAGAGTATGTGCCAACTAGGTGAGATATAGTTGAGCTAAGAACTAATCAAATGCTTGAAAGAGTAGGAGTACTCACCCATGCACCCTAGTTAAAAAAATGAACTCACAAATGGGCCCTTAAAAATAATATAGTTTAAGATGTGGGCCTTTTGGATTGTCCAATAGGAAGGCTACATGTTGACATCCATGGAGAATGAATCTTCTCTCTCCAAATCTTGGGTTTTCTATTAAAAAAAGGGGTAGTGGGGGATTAAAAAAAGGGAGAATGAATAGTACACAAAATTTGAGTTTTTCTCACCTTGTATTCCCCCCCTTTTTTTGGAGAATTTTCAATTTCGGTTTTTTTCCCTCTCATGAAATTAGTTTGACCCAAAAGTTGAGCATCAGACCACTTTCCCTCTCTTCTCTATACTCATGAATTTTCATCTCCATTGAAGCTCCATGTTGAGAGTAATTAGAGTTTTGAGAGTTCTGCTTACCTCTTCACTTTCTTCTCCACGCAGCTCCAGATTTTGGGCAAAACACAGGTACCCATCTCTCTTTGCATTTTCTCTTGTTTGCTATTTTTTCAATAGGGTTTGATGTCATTTCTATTGTTGTTGTTGTTTTATTACTACAGAGGTTATTTGAGGCAGGAGACAGAGGTGCTCGTCTCACTCTCCTTTCTTTCCCCCCTCTCTTTATGTGTTGTTTCTCTTTTATGGTGTGTTTTCAATAGAATTTGATGTTGGTTCTAATTGTTGTTTTCTTGCAGAGTTTATTTGGAGCAAGAGGCAAAGATGTTAATCTCTCTCTCTATTTGGTTTTTTTTTTCAGATATCTTTTCAATACAACACAATGTGTTAGTTCTAACCCTTGTTGGTGTTTTGTAGTAGAGATCATTTTGGGTGACATTGCATAAGTGCTTATCTCTCTCTCCCTATCTCTTTCTCTGTGTATGTTTCCTCTTTTCTATAGCTTTTTCAGTATACCTTCATGTAAATACTAAATCTTGCAAAATTATCTTTTGTAGAGATCAATTTGGGCAAGATTGGATAGGTGCTCATTTCTTTCTCTCTCCCACGTACTCACATAAACTCTCTCTTTCTTCCTCTCTAAATTATCCCTTTTCTACTATCTTTACAATAGGGTTTGATGCTAGTTCTAACTTAAGGATCAATTGTTGTTGCAGCACTTAACACAAGGTAGAGCAAAGATTTTGTAGCTCAATTTACAGGTAAATCTACCATATTTTGTGATGCCAAAATTTATTCATTTAATTAGCGACTTTTATATTTGATGGGATTGATGTTTTCTTATGTCCATCATTTGCAATGAATTTTGATTAGCAATGATTCAATCTTATCTTTAGCAAATCAGCTTATAGGTAAATTGGCCCTATTTTGTATTGCTTCTATTCATGCAATTATCTAGATATTTTTTGCTAAAAGGGATTCATACAAGTATTTTTGTTAAAAGGGATTCCTGCAGGTGTTTTTTTGTACATGCAGGTATTGTACAAGGTTGAGGTGAAGCATATAATTCTCCATAAACTATTTTGATGTGGTGAGTGGTTCCTTTGTGTTGGATGATATGGATCTGCTGGAAGTCGATGGTTCAAAAATCCTCTGCTTTATTGGTCCTATGTGTCCATTTAGATCTCCATGCCAATTGGCAATGATCCATGAAACTCTTTTATCATATCATCCACATAACACACAATGTGTTGAGTCTTAGAATATCTCATGTATCAATCCAATGTGCCTATTAAGATTTGCATGCCATGTGGCTGCTATCCTTGTAACAATTACTCTATAATACCCACATTTCATACAATGTATTGAGTCAAATCAGACTCCTCTTCATTATAATAAAATTTATTTTAGGAAAATTCTCTGAGTATTCTTGTGCTATTCTTTTCATTATATTTCATGTAAATGGTATGATTAAAGTGATGTCTTGAAATTAAATCTATACTTTATGTTGATTTATATATCCATGTGCGTTTTGATATCGATGTTTATGTATGTTTACAAAAGTGTAAACATCTCTTAATGCCATGTTGAATTGTATGGCATACTGGTGATTACTGGACAGACTTAAAATGCTTATTATTTAGGAGTTAATACATACTTCTTTACATCTAATGCATAGGTTATAATGCTTGAGAGAAGAACAAGCATTCTCTCAATAGAAGTACGTAACATAAAAGATGAAGAAGGGAATTGGATCACTGATACATATCATTGCTCGTCTTGGGTACATATGCGTCCAAGAATGAAGGGAGCTTTCAGGGTGAAAGCATCTGCATTTGCAGATGTATCAAAGCACTGGAAGGGTAAAATTTTAGCTCTTAGACAAAGGAAAGTTGATTCTCACCTTGTAACAGAGGCGTTTGTACAACATGTATTCATGAAAAAACAAATACACATTGCACCCACTGTGCCTTTTCAATGAAACATTGCAAACAGTAAGTATTTGCAACTCATTGAGAATGAGAACTTTCATGATACCTATGTAACAACTTGTCTTGTATTTACAAAAGTAAACCCTTTGAATTGCTGTGAGTGGCAAAGTGTTACCACCTCGAAATTGGTAGATTGCTCTTTGAGGGGCGTACAACCAAGCAACTCGCAGAGGACCTTGTTTTTTTCTATGACTCCAAGTACATATTACCCAAGGGGAGTCGAGAATATGGAACCCTTGAGTATATGCACATATCGAATCTCAATAGCATAGAATGGCCATTTTGTAGTAGCGACATTTTGCACATGTGTAGCTCAAAAATTTCCACAAACATATTGAATTCTATGAAGCCAAGCACTGGCTCAAAGAATGTACATCTAAGCTGGTTCATACCGATTGTAATTTTTGCACACATATTCAAGGAATGTAAGGGTTTGAGACGTACCAAAAGCACGTACATCATAAAAAATACATTAGAGGACTATGTAACAAGGATTCTAGGCAAAACTTGGACATAAAAAATAACTCACAATCCTGACACAGTGGAGTGCCAAGTCACAACAAGGGACATGGCTTTCAGGTAAAATTTTTCTCTCTTAGTTGACTATTATCTTAATTTGGGATGAATCGACTAACATTCCTTTCCAATTACAGGTACTTTGTCGCACGACAAACTTTATGCCTAGTGTTCAAGTATCATAGATGGAGGATGCTCAAGGGTAAATGGTTGTGCCTTGATCAAGACATGCGTGAAAGTGCAGTTGTGGATGTTACTATCATTTGTGAGGGCCACGAGCCCCAAGTGTTGCAAATGGAGGATGATTGGCCCTTGAGTATAATGCGCCAGGAAATTACAATGTTAATGCAGAATCCACCTATTAGCTTCTATTTTAAACTAGATGGTAGGAAAATTCGAAGCCGAGTTGAGGATACTGTTACCAGCGAAAAGTGCGTGGCTCCACATATTTTAGAGATTGTAGAGTCTCCCTAAAAATCCCAACACCACAAGTTGCAATATCCAACACTTGTAAATTTTTGGATTTTTTTGGCCAATAGAATATTGTTGCTTACAAACTTGCAAAATTTTAAAATTATGGTATTTATACAAAATCATATACTTGTTACACACTTTCCACATCAACACATTAACATATGCATGTAAACTTTACAAAGATGTAAGTAAAGCCATAACTAAATATCATATGCGAACAACCCTTAATGGTTTAAAACTTAAGGTTTTTAAGGTAGAACTAGTTTAGTTCTTGTTTCATTGTTTCATTTCACACTTTCTCTCTTCATCTCTTTATATCCACCACATCCCTCCTACCTGCTATGATGGATGCTCGTGCACACTTTGATGAGTGGATCTACGAGACTCTCTTTGCCAACCAGGGTGATGAGATATTCCAGGTTTTCTATAAGAAATTCAACCTTGAAAGTGTGCTCTCATCGCTGGATCCTCCTCTTTAGGTTTTGGAAGACTTTGTGAGCACCATTGCTACATATACATATTCCATCGAGGGATCCGACATGACTTGGGTGCCTCTGGAACAACTCATGGTATTTTAGGCAGGGAAGAATCACCAAAAAGTGATGAGGAGGTGTCTGGCCCATGTGGATCCTTTGCATAGAGTATGCACTGTTCCCATGGGAAGTGCACCAGGTACATCACCTTTGGATCTTGTGGAGTGTGGTTGCGCATTGGCAATTTACCTCCTTGCATTGGATACACCCCTAGAGGAGGAGAGCGATGAAGATACAACTCCATAGGTTGTTTCTATCACATACACGGGAGAAGAACCGATTGAAGAGCTCATAAATTTTGAAGAGGAACATCGAGTGGTGACAGAGCAAGGGTTGGCTCTCATGGTGCCATCTTCTTTAGAACAGCCACAAGTCAACAAACCCAACCTTGCCTCCTTGACACCCATTGAAGTAGATGGTGTACAATACTTACTTCTATAAGATGTACTGCAATACTTGAAAATGAAGGAAGAAAAGTTGTTTTCTAGCCTAGTCAAGGATTCAATGGAAGACCTGATCGATTATGATTACACGGATGTGCATCCAAAAATGACAGAGATTCGAAGATATGATGGCACAAGCTTAGATACTGTGAGTGCGATCATAGTAGCACAGGAGCATATAACCTTGGTTGAAGAAGATTACCTTGTGCCCGATGCTGAATTTGAAGCACTATAGTATGATTTGTTCGGACCAAGGCCCCAGCTTCCTACCAAGGAGTTTGTAGATCCCTTTGCCCAAAGATGTGCCTCCCTGACACACGAAGAAATGAAGATACAAGATGATCTGGAGAAGGTGAGATTTCTAACTACCATATATTTTTATGCAATGAAACTTGATGGTAGGGTGTTCGGGTCCCCCAGAGTTCACTGGTGAAATCTTTGCCAAAAATGATACATGCATCTACCCTATCCGAAGTCTGGCGTCTGGGGCCACTTTCGGGTCCCTCGCAGTCCACCGGTGAAATCTTTGCCAAAAATGATGCCTGTAGGCAACCAGAAAGTTTCCCCAGACCACCAAACTTCGGACAGGGCAGCTGTAGGCATCATTTTTGGCAAAGATTTCATCGGTGGACTCCGGGGGACACGGCGCACCCTACCATCAAGTTTCATCACTTTTTGATAACTCTAGGTTAGTTGCTAAATATATTGTTTGATTTAACTTTGTCATTCAAGACATACTATATATAGATGACTTTGCATCAAGGAAAGGAGGAGCTCAACATGTGGATCGACACAAGGATTTAGCTCTTAAGGAGTATATCAGTAACCTTATTATAGATTTTGTGGTTTTCCATAAGAAGTGCTCACTAGGAGGACAATAAATAATTATGAAAATTCGAGCTTTGACCAATTTTAGACCTTTTCGAGCGATACCTGTGACATCTAGCTTAGAGAAGGTGGTGCTAATCAAGCGGTCAAAGCTTCTTTATTTGTTTGATCAAACGTGGGGTGGAGCTATGTGTGTGCTTGCGACATTAGGCGACCTTGCTAAAGTGTCGGATCCGCTTCTCCTGGAGAAAGAGCTGAAGGGGGAGCGTATCATTTTTGAAGCAAAGAAGGAACTTATATTTTCATTGGAAGCTGGCCCCTCCTCTCCACCGAAGAAAAAGCCAAGGAACAATTGAGAGTTCTTGTTGGCTATCGGCTTTTTGTATCTACCATCACTAACAACCATCACATGTATTTCTCTTGATGAATATAAGATACTTTACTTTGTCCCTACAAATAAATATTTATTAAATAAATGTGTGGTTCGTATAAGTGTGACGATAATGTGTGGTACGTGAATGACACATTCTCATATGTTAACATTATTCAACGTGTAGTACTGCACTTGCGATTGTGTAAGTATGACGATAATGTGTGGTACGTGAATGATGCATCCACATATATTCACATAATTCAACACGTATTACTACTTTTGATGCGTTCATACGTTAAACAAAAATTAAGAGTCATTCGTTTCAAGAAACAAAACAAAACAACTTTACTCAATTATTTGAATTTAGTACATATTGCACGAGATATTATGTATATATAAATAAATATTCCAATGTGGTAGAGTACAAAATTTTTTGGGCTTCCAAGATGTAATGGGGCTGTAACACCCATTACAAACCTTGCATTATTAATCTAGTAAACTATGGCGGGGTCCCCTTGTCGTGTTGAAGCCGAATGATAAGGTTCATATCTTTGTCTATGATTGTAACACGCTTTGCATGGATGGCTGCAAGCTGTGTATCATTGAGCAAGTCGATGAGAAACCCCTTTGCAACGATTTGTAGGGTCTCCATGGCTGCCACAGGCCACCTTCCAACTGGTGGGCCATCCCGCATTCGTGCCCAAAATCTTCCCATCCCTTTCAGCTCCAAGTCTTGCATGACTTCTCGAACAACTTTATGAAAATAACTTTTTGGGATGAGAAGCTCGTATCCTCGTTGGATTCTCCTTATCTCTCGAAGAGTGACAATGCCCGGTTTTCATCTCCTCTTCTTATGTGGTGGTCCTTGTGCTCTACGGGGAGCACCTGTTGTTGCACTTGAGGAGCCTCCACCTTGTGCTCCAGGTGGCGGGCGTTGGCATGATGTCTTCTTGGGGCCAAAACGATGTCATGCTTGCTTGCTCCGTGCCATGGAAGGAGGGCAAGACGGAGAAGAGTCAGAGGTTGGGGATGTGAAAATGGAGGAAGCAAAGAAATCAAGATGTGAAAATGAGAAGAAGAATGAACTTTTAACCCATTTAAACCCCAAAACCGGGTTAATGGAGCTTCATACGCACTATCCATTGTGTGATCGTAAATCCATAACCTTGTATCGGAATGCGATGAAACTTCACACGTGCACTTGTTGGGTGGTCAAGAGCCCAAATTATAATTCGCACCACATAAACTATACAGAGGCATTAGGAGTAAAGTCTGCAACAAGAAATGGCAAATATTTACATGTTATTCCTATTGAAATTGATAGTGCTAACAAAAACTATAAGTAAGAATTGAAAATACAGCGAAGATGCACTGTCAAAGTTGAGAGCAAAGGACAAATGTAAAATTTTAATTCATATTTTAAGGGCGCATACAATAGTTTTGCATTAGGACATAGTCATATGTCCAATGCACGAGGATAACACTATGCCAAAAAAGATAACATTGCAAACTGTGTTCATTCCATTGGAATGAATGCATCCTTCACTGCTTGAAGATTTCTTACAAGTTGAAAGTCCTTGGGAGTTACAGTGATGCGCTTCGCATGTATTGCACAATGTTGAGCATCAATCATCAAGTCAACTAAAAAGGCCTTTGCAGCACACTGTAGAGCATGAAGACATTCTTTTGTGAAGCGATCAGGTCTATCTTGACCTTGTACCAAAAACCACTTCTTGCTTTCTATGTAGTAGAGGTCTTGCACAATCTCACAAACAAGTCTCGAGAAGCTCGCCTTCGGAATGATGAGATCAAAAGAGCCTTGATACCTTGTAATTTCTCTCAAGGCCAATGTACATGGCTTCCACTTGCGTTTCTTGTGGGGATGCTGAGGAGGACCCTTATGATGGCAACTTGAGGAAGGTGGATTAGGTTGAGAAGGGGGTGCATCTGAGCTAGTAGATGCTCCAAGGGACTGAACACGATATGGGGCTCTGAGTGGAAGCTTATTTGCAACTGCCTTAAACCTAACCATCTTTCTTGCACAAGAGATGTGAGAACTCAATGAATAAGATAGAAAGTGAAACCCTCTTTTATATAACCCTAAACTGTGAGACTCATTCACATAGATGCACACTCTCTCTTTCTCTCTTAAACTAGGAATTGCATTCACACAGATTCACATTATTCATCTTACTATCTTAGCTCTTTTCGAACCCATTTGCTGCCTTGTCGAAGCCTTGTCTCTAGCCACTTGGCATGGTTTTCTTTGGCACTTGAGGCTTCATAACACACTCTTTTAGTGAGACACGACGTGATTCCATCATGTCTGTAGCTGATTCATCAGCACTTTCATTTGCTCTCTTTTGCAAGAGTTTAGCTTCATCCGCTACTATAATCCTATACCACCAAAATAGCAATTCGATCATTGGATTGCTACCATTCACCCCTCCACCATGATTAGTTTTTCTTTGATATGCACCACGTGCTATCCACTATGAATTTTCCATCCCTTGTGTGGACCAAATTCCAATGCTTCCATTTTTTGCAAAGTATAGCCCATGTGCCTCAAGGATATGCTATAAAGACACATATCACACATGAGTAAAACTATGCTCAAGAGTTTATACAATTCATACAATTTTAAAATATTAACTTAGTACACACCATGTAATGTGTGATAGAGCTTTTGCCCCATGCTTCCACCATGTTTTCGTAGAAGCTATGCACAACATTGATAAATTCTTGCTTATCTTCATTGTTAAACACCATCTTGCAAAGTAAGGGAGCCAATTTGTTAAGACTTATCCAAACCTTAGCTTTGGTCAATCTTGTTTTTCCTCCATTACTTCTATCAGGAATTGCAAAATGTAACTTTTTCCACCCATCGTAGTCCTGCGGTCTATGAACCATGACATTCCCTTTCTCATTGATGGGTACTGAGAGAAACTTCCTAGCCTTTGCTCCTCCAAAGCAAGGCTTTTTTGGCAAGTTACCAGATTTTCCTGATCTCTTCTCATCTTTTTCAATCGTCACTTGATGCTTGTGTAGCCCAATTTCTAATAGCACTCGCTCCACATTCCTACATGTTGCAATGATTTCTTTTTCTGGTTGCATCCTATAAGCAAAGCAAATGTATTTATATACAAGTTTCTCCATGATTCTGACAAAAGCATGCAATGAACAAATGTGAATACGATTCAAGGGAATGTTGAAGATGGGCTTCCAAGTGGGATCTTCTCTATTGCACGTCGGTGCAGCACTTGTCACCTTTCACCAGTTCTTCTTTCTGTTCTTTCCTTCCACCCTCTCTGTCAAGCAATATAGGCATGGATTCTTTGTATTTGCACCATTGGAGATTCCACATATGCATTTTAAAGTTTTCAAGTCTCATGCAAGATGCCATTCAACCAAGTATTGACCATACCCTTCAATCGAGAGCATCTCACCATGTTCCTTACGATTGATGATGCTTGGAATGCTTGTGTGCATAAAGAATAGTTACAACACCTCAAGTGCTTCCTTAGGAACTTCAAATGCAGCGAGCCACCACACGTGGAGCTCAGATTGAACACTAAAGTTCCATGGGTTATTCTTGTCGAATTATAAAGCCCTATTCATCAGAGTTACACTAACTCTTTCAAGCTTTACTCCTTTGACGACCTCACTTTCATCTAATTTTATAACAAACTACAATTTACCATTACATTCCTCAACAAACATATTGTAGTACATTACCATTGCCAACTGCACCTTGTTAAAATCTAAATAGTAATTATTGAGTTCGGTGAACTTCGCCTCATATGCATTTTTTGTCCCAACCTTTAGTGTTTCCACACATTGAACATGCATGGGATCTCCTATCAACTCCAAAACCTTTGTATTAAGTTGTTGTCGGGCCTCTATTAACTTTGAAGGTTGAGGAAGAGGCACGATTCTATTTCTCTTCAGCACACGACCAAACCCAGCCTTCACACCTTTGAATATCTTTGAGTAAGTTGTTGTGCTAATGCCAGCTCTGTCACAAATAGATTGTGCATCCACAGTTGAGAACTCACTTGACACATCTTTTGATGTGCACTCAATCACCTTTTCCTTCACAGCTTTAAACTTACGATTGCTCAAAGCGTTTTCCAGTGTACTTGCCTTCAGCAATCTGCTAATACACGATTCAACCTCACCCTCACCTAGGTTCTCTTTTTGAGCTACCTTACATGCTTTGATACGTCGCTTCCACTGACCACTATTCACAATTAACTCATTGATTGGCTTCTTCTTTCATTTGCGCTCATGTGTTGGCTTGTTGTTGATCTTTCTCAAGTCTTCCAATTGTGCCTTTTCCTCCTCATATGAGATACCAATGTCATGGATAGTATCCTGCATTGAAATAATTTGATTGTTTTGTTGAATTACAGTGTCATTCAATTGTACCACTTGTCCTATGAGCTGTTGTATATGAAGTTGATGTGCAACGATCACATCATGGAAATTTTTTATGGTTGCCTGGCAAGTTGTAGACACTTTGAATGCCTAATCATTGAGCCACCTAGTATAAGCAAGTAACCCATTTTCACCCTCGCACACACACTTTGGAAAATTTGTGATTCTTGAGAAAGTTGGAGGTCTATTGTTTAAGGGGTCAATTGGGTAGATTCCCCCATCAACCCACAAATCCACATGTTTCAATCCCATTTGCATGTAACTCTGCAAAACCTGAGGGTTGACACTGGTACGATGGGTTCTTTTGAATAATGGGACATATTCAATCTCTACCTCAATATGCAACTCCTTCTTTCCTATATTCATTTTACTATTAATAAAAATGGGGAGCCTACTTGGTTGTCCCAAGAGGTAGAGTGGAGATGCACAAAGAGGCACACAAAGGTGCCAAGGGAAAGGAGGGTGTAAGTAATTCACTTTGTTAATGAAGGTTGCATAAACAAGGAGAAGAGGTCACAATAGAGCCATGAGAGAATATAGATATGGGGGAAAAATAGCTCAGAGGGTAGGGATGTCCAAAAATTTTTGTATTTTAGATATTTCTATTTTGCCTCCAAAAACATCTCCAAAAAACACGAAATTTGACCAGTTGGTTTGTTTTTTGACCAACAGCTAGGATATAAAAAATCCCCCAAATATCTTAAAAGAAACTTCCGAAATTTCATTTTTCTTGTTCTCGATTTAAAAATCAATTACATCGTATCTACTAGTCATTTTGCATTGAAAACGAAGCACCACACTCCCGTAACTAACTCCTTTTTGAATATAAAATTTGGTTGAAAAAGACTTCTTCAATGAGGGGAGAGAAGGAATTTGAGTATATCTTTGTAGATAATATAAAAAAGGCAAAACGATATTGCAAAAGTGGAGAGAGGAGAAGGATTATTTTACTATTCTTCTCTCCTCTTTTCCTTGTTTTAAGGAGGAGAGAGGGGGGGCTAAAAGGCCCATTTGTGAGTTCATTTTTTTCCTAATGCTAGTTTCAAGGGTCAAATCAAATTTTCTATGGCATTATACTCTCAGTGTGTGGAGGAATAGGAGAGTTAAGTGCATGAGTGAAATGGAAATGTGAGAAATCAATCTCCCATGTATGTACCTTACTTTCTCCAAAACATATAAGAAAATTAGGAAGCTCAATTGGTGATGAGTAATTAGTCAAGGAATCATAAGTAGATGAGAGAGAGATCAAAGTAGATTTAGAAAGATTAAGGTAGAGTAGGATTATAAAGTAGAGAAAAGAATATTTGAAAAAATATATGTGAGTTAAGCATGCATAAGGTTTCAATGATGTATGGGTTGGTTGCATGAGATCATGTGAGCTTCATGGACTTGAGTAGCCTTTTAAGCATTTGGAAGATGATAAGGTATAGTAGTAGTTCATATGTAAGAGAACTTTTGTGCTAATTGATTTACCATCCATAGTTCTTTCTTACCACACTATTTACTATGAGACCTAACAATATCATTACCATCCTATATCAATTGAAGGTAGAAGTTTGAGTGAGAACACGAGTAAGTACAAGCATAAGAGGTGTGAGCTATGGTGGATGGAGCAAGAGAGTAAGAGAGAGAGAGACTCAAGATATGGGAACTTCAATAGTCACTATGTGTGATTGGTTTCCCTTATTCTATTAGTTACTAAATGAATAAATAATGAAGTGACAATGATGGGTGTCCACCACTTATAGTGTATAGATATACATGTATTATCAGTGTAGTGAATACATGAGTGGAATAGGCACATGTGACTTTACCCCCAATAACCTTTCATTTAAAGAAAAATGAATAAATAATGAAGTGACAATGATGGGTATCCACCACTTATAGTGTATAGATATACATGTATTATCAGTGTAGTGAATACATTAGTGGAATAGGCACATGTGACTTTACCCCCAATAACCTTCCATTTAAAGGAAAATGTTCCTCTAGTGAGGAGAGAACAAGAAAAAAGTGATAAAGTACAGATGTACATGAAGTATAATAGGTTGAGGAAAGATGCCATCTCATCCAACACCTATCATCTTTTTAAGGAAGAAAAATGCTAGGTTGAGAGGATTTTGGTGAGTAGATATGCATGATTTTGGTGAATTGAGATCTTCACAAGGTTGATGGACTTTCCTTAATGACCTCTTTGATAAAGTGGTAACACACCTCAATGTGCTTTGTATTTGCATGATAAATTAGATTCTTAGCCAATTGAATACCACATAGAATCTGAATGTAGTTTGAGAATCAAATCACTAATATCAAGGTCTATGACTAGATGGCCTAACTAAAGAGCTTCCTTTCAAGCCTCATTAGTTACAACATACTCTATCTCTATAGTAGGTAGGGCTATGTATTTTTGCATCCTAGACATCCAAGAAACAACATCTTCAGCAAAGGTGAAGAGATGGCTGGAGGTGGATTTCCTACTATTTATATATTCTAAATAATCACAACTTGTATATTCCATGATTCTTGTATCCTAGCCACCATAACATATGCACATATCTGTAGTGCCCATAAGGTACCTCATGATACCCTTCATGATATTCCAATGCCACCTGCCAAGTGTAGCCATATAGCATGCCATAACTCCCATTGCTAATGCTATGTTAGGACGAGTGGCTATCATGGTATACATCAAACTACCCACTATGAATGCAGAAGGGATCTTGGCCATCTTAGCCTTCTATTAATTAAAATTAGCTTGACTAACCTTCACATGAGAAGGTAAAGGACATCCAATAATGTAATATCCTACAGATGAAACTGCTCAAGGAGCTTTTGGATGTACTCTTTGTGTGACAAGTAAAGGAACCCCTTAGAGCAATCATGCATGATGTGCGTCCCAAGAATATATGAGGATTGTCCTATATACTTTATCTCAAAGGTTTGTTTGAGCTAACTTTTCAAGGTATCCACTTTATCATGAGTACTCCTAACAACCAACATATCATCCACATAGAATGCAAAAGTCATAAGGCTTCTATCATGGGCCTTCTTCTATATAAACACAAATCCATATCATTGTGGGTATATCTTTGTAAATATATGAAAGCATCAAACTTGTGGTACTATTCCCTATGTGCCTACTTAAGGACATGAAGGCTCTTTCTCAACTTACACACTAGGTTTTTCTTGCCTTTTTCATCAAAGCCCTTAGGCTACTACATATAAATCTCATCATGTAAGTCCGCATGTAAGAAAATCATATTGACGTCCATTTGATAGAGGTCTAGATCCAGCTATGCAACCGAATCCAAAAGCAAGCGTACATAGTCATCTTGACTACATGAGAGAAGACTTCATTGAAATCAATAACATACTCTTCCTTAAAAACCTTAGCAACCAATCTGGCTTTGTAGGTTGGATTGGGGCATCTAGGGGCACTTTTCAACTTGTACACCCACTTGCATGGTAGAGCACACATTCCACTAGGCAAAGAAACTAAATCCCACATATGATTTATCTATGGTGAGTTATAGTCTAACTATATGGGCCTCTCCCAAGAGTGACTATTACCTCTATACGTGGTCTCATCATAGGTAGAGACTCATCAACATCTGTCACCATAGCATAACCCATTGAGGATGCAAAACCGATTATGCTTACATTTATCTCTATAGTAGACTGCCTCAAAACAAGATATGGGGTGAGTACTTCTTATCTAACATCATGGTCTTAGGCCACTTGAGTATCATTTACTACAAACTGTCTAGTTGATTGTATAGTAATAGAAGGCTTCTTTTAAAATATTACCTTGTGGACCTCAATGACATGCTCAAGTTACTTATGCATTTTCTCTTAATGGAAAAAACATCATGGCTTATTGGATGACCTTTCAAGCCCTGTTGTGGATCCCATAAGAACTAGCCTATCTCACCAGCATCCCCATAACCAACAAAGATGCATTTCATGGACTTAGGATCCAACTTATTGTGCTTATCCTTGGGAACATGGTAGAAAGCATCACAAACAAAGACACACAAATGAGCATATGATAGAGATTTTCTAGATCATACCTCATCAAAAAATTGATAGTCAAGAGTAGTGCATGGGGATTGATTAATCAAATGTATGACAATAATAACTACTTTAGCTCAAAAGTGTTATGGTAAGCCTACCTAGCTAAGCATACTATAGACTCTCTCCTAGATCATCCTATTTTCATGCACTTAGCTACACCATTTTAGAGTGGGGTGTATAGAGTAGTCAACTAATGCTTACTATCCTCTCATCACAAAACATCTTGAAAACAAAATTTTGGTGCATTTGGAAAACTTTCAAGTCCCATTTTTTATTATTTAGAGTGTTCGCAGAATCAAGAGTAGAGGCTGCCGAAGTGCGCTCAGACACTCAGAGACAAGCTTTCTTGAGCACGGTGCTGAATGTCACCCAAGTTGAAGGAGAGGAATCAATGGAAAGGATGAAGAGGAAGTTAGAATTGACATCTCGTGCCTTGAGATATAGCCTTCAAGAACACACCCTTCCAACCGGCATAGGTATTACTGCGGCACAATAATACAGTTACCTACGGCAAGCCGGCCTTTCCGTTGATGAGCTTAGGGAATTAGGGTTTGAAGGACAAGTGCAATAGCCACCACGTGAAGACTAGTCGATGGTAGAGCAAGCCACGGAAGAGGGGCCGGACTTTGAGCAAGAATTTGACAAAGAACATCATAGAGATCCCAGTCTGCCCTTGCCTGAATTGCCACCGGAAGAGCCGAAGGGGCACAAATTCCTGAACACATAATAACAGCCCAAAGAAGAAGGCAATAGCTTGCAGAGCAAGCTCAGAGGAGAGCGAGAGTACGACCACAGCAACTCCTTGAAGAGTCCATGCCGATATGCGAGGATCCCCATCTTGTCAACTAGTCTCAGGAGTCAACTATATGGTGATAGCGGGAGTTTCAGACATGACCATTTGAGCTGTCCTTTTCTTATCCACGAGCTTTGGATCATGTTCTATCCCTAGAGACGGTGGCAAGAATCAACAGAATGGCTAGTGACCTTGCCAATAGATGGATAGAGGAGAGAAACATTGTAGTTACTAGATGGAGGCAGGAACCATCAGATTATTGGCAGGACAAGGTGAATCGGGTTCCCAAGACCATCCAAGGCTATGAGGCACAACCGAAGTGGAGGAGGAGGATTTGGGATACCAACTTTGATGCCTGGACTGCTTTCTGCAACTCATTGCCTGAAGAGTGGAACAACCCCATCTACATGCCTTACCCCCCCACAGACATGGAGTCGACCATGACAGGAACCTGCATGGGCCCCTTGACTTTCCAACAATCCACAATGTTAATGCACGGACTCCTGAGGGATGCTTGGTTTTTAGATTGGAGGATATCCTTTCATCCATGAACCACTTCCTCGAGGATTTCTCCTCATGTCCAGACCTGATATTTATAGTAACCTGTAATTACCTTAGGTTCATTAAGTCCTTGCTTAAGCAAAAGCCTACAGCTGAGGAATCCCACCTTCCCTCGCTCTTTTTTTATATCAACTTAAGCATCGATAGTCGTACCATGGCTAGGCTCATGATAAGGGTGACCTTACTCCCCTCCTTCTGCATGGAAATCCTAGAGGACATGAGCGATACCCACTTCACAAGGTGTAACCATCCCTTTTTGCTATCAACACCTCTGAAGGTAAGAGCTAGAATCAAAGAATATCTACAAAGCCACACATTTTTGACTAAGTGCCTAAGGCCACCTCGTGGACTATCCGAGGATGATAGGAATACAACATAAGAACTCTTTTTGTATTCTAGTCGCAGCCATGATCAATAAGTCATCCAAAAGAGATAAATAAATAAATAAATAAATAAATAAATAAATATAGAAAAAGGAAAAAGAAAAGAGGCCAGTACCAAGAATGAAAAGAAAGAGGGCACTAGAGGAAAAAAAGATGTAAGAAAGAGAAAAGCAAAGGTTTGAGCTCCCCATGAAACATATTGAGTGACACATTCACTTCACATAGGGTTTCCACTTAGCCCCTTCCCCACCTCACGCTTAGGACACATCAAGGGTAGGACTACCAGACCTGCCACCCTAAGCTCTACACCACACCCATGACGATGCATGAACTGGGTCCTCAAGTGTGGGCCAACACCTGGGCTTGCCCAAGGTTCACCCAACTCCCAGTTCAACTGCCACGTGCACTGCACGCACCATGGAGAGGCAGACACACCTCTTAGGAAGTGCATAACTTTGCCTAGCAGGTTAAGATTGGGCCGTATTAAGGAGAAAGCACATCAACGAATGGATCTGCCCCAACCCTATTTTCAATTTCAAGGGCAAGAAAAAGCATATCTTTGTCAAGACACCTTTTTGGAGGGACCCAATTCAATAACATTTTCAATTTCAAGGATGAATCCCTCCAACACCATCCTCGACAAGGACATGTATACAAACTCAAAAGGCCACCCGGCCACCAACACTACCACCTTCCAAGCTACCACCCATCAGTGCCATGGGACTGGCACTTGGCTAGGAGGGGGTAATATTTACTACAACACTAGCAACATGAAAAAAGCAAGAAAATCAAAAAACCTGAGAAGTAGGAAAAGGCGTAGGGCAGGCATGGAGAAGGCACCCATAATAATAATACGTTTGAAAAAAATCCAAAAGCATGGAAACAACTGCCAAAAGTCCAAGGCGCAGCTGCGGAAGTCTAGAGGAGTTAAAAGCAAGAAAGTGCACCTTTAAATGCAAAGGCACTCTCAAATCCTTGTAAAAGTGCATTAGGCTCTCTCTTGTGCAAATTGTAAACTTAGAAGGGTGGTAGGACTATCTAGGAAGTGAAAGAATGGAGAAAAAGGGCCTAGGCCATGGCCGGCCATGTAAAAATTGAGGATGACCACCCGTGGGAAGTAGGGCATGTATATAAACTTGAAAAGTGAATGAGAAGCTCATTCTTATGTGGCAAAAAGCATCTTCTCTTCTTCTTGCCTTCTCACTTGTGCATGAGAGAGGGAGTGAGTGAGGGTAAGGGAGTGAGTTTGTGAGAGTGAGGGATCGAGGAGAAGAAGCTCCCCATCTCCTCTCTTCATCTTCTTCTCTCCTCTACTCTTCTCTTGTCTTGCGCGACTATGGAGGATGGAGCTTGTTGGAGAGGGATTGAGGTTGCTTGAGCTTTCCTCAAGGATTGTGGAGCTACCGGTGTGCACGGGAGAGGCCGGATACTCGATCGAGCATCAAGCTAAGCTCACCATATCCCATAGGTAGGGAGAGCGCGTCGTCTATGTGAGAGGTAGCCATGGCCACTCGGCCACGCTTTAGATCACAAGCACTCAAAACTTCCCTTGTAAATGCTTTGATATATAATGAATACATGGACTTTTACTTTCAATTCTCGTGCCCGTAAGATACATTGTCTTTTTTCCAAATACACAATCTGTAACCACATACTCTCTGGTTTTTTTTTCTAGTTAATCGCACCACAAGCAGTGCCGCTAAGGCCAAGCCTTGATGCTACAGGGACGTGGATCAGTCATGGCCATTGGTCATTGGTCACGACGATCCAGAGGTTAGGAGAGAGACAAGCACCCAACGATCTCCTGACCATGTTGGTGACTACCCCTGTAACACTTAGCCTGGGAGATCTGCTTAGGCAACATCCCACCCTATGGCAAGATCTTAGGCAGTGGGTTGAAGGGTCACGAGAGCAGGTCACGGCAGATCCTCATGACCATGATGCAGAGACGTAAATACTGAGTTTGACATTGCACTCTATGCCTAAATCCTTACACGTCAATGCCTTCTGGGAAAGTTTCGAGATACATGCAGTCTTACTAGTTTTAGCCCTAGGTGATACAATGACAAAGGGGATCGTGGAAATGGGAGCTGGGTTAGTGTGCTTAGCCATGCGGTGCTTCAAACTTGGGGAAACTTGCCTATCAAAACTGCTAGGTTTAATGTCACATTAGCAAATGGTATGAGAATCAAGCCATTTGGGGTACTTAAGAATTGGCCAGTGAAGATCGCAGGTGTCCAATTCTCTGTGGACTTTATAGTCATGAAGGAAGTGGACTACGATATCCTATTAGGCCGACCCTGGATGCACAATGCTAGAGTCATCGAAGATTGGGGTAACGGCTTGATCTTCCTTGGAAATAGAACGGATGCCGTGAGAATAGAGATGGACACTTGGAAGACCTCACCAGTCGACTTAGATGTCATCTCTACCATGCTCAAGGGTAACACCCATGTCAAGAAGTCCTATGGGCCCTTGACCAAGTATATCCCATGCCCAGAGGATGAGCGGGATTGGATGCACGTTCTCGCTATAATTGACCTGCCGTTCTTTGATCATGAGGTGTATGAGCAAGCCATCAAAACAATTGGCAAGTCTAACGACACACCCTCTGTACCAGTCTGCATGATGGCAGGAACCCTTCGGGGGAAACCTAAACCTGTCAACTTCCAAATCCCAACCAACAAAAGGGAACTCCAGGAGATACTGGAATACTTAACGGACAAGCTAGCTGGCAATCCAACTGCAAACTTCAAACCACTCCAAGATCTCCTAGATGAATCGCAGTGGCAATGGACCAGAGTGCATGACTTAAACCTCATGTATAACTAGGCCCTAGTTCCTGACCAACAACAAGAGATATACCAAACCCTAGGAGACGATGAGTAGTCTGACAGAGAGGATTCTAACAACGAATATGAAGACTGCCAATCCTTTAGTGATGAAAGTGAGGGTGAGGTAGACATCGTGGAGTACGACACTAAAGGGCAAGAAATAGAGCAAATACAAGCAGACTTCAAGCCGCAGAAAAAGAGTATATCAGGATAGAGCGAGGAGTCATGCGCATGGAATGTGATCTTGCCTGGTTGGAACACGTAGGGGCCATAGATCTTGAGCAAGCAGGCCTAGCCCAGCCAGGAATGACATCAGTGCTTAGGACAGAGTTGCCGTCTGAACTACACCCACCAGGGAAGACCACCTCTTTTAGTGACGGTGGGGAGTTCAACTCTGAGTCAGAGATTAGTTCGAATAGTGATCTAGAAATCCCTAGGCCACCCACGCCAAGGGGGATCTATCGGTCCACCTGAGGCGCAGACAATTAAGGCGAAAAAAAGCAAAACAACCCAGGGATACACAAACGAAAGAACAACGAAAACCGCAAGACCTCCCTAAATGATTTACGAAATTCAAAAAAGGGGATAGAGTGGTAGTTCTATTAGGTGCCAAGTGTCAAGGGCAAAGGAGCAAACCGATCGAGGGACCAGCCAAGGTCAAGGAGATGAACCTAGCCCAGGAAGGGGAAACACCCCGACTAGACTTCATTGCCGATGACTTGACTAAGGAAGAAGAGACGAGTCTTATCTCTCTCTTACGAGAGTATATAGACGTGCTCGCCTAGTCCTTAGAAGAGCTTAAGGGGGTAGATCCAAGTGTCGTGACTCACAACATACCCATGACGCCAGACGCAATGCCGGTCAAGCAGTGGCCATACCCTATGAATCCAAAACACACTCACGCTGTCAAAGAGGAGATCAATAAGCTGATGAGAGCGGGATTCATTTACAAAATTGAACACATAGATTGGGTATCACCCATAGTCATCGTGGTGAAGAAGAATGGAAAAATCCGAGTGTGCATCAATTACAAGAAGGTGAATGCTACTACTAAGAGGGACAACTATCCATTTCCGTACATCGAGCATATGCTTGAGAGAGTGGCAGGAAAGGAAGCCTACAGTTTTCTGGACGGCTTCTCATAATACAACCAGGTGCAAGTGCATCCTGCAGACAGGCACAAGATTGCCTTCGCCACTGAGTGGGGCATCTTTGCTTACATAGTCATGCCCTTCGGGTTGATTAATGCCCCTGCCACCTTTCAACGCCTCATGTGCACCATCTTTAAAGACATGCTTCGCAAGGAGTTGGAAGTCTTTGTCGACGACCTCTATGTCCACTTGACCTAGATCAAACACTTAGACAAACTCCATGCAGTCTTTGAGCGGTGTCGCTTATATTATCTCTCCTTGAATCCCTTAAAGTGCTAGTTTTGGGTAAAGCACGGATGCATCTTAGGGCACGTGGTGTTGAAGAAAGGCATTGCCATTGACTTCTCGAAAGTCAGGGTTATTGTCAACCTTCCACCCCCAATCAACTACAAAGGAGTTCAATGCTTCCTAGGCCATACGGGGTACTATCGGCAGTTTGTACTGAACTATGCATTGATCGCCAAACCCTTGTGCAAGCTGCTGATCGTCTTTGAATGGACCGAGGCATGCCAACAAGCATATGAAGAGTTGAAAAATGCTCTAACCATAGCACCAATTCTACGAGCCCTTGATTGGACCATTACTTTTCACGTGCATATCAATGCGTCTAAGTTTGTTGTGGGGGCAATGTTGTGCCAACCTGGTGAACACAACTCAGACTATCCAATGAGCTTTGCTAGCAGACAACTCACTGAGATGGAAATGAACTACTTGACGACAGAAGGAGAAGGGTTAGCCATGGTGTTTGCTGTGAAGAAATTCCAGCACTATCTATTGGCCACACCTTTTACCTTTTTTGTGGACCATCAAGCCCTGCTCTATCTAGTAAACAAACCTTACGCTACAGGATGCATAGCTCGGTGGCTCCTTCTACTCTTGGAATTCAACTTCTCCGTGGTTGTATGAAAAGGAAAACATCACTACATGGCTGACCATATGTCATGCATTCCCACGGGAGAAACCGCTGGACAAGGCATTGTTGACGAATTACCCAACTCCCATCTCTTTAACCTGTCTAGTGAGAGAGATTTATTCAAGGCTGATCTAACGCCATATTGGGCGGATGATATAGTCCAAGTGCTTGAACACGGACTACCTGATTGACAGATAGAAAAAGCTCAACTTAGGCGATTAATCCTTAAGATCGAGCCCTATCAGCTAATCATAGGCCAACTCTATAGGCTGGGGCAAGACGGATTGCTACGCAGATGTGTATGCAAATATGAGATGCACGATGTGCTCTCGAAGATGCACAGCGGGATTGCTGGGGGGCACTTTAGCGGAGACACGACAGCACAAAAAGTGTTACAATCTCAACTGTGGTGGCCCATGCTTTTTTGCGATGCAGCCCGGTTCATCAAGCATTGTGACGAGTGCCAACGGACAAAAGTTTCGATTCGCAAGGATCAGATGGAGTTGACCCCTGTTATCTCATGACAACCCTTCGAAAAATGGGGAATTGATTTCATAGGACCCATCATTCCTACGGCCCAGTATTTACAGGCCAAGTACATCATTGTGGCCATGGAATACCTCACGAAATGGGTAGAGGCAAGACAGACACGAAAAAACGACGCTAGGATGACTGCCAAGTTCTTATGGGAGCAGGTGATCTCGCGATTCGGCTGCCCCATTGAACTATTCAATGATGAAGGCACGCACTTCGTCAACAAAGTGATAGCGCATCTCCTATCCACCTTTCTCATCACCCATTGCAAATCCTCGCCATACTACCCTTAGGCAAATGGTCAAGCAGAATCCACGAATAAGATTCTTATCAATGTCTTGACCAAGGTAGTCTCAGCCTCATGCAGCGACTGGGACAACCAGCTGATGGTGGTAGCTCTGTGGGCTTACCGCACAACTTATAAAATGGCTGTCGGTCAAACCTCCTTCAGGTTGACCTATGGAACTGAAGCGGTTCTACCATTAGAATTCTTCGTTCCTAGCCTCAGAATAGCACTGCAAGAACGATGGGAAGGGAAGGAGGCATGGACGCAGTGCCTAATCGAACTCGAGTGCCTCTCAGAGACTTGCCTTCTAGCCACCCATGCACTTATATGTGAGAAGGCCTGATGCAAGACTTGGTTTGACAAGCATGTCAAGTGGCGCGACTTTGAACAGGGCGACTTAGTGCTCCTCTACTCAGTTAAGGGGCATAAGCAAAAAATTAAATTTAGAGGTCTTGGGCCTTTCAAGGTTCGTGTGATCAACCGCACAAGCAATGCCGAGCTTGAGACCTTAGAGAGTGAAGGCATAGGCTTCTTCAATGGTAGTCGTGTCAAGAAGTACTACCCTCCCACCCATCCTTTGCATAAGCCCCCGATGTTAGAATTGCTTGTCAAGATATGAGTGGCCACAATCGCAGAGATTGACGATGAGGATGAGGAAGCCGTAGAGCCTGCATACCTCCATATTACGGTCACTGCAAAACAAACATGAACTTTCAACACCTTGATTGACGAGGGAGCAGACTTCAATGTCTTAACTCACGATCATTGGACTTAGCTTGGCAGACCACCACTTCAACCCACTAATGCGAAATTAAGCCCATATGGGGCCCATTCTTATGCACTTCTCGGCAAGTGTAGAGCTGTCATTTCTATCGAGTCTGAGACTGTTCCAATGGTTTTTTATGTGTTTCCAAATGCTAAACACGCAAGCACGGAGTCGTTACTGGGGCAAACTTTCAAAAAGAAGACTTACTACAATGTTGATTATGAGTCGCAACGCATCCACCTCGCAATAGGCAACGTTTGCATTGTCACAGCCTTCAACAAGGGTTGTGTAACCTCACCACTGTCCGCAACACCACCGGTAGAAATATCCGTAACCAACTCCAAGGAGGGGGGTAGTGCGCGACCGCTGTCAAGATTGTGGGAGAGAAGGAAGGAGTCTCGCTTGAAGCTTTCTTGCTTGCACAATGGGGGAAGACACACAAGGGTGGAGGCTGAAAACAGTTTTCCTCTTCTTAGTTGTGTAAGCCAAAAAGAACTCACTTACAAAGAAATAGAAGAACCCTAAATATGGGTCTCAAACCAAACTCAACTAACTAAGGTGGCATACTAACTGAGCCACGAACTAGAGTAGATAAGGATAGCTATCATGTAGCTATTATTCATGGGCGGTGTACCAACCGCGTCTGCAACTGACAAGTCGGTGACATAAATACACAACGGTCACCCTGGTGTATCACGAGTGGAGCTCGATATCTCAACACTCCCCCTCGAGCTCAATCCCAATTCCTGCACACCAAGCAGGTCTCTGAACTTGCGCAGCTTCTCTGCGCCCAATGCCTTCGTGAATATGTCAGCTACCTGATCCTCTGTGCTGACATAAACTAGATCAATAAGACCTAGTAAAACCCTCTCTCGCACATAGTGATAGTGCACCTCAATGTGCTTTGTTCTAGCATGATAGACTGGGTTATTTGCCAAGTGTATACTACTCATGTTGTCACAATAAATGAAAACTGGCCCATCTGTAGACTGATGCATATCATAAAGTAGCTTATGCAACCAAGCTACCTCACATGCAGCCATTGCTGCACCCCTGTACTCAGCCTCTGTGCTCGACAAGGCAATTGTAGACTGTTTCTTGCTGCTCCAAGTGACTGCAGCACTCCCAAAAGAGAACACATATCCACTGGTAGATCGTCTATCAGAAATACTACCAGCCCAATCAGCATCAGTGTATCCATGCAACTGTATCTGAACCCCAGCCTCATAAAATAGTCCATACTGCAATGTGGACTTCACATACCTGAGTATGCGTCTAGCCGCATCCAAATGTGGTTTCCTTGGAGCCTGCATAAACTGACTTACCAATCCAACAGCATAGCTCAAATCTGGCCTGGTAATAGTCATATAAATCAAACTTCCTACTATGTGTCTGTACATAGTAGGGTCTTCTAGAAGCTCACCTGCATCTGTGCTCAGCTTCACATTCTGCTCCAAAGGAATTGAAATAGGCTTACAGCCTGTCATCCCATATTTGGACAACATGTCCAATCCATACTGCCTCTGCAAGAGCTGTATCCCACTTGGTGATCTAATCACCTCAATGCCCAAGAAATAACGCAGCTCTCCCAAATCCTTCATCTCAAACTTCTGCTTCAATAGGATTTTCACATGAAGGATATCTTCATCACTGTCACCTGTCATAATCAAATCATCAACATAAATGACAAGGAGCATAATACCTTTCTCTGTTTTTCTCACATAAAGTGAGAAATCTGCCTTGGAAATCTGAAAGCCAATAGTGACAAGATACTGTCCTATCTTGTCAGACCATGCTCTAGGTGCTTGCTTCAAGCCATACAAGGCTTTCTTCAACCTGCAAACAAACTCAGGATGAACAGCATGCACATAACCTGGTGGCTGCTCCATATAGACCTCTTCTTGCAAATCACCATGCAAGAAGGCATTCTTTACATCCATCTGATGTAAAGACCATCCCTTTGATGCAGCCATAGCAATGACTGCTCTTACGGTTGCCATCCTTGCAACCGGACTGAATGTTTCTTCATAGTCAATGCCATATCTTTGTGCATACCCCTTGACTACTAATCTTGCCTTGTATCTGTTCACAGAACCATCTGCATTGTGCTTCACCTTATAAACCCACTTACAGCCAATTGCATTTTTACCTTTAGGCAAAGGTACCAATTCCCATGTAGCATTTGCTTCCAA
Source organism: Lygodium microphyllum (assembly GCF_053477565.2). Lineage (NCBI taxonomy): Eukaryota > Viridiplantae > Streptophyta > Polypodiopsida > Schizaeales > Lygodiaceae > Lygodium > Lygodium microphyllum. The sequence continues at coordinate 61,814,984 of NC_141135.1, forward strand.
GGCATCCATTTCTTCATCCATGGCTTTCTCCCATTTTTCTTTTCCCATGGCTTGCTCAAAAGAAGTGGGTTCTGGTTCCTGTATCACTTTGACCATATATGCATAGTGAATGGCTGTAAATCCATCATATTTCAGCCTATCCACAGGATACCTAGCTCTCGTAGACCTGCGCAAAGTAGGTTCACTCCCAGGTGCTCTCAAAACATCCCTGGTCTTCCTTACTCTAGGTGTAACAATAGAAGGAATACCCAACTCATCATCAATGCTCTGTTCTGAGCCACTGGATTCACCATCCACATAAGAGTGACCTGCATTCACATCAAACATGGGCTGATCAAACTTCTCTTTTCCTTTTTGTGATACCTGCATACCACTATCTGCATTACTTTGAGAAGCTTCTCCTGATCTCAATCTGCCTGTCCATGGCGAAGAATGTGAACCACTGCTAGAGGACGCTCCAGGTCCACTAATATTTTGTGACTGCTGCTGTGAATTTTTGTTGAGATGACAAGCTCAACACATGTGGACATGGATGATGGACCGCCTGGTTAGATGGGTCCACACGTCTACACTTAGCACGTTGGTGGTCATTATGACTCTCACATGGCCACTGACTCATTACTTATTATATTCAGGTTGTTACACCTATTTACAGCTGGCATAGTTATAGCGCCAGTCGACTAGTGTAGTCGGTTATGCATTGTTTGACTTAGTAGGCCACGTTCCTTTTATGTTGTATCTTATCTATACTTTGTGTACATTGAAAAGTGTGTGAAGAAGAAGAAGAAATCAGCAAGAAAACGTTTTGGCCTCCATCTCTCTTCTTCTCTCTTGAGTGAGCTTCTCCTTGTGCATTCTGTGTGTGTTCGGCGCAGCATCTTGAGCAACCCCCTCCACCACGCGATTCTTGACATGGTATCAGAGCCGCACCACTGAGAGAGGCTGATTTCGAAGGTTGAAGCAAAGGAGAAGAAGCAAGGTTCGAGCAAGCAAGCTACGGGTAAGAATCTCTCCCATTCTTCCACTCCTTCTCTTGGATAGTGCCTGTGGAGGCATCGAAAGCAGGGCAGAGCAAAAATCTCAGATTGCAGTGAGATTTGGTGTGCGCGAAGAGCGCTGTGTATTCTGCAAATCGGCCCTTTAGGGCTTTCCCGCAGTAATTTTGGGCATTTGAGACCGTTTCAGGGCCCGTTTTAGAGCCGCAAGTTGCGGACAGCAGTTTCAGGGTACATTGCGACTTCAGCTGTATCGACCTATAGTGGGTGCACAGGTTACAGTTTTCAAATCTGTAAGATTAAAGGTGTTTACCAGTGAGTAAACAAGAGGTTTATCTGCAAACAGGTTGCAGATTGCATGTATTGTTGAGCAGACAGTGAAAAAGGTTGTCTAGTGTATTGCTGTGCACTACAGGTCGAGGATTGCAGAAGATTTGCTTGTTGTTTGGTATTATTCTTGTGATAATGGCAGAGAACAGTGGAAGCCCCATTATTGAGAAGCTCGACAAGAACAACTACCCTTCATGGAAGTTCCGTGTCACGAACTTTCTTATTGGAAAAGGCCTCTACGAGTTCATTTCAGGTGAAGAAAAGGAGCCGGAGGTGAGTGATCCTCCAATTGCAGAAGAGATAAAGGCACGAAAGGAATGGAATGCAAAAGACAAGAAGGTCATGTATTGGTTGTCTGCAGTAATTGACAATAATATGCTGGGACACATTAGAAATGCAGAGAATGCATATGCAGCTTGGACCATACTTGAAAGTATGTTTTCTGTAAATACAAAGGCATGGAAGATTCAACTCAAGCAAGAGTTGAATACATTAAAGAAAGGGAAGATGTCTATAAATGAGTATGCACTGAAGGTAAGAAGCATTGCGGATGCATTGGCAGCGATTGATGCAATGCCCGATGATGATGATTTGGTGTCGTCTACCTTGGGTGGACTTAACAATGAAAAGGCTTGGAAGTCTTTTGTAACTTCTGTATATGTCAGAAAGCCATTTCCAGATTTCGATGAGTTGGTCTCCCTTATGATCACTGAAGAGATCAACATGCAGAGTGAGACATCTGAAAGAAGCGGTGAACAGGTCCAAGCTTTCTACTCCAGTTCAGGAAGGGGACGTGGCAGGTTCTCTTCAAGAGGCCGTGGTACAGGACGTGGTAGTGACAACCAGCAAAACAGATTGAATCAGCAATTTAGCGATATGCAGGTTTCAGGAGGTCGTGGTAACTTTAGAGGCAGGGGGAGCTTTAGAGGAAGAGGTGGATGGCAGAACAGAGGTTCTAACAACTCTGGTATTGTGTGCCACTACTGTGGCAAAACAGGTCATATTGCAGCCCAATGTTGTGCCAAGAAAGATGATATTCGGAGTGGTAAGTTGCAGCAAGGAAACTATGCATCGTCTTCACGACAGAATGAAGACAAAAATGAACGTCTGTTTGTTATGCAGCATATGCTGAATGCTGTTACAGGAAAGGGGACACATGAAGATGTTTGGTATGTTGATTCAGGTGCATCCAATCATATGACCAGCCATGCAGAATGGTTTGGGGAGATGCAGGATTTGCAGAATGCAGGTTATGTGCAGACGGGTGATGACTCATGCCACCCAATTTCACACATTGGAAAAGTTCCCTTGTCCTTGCATGATGGTAAGACAAAGAGTCTTTCAGATGTATTACATGTGCCATCTATTACAAAGAATTTGGTGTCAGTCGGTCAAATGGTAGAGCAAGGGCTGCAAGTCAGATTTAATGCAAAGGGCTGCTTTGTAGAAGATTTCAATGACAAGTGCAGGTTGGTAGCAAAGGGAAGTAGAGTTGGACGTATGTTCACTCTAGATGTTGGAATTCCTACTATGGATGCTGCTATGTATGCCAAAGGAAAAGGTGTTGTTGCAGACATTGAAATTTGGCACAAACGCATTGGACATGCAAATGTACAAAGGCTGAAACTAATGCAGTCCAAAGGGTTGGTTACAGGTTTGCCTACATTTAGAGTTGCAGAATTTCAAAAGGTATGTGAAGCATGTCAATTTGGTAAGCAGTCAAGGCAACCCTTTTCACATGATAGAGATGTAAGCAGAAATATTCTTGATGTTGTACATACAGACATTTGGGGGCCTACACAAAATGTATCTCTTGGAGGTAGTTCATACTTTGTCACATTCATTGATGATTGTTCTAGAAAGCTGTGGGTATATTTTATGAAGGAAAAGAGTGAAGCGTTTGAGCACTTTAGAACTTTCAAGGCTGCAGTTGAAAGAGAAACAGGCTTGAAAGTAAAGTGCCTGAGGTCAGATGGAGGGGGAGAGTACCTCTCAAATGAGTTCAGTGATTTTCTGAAGACTCATGGGATAAAGAGACAGTTCACATGCAGGTATACCCCACAGCAAAATGGGGTTGCAGAAAGGAAAAACAGGCATATTGCAGAAGTTGCACGCGCCTTGATGGCTGAAAAGAATATGCCTAAGCATTTTTGGTCTGAGGCTGTTCATACTACTGTTTATATTATGAACAGAACTCCCACAGCTGCAGTTCATGGTATGACCCCCGAAGAATGTTTTACAGGTAAGAAGCCTGATGTTTCACACTTGAAAGTATTTGGCTGCATTGCGTATGTTCATGTGCCAGATGAGTTGCGGAAGAAACTAGATCCAAAGGCTGAAAAGTGTATCTTTATTGGATACTCTTTAGAGCAGAAAGGGTATCGTTGTTACAACCCTGTCACATGTAAGTTCAGAGTGAGCAGGGATGTCATCTTTGATGAAATGAGCAGTTGGTATGCATCTAGTGGTGATGCATTGGATGTTGATGATGATCAGGATACTCATGTGTAGGCTGAAAAGCAAGAATCACAGACTCTTAGTGGACCAGAGACATCATCTGGTAGTCCTTGGTCTGGGAGACTAAGGAGTACCTCTACATCTTCGGGTGCATCTAGTAGCACTACAGGTAAAGACAAAGGAAAGAATAAGGTGTCAGAAGGCATTGATGCAGTTCTTGATGGAGACTCCAGTGGCTCAGAGAGCTTGGATGATGAGCTTGGCATTCCTTCAGTGAGGACTCCAGGTGTGCAAAGAGCACGTGTTAATGCAAAGACTCCATTGAGTGATCCAGTGGTACGCAGGTCTAGCAGGGTGAGATACCCTGTTAAAAGATTTGGTTTTGAGGGTTATGCAGCTCACCATTATGCTTATATGGTGAAACTAGTTGAGGATGTTGAGCCCACATGTTTTGAGGAGGCTGTTGGTCATGCTCATTGGGATGCAGCAATGGATGAGGAGATGGCTGCACTAGAGGCCAATAAGACTTGGGATCTAGTATCATTGCCAAAGGGAAAGAAATCTATTGGATGTAAGTGGGTTTATAAGATTAAGCACAATGCAGATGGTTCTATTAGCAGGTACAAAGCTAGGCTGGTTGCAAAAGGCTATGCCCAAACATATGGCATAGATTATGATGAAACCTTCAGTCCAGTTGCTAGGATGGCAACTGTCAGATGTGTGATTGCTTTGGCAGCAGCCAAAGGTTGGAGGTTGCAGCAAATGGATGTAAAGAATGCCTTCTTGCATGGTGATTTGCAGGAAGAAGTGTATATGGATCAGCCAGCAGGTTATGAAGATTTAGAGCATCCCACGTATGTGTGCAGATTGAAGAAGGCACTCTATGGGCTCAAGCAAGCACCTAGAGCATGGTCTGACAAGATTAGAGAGTATCTTGTCAATATTGGTTTTTATGTTTCTGATGCTGATCACTCACTTTATGTGAGAAAAGGAGATGCAGGTTTGGTCATCATAGTCATCTATGTGGATGACTTGATTATTACAGGTGATAGTGATAGCGGGATTGCTGAAGTCAAGGGTTGTTTGAAGATGAAGTTTGAGATGAAAGATCTAGGTGAGCTAAGGTACTTCCTTGGCATTGAGGTGGTCAGATGTGATGATGGTATATGGCTGTCCCAAAGACAGTATGGCTTGGATATGTTGTCCAAGTATGGTATGACAGCATGCAAACCACTTTCAGTCCCATTGGAGCAGAATGTAAAGCTAAGTACTGATGTTGGGGATGAGATAGAAGACCCTACTATGTTCAGGAGGATAGTGGGGAGTTTGATTTACATGACTATTACAAGGCCAGACTTGAGCTACGCTGTTGGTCTTGTAAGTCAGTTTATGCAAGTACCTAGAAAGCCACATTTGGATGCAGTCAGACGCATATTGAGATATGTGAAGTCCACATTACATTATGGACTTTTCTATGAGGCAGGTACAGATGTACAGGTGTTTGGATACACAGATGCAGATTGGGCTGGTAGTATGTCTGATAGAAGATCTACCAGTGGATACATGTTCTCTCTTGGTAGTGCAACAGTTGCATGGAGCAGCAAAAAGCAATCTACAGTTGCTTTGTCCAGTACAGAGGCTGAGTATAGAGGTGCTGCTGTTGCAGCATGTGAGGTAGTATGGCTAGAAAAGCTATTGGCTGATTTGGATGTCCGGGTGGAAGGTCCAGTTGTCATTTATTGTGACAACATGAGCAGTATACAGTTGGCTAGGAACCCTGTGTTCCATGCCAGGACAAAACATATTGAGGTACACTACCACTTTGTGAGAGAGAAGGTACTAGCAGGTGAGATTGACTTGGTGTATGTCAGCACACAGGATCAGATAGCTGACATCTTCACGAAGGCATTGGGTACAGAGAAGCTTCAAAAGTTTCGAAGCTTACTTGGAGTTGCAGAGATGCAGTTGAGCTTGAGGGGGAGTGTTGAGATGACAAGCTCAACACATGTGGACATGGATGATGGACCGCCTGGTTAGATGGGTCCACACATCTACACTTAGCACGTTGGTGGTCATTATGACTCTCACATGGCCACTGACTCATTACTTATTATATTCAGGTTGTTACACCCATTTACAGCTGGCATAGTTATAGCGCCAGTCGACTAGTGTAGTCGGTTATGCATTGTTTGACTTAGTAGGCCACGTTCCTTTTATGTTGTATCTTATCTATACTTTGTGTACATTGAAAAGTGTGTGAAGAAGAAGAAGAAATCAGCAAGAAAACGTTTTGGCCTCCATCTCTCTTCTTCTCTCTTGAGTGAGCTTCTCCTTGTGCATTCTGTGTGTGTTCGGCGCAGCATCTTGAGCAACCCCCTCCACCACGCGATTCTTGACAATTTTGTGCAGCATTACCATTTTGTGCATCTACATCATCAATCACATTTACTGGTTTATACCAGCTACTCATCTCATCAAAAACAACATCTCTGCTCACTGTAAACTTACGAGTAGAAGGGTTATAGCATCTATACCCTTTTTGCTGCAGAGAATAACCAATAAAGATGCACTTCTCAGCTTTTGGATCCAAGTTGGATCTCAGCTCATCTGGCACATGTACATAGGCAATGCAACAAAAAATTTTCAAATGAGAAATATCTGGTTTCCTACCAGTATACCTCTCCTCTGGAGTCATTCCATGTATTGCTGCAGTGGGAGTCCTGTTCATTATGTAGACTGTTGTAGCAACTGCTTCAGCCCAATAAAAATCTGGCAAGTCTTTTTCATTGAGCATGGCACGAGATACCTCTCCAATATGCCCGTTTTTCCTTTCTGCAATTCCATTTTGTTGTGGGGTATAACTGCATGAATATTGTTGCTTTATGCCATGCTCCTGCAAGAACTTTGCAAACTCATTTGAGAGGTACTCTCCCCCTCCATCTGACCTTAGGCATTTTATTTGCAGACCTGTTTCTTTTTCAGCCATAGCTTTAAGGGTTTTGAAATGCCCAAAAACTTCACTTTTCTTTTTCATAAAATACACCCAAACTTTTCTGCTATAGTCATCAATAAAAGTGACAAAATAATGACAGCCTCCAAGAGATGCAGCTTTAGTAGTCCACACATCAGAGTGGATTAATTCCAATGGCTTTTCACTCTCTTGAACATGTCTAGGAAATGGTTTCCTTGCCTGTTTTCCAAATTGACAGGCTTCACATACCTTATGCATTTCTGCAACCTTGAATTTCGGCAAACCTGCAACAATATTTTGGGCCTGCATTGATTTAAGTCGCTGTACATTAACATGACCAATGCGTTTATGCCAGATATCAATATCTGCAACTACACCGGTCCCATGTGCAAACATTGCTGCACTCAATTCAGACATGTCTGCATCCAATGTAAACATTCTGCCCTTCTTCTTTCCTTTTGCTATCAAGCGACCTTTATTTTTCATATCCTCAACAAAGCATCCATGAGGATTAAATCTGACCTGCAAGCCCTGTTCAACCATTTGACCAACAGAAACCAGATTCTTGGTGATATTCGGGACATGAAATACATCGGACAGGTATTTCTTTTTCCCATCCTGCATAGACAAGGGAATTTTTCCAATCTGCACAATAGGATGTGCAGTATCATCACCAGTCTCCACAAATCCTGGTTTTTCCATTTTCCTTGCATCCTCCATCCATTCTGCATGACCTGTCATGTGGTTTGATGTACCTGAGTCAAGATACCATACATCATTGCTTTCTTCTACACTTGTCACAGAATTGTTCATGTGTTGCACCATAAACAAGTGCTCATTTCTGTCATCACCCTGTCTACTAGAAGATGCATAATTCCCTTGTTGCAGTTTTCCATTCATGATGTCATTCTTCTTTTTATAGCAGTCTTTAGCCATATGACCCATTTTACCACAGTAGTAGCATTCAACATTACTGTTTGGATTTTGGCCTCTTTGCCATCCACCACAACCTCTTTGACTCCCCCTGCCTCTAGAGTTACCACGTCCTCCTCCATAGGACTGGTTTTCTTGAGTCTGCTGCATATTCTGATTTCTGCCACGGCCTCCAAAATTGGCCTCCTCTACCTCTGCCTCTACCTCTTCCAGCATTTGAGTAGAAGATAGCTTCTTTTGAAGTTCCTCCTGAAGAAGATGCACCACCATTTCTCTGTTCCTCAGAAATTAGAAGAGCAATCAACTCCTCAAAATCAGGAAATCTTTCACGGACTGAAATGGATGTCCGAAACTGTGCATAATCCTTTCCTAGACCATTCAAGGTCACAAAAACTAAATCATCATCTTCCACTGGTGACCCAATGGAAGCAAGTGCATCTGCAATCTTCTTCACCTTCATGTGGTAGTCATTGATGCTCATATTTTCTCTTTGCAAATTGTGCAACTCTTGCTTGAGCTGCATTTTCCTGGCTTGCGTATTTGTGCTATACATCTTTGACAGAGTATCCCATGCCTCCTTTGGCGTACTTGCATCCTGAATATGCACAATCAAAGAGTCTGAAATGCTGATAGACAGCCAGTACATAACTTTCCTGGCTCTCTCATGCCATGCTTTGAATGCCTGCATTTGCTGTTGATTGGGAACATCAGGAAGAACTGGTTCTTCTTCATTTCCTGCAACAAATTCCCAATATCCTTTTCCCATAAGGAAATTCGTCATTCTAAACTTCCATGCCTGGAAGTTGTTCTTGTCAAGCTTTTCAGTGACAATCTGTGAAAGAGAATGAGACGCCATTACAGAATACTGCAAGAAATTCTGTCACTACAAAAAAACACAGCTTCACCCTCACAAGGGCAAATCTGCAAAACTGGCGAAAGTGGTATTTGACCACACAGTCACTTCCTAGTGACGATTTTGCATAAACAAGAACCAAGGATGATTCTGAAACTCCCAATGTCTCTGCGCACAAGCATACGATGCAATTTCTACAGTAACTTTTCACCGACCTGTAGAACAGTGGCTGCACAGCATAAAACTGAGCCTTTTCCTGAGTGCGTGCAGAAAACTTCCGTCTGCGAAACAGGCCCCGAAATGGCCTCAAATAAAAAAAACAAGGTCGCCAAGGGCTAAAGCCCTTACCCGTAGCATATACTGCCCTCTTGCTTCACCGCGAAGGGCGTCTCAACCTGAGACAATGCACTCCTGCAATTTCCGGCTGTGCTACCTGCAGAGATCTGCTCCCAAAATAGAAAATGAAAGCAACACTGCTCCTCTTACCCGGACACCGCGAGCTTGGCTTGCTTTCTTGAGCTCCTTACCACGAACAAGGCTCTGATACCATGTCAAGATTGTGGGAGAGAAGGAAGGAGTCTCGCTTGAAGCTTTCTTGCTTGCACAATGGGGGAAGACACACAAGGGTGGAGGCTAAAAACAGTTTTCCTCTTCTTAGTTGTGTAAGCCAAAAAGAACTCACTTACAAAGAAATAGAAGAACCCTAAATATGGGTCTCAAACCAAACTCAACTAACTAAGGTGGCATACTAACTGAGCCACGAACTAGAGTAGATAAGGATAGCTATCATGTAGCTATTATTCATGGGCAGTGTACCAACCGCGTCTGCAACTGACAAGTCGGTGACATAAATACACAACGGTCACCCTGGCGTATCACGAGTGGAGCTCGATATCTCAACAACCGCCACCTCCGAGAATTCATGAATCATAGCCCACAACAGCAAAACCTAAAGCCCAACAGCCTAGATTTCAATGGCAGCCTAAGCTGCCACAACCGCCGCCTAGGAATCACTGCTCCTATCCTCATAAAACCAGAAATGCTAAATCTAGGAGGCCAGGACACAGTCAACAAGTGCTGCATGATCAAGCAAAGATGGGTCCCTAAAACCCTCTTGTATGCACAAGGCTACTACATGGGCAACACTTGGCTGTGGATCCCTAAGGCCTACACGGCCAAAGGCACTACTCATACGCCACCCTCAAGCTTGATCAACCCAAGTCCCCTAAGCCCTCCAAAACCATAGCCATCCGACTCATTTGCACCTAAACCCAAGAACATCACACAAGCCTATCGGCCCAAACAATAGAATCCGTCACATGAGTCATCACCCAACCAAGTCAACCTGACTCTCCAAATCATCCCTGAATGCAGCAGTCCGTTCGTCGTGTCTGCTCCTAATCCACCCGTAATCCAAGCAGCCCAATCACAAACTCAAGCACACACCCAACCACAACTCCTCGTTGTCACCGGCTCTGGTTCTAGCAAACCTCAACCACCTGTTGGCCTTACACCCTCCTATGAATGCAAATCCTTTCTAGCGCTAGCCGCCGACCTCGTTGAGGACACCGGGGATGATGTGGTGGAATGCATTAAACAACTAGACACCACCTTCATGTCGTTAGTACTAAGCTACAACCGCTTGGACTTAGGATTATTGGAGGAACCCTTTGCAACTGAAGTTCAAACCATGCCCTACTCCTGGGAGACATTTGAATTTGCATTTGCAAATGCTTCTCGCTCCATTGCTGAATTGCTCAACAGCGAAGTCTCCAAGGAGCAAGCCATCAAACAGTGCCTCATCATGTCATATGATCAGCGAACCACTTCTGCTATCACTAATCAAGAAATCATAGTGTTATCAAAGCTCGTTGATACTGACTCCCCATCCTTGAGGCATTGGTACACTCTTAGGGTGCAATGGGAATTCGAAGGGTGCTGCATAATGACCAATGCTAAGCAGCGCCACGCTATCAAAACATCAGAACACGACCCCACATATGTCGCAAAATATGACCCCACATATCAAAACAGCGGAATACGACCCCACATATGTCGCGCCAACCTTGTATCGAGTGTTAACCACTCTTCGGGGCCACCCCATGGAAGAACACATCAAAGGACACCCCTACCTTGACCGCTTGTTGACTGAGGAAGAGTTGCACATTGCTAGCCATGTCAACTTTGGTGACTTCCTAACAAATGTTCTCACATTCATCACGCAAGTGGGGATTCAACCCTTTGATCTGAACCGCAAAGCTCACTTAGAGTACAACCCCTAGTTCTATGATTGGCTCCTTCACAAGTAACTCCTATGCCACCATGCCAACCTCTCTTGCCCTTCTGACCCTAAATCCTAGGAAGGATTCTTCTCAAGCTGGAAGGGGAGGGGGTGAGGTGAATTAAATCAGGCCAACCAAATCAAAATTAGTGAAACACATAAACATATATTATGAAAAACAGGCAAAAAGTCAAAGGCTGAAAAGGAAAATCTACAATGGTTCTTAATGAATTCATTCAAAAAGCATAGAGTTTCTCTTTTTCAGCAATCAGCAAATTACCATGTGGAAAGCACTAATGAAAATTTTGGTTTATGACAGGAATGAAAAATGTTGCAACAAGACCATGCCCATCGGCTTCCATTCACGAAAGAGGAGAGAGCACAGTACAGCATCACCATGGAGAGCCGTGCCTACACCAATTAAAATTCTGAACTATTCATAATATATAAGGATTAGTGGCCAAGGAAGAGGCGACCAGGAGAGTCATTGAAAGCTGCAACTTCAACAAGTACCTGGAAAGATTCGCACAAGAACCCGACCACACAAGTTGTGTGGAATTTCTCAGGTCTTACGACCCCGACAACGAATGCGGCACTGTCACAATAGGAAGGGGACAATACCAAGCAAGTGTTGGTTCGCTTAACCCCCGCCTTGATGGAAAATGCGCTGGGACTAGAACCAAAGATGGAAAAGAAGCAAAAGAAAGATGTATACGCCATGCTGGGGATGAGAAAGGAGGACGTGCTGACAAACGACGGCATCAGCATCCAAGATATCCCCGATGCAGAAACCAGACTGCATGCAAAATTGATACATGCACTCTTTTCCAGTCAGCACTACAATGCATTGATGCACCGAATCAGTGTGCCGGTACTGGAGAATGTGGCGGCTCATATCCTGCATGAAGTCGATTGGAACAGCTACCTGCGCAAAACCATCGACCAGGGAGCTAGAGCACTGGCCTTGGGAAGCATGCCCACAGGAGGAGAATCCCCAGTGTTTAAGGCCATGGAAAGAAAAAAGGCCTCCTCCAAAGCCTCGTTCATTACCTATGGAAGCATCCTAACAGCGCTCATCCAGGAGGCCGTGAAAGAGACGCAGGATGCAGAAGAGGGGGAAGGGGAAACGCCTAATAGGTCACCCCCTCATCAACACTAGGAAAGGTCCAGTGACAGGACTAAGACCAAGGAAGAAGGGGAAGAACAGAAAAAGAAAAAAGCAGTTCAAGGAAACCAAGAAGAAGGCAGCGTAGAAGAAAAAGAAACAAGATGAAGGCCGCAGGAAGGAGAAGGAAGACTTGGAAAAAGAAAAAAGACAATCCCTTAGGGAGGCCGAGGAGAGAGAAAGGAAGAGGAAGCAGGAAGAATAAGAAACAACAGAGCAAGTCAAGCGGGCTAAAAAGGCATCAAAGCAAGAGGCTACAAGGAGAAGAAAAGAAGAGCAGGAAGAAAAAGAGAAACTAGAGGAAGAATACAAAAAGGCCGAAAAGGAAAGAAAAAGAAGAGTTGTAGAGGAGGAAGAGGAGTTAAGAAGAAAGGAAGAGGAGGACTTGGCCGAGGCCACATGCCGGTCCATTGAGCAGCAATGCAACATGCACCAGAAGCCGCGCCGCCGGAAAAGGCAAAGCACCCCTCCATCCTATCCCCACCCTCATGGCACCCTCCACTGAACCCACTATGCTCACCCTAGCATCCCCACCAGCTTGGAAGTTTCCAACCTAGTGGCTTGGATGCAATACTTCATCAATAAAGAAATGGCCCAAGGGAAGAGCACGGAAACCATGACCACAGGGCCAAAAAGGCCAGCTGCAGATGTAGAATCGAGGCAGGACCAGAAGCATCTGCGTGTGGAGGCCTCAACCACCCCCACCCACGCAACAATGATGCCACCAGCCAGTTACGACAAATACATCACCGAGCTACTCTCCCAACTGGAGAGGGCGAAGGAGGAGAAAAGAATGGTATTGGCTGAGTTGGTGGCAGAGAAAGAGTCAGTGGCGGCCTTCCAATTGGAGAAAACCCACATCATAGCTAGAGGCAACAACATCAAATATTTGAACTCAAGCAAGAATCGAAAGCAAAAGAGGACATGGAAGAAAGCTACAAACAATGGCTTGAGGATGAAAATAAAAAACTTGTGCAAATGCAGCGGGAATACAAGCTCCTCTTGATGCAACATGGGGAGCTGGAGGCAAAAACCGCCACCATTGAGAAAATGATGGAGGAACTATATAAAGTTCAAAAAGTGAATAAGAGCTCCTTCTTTTGGTGTGTGGCAACAAGAGTCTTCTTCTTCTTCTTCTTCTCTTCTCCTCTCCTCATCTTCTTACTTGTGTGTGCTCTTGAGAGAGGGAGTGTGAGAGTGTGAGAGAGTGAGAGAGTGAGTGTGTGAGAGTGAGGGATCAAGAGGGTGAAGCTCTTCACCGTCTCCTCTTCTCTTCTACTCTTCTCTTCTCTTTTCTTGCATGCGCGGCTATGGAGGATGGAGCTTGGAGATGGAGGAGGCTTGAGGATGCTTGAGCTCGCATCTAGGATCGTGGAGCTATCAGGATGTGTGAGAGAGGAGGCAACTCGTATCAGCATCAAGGTAAGCTCACTACACTTATAGGATCGATGGCGCATCGGCTAGGTGAGAGATAGCCACTAGAGCTCGCTTGAAAAACTTGAAGCAATAAGCGGTCCATGGGTCTTAGCGGTTGAGCGGAAGCTCCCACAATAGCTTTCCTACACCCCAAGGATTAGCCCTAGGATGCACCGTCTCAGCATATAACACATAGGCAACATAGTCCATTGTAGGGGGCTCATGCTCAACTGCCAAGAACCATGGACTGCTTATTCATTCAATCATTTCAAGCGAGCACCTATGGCTATCTCTCACCTAGCCGACATGCCTTCAATCCTACCAGGGTGTAGTGAGCTTTCCTAGGGTCTGCTCTTGTATATATGCTTTCAATGTTGTAGTAGCATCCCTGAGATTTTCCATTTCTATCTGTAGTTCTTTATATAGCTCTCCTAGATCTGTAGCATTTTGCTACATCCTCATGAAGCTTTGCTCTTGTTTGGCCAGCCTTGTCTTCCACCATCCATGTCTCCTTCCTTTGTTCTGAGTGCTTCTCTCAGCTAGTGTATTTCATTTTGGTGTATGGCCACCTATCTGGTCTTTTCCAATTGGAAGGTCACCACTGACTCCTTCTCAACTTCCAACTCATTCACCGTTATTCTTTTTTCCTCCTTGGCTTTCTCCAGTTGGGATAGTAGCTCTGCAACATACTCGCCATAGTTAGTGGGTAGCATCATAGTTGTGGGGATGAGAGTTGTGGAGGTTGCCACCTTTTGCTGCTTAGGGTCCTGCCTTGACTCAGCATCTACTACTGTTGTCGGTCTTTTTTGCCCTACAATCAGGGTTTCGATGCTCTTTGCCTGACCTAGTTCCTTGGTTAATGAAATATTGCACCCAAGCCATAAGTTTAGTGGCATCGACCATGACCGGGGTGCTCTAAGTGGGCATTGTTGCTGCAGTGGTGGGTATGAAGAGGGTTGTGATGGGATCAATAGGGGCTTTCTTCCCCTATTGTTCAATGGATAAGCACATGGCTAGCGCAATGTCCTCCTCTTCAATTCCTAATCCTCTTCTGCAACCTTTCTCATCCTCTCTCCTTCAACTTTTTTTAACTCTGGTGCCAACCTGTCAGACTCTTCTCTCTTTCTTCTTCTTTTCATTCGTCTCTCGCTTCATCAGCGTCGTTTTCTTCTTAGGCATCTTTGCTTTCCTTTTGCTAGATTGAGCTTCTTGCTCTCCCTCCTCTCACTTGATTGTTCTTTGTCATGACGAAGAGGTGACCTATCTGGTGTTTCATCTTCTCCCTCTTCCCTGTCCTATGCATCTTTTATTACCTCTTGGATAAGAGCGGTTAAGATTCCTCCATACCCAATGCAACTTTGACTAAGGGCTTCTTCCTCTCAGCTCCCTTTGATGCTGGGGATTCTCCACCCACCAGTTTGCTTCCAAGGGCTAGTGCTCTAGTGGATTAGTCAATAGTTTTCCACACGTAGCCATTCCAATCCACCTCATCTAGCAAGTGAGTCGTCATGCTCTCCAGCATGGGCACGCTGATCCTATGCATGAGCGATTTGTACCTTTGGCTGGAGAAGAGGGAGTGGATCACCTTGGCTTGCAAATTTGACTTCTGCATTGAGGATGTCCTAGATGCTTATGCCATCATTCGTCAAGACACTCTCCTTTTTCATCCTTACCATGGCATAAACTTCTCTTTTATGCCTCTTTTCCACTTTTGGTTCCAATCCCATCACCTTCTCCACCAAGGCCTTACTGATTGGGACCTGCACTTGCTTGATTCCTTCTATGCTCCCCACGGTTGTTGTCCCATACTCCTTGTTAGGGTTATATGTCTTCGGGAATACCACACACTTAGTGTGGTCAGGCCAAACTTTTCAATGTACTTGGCAAGGTTGCACTGGTTTACAATCCTCTTGACAACCTCCTCCTCACTAGTCACCACCTCTTCGATGTTGTGAATGCTCCTGAATTTGAGTCGCCCGGTTTTCAAGGGAGAGGCCATACTTTGCTCTTTCCTCTTCCGTGAAGGGAAGGTGATGGGCTCATCCTTGCTAAGACATATTTAGCTTTTGTCATAAGATATGGTTTGTCATTAGTGCTTTTCATAACAGTCACTTATTGGAAGAAAAACTTCATGCTTGCTGAATTGAAATGTTTTTAGTACATAAATAGACTTCCCTTCCAAGCTTTATTTCAAAGTTTGTGACATTTTCCTCAATTTTTATTTAATGTTTTCCTTCCTTTTCTATTCTTAGATATTGGTTGAGGCTTTTAAGATATGTTTTTCATTTTCTTGTTTCCTTAGGTGTACCGGTCCATGTCAAAAGGTCGGATGCATTTGTACATAAATATTCTTAGATATTGGTTGAGGAAAGTTTGGATTATATTCCACATGAGCGTACCGGTCCATGTCAAAAGGTCGGATGCCTATTTGGGTGATGTAAGTAAGGACATCAAGCAAGAAGTCACCGAAGTCTATGTGACCTAGAAATTTGCAGTTCCTCCTTGGTGAGGATGTGATCTAAGTAGGGGTGTCCCTGAATGTGTTCTTCCATGGGTCGGTCACAAATGGTCATTATACCCTATAAGAGGTTGGAGTGACATAAGTTGGGTCATACTTTGATGTTTTGATTGCATGTCATTGCTCAGCATTTGTCATGATTTGACATCCCTCGAGTTCCCATTGAAGGCGAAGAGTGTACCATTTTTTCAAGAAAGGGGAGTTGCTGGCAGCAAGCTGTTTCAAATATTCTATCTCTTGATTGTTGGCATAAGCTATGCGATTGTCATATGAGAGGTGATGAGGCATTGTTTTTGTGCTTGTTCACGGGAAACATCAGTGGCAATCAGTTCCTTAGCTGCCTCGTAAGCCTTGACAAACACAAATTCTAATTCTTCCCAAGAACAAGGGAGTGTTCATACTTCCATCGCTATAGGCTCGTCCAAGAGTCCCAAGTCCAAATGGTCATAGCTTTTAGGCAAGCGACATGAAGGTGGAATCTAAGTATCTAAGATAGGCAATCAAGTCATCCCTTGTGTTCTTCGCTAAGTCCAGGGCCATAGTCAGAATTGATCATCGCTCATAAGAGGGTGTAAGGCTGGTAGGTGGTTGGGGTTTGACTGCTGAAATAGAGGGTTCAACACAGTTGATGGTGGCCGCTTTGGTTGTTCTTGAGCTTGCAGTTGGGCCTTTTGTACAATAGGCTGGGTTGTGGCCACTGATGGTGCATTGCTACATTTGGGTGACATTCCATGAGCTGTAGAACTAGTCCTGGCATGTGTGCGGGAGGCAAGCTATTGCAGTTTGGGTCGATAGACTCGCTCAGTTTTCACTGGTTTGTGTGTTGGTGATTCTGAAGGCTTTGAATCCAGAGGATTTTGTAGCCTTGGCCTTGGATGTGGTATGTGGGTTTGTGTGGTCAAGTTTGAGGGCGGCGTTGGATTAGTTCCTTGGGCCATTTTGGCCTTAGGAATCCATATCCAAGAATTACCCTTGTAATAATAGCCTTGCGCTCGTAATAGGGTCTTGGGGACCCATCATGGCTTGACCGTACATCGATGTCTATAGTTGTGTCTTGGCCTCCTAGGGTGCAAGGTGTGGTTCTTAGACTTGCAGGGTTGTGGATGCCTGCCCCTAGGTGATGGTTGTTTCCATTTAGGCATCCATTGAAGCTTTGGCTCATGGGCTTTAGCTTGGAATTCAATGATTTTCTAGTCTTGAGGCTTGGTAGATTGTGGTGAAACACCACCCCCTCCTTAGACTTAGGGATAGGTTTCTCCATTGGTGGCTTTGCAAATTTGGAAGGAGCCACGTAGCCCTTGCTGAAAGCTATAACTACGCATACATTGCCCATGGCTAGGTGGATACGCTACACCTTGTAGTCGATATTACAAAGAGCTTGCTTCTTGAAGGTTTGTCCTAACATCAACTCCGTGCATGCATCTTTAGTTTTGGGCAACACATAAAAGATTATCGGCATGCTTTCAAAATCCATAGAAATTGTAGTCTTGCACTTTCCCAAGATACAGGCTAAGTTTAGCGTTGGTGGGCTATAACTGCGGTTTGCTAATTTGGGTCCAATGATCATGAGTTAAGACATTAAAGTCAGCTCCCTCATCAATCAATGCCTTGAGGGTGCATGTGTGCTCAACTAGGCATTCCGTCCATGCCTCCTTCCTGTCCATGCCTAGGCATTCCGTCCATGCCTCCTTCCTGTCCCATCTCTTGAAGGGCCACCTAAGGCTAAGAACAAAGAATTCTAAGGGTAGAATTGCCTCAAGTCCATAGGTCAACCTAAAGGAAGTTTGACCCACCACAACCGTTTTATAAGCCGTGTGGTAGGCCCACAAGACTGCCATCAGCTTGTTATCCCAGTCTCAATGTGTGAAGTAGAGACTATCTTGGTCAAGACGTTCACCAAGATTTTATTCATGGATTCAGCTTGGTTGTTTGCCTGAGGGTAATAAGGCAAAGATTTTTTATGGATGATTAGGAAGGTGGATAGGAGATGAGCTATCACTTCATTGATGAAGTGTGTGCCTTGGTCACTAACAAGTTCAATGGGGCAACGGAATCATGAGATCACTTGCTCCCATAAGAACTTGGCAATGGTCCTCGCATCATTTTTTCTCATAGCTCGTGCTTCTACCCATTTCGTTAGATAATCAGTGGCGACAATGATGTACTTGGCTTGTGAATACTATGCCACAAGACTAATGGGTTCGATGAAGTCAATCCCCCATTTCTCAAAGGGTTGTTGTGCAATGATTGGGGTTAGCTCCATGTGATCCTTACGAATAGGGACCTTAGTCTGTTGGCACTCGTCACAATGCTTTACGAATTGTGCTGCATCTTGAAAAAGAGTGGGCCACCACAACTGGGATTGCAATACCTTGCGGGCTATCATATCTCCACTGAAGTGTCCTCATGTTATTCCACTGTGTACCTCTATGAGTACGTCATGCATTTCATGCTCAGACACGCATTTGCACAGCAATCCATCTTGCCCCAACCTGTAGACTTGGCCTGCTATCAACTGATAGGGTTCAATCTTCAGGATGAGCCACCTAAGTTGGGCCTTTTCTATTGGTCGTCTTGAACTATGTCATTTGCCCAATACGGCATCATGTCGGCTTTAAACAAATCCCTTTTGTTGGACAATCTAAATAGATGTGTGTCCGATAGTTTGTCTATAATGCCTTGCCTAGCTGATTCTCCTATGGGGACGTGGTGACATATGATCAACCATGTAATGTTGCTTCCCTTTACGTACCACCTCGGAGAAGTAAAATTCTAAAAGAAGAAGTAGTCATCAAGTGATGTGTCCTGTAGCGCTAGGTTGGTGTAGACATGCAAACTCATCTATCAAGGTGGTCCATCATCAATATCCACACGTGTTGAGCTTGCCATCTCAACAAAGCTCTCGCTCAGCTTGAGGTCTCCTTCTACGCTCTCTTGCTCTCCGTTTGATTTCTGCCTACTAGGGATGGCACTCTCTTGATCTCACACATTTCCATGCTCTGGTGTAAGCTCCTAGTCTGTTGATCTTGGTTGTACATGACTATGCCTTATAAAGCTTTGCGTGCTAGCTTCCTCTCCTCCTCAAGATCCGTTGTGATGTCCTCCGCATGTCTACTATGGTGTTCTGATTGGGTTTGAGCATCATATTTGCTCACTAGCTATTGGATCACCTCAGGGAAGTATCCTAGGTCTTCTTCATTGCTTCTATGGCATGAGTTGCCCTCTTCCATGTCTACGATTTCCTATTATGCCAAGTTGTCAATCAAGTTGATGAGGTCGGGTAGATCCACTTCACTGATAGTATCGGTCCTTGCTGTGTTAGGCTTTTCAATCGTGTTCTTCACTAGGTCCTACCTTTGGGGGATTCAATCACTTATTTATATCTTGGGATCTTCTCTTACTGGTGGGTTCCTTCAAGTTTTTATGTTTAAGTGAGTTCCTTGTTAATTACAAACAGTCCTCAATTTACCCTCACTCTGTGTGTGTGAGTACTCTTTTCTATGCACTATGCCAATCTGGCTTTTAGCTTTTCTTAAGTGTGTCTCGAGTGCTGGAAATCAGAGTGAGTGATAAAACAAAGTGTCTAAGTGTCTCATGCACTCTTGTGTATAGGTTTGGCATGATAGGCTTGTATGTTCCGATTTCTGGCTATCCTTGTCGGTGCATAGGGTTTTTCGCTGCACCTTCCACTTCGTCAAGATTTGTTTTGGGTCTACGACTCACTTGATGCCGCTAACGAGCAGGGTTGCTAGATAGTCGACTAACGTCTCCTTCACGTCTGCATCTCGCCAATTCTTCTATTCCTTGTGATGGTAGAAAGGCATTTCAAGTGTTTGTATGGCCTTTGAAGGTTTGCATGACTGATGTCTAGGTAATTCTGGTCCAAAACTTAAAAATTTTGGGAAAAATCATATTGCACCCAACATGTCCGAATTGTAGGGGCCAAATGTACCACTTGATGGTGGACGCAGGACGAATGGTGAGGATGAGAGGATTGGGCCGAGAATTGGGGGGACGGAATGGCCAAGGGCCAAGTGGATGTGGTGTCCGAGTCTGAGGATCGAGTGGCCGAGACAAATTGGATGGGTCGAGTTCTTAGTTTGGCAGAGTATACCACTCGGATAGGCCGAGTGGCCAAGGGCCGATTTTGGGACTTGGCCCAAGATTGAGCCTCTCGGAGGGGCCATACGCAGTGCATTCCTATCTATGCATGAAGGAGAAGGTGTGGGTATACCTGTAGTGGGCAACAAACTTGTTGGCGGCAAGATCAAAGTGAATCCACACAATGGAGCTCTCTCTCTCTCTCATAAGCAGGATTTCAAATGAGCTCTCCCTTGGCCTCTTGTCTCTTAAACCCCCTTCCCAACAAAGGACTTGCCACTCCTAATTCCTCACTTGTCAACCTTAATCCCCTTGATCACTCTTTCTTCCCCATTTTTCTTGATTTGTGCCATGTTCGGGCTTGTTTTACTGCAGGAAACTCTACACTTTTCCAATCTGGTTTCTTAATCCTAACCTACCCTTAATGCAACAAGAATTGAAAGCAAAGCACTGAATTGATTTCTCTTACTCTCTCAATCATCAAACCACCAAAATAACCAAAATACTTACTTGTTATGAATATTAAAAAACCCAAAACTTCCTACCTATCTCAAGCTTTGGTTCGGGGATGAAACCCTTACTTCGTTGCTCGATTTGAAGTATGCAAGCACTCAAGCTTGAATCAATTGGTAACAAAACCAAAATGTAGGGTTTGTTCAAGCATTTCAACTGAGCACCTATGGCTATCTCTCACCTATCCGATGCACCTTCAATCCTACTGGGGTTTAGTGACCTTACCTCGATGCCTGAATGTGTTGCGTCCTCCCTTAAGTACACCGGTAGCTCCATGATTCTTGATGCAAGCTCAAGCATCCTCAAGCCTCTACCTCCAAGCTCCATCCTCCATAGCTGCCTGTGAAACAATATAAGAGAAGAGAAGAGAAGAGAAGAGAAGAAGAAGAGAGAAGATGGTGTAGAGCTTCACCTCCTTGATCCCTCCCTCACACACTCACTCTCTCATACTCTCACACTCCCTCTCTCAAGCACACACAAGCAAGCAAGATGAGAGAAGAATATTCTCCTATTTCCACACACCAAAGAATGAGCTTTCATTCATGGAGGGGAGCTTCGAGCTCTACCCCGAGACCTATAGACCACTTATTTCTCAATTGTTTCGAACCGAGCAGCCATGGCTACCTCTCACATAGCCAACACGCAATGCCTACCTTACGGGTGTAGTGAGCTTACCTCGATGCTCGATCAAGTACCCTCCTCTTTCTTGCACACCGGTAGCTCCATGATCCTTGAGGCAAGCTCAAGCAACCTCAATCCCTCTCCCATGAGCTTCATCCTCCATAGCCACGTGCGAGACAAGAGAAGAGAAGAGAGGAGGAGAAGATGAAGAGAGAAGATGGAGAGCTTCTTCTCCAAGATCCCTCACTCTCACACAATCACTCCCTCACTCCCTCAAACTCTCTCAATCCCTCTCTCAAGCACAAGCAAGAAGGCAAGAAACAAGAGAAGAAGAAAAAGAAGCTTTTGCCACGCACACGAATGAGCTTCCCATTCACTTTTTAACTTTATATACATGCCCTAATTTCCATGGGCGGTCATCCCCCTTTTTTACATGGCCGGCCATTAGCCTAGGCCCATTTCCTCCTTTCCCACTGTTCTAGTCTATCCTATCCCCAACTAATGCATACAATTTGCACAGGAGTGAGCCTGGCACTCTTTTACAAGGTTTTGGAAGTGTTTTTGCACTTAATGGTGCGCTTTTTATTCTTTTACTCTCCCTGGGCGACTCCCAAACTTCTTGAGGGTCGTGCCCGTGCATTTAATTTTTTCCCAGGTCTAGTTGCCATTTAAGGCACCTTTTCTTTTTCTCTTTTTCCATTTCCCGCTCCTCTGTGCTGCGGTACACATTACCCCCCTCCTAGCCAAGTGCCAGTCCCATGGCATTGTGGTGGGAAGTAGTGGGATAGATGATGCTATTGCTAGGTGGAACTGGTGGGGGAGATGACACTGATGCTTGTCAATGAGAGGTGATGGAGTTTGATGATGATGACCAGTAGAGATTTCGGCGTGCTTTAGGCTTCATGAAGATTCTCGGCCTCCTTCACACTGTTCTAGCGCCCCTATGGAGCTGGTCATCTTTTGAATATCCGAAACACTTGAAGCAATAAGCAATCCTTTAGGAGGATGGTATTGGAGGGATTTATTCTAGAGAAACCCCCCGAATGCTAGTTGCCTTGAAAAGCCGTGGCCTGGGCTGAAAACCCTTGGCGGTAAGTAGAGGATCTTCAGTTTTGAGATGAAAGTCTTCAGGCTTGTGGTATCAATAAGCGATCCGTAGATCTTGAGGCGGTGGGCATGGATCATCAGACGATGAGGTTCCAAGATCTATGCCAATGGCAACTCCATCACTGGGTTTTCCTTCTAGTTGATTTGGCTCAGTCATGGCAGCCATCAGTAGGCGAATGATTGGCAACATGAAATCTGTTGAGCCATTTAAACCTTCGCAGCGAAGTGCCTGAAGTTGCGGTAATGTGGTCATTTCCGACTCCTGGAAAAATTCCTTGTCATTGGAGGATGTAGTAGATGATGTTCTTCAACCAAGCAGCCCGTTCTTGAAACACGAACATAACCTGCAAGAAAAGTGGTGCACTTCCTAGGGGGTGTGTCTGTCTCACTGTGTAGTGCATGGTGCCCGTGCCAGTGGAACTGGGAGATGGGTCTAAACTTGGGCAAGCCCTTGGTAATGTCCCACACTTGAGGACCCAGTTCATGCAGCATTGGAGGTGCAGTGCAAAACTTAGGGTGACAGGTCTGAAAATTCCTACCCTTGATGTGCGCTAAGTGTGAAGTGGGGGAGGGGCTAGAGAGGACTCTAGATGCAGTGAGGGTGGTGCACCATAATAGTGAAGGAAGACTGCAAGCACCTTTTTTTTTTGAATGAGAGAGAGTACATTGGCAAGGTATGGGGCACCTATTTAGTCACGGGGCGGTCGCAGGCATTGTGATAAAAATGCACGACTTTGTAGGTATTCTTTAATACTAGCTTTAGCTCTTAGAGGAGTGGTGGACAAGAAGGGGTGATTACACCTTGCAAAACGGGTGTCACTCATATTCTCTAAGAGCTCTAAGCAGAAGGCAGGGAGGAGAGTAGCACGCACCATCAACCTAGTCATGGCTCTACTATCTATTCCTAGGTTAATATAAAAAAAGAGTGGGGGGAGATGGGCCTCCTCTGCTGTAGGTTTCTGGAGTAGCAGGAATTTGAGAAGTCGGAGGTAATTACAAGTGGTTAAGAATGTTGGATCGGGGTAGGAAGAGAAATCTACAAGAAAACGATTTATGGATGGAAGTATATCTTCTACCCTAAATACTAAGCACTCCTCCGGGCTTCTAGCATTTACATTATAGATTTTCGGGAAGTCATAATCCCCATGTAAATCTCTGTCATAGTCCACTCCATACCTACGGGGGTAGGGCATGTAGATGGGATCGTTACGCTCTTCGGGGAGGGAGCTACAAAATGCGGTCCAGGCATCAAAATTGGTGTCCCAAATCCTCCTTCGCCATTTCAGCTGTGCCTCATAGCCTTGGACAGATTTGGGAACTAGACTGACCTTGTCTTCCCAGTATTCTCGTGGCTCTTGTCTCCACCTAGTCATTATTATGTTTCATTCTTCCATCCATATGTTTGCGAGTTCGTTAGCCAAATCTTTGATCTTGGCTATGACTCCTAAAGGCAGGGCCCGGTCCGGGGATCGTGGAAAAGCGAATGAAAGCTCAAACGGCCTCTTATGTAGCTCTCGCTGGCGCCAGATGACCAAATCCTAGGGCCAATCTACAGGATGTGTATCATTTCTCAGTGGCATGGGCTCCTCGGGGAGTTGTTGTGGAAGTATGCGTGCTCGGCGTTGGGCCTTTTTAGCTAACTCTTGCCTCCTTCTCCTTGCTGCAATTATGTGTTCAAGTAGCTCGGCATCGGCAGGTCAACCACAGGAGGAATGATTGGTGGTGGTGGCGGTGGCTGATCCTGCTCTTGAAAACCTAATTCCTTGAGCTTTGCAGTGGAAAGGCCCGTACAACGCAGGTAGTAGAATTGTTGCTCTTTAGTTATTCCTGTACTTGTTGGAAGATCCTGCTCTTGAAGACCGTATCTTAGAGCCTGGGTGCTTAGTTCCAACTTTCTTTTTACATTTTCCACTGTATCATCGCCCTCGGCTTGCGTCACGTGGAGCATCGTGTTGAGAAAGGCCTATCGCTAGGTCTTAGTGGTTATCTCTGCAGCCTCAACCCTAGCTTCGACAAGCATTCTTTCACATTCTGCCACTGCCAGGCGTTTAATTAAGTCCCTTACCCTGTCAAAGTTTTTTCTCTTCCACTCCATGGCTCTCTCTCCTCCATCCTTTGCCTTTGTTCCTCCAGCTGGCTGGCCAGGGTGGTTACTACCTGTTGCTGCTCATTTGATAAAAACCATAACTGGTTTCTTTCTCTTAGTTTTTGAGCGAACTGTTCTTCAATGATCCCTCTTGCTTGATCGACAATGCTGAGCCTGTGGTGCGCCTCAGCTAGGATTTTTGATTTCTCTTGTGCTAACTATTCTTGGCTCTGGATTTCAGTGAGGAATAGCCTTTTTTGATTAAAGGTCATGGCCATGAGAGCTTCCACGTCTTCCTGGGAGGTCTCCAGTGCATCTTGCAATCTCTGCACTTCATCCTGTAGCCGTTTTGCTTTAGCTGGCTGAGACCCCCGGCCCTTTATTTTTTAGGAATTTGATTTCCCTTATTAACCTGTTTTGCTCTTCTTGCTCCTGCCATGACTGGGGCTCCGTGGCATGTTCTTGTGGAACAGTGGCTTCGCCTTCCTGAACCTCCCGATAGAGCTTTTCCACTTGTGCAACCCTTTTTTGTAGATCACTATATTGCTGCATCAGTAGTTTTAGGTTCCTTTGTTCCGCCACCAGGCTCTGCTCCTCGTCCTCCAGCCTTTGCCTAAGGCGGCTTTCATTGTTTTGGGATTTCTTCATTTTTTCTGCTAGCTGGTCCTGTAGGGCCTTTATTTCTCTCCGTCTATCGACTTCCTGCCTTGAGACCTCTAGCCTGAGGGCCGCTGACGTCTCCTTTTCTTTCTCTAGTTCTAGCAGGGCCACCTTCTTCTCTTCTTTTGCCTTGTCCAGTTGTGTCAGTAACTCGGCCACATATGCATCATAGTCTACGGCAGGTATGGGAGTATTGGGCGTGGTGGTCGATGCCTCCGGCCTTTGTTTTTTGGGGTCTTGTCGTGACTCTCCATCTGCGGAGGTGGGCCTTTTCAATCTAGTTTCAGGGACGATTTTGGCCACCTTCCTCACGAGCATCTGCACCATGGTCATGAGTTGTGTCGTGTCGAGGGGAGGCGTGGGTTGTGCAGTAGTTACGATCGTAGTTTCAGCCGTTGTCGGCACAAAGGAGGGAGGGAGTGGATGTAGGAGGGACTTGCCCTTGCCTACGACCACCGGTGTTGCTTCCACGCTTACACTAGCTTCAGCTTTATGGCCAGGGCTTGCGGGTTCGAGTTCTCCACCCCCATGGGTCTCTCCCACCGATCTTCGTGTAGCTTCCACCAATTCGGCCAGTTCCTTTAGTCGCTACTCCTCGGCTTCTTCCTCTGCCCTTCTTTTCCTGACCTCTTCTGCCTTCTCCAACTCAAGCTCCTCCTCCTCTTTCCTCCTCCTTTCTGCCTCAGCCCTTCGAGACTCTTTTTGAGCCCTTTTGATGTCAGCCCGTTCTTCCTTACTTAATTTCTCTTTCTTCTCCTTTTGTCTCCTATTACTTTTGCTTTGTTCTTCGGGTTTGCTCGCTCGTGGAGGCGGCACCTCCTACTCTCCCTTGTCGCTTACTGTTCTTTCGCTTGATTCCCCTCCTTCGTGGTGAGGTGGGCTTTGATGCGCAGCTTCCTCATCCATGACGCCCTCATTCTTTATTGCTTCGTCTATGATGGCTGTCAGGATGCCCCCGTATCTTATTGTAGTTGCCTTTGATGCAGGTTTTTTCCTTGCAGAGCGCGCGGTTGAGGCAGGGGATTCTCCTCCTGCTGGTGCTTCTGCCAGAGTGAGGAGGGTAGCTGAACTTTGAATGGTCTTCTGTACAAATCCATTCCAGTCTATTTCTTCAGGGACTCCTGCTGCTATGCTTTCCAATAGTGGGACCCCGATCCTGTTCATCAGCACATTGTAACGTTGGCCCGAGAAGAGGGTATGGATCATCTTTGCTTGTAAATTCACCGCTGGGTCCGGGATATCAGCCAAGCTGATTCCATCCACGGTATGCACTGCTTCTTTTTTGACCCCCATCATGGTGTAAACATCTCCTCTCGGCCTTCTCTCTTTCTTTGGCACAAGCCCAGGGCCTTTTCTATGATTGTTACATTGAGGGGCACTTCGATTCTTCTTTCTTGCTCCCCTGTTCTTACTATGACAGTGCCACAGTTCCGGCTCTTGTCGAAGTTCCTCAGGAAATCCGCATACATGTTGTAATCCACATCCTGCCCCACCTTCTCCACGTACTTGTGGAGGTGGCATCTGTCCACCAAGTCTTTGATCGCGGGTTCCTCCAGGATGGCCTCGTCCAGATTCAGTGTGTGCTTGAAAGTGAACTGACTGAATCCTCAAGTCTCAATGCTGATGCCAAATTTGGTCATTTCCTCTTCAGAGAATGGGAGTTTGCCCCCTTTGTCCTGTCCTGCCATGGTGGTGACCTGTCAACACACCATGCCAACATTAATGCCTAACAATCGGCTTATTTTTAATCAGAACTCTATTTGAGAGAAAAATATATGTGCTCAAAATGGGTACACTTGCTTAGAGGCTTGACCATTGCTATTGTTTTACTCTGCAGTATTCTTCCATAGAAACTTACTTAATTATAACAATCTGCTAGCTAGATAGCATAACTTTTCATTTTTGCATTTTTGCTCTACTCTTGCTCACATGTTTGCTCTACTCTTGCTCACATTGCTCCCCCCTCTATTGGGGATCTTTCAAAGAATCCTTCCTAGGATTAGCACAGGAAGGACGAGGTAAGTGTTGTTTCGCATGGGTTGACTTACCTAGCCAATAGCCAATCATAGAAGCTGGGATTGTATTCGAGTTGGGCATGACAATCCAGAGTAGATGGTTGGATGGAGACTTGGGAAATGTAGGTCAAAACATCGTGGAAGAGATCTCCAGTATTGAGGCGACTGGCAACATGTAATTCCTCTTCGGTGAGGAATTGGTCAATGTAGGGGTGGGCGAGCACATGGTCGTCCAAATGCTGATTACGGGTGATGGCCAAGACCCTAAACGAGATAGGTGCCACATAAGTGAGGTCATATTCGATAGTTTTAACTGCCCTACGTTGCTCAGCATTGGTCATTATGCGACAACCTTTTTTCTCCCATTGGATTCTTAGCGTAAACCACTACCGCAAGAATGTGGAAGGTGAGCTTGCCATCTACTTAAGCTCTTGCAACTCCTGTTCCAGAGCAGAACGAGGAGGCTTATGATATGAAGTGATAAGTCTTTTTAGGGTAGCTTGATCCTTCGAGATTTTGTCATTTGCTATCAGTTCGGTAGCAATTTTGGGGACTTTAGTGGTCATAAGTTTGTATTCCTACCAAGTGCATGGTAATGCACGAACATCCAAAGCAAGCGTTTTGTCAAGAAGGCCTAGGTCTAGCCTCTCGTAGCTTCTAGCAAATGTAGTGAAAGTTTCGTCTAACATTTTAATGCAGGTTATTAAGTCATCCCCAGAAGTTGCGGCAAGGTCCTTAGCCAAAGAGAGGAAAGGTCGTATTGCATATGAAGGTTTAAGACCCGCTGGCAGGGGTGGTGCAACTAGATTGGATAGTTGTGACTTCCTCATCGGTGTCACGGGTTGGGCCTTGCACTCTGAAGCACTTTGAGATGTTTCAGGAGGCTCCGGAGGCATGGGGGTTGTGCTAGTTTCTAAGTGAACGATCATAGTGGTTTGTAATCTCTCTGGATTAGGTAGGTTTAAGGCCTGTGGCATGTGCTTTGGTCGATAGATGAACTGAGGCTTGCTAGCCACAGTTGGCCAGGGCTTGCTGACTATGTGTTGGGTGCCCTTTGTGCAAGCCTCTCTCATTGGGGTGAGATTTCTTGGAGATGGCTTCGTAGCTCGCCACTTTTAGGCACCCAAATCCAAGGATTGCCCTCGTAGTATCCTTGTGCCTGCAAGAGATCTTTGGGAATCCAGCGCGGCATGGTTGTGTGTCTACGGCGATAGCGCCTAGGCTGCCTCTTGGGTTAGGACGATTGATAATTTTGATGTTTAGGATCATACTCGGGTGGTCTACCCGGATGTGGTTTTTGCCGTTTCAGCACCCATAGAAACTTGGACTCTTTGGCCTTGTAAGCACTCTTGGTGGGATTGGGCCTGGGGTTGAGAGCCCAGCATGAGGCCGCAGTTTCCGTCTATTCAGACCCGGGCTGAAGCATGGTCGTAGGGTTTTCTACCGGTGGCTTCATAAAAGTGGGGGAATTAAGATAGCCCTTGCTGAAAGTCGTCACTATGCGCACATTGCCGATAGCAAGATGTATGCAGTTTAGGTTGTAATCCACATTGCAGTTGGTTTACTTTTTGAAAGTGTGACCCAATAGTGACACATTACCAGCTCCCTTAGTGAAGAAGGCTGGTAAACTTTCAGACTCGATGGAAATGACCACCTTGCACTTCCCTAGAAGTGGGTAAGCGATACCCCCAAACAGGGTGAGTTTAGCGTTAGTGGGCTGTAGTTGCGGTTGACCAATATGTGTCCAATGGTCATGCATCAAGATGTTGTATTCGGCACCTTCATCAATCAAGGCTTCAAAAGAATACACCGCTCGTGCTGCGACTGTGATCCGCAGGTACGCCGGTGCCACTGCTTCTTCATCCTGATCTGTAAGGTCAGTTACAGTAGCAATGCGGACGTTCAGTGGGGGTTCTATCATGGGTGCCTCATGTAATGGATGTGAAGGAGGATAGTACTTCTTAATGCGACTGCCATTAAAAAACTTCACCGTCAAGTGTCTCCAACTCGACATTCCCGGTCCTACCGATCACGCATACTCTGAAAGGCCCTAGCCCCCAAAACTTCATCTTCTGTTTATGTCCTTTTACTGAGTACAGCAGAACAAGGTCCCCTTGTTCGAAGTCTCGCTGCTTGACATGCTTGTCAAACCACATCTTTCGTCGAGCCTTTTCACAAATCAGAGAGTGAATAGTGAGGAGTTGGGTCTCCGTTAAGCGCTCAAGTTCCACCAAGCGGTTGGTCCAAACCTCTCTGCCCTCCCAACTCTCCTGGACTGCTAGCCTCAAGCTAGGGATAAAGAATTCTAAGGGTAAAATGGCTTCAGTTTCGTATGTCAGCCTAAAGGGCGTCTGTCCTACAATCGTTTTATAAGCTGTGTGATAGGCCCACAAGGCCGCCATTAGCTTGTTGTCCCAGTCACTTCTCGAAGTAGACACGACTTTTGTAAGCACATTGACCAGGATTTTATTTGTGGATTCGGCTTGGCCATTAGCCTGAGGGTAATAGGGAGAGGACTTTCGATGAATTATTAGGAAGGTAGAGAGCAAGTGGGCAATCACTTCATTAATGAAGTGTGTGCCTTGGTCGCTTACAAGTTCGATTGGACAGCCAAACCGTGAAATGACCTGCTCCCACAAGAACTTTGCGGTGGTCCTAGCGTTGTTCTTCCTTGTGGCTCATGCCTCTGCCCATTTCGTTAGATAGTCGGTCCGCCACTATGATGTATCGAGCTTGGGAATACTGTGCTGTAGGACTGATAGGTCCAATAAAATTGATGCCCCATTTTTCAAAGGGTTGTCGGGCTATGACAGGGGTCAACTCCATCTTGTCCTTTTGCACAGGCACTTTGGTCCTTTGGCACTCATCGCAGTGCTTTACAAATTTAGCTGCATCGCGGAATAGGGTGGGCCACCATAGCTAGGATTGTAGCACCTTTCGAGCTGTTGTGTCCCCACTAAAGTGTCCTCCAGCGATTCCGCCATGTGCTGCGTTTAATGCGTCATGCATCTCGTGCTCACACACGCATCTACGCAATAAACCATCTTGTCCCAACCTGTAAAGTTGGCCAGCTCAGTTGGTATGGCTGGATTTTCAAGATAAGTCTTTTCAGCATGGCCTTCTCAATGGGTTTCTCTAATAATCGATTTTCTAGTACTTGCACTATGTCATTGGCCCAATACGGCATCAGATCCGTGTTAAATACTAGACAAGTTAAAAAGATGGGCGTTCGGCAAATCGTCAAGCACCCCTTGCCCTGCGGCTTCTCCTATGGGTACGCGGGACATGTGGTCAGTCATGTAGTGTTCCTTTCCTTTGCGTACAACCACAGAGAAGTCAAACTCCAGTAAAAAGAGTAACCATCTAGCTATGCGCCTCGTAGCGCAAGGCTTGTTCACAAGATACAGTAGGGCTTGATGGTCAACAAAGAAGACAAAGGGAGTGGCCAGCAGGTAAAGCCTAAATTTCTTTACCGCAAATACCATGGCCAACCCCTCCCTTTCCATCGTGGAATAGTTCATCTCGGTCTCTGTGAGCTGCCTGCTGGCAAAACTCACCGGGTAATCCAAGTTATGCTCACTAGGTTGGCATAGCACGGCTCCAATAGCGAACTTAGAGGCATCTATGTGCACATGGAATGTTACGTTCCAGTCTGGGGCTCGCAAGGTTGGTGCAGTCGTAAGAGCCTTTTTCAACTCCTCATATGCGCGCTGGCATTCCTCCATCCACTCAAACACTATCAATAGCTTGTACAAAGGTCTAGCTATTAATGCATAATTTAGCACAAATCATCGATAATATCCAGTGTGTCCCAAGAAGCACTGAACTCCCTTGTAGTTTCAGGTGGCGGTAGGTCAGCAATGACTCTGACTTTGGAAAACTCAATAGCAATGCCGTTCCTTGACACTACATGCCCGAAGATGCATCCGTGTTTTACCCAGAACTGGCACTTCAAGGGGTTTAGCGAGAGGTGGTATAGCCTACACCTTTCAAAGACAGCTCTCAATTTCTCCAAGTGTTCGGCCCAACTAGAGTGTAAACATAGGTCGTCTATGAACACTTCCAGTTCGTGCCTAAGCATGTCCTTAAAGATAGTGCACATTAGGCGTTGGAAAGTTGCAGGTGCGTTCATTAGCCCAAAAGGCATGACAATGTAGGCAAATACGCCCCATTCCATGGCAAAGGCAGTCTTGTGCATGTCATCGGGGTGCACTTGCACTTGATTGTAACCCGAGAAGCCATCCAAAAGACTGTAGGCTTCCTTCCCTGCTACCCTCTTCAGCATGTGCTTGGTGTAAGGTAAAGGATAGTTATCCCTTTTCGTAGCGGCATTCACCTTTTTGTAGTTTACACACACTCGGATTTTTCCATTTTTCTTCATGACAATCACGATACCCCAGGCAAACACGTCAACGTACTCTTGCAGGAGCACAACAAGTTTGGTCTCTTCCTCCTCCTAATGAAGTTTACCAAAAATTGCACACCGGAAATCTTTATCGGCCAATTCTTTAAGACCCCAAATGGTCTTACCTTCATTCTGTTTGCTAGCATGACATTGAATCTAGCAGTCTCTACAAGAGGGTTTCCCCATGCCTCTAGGACCACATGGTTCAGCACACTAACACTAGCACCTGTGTCTATAATTCCTTTCCGAGTCACGTCTCCTAAGGCTAGAACGGGCAAAACTGTGTGCATTTCATTACTTTCCCAAAAAGCATTGATGTGCAAAGACTTAGGATCTGAGTGTAGAGTTAGACTTGGGATCCGTGTGACTGCATCATGATCTTGCGAATCAACACCCGCAAGCCCTGCGTGTCCCTCGATCGAGTCTTTTAACTCCTGCCACAAGGAGTGATTTTGCCTAAGCAGATCCTCCAAGCTTAGAGTTACTGGAGTGGACAGCAAAGTTGTGAGGAGGCTATTGGACCCTTGTCTTCCTCTGAGGCTAGCAGTTTTAGGCCATGCATTCTATCTGCCCTGGTAAGCTTCCCCCCGGCCTTGCTGCTGAGTCACTCCTAGTGGTGCAGGTATGCTCCTAGCCTATGGTTTTGAGGGTGAGACTGGTATGCTAACACTAGAGCAGTCGTCCATAGGGTCTTCCAATATGGGTTCACCATCTTCAAGGTGCTTTTGGGCATCCTTGACCCACTCCTTGACCTTGGCTATAGCTTCGAGTTGCCATTTGGGGTGGGGATATTCCCCTACCTTGGCACTCCCTAGCTCTGTTGTCTTAGGAGCCGAGGTCTCTGTCTCTGCGTCTGTGACCTTCTTTCCCGTTACCAACGTAGTCGTTTCCTCGATTTTAAGGGTTATCTTTGCATCGGTTCTCTTTTTTCGTCTCCTCCGGCTTTTCTTCCCTATTGAGGTTGCATCAAGGTTACTTGGCCGTGGCAAGGAGATGCCTACTTGTTTCGTCTGAGCTCGTGTCATAGCATGTAGCGGGATGGGCGTATCCTCACTACCAAAATTTTCCACTCCAAAGAGCCCCAAAGGCACCGATGGCATGCTAGCAGCGCTCGTTGATGGCTTCCGCCTAGGACAGTCAGGAAATAGATGTGTGATTCCACACTCTATGCATCGGAGATCCGCTTTGTCTTTGTTAGTTTGTTCTCACTCTGGGCAGCGTGATGAAATGTGGCCTAGGTGGCCGCAAGTCCAGCATGTGACTGGATCCTGGCTAGGCCCTCCAAAGCCTCTTCCTTGTCCTCTTCCTAAAGCCATCACCGGCACTGGCCGATAGTCCATCAGGATTGGATTGCCCTCCTCATCGTAGGATACATACGGATTGACATATGCCTCTTCCTCATTAGGCTCCTCCACAAAGTGAACAGGAGCATCGCTAGGTGGGTGAGTCACAAAAGGCCCTGGTGACCTGGGTATACCAGTTGGGTTCATCTCCATCCTAGGCACGACAGGTCTTGAGTCAATTGGTGCTAGAAGAGCTAACTGGGTTCCCCTACCAAAGAAATTAGGTGGCCTATTGCCAAGTATGGAGGGTTGTACTGCTGCGTATATGGAAATCTCCTCGACATTCTGCAATGTGCTACATCATGCCCGAATCTACCGCAATTTGAGCACGCCCGAGATCTAGGATCTTGGCACTCAACTGGGAGGTGATTTCCACCGCAGTATACACATTGTACATGCAATCTCATAGGCTTTCTAACGAGCTCTTGCAACTGTGCAATCTCCATTCTCATCTCTGCCATCCCTTGGTCGTGGTCTACACTCTTTCCCTTGTCTTGCGCGCTAGCAGTTACTTTTTCCCCTAAGGTGGTTGATCTCTCAGGGTCCCTCTGGCTTGCACTATCTCGGTTGGTAATCCTCATGCTACGTTCCCTAAGTTGATCATCTACCTGTATTGCCTCCTCAAAGACTCGAGCTAGCACGTCTCGTTGTAATGTGGAGTTACTGGCCAAAGCCTTGTAGAGCTCCTCACTCCGAATCCCATTCATGAACACGTAGACACTGCCCTCTCGGTAGGTTGCTCATTGGCAGGGATTCTCATGTAGAGGCTACGCACCTGAGTAACGTAATCCCTAATGTCCTCCTTCTCCCTTTGACTCATATTCATCAACCTGACAATGAGGTTATCCGAATACCCTACCTCCGAAAACCTCTTGATGAAGAGGCCCTTAAGGCGAGTGAAGTTTGTACGTTCTGCATCATCCAGACTAGAGTACCAGGTCCTCCCCTTGTCGCCTAAGCACAAGCCGAAGGCTTGAGCTCGCTGCGCCAGGTCAGCAAGACCGTTCGCCTCACATACTTGCTCAAACTGCTCCATGAAGCTGTATAGGTCACTGCTAGGTTCGTATCGAGTTAGTTGTTTTGCTACTATGGGGATTCTAGCCTACCCTTTAGCCCCTTGCGTGACTCCCAATCCTGACAGTAGCGCGGTGGCTAGGGCAGTAGCACTCTGTTCCACGGATGTATTGTCCATGAGTCGCTTTGCCACAAGTTCACTCAACGTCATGCCAGCCTCTGCTGCCCGTTCCCTCTCTACGTTCGGTCTGGACTTGGCTGCCCCAGCTAGGTCCAGTACTCATCTAGCCTTGTACATATCCACATCTTGCTGCAGCCTTCTAGCACTTTGCTCATGGTTGTAGGCAATTATGCCTTCCAGCGCTCTCTTGATAGCTCTTCTCTCTTCTTCCAGGTTAGCCACTACTTCCTCTACAGGTCTACCTTGGATCACGGTCTTGGTGAGTAGATCGTAGTCGTGGACCAGTTCCTAGACCGAGGTTGGAAATTCTCCTAAGTCTAATTGGTCTTCCCCTTGGCCGCCTCTTGATCCCGACATTGTTTCTGCTTCCAGCTCCATGAGATTGTCGATGAATCCAATCAGCTCTGGCAGGTTCCACTCCTCTATCTTGTTGCTTCCTGTGTCTTCGTGTTTTCTCCAGGTACTACTAGTAGGGCACTCAGGCACCTATCTAAGTCTTGGGGTCTTCTCCTACTAGTGGGTTCTTTAATGTTATTAGATATCCAGATGTGTTCCTTGTTATTTGAAAACAGCGGCGATCCTTACTCACATGTTGTGCTTGGTGCGTTCGTGGTGCTTGGTGCGAAAACAGGCTTTTCTCTTTTCTTGCCTTGCAGGTTTAGTGGAGCACAAAAGTGAAATGCCGATGCAAAAAGTGTTTAATGCAAACTCCACCTTGTTTCTACCCACATTCTTAGCCTAATTTGAGTTTTCAACTCGGTTCCTGGCTATCCTACAGTCTTTCCGCACCCTAAGTTCTATTAGTCTCTGTGGTCCTAATGGTCGAGGTTGGTCCGATTCTGGGAATCGTCCGACCTTGGTGGTCCGATTCTGGGAATCGGACCAGGAGGATGGTCCTACTTTTGAAATGGTCTGGTCCGAGTCCAGCCCCAATGGTCCAACCAGAATGGTCCGATTCTAATGGGCAGTCCGAGTGCCACCTGGCACATTCGATCGGGTTGGTCTGATTCTTATGATCGGACCGATCTGGTCCGACTCTCTCAGTCGGACGGTCCGATTCTGGGAGTCAAACGGTCCAACTCCAGAGCTCGGGTGGTCCGATTCTGGGGATCGGACCACTGTAGGTTGGTCCGACTGCGTCGGCAGCGAGCACGATTCCAACACGTTTGAATCATTCCTAACGCCTGCTGCACTCAATCACCACAGACTTCCCACAATTGATTAGAGCACTAATGGAACACACCGGACTCACCTGAAGCAGCACGAATCAAATGCGCCTAGAATCGAGGTCGTGTTTCCTCGTTCTGTGAACCAGAAGGTGTCTCTCTCTCTCACATAAGGCCAACTAAAGAAATGAGGTTTGTCCTGGCCTCCCAAGCCTCTTAAGGTCCTTTCCCAGCACTACAAAACCTTACAGCCAGTTCCCTGTCCCTGTTTCATCCAAAAACTTAAATTTGGTCCCCTGTTTTCCCGTTTCCAGCAGCAGCCATAACCTCTTTTTTCTCTTTTCTTACCCTAATCTAACCTTAATCTAGTGCAAGCAATATGAAAAACAGAAATGCGGGATAGTATTCATGATCTAATGCTTCCAACAAACCCAAATACTTACCTATTCCATGGATTAAACCCTCCTAAATCTCCTAGTTATCTCGAGCACTGGTTCAGGCTGCAAACCCTACTTCCATGCTTGATCTGATGCGCGCGGCGCTCAAGGCTCAATTCCATCTGTCCCGCAACGGAACCAAAATGGAGGGGAGCTTCGAGCTCTGCCCCGAGACCTACGGACCACTTATTACTCAAGTGTTTCGAACCGAGCAGCCATGGCTACCTCTCACATAGCCGACACGTAATGCCTACCTTATGGGTGTAATGAGCTTACCTCGATGCTCGATCGAGTACCCTCCTCTTTCTTGCACACCGGTAGCTCCATAATCCTTGAGGCAAGCTCAAGCAACCTCAATCCCTCTCCCATGAGCTTCATCCTCCATAGCCACACACGAGACAAGAGAAGAGAAGAGAGGAGGAGAAGATGAAGAGAGAAGATGGAGAGCTTCTTCTCCAAGATCCCTCACTCTCACACAATCACTCCCTCACACTCTCTCAATCCCTCTCTCAAGCACAAGCAAGAAGGCAAGAAACAAGAGAAGAAGAAGAAGAAGCTTTTGCCACGCACACGAATGAGCTTCCCATTCACTTTTCAACTTTATATACATGCCCTAATTTCCATGGGCAGTCATCCCCCTTTTTTACATGGCCGGCCATTAGCCTAGGCCCATTTCCTCCTTTCCCACCGTTCTAGTCTATCCTATCCCCAACTAATGCATACAATTTGCACAGGAGTGAGCCTGGCACTCTTTTACAAGGTTTTGGAAGTGTTTTCGCACTTAGTGGTGCGCTTTTTATTCTTTTACTCTCCTTGGGCGACTCCCAGACTTCTTGAGGGTCGTGCCCATGCATTTAATTTTTTCCCAAGTCTAGTTGCCATTTAAGGCGCCTTTTCTTTTTCTCTTTTTCCATTTCCCACTCCTATGTGCTGCAGTAAACAATTCACTTTTTGAACTGTATATACATGCCCTAAAATCCCATGGACAGTCATCCCCTTTTTTACATGACTGGCCATTGTGGCATGGCTCTCTTTTCCATTCCCTTTTACTTGGCCTATTTCTTTAGCCTATGCCCATCTACCCTTTTATAATTTGCATGGGAGTGAGCTTGGTGTTCTTTTACAAAAAATTTGGGGTGCCTTTCACTTAAATTGTGCTTTTGCCTTTAACTTAGTTTTAGAGGCTGTCCTTACGCCTTTGCTTGTTCTCCGACCTCCTTCTTTTACACCTCGAGTTGGGGTTAGCATCCACTCTTCCTAATATTAGTTCCAAGAGGTAATATAATCCTCATCACATCAATCCCCAAAGGGAATGATAATACTAGACCTACAACGTAGGAAGTCTCACACTCAACGTGTGTCAATCGTTTGAAATCAAGTGATATGCATATAATAGATAATTCTCTTGATAGTGTGTATGAAAATGCAGATGCAAGGTAAATGACATATGTTCTTAAACAAGTAATCTTATAAATCAATCAATGTAAATATGCACAAACAACCCTTTCGTGATTTCACTCTAGCATATTGCTTCATTTTTGCTAAGGCAGCACCGGAATAACCCTACTACTACTACCCTTCGTTAAGACTTAAATTATTAAAAAATCTATATGGTAGAATATACATGAAATCAAAATTCAAATTATACTTAAGTCCTACGATTGAAAGTGATAAACACACACTATGACATATAAATAGGGGTAAACTAAGGCAAATCCTCATGCTTTATCTTAATTATAATTTTATAAATAATCTCTTATTTTAATTTTTTTTCAAATACAAAAACTATTTTTTTCCTATTTTCTTTGTCCCAAAACCGTATTTTTCTTTTTTAATGTAAAATTCTTTAATTTCTGATTTTTCTAATTCAAGAAATTGATTCACACTCTGATCCATCATCACATTTGATTTTATCCCATATGAACATGATTCGATTCCCTGAAACCAAGAAAAACATCATTTTTCCCTGTATCGATACAAGCCGCACAATATTCACGATGAGGTTCGTCGTTAGCATTGAGAACCATGGAGCTTGAACACGATCTCGCCACCAACGAGACACGTGTTCAAGGAACCACACTTTGCTCCTCACTGCCTAGTGGGCACATGTTGACCGCCACGACGCGATGTCCTCGCAAGGATCACCACAAGTCGCTTGAGCCTAACTGTTTGGCAGGGGGTACATGGCATTTGCTCACGAGACACTCCTCGCGCAACAAGATGGATG
Organism: Lygodium microphyllum; assembly: GCF_053477565.2. Taxonomy (NCBI): domain Eukaryota; kingdom Viridiplantae; phylum Streptophyta; class Polypodiopsida; order Schizaeales; family Lygodiaceae; genus Lygodium; species Lygodium microphyllum. The sequence continues at coordinate 61,852,779 of NC_141135.1, forward strand.
CGGGGGCCATACACCTCACCTCACCCTCCCTCCAAGGAGTGTTTTGATGGAGCAAGCTCCACTACCCTCATAGGTGCAATCGGCTCCAACGGCAAAACACACATTTCGAGGTTTCAAAAATTAATAACCCACATGCACAAACACGGGTTCTACATTTTATGATTCAAAGCCCTCAAAAACATTGCAACCAAGTCTTTAAAAAATCATTTCATATGAACAAGATTTGCATCGTGAAATGTTTTAAAAAATCCAACTTTCTATTAAAAAGAGTCTTACTTCCATTTTTTGGGTTTCAAGTCTCAAGAATTGATTTTATGGACAACAATTGGATCTTCCATTGGCCTCCAAATAGTGCTGGTCATCACTCCTCAGCATGAGCATGATCCTACATCAATCCAGTTCAAGGCAGATAACTGATCTCCATCCTGATCTTCTCTAGATCATTTCAACATAAATTGCCCTGAAGAGGAGAGAGAGGAAGGAGAGAGAAATACTAAAATTGTATCTGCATGCTTAGGCCATCAATTGCAAACTAGAGACCAATGATAGAAGGTGGAAAATTCACGGAGTAGGCTAGAGCAATTGGTTGCTATGCTTGTTCGTAAGCTCCATAGCCCCCCTCCCGCCATTTCATCTTGTCATGTCCTAGGATGCTACTTTTTATCATCACATGAAAAAAAACACCCCCCCACATAAAAAACTTTGGGGCTTGGGGGTCTTAAGGGTCACAACCCTTCCCCAACAAGTCACTTTACATCACCCTTTATTGGTCTCTTTGACCCTCCTTTGTCCAAGTTGAGCTATCTCGCACGTCTAGCGACCGAATTGCAAACTGAACATTCATGCATGGTTGTCTCAAAGCCTCACACTATCTAGAACTCATTCCACTTCATTTTGACACTTGGAAAAATAATTAAAAATATGAGACCACTATGATATTTGTCTTCAGAAGTGATTGCAATTCGGTGGGGGAATGCTCGATGATATTTGTCTTCAGAAGTGGTGGGAATGCTCGATGAAGGTTCAGTGGGGGCAATCCTGAGTGGTACAATGAGCAATCATGCATGTAGCTAGGATAATTTTAGCAGCTAAATCATGTGACAACTGTCAAAATACCCTTGCTTTTTGAGAAGTGCCTTTGGAACCCATCAAGCTATTGTGCATGGGTTTTTATGGGACTGGCATGAGTGTATCTTTGCTTTTATTTTTCTGGCTTGCACTATGAAGAGTTGCAAGAGGAGGTTTTGGGCTACCATTTAAGAGTTGGGTTAAGAGCATTGTGATCTTAGGTGCTATATTAGACTAAGACATAGGGGTGATATGAGTAGCCCCAAATTGCACCTCTTTTGAATTGAAGGTTGTAATTATACTTGCATCCGCTAACTATAGATAGATGCACTTATGGACATAGTTAACATTTTAGTCGATTAAGAACGCGGAATATTCACCCCAAAAGAATATTAGTGCCACTCCCTTCAAAGTTTGAGAGAATATACAAGAGGATTGGAATGCTCTCAATTTTCATGGTGATTGTTAATCTACACTTACCCAACCAAGAGTAAGATTGTCCTACGTACGGATTCAAATTTGCATCCATGGGCTATAGCTGCAGCTAGCCTAAGCTATTTTAGTAGCAATAAGGAAGCATGTTAAAATTTGACCCTTCATCAATAAGTATATTACCCAAGACTAACTTAGATATTGCAATGTGGATACAAAGGTACGTGGCAAGAATAGAGCCTCATCTTTCATTTCCAAACTACTACTAATAATGGCTTGAACATTAATGATGGGGCTAGGGGATTTGTTTGAGAGTGTGATGCAAAAATATGTTGATATTGTTGCTCAAACTACTCACTAAAGATCTATTATGTTCACAGCATGGGACTATCATTATTCACCATGGGTGGTTCATAGGAAGGGTATCCATGTAGATAATACTTCTTTATTTTGCTAATATTAAAATGGCCAATGGGTTGGCTATCTAGTATTTAGTTGACATAAACACAAAAGAACACCATATGAGAGAATTTGGAAATTTTCCAAGTCCAAATTTCAAATAAGTGATAAATATTTGACCATGTGGCTAAATCCTGATCCATATTTGAAAGTGGTATTTGGGAAAGTAGCTTATATAGCATTTTAAGGTGAACTCCACCTTTAAGTAAGACAACGAGATTTGGCCATGTGGTCAAATAATAAAGATATTGGGTTTTCCCAAAGTGCATGAAAATTCTTGAATTTCCTAATATAGTGTTAAAGGGACTTGTGGCCTTAAATCAAATAGAATAGTGCAATATTCCCCTTATTAAAGGATCATTGCTTGACATACTTGTCAAACTAGGCCTTTTGTTAGGCTTTCTCAACAACAAGGAGGGTGTGAATGGCTAGTAGTTGTGTTTCAATCAAGTGTTTGAGCCCATCAAGGCAATATTTCCAACCTCTGGTGACTTTGCAATGCTCTTGGTTAGAAATGTGTAGACTAGGGACTAAGAACTCTATGGGCATGATGGTGTCTATGCTATACATAAGATAGAATATAGTTTCTCTTATGATAGTCTTGTAAGTTTTTCAATAGGGCCATAGTGCTACTATGAATGAGCTTATGATCCTAGTCTAAGTGTGAGGTTGAGATCATTTTGTTCAATGCACTAATGAGAACTTTGTTTGTGGCTCTTTCCTAGTCATTCACCTAGGGATAATAAGGACTAGAGCTCCTATGGATGACCAAGAATGTAGATAGTATGTACTCAATCACTTCATTATGAAAGTGTGTCCTTTGATCACTAACAATTTCAATAGGCAATCAAAGCATGAGATGAATTTTCTCAGAGAAATCATGCAATGGCTCATGAATCATTCTTATAGCTTGCCTTGGCCTTGATCCATTCAGTCATGGAAAATGATTATATATTGAGCCTTCAAATATTGTGCAGCTAGGATAATGGGTCCCCTAAAGTCTATTCCCCATTTTTTTGGAAGGTTGGCAGGAAACTATCAATGCGATTCCCATTTTATCCTTTTGAATAGGTAACTTTGCTTGTTTTGGCACACTCACGATAGTCTTTGGCAAATTTGGCTGCATCCTTAAAGAGAGTGGGCCACCATAGTTAGACTCAAAGTACTTTTTGAGCTATGTATTTGCATCAAAGTGTCCTCCAACAATGTCATTATGTGCCTCTTGTAGCACATCCAATTTCATGCTCGCAGACGCACCATCGAAGAAGACTATTCTACCCTAGGCAACAATACAACTAACCAAACAATTATATATTTCACAATGTTTCAATGTCGCATTCCAGATGTCACCGTATAACGAGCCACAACTCCCACTGCAAATACTATGTCAAGTGTATTAAGTTGCCCACTATAGATGCATACAGGATCTTGGCCATCTAGGCCTTCTCATCGTCTAGCAAGGAAGAGTCTTCATGACTGACCTTCACATGAGAAGGTAATGGGTAGCTAATAGGCTTGCCACCCTACATATGAAATTGCTTAAGGACTTTATGAATGTACTCCTTCTATGACAAGTACATGAGTCTCTTAGAGCAATTGCACATGACATCAACATATAACACCAAAATTATAAGGCTACCATCATGGGCCTTCTTCGTGTAAAGACATGGGTCCATACCTAGGTGCTTGTTTAAGTCCATAAAGGCTCTTCCTCAAATTGCACACCAGGTGTTCCATGCCCTTTTCCTCAAAGCCCTTATGCTGTTACATATAGAAATCCTCATGCAAGTACCCATGTAAGAAAGTCGTCTTAATATCCATATGGTACAAGTCCAGATCCATCTACTCAAGTAAGGACAAAACCAAGTAAAGGATAGCCATCTTGACCATAGTTATGTATTGAAGGTGGATTGTTGTGACTGTGTGAGGGTGTGTTACCGCATGTGGGTCCTAGGTGTCATGCATGGGGGGTGTGCTAATTATGTGATGTTAGTAATGATTAAAGTGCCTAAGTGTGGTGCTTGATGTGTACATTTACTAGGAAGAAGAGATGGATGGGACACAATATACTATGTGTTACTATGAATAAACAATAACTGATGTGCACTAGGTGTGTCCTAGTGTGCGTAGGCAATGTGCAGTGTACTTAATCTAGCTATTGTAGATGCAAGGCACATAGTATGATTGTAAAAGGGTTTGCTACATTCCAAAGATGTCATGCAAAGAATGTCAATTGCCAATATGCTATCTATCCTTGATACCCTTATGAGCTCCCCTTTTTGACAAGATAAGAATCTATCAAGAAGAAGGCTCCTTGTAGTTTTTGTACCATGTCTATATGCAGTAATAGGTATGCAAGGGGTAATGCACAATGTGAGTGAACTATATGTGCACAAGTAATTGTCTATATAAGTGAGTCAAGAAAACAAGTGCACACTCATTTTTGTGGGAAAAAGAGCTAAGATGGTGCATTAGCGCACAAGGTATATACATTTATGCAATGTGCTAGTGCACTTTTGTAGTATATTAAGGTACAAAGGGTTAGAACTAAACGTGTAGTTAGACGATAAAGCTAGGATGCTAGGTGGGTTATATAAGAGATCATGCACTAAGATACTTGAGTTAATGTGGTATGAAGCAAGTGTTTTATGGGGCTCTAGTACAAGGATGAGTACTTAAATACATTGTGGTAGTGCACTAAGATGAAGTGGTGTGCAAGGAATGGATGCAAGGGTGTTCAATGGTGTGATGGCAGGGAATAAGTACACTATCGAATGCCAAGCAAGAAGCAAGGTTGGTTCTAGTGCATCTATGCAGTGTGTAGTACTAAGGGTGCACTTACTATGCAAGGTTGTGCTAATGCAACTATTCATAGTGCACTAGTGTGTCTGTGCAAGGATTGTGTGATCAAGAACACATGTGCACATGCATTGTGATAGTGTAGTGCACTAGTGGAAGTGGAAGTACACTGTGTGTTTACATCAATGCAAGTGATATGTGTATGAGTCTTGTGTGTGAGGGTTGATATCCAAGTGCTATATTAACATGCTAGTGCGTGTGAGCATACTAGGATGGTGCTAGTCAAGTGCACTAATGTGTGTGTGCACTAATGTCTGTTGTGCACCTATGCATGTGCATTGTACACAGGTGTGGTACCACACACTAGTGCACTTTTGTGGTGCACTTTGGATGGAGGGTTAGGTTTCCATGTGTTTTTTGGCTCTAGGAATAGTGCATCAAAATTGGTTTATGTTTTAGTGCTAGTGTATGTGTAGTCAACTTTGCACAAGAGCATACAAGTCACCACACTTCTCCATGCAAGCAAATAGGTGCACACTAGTGCACTAAAAGATGCCACCTTCTTCCCTCCTGCGTTCCTCCAAACCTCCTTTGCAAAGAAGGTGAGAGTGGGGCTACTTTTGAGACAAAAGAGATTCTTACAGTGCAAGTAGAAGTAGCTCGATGTTCTGCATACTTGGGATCTAAAATGAATTCAAGAAAACAATGAGTGTATGAGGTGTGTGTGAAGTTAGTGCAAGTAGTTACACAAGGTTGTGTACATGATGGGATAGTGCAAACAAGTGTGAATGTGCTTAAGTGCAAGTGCACCTTATTTTGAATGAAAATGCACCTAGCTTGAAGTATAAGTGCTTCTTATTATGCATGCGACTAAGTGCATCTATGATCTTAAGCACATACAAGCACACTCTTGAGCATATACAAGTGCATACAAGTACACTAGGTTAGGATACCTAGAGTTTCTAGGTCAAGTGCCTTATAAGAGCACACGTATGCACATACACGTGTCTATGCTAGTGTGTGTCTGTGTCTATGTGTGTTAATGCTAGTGCATATTAATGTCAATGCAAGTGCATTTAAGTGTACCTACTATACACAATTGAACTAGATGAGACTAGATGCAAGGTTTATAACAATGGACTTAGAGTGGATGAGGTTGTGGATGCTAGTGCACTCAAGGGTACTCAAGTGCACATGTACATGCCAGTGCCAATGCACTAATGTGTTGAGATGACAAGCTCAACACATACGGACATTAATGATGGACCGCTTGGTTAGATGGGTCTACACATCTACACTTAGCACGTCGATGGTCATTATGACTCTCACATGGCCACTAACTGATTACTTATTATATTCAGGTTGTTATACCTATTTACAACTGGCATAATTATAGCGCGAGTCGACTAGTGTAGTCAATTATGCATTGTTTGACTTAGTAGGCCACTTTCCTTTATGTTGTATCTTATCTATACTTTGTGTACATTGTAAAGTGTGTGGAAGAAGAAGAAATCAGCAAGAAAACGTTTTGGCCTCCATCTCTCTTCTTGTCGGTTATGCATTGTTTGACTTAGTAGGCCACTTTCCTTAATGTTGTATCTTATCTATACTTTGTGTACATTGTAAAGTGTGTGGAAGAAGAAGAAGAAATCAGCAAGAAAACGTTTTGGCCTCCATCTCTCTTCTTGTTTCTTGAGTGAGCTTCTCCTTGTGCATTCCGTGTGTCTTCGGCGCAGCATCTTGAGCAAGTCCCCCCACCACGCGATTCTTGACATGATATCAGAGCCGCGCCACTAAGAGAGGTTGATTTTGAAGGCTGAAGTGAAGGAGAAGAAGCAAGCTTTGAGCAAGCAAGCCATGGGTAAGAAGCTCTCCCATTCTTCCACTCTTTCTTTTGGACAGTGCCTGTGGAGGCACTAGAAGCAGGGCAGAGCAAAATTCTCAGATTGCAGTGAGATTTGGTGTGCGCGAAGAGCGCTGTGTATTTTGCAAATTAAAAACCCTTTAGGGTATTTCTGCTGCTATTTTGGCCATCCGAGGTCATTTCAGGCCCCATTTTAGAGCTGTAAGGTTGCGAACAGCAGTTCGAGATACCCTGCAATTTCAGTTGTGTCTGCCATATACAAGTGCACATGTTACAAATTTCAGATCTGTAGGTTCAAAGGTGTTTACCAGCGAATAAACACAAGGTTTATCTGCAAACTGGTTGCAGATTGCATGTATTGTTGAGCAGACAGGGAAAAAGGCTGTCTGGTGTATTGCTGTGCACTACAGGTTGAGGGTTGCAGAAGATTTGCTTGTTGTTTGGTATTAGTTTTGTGATAATGGCAGAGAATAGTGGAAGACCCATCATTGAGAAGCTCGACAAGAACAACTACCCTTCATGGAAGTTCCGTATCACGAACTTCCTTATTGGAAAAGGCCTCTACGAGTTTGTGTCAAGTGAAGAAAAGGAGCCGGAGATGAGTGATCCTCCAACTACAGAAGAGACAAAGGCACGAAAGGAATGGAATGCAAAAGACAAAAAGGTCATGTATTGGCTATCTGCAGTAATTGATAATAATATGCTGGGACATATCAGAAATGCAAAGAATTCATATGTAACTTGGACCATACTTGAAAGTATGTTTTTCGTAAATATAAAGGCATGAAAGATTCAACTCAAGCAAGAGTTGAATACATTGAAGAAAGGGAAGATATCTATCAATGAGTATGCACTGAAGGTAAGGAGCATTGCAGATGTCTTGGCAGCAATTGATGCAATGCCCGATGATGATGATTTGGTGTCACCTACCTTAGGTGGACTCAACAATGAAAAGGATTGGAAGTCTTTTGTAACTTCCATATATGTCAGAAAGCCATTTCCAGATTTCAATGAGTTGGTCTCCCTTATGATCACTGAAGAGATCAACATGCAGAGTGAGACATCTGAAAGAAGTGGTGAACAGGTCCAAGCTTTCTACTCTAGTTCAGGAAGGAGACATGGCAGGTTCTCTTCAAGAGGCCGTGGTACAGGACATGGTAGTGACAACTAGCAAAACAGATTGAATCAACAATTTGGTGATATGTAGTTTCAGGAGGTCGTGGTAACTTTAGAGGCAGAGAGAGCTTTAGAGGAAGAGGTGGATGGCAGAACAGAGGTTCTAACAACTCTGGTATTGTGTGTCACTACTATGGCAAAATAGGTCATACTACAACCCAATGTTATGCTAAGAAAGATGATATTCGCAGTGGTAAGTAGCAGCAAAAAGGAAACTATGCATCGTCTTCACGATAGAATGAAGACAAAAATGAACGTCTGTTTGTTATGCAGCATATGCTAAATGCTGTTACAGAAAAGGGAACACATGATGATGTTCGGTATGTTGATTAAGGTGCATCCAATCATATGACCAGCCATGCAGAATGGTTTGGAGAGATGCAGGATTTGTAAAATGCAGGTTATGTGCAGACGGGTGATGATTCATGCCACCCAATTTCACACATTGGAAAAGTTCCCTTGTCTTTGCATGATGGTAAGACAAAGAGTCTTTTAGATGTATTACATGTGTCATCTATTACAAAGAACTTGGTGTCAGTCGGGTCAGATTGTAGAGCAAGGGTTGCAAGTCAGATTTAATGCAAAGGGCTGCTTTGTAGAAGACTTCAATGACAAGTGTAGGTTGGTTGCAAAGGGAAGTAGAGTTGGATGTATGCTTAATCTGGATGCTGGAATTCCTACTATGAATGCTACTATGTATGCTAAAGGAAAAGGTGTTGTTGCAGATATTGAAATTTGGCACAAACGCATTGGACATGCAAATGTACAAAGGCTAAAATTAATGCAATCCAATGGGTTGGTTACAGGTTTGCCTGCATTTAGAGTTGCAGAACTTCATAAGGTATGCGAAGCATGTCAGTTTGGTAAGTAGGCAAGACAACCCTTTTCACATGACAGAGATGTAAGCAAAAATATCCTTGATGTTGTGCATACAGATATTTGGGGGCCTACACAAAATGTATCTCTTGGAGGTAGTTCATACTTTGTCACATTCATTGATGATTGTTCTAGAAAGCTATGGGTATATTTTATGAAGGAAAAGAGTCAAGCGTTTGAGCACTTTAGAAATTTTAAGGCTGCAGTTGAAAGAGAAACAGGCTTGAAAGTAAAGTGCTTGAGGTCAGATGGAGGGGGAGAGTACCTTTCGAATGAGTTCAGTGATTTTCTGAGGTCTCATGGGATAAAGAGACAGTTCACATGCAGGTATACCCCACAGCAAAATGGGGTTGCAGAAAGAAAAAACAAGCATATTGCAGAAGTTGCATGTGCCTTGATGGCTAAAAAGAATATGCCTAAGCATTTTTTGTCTGAGACTGTTCATACTGCTGATTATATTATGAACAAAACTCCCACAACTCCAATTCATGGTATGACCCCCAAAGAATGTTTTACAGGTAAGAAGCCTGATGTCTCACACTTGAAAGTGTTTGGTTGTATTCCATATGTTCATGTGCCAGATGAGTTGCGGAAGAAATTGGATCCAAAGGCTGAAAAGTGCATCTTTATTGGATACTCTTTAGAGCAAAAAGGGTATCGTTGTTATAACCCTGCCACATGTAAGTTCAGAGTGAGCAGGCATGTCATCTTTGATGAAATGAGTAGTTGGTATGCATCTAGTGGTGATGCATTTGATGATGATGATGATCATGACACTTATGTGCAGGCTGAAAAGCAAGAATCACGGACTCTTAGTGGACTTGAGATATCATTTGGTAGTCCTTGGTCTAGGAGACTAAGGAGTAGCTCTACATCTTCAAGTGCATCTAGTAGCACCACAGGTAAAGACAAAGGAAAGAATAAAGTTTCAGATGGCATTGATACAGTTCTTGATGGCCTCTAATGCAGCAAGGGATGAGGAGATGGTTGCATTAGAGGCCAATAAGACTTGGGATCTAGTATCATTGCCGAAGGACAAGAAAGCTATTGGATGTAAGTGGGTTTATAAGATTAAGCACAATGCAGATGGTTCTATTAGTAGGCACAAAGCTAGGCTGGTTGCAAAAGGCTATGCCAGACATATGGCATAGATTATGAAGAAACCTTCAGTCGAGTTGCTAGGATGGCAACTGTTAGATGTGTGATTGCTTTGGCAGCAGCCAAAGGTTGGAGGTTGCAGCAAATGGATGTGAAAAATGTCTTCTTGCATGGTGATTTGCAGGAAGAAGTGTATATGGATCAGCCAGCAGGTTATGAAGATTTAGAGTATCCCACGTATGTATGCAGGTTGAAGAAGATGCTCTATGGGCTCAACCAAGCACCTAGAGCATAGTCTGACAAGATCAAAGAGTATCTTGTCAATATTGGCTCTTATGTTTCTGATGCTGATCACTCACTTTATGTGAGAAAGGGAGATGCAAGTTTGGTCATCATAGCCATCTATGTGGATGACTTGATTATTACAAGTGATAGTGATAGTGGGGGATTGCTGAAGTCAAGGACTTTTTGAAGAAGAAGTTTGAGATGAAGGATTTAGGTGAGCTAAGGTACTTCCTTGGCATTGAGGTGATCAGATGTGATGATGGTATATGGCTGTCCCAAAGACAGTATGGCTTGGATATGTTGTCCAAGTATGGTATGACAGCATGCAAACCACTTTCAGTCCCATTGGAGCAGTATACAGTTGGCTAGGAACCCTATGTTCCATGCCAGGACAAAACATATTGAGGTACACTACCACTTTGTGAGAGAGAAGGTACTAGCAGGTGAGATTGACTTGGTGTATGTCAGCACACAGGATCAGATCGCTGACATCTTCACGAAGGCATTGGGTACAGAGAAGCTTCAAAAGTTTCGAAGCTTATTTGGAGTTGCAGAAATGCAGTTGAGCTTGAGGGGGAGTGTTGAGATGACAAGCTCAGCACATGCGGACACTAATGATGGACCGCCTGGTTAGATGGGTCCACACATCTACACTTAGCACGTCAGTGGTCATTATGACTCTCACATGGTCATTGACTCATTACTTATTATATTCAGGTTGTTACACCTATTTACAGCTGGCATAGTTATAGCGATAGTCGACTAGTGTAGTCGGTTATGCATTGTTTGACTTAGTAGGCCACTTTCCTTTATGTTGTATCTTATCTATACTTTGTGTACATTGTAAAGTGTGTGGAGGAAGAAGAAGAAATCAGCAAGAAAACGTTTTGGCCTCCATCTCTCTTCTTGTCTCTTGAGTGAGCTTCTCCTTGTGCATTCTGTGTGTGTTCGGCGCAGCATCTTGAGCAGCCCCCCACCACGCGATTCTTGACATAATGTACACATTACTACACATAAGTGCACGACCACACACTGATACAATGCAAGATGTTGCCTTCTTTCCTCCTCCTCCCCTTTGATCCTCCCTTGTAAATAGGGTGGCCATGGGTTGGTTTTGATATGAAAGAGACTCTTGCGAGTGCACATACGAGGGGCATAATGTTGTGCACTATCTGTGCACATGAGAACTTTAGTGAATTCGAGCTAATAGTAGTGAGTGCACAAGATGTACAATTTAACTGCGTCACTATTTGTGTCACATTTGTGATGCAAATAGCGACGTCGCTATCCACCGTCGCTAATCGGCGTCGCTAATGGCCCAAATCCTTGTAGTGTGGGTACATAAAATCCATGAACCATGAGTTTAGGCACATAGTAGGTAAAGACAACCTAGTAGCTGATATGCTTTCACGAGTGAGGTATAATGATATGGAATTTTCTTGCGTTGATGATAGGGCTGATCTTTCAGCCATACATGCTGATCATATTTGTCATGTGTCTCCTTTGGAAAGCTTTAATGAGTGTTTGTATGCAATAGATATGGTTATACAAGGTTGTGTGCAAGAGTAGAATAGTGCACAAGTTATGTGTATTAAGGTACTATACTAGTGTATGGGTTAAAGTCTAGTACAAAGTAGTGTTGAGATGGCAAGCTCAAAATGTGCAAACACTGATGATGGACCGCCCAGTTAGAGCTAGGTTTGCACATCTATACTTAGCATGTTGGTGGTCATTATGATCCTCACATGGACACTCACTTATCACTTATTGTATTTAGTTTGTTGCACCTACAAAAGTTGGTATAGCTATAGCACCAGTCAATTAGTATAGTCATTTATGAAATGTTTCACTTAGTAGGCCACTTTTATTTATGTAGCATCTTATCTATAATTTGTGTATTGTGTAAGAAAAAGAAGAAAAAACCAGCAAGAAAACATTTTGGCCTCCATCTCTCCTCTTGTATTCTTGAGTGAGTTTCCTCTTGTGTGTATGGTGTGTGTTTGGCATACAGCTCAAGCAAGTCCCCTTGCCATGCAATTCATGATATGGTACCAGAGTAGTGCCACTGAGAGAGGTTGGTTTTGAAGACTTAAATGAAGGAGAATAAGCAAGGATTCAAGCAAGTAAGTAATGGGTAAGAAGCTCTCCTATTCTTTCACTTTTTCTTTTGGATAGTGCTTGTGGAGACACCGAAAGTAGAGCAAAAATCTCAAACTGCTATGAGAATTGATGTGCAAGAAGCAGAGCATTTTACGGGCATTTTATATTCTACAGATAAGGCATTTAGGGCTTTGTCGTAGCTTTTTTGGTAATCTAAGGTCATTTCAAGCCCCATTTTAGACTTGCAAGGTTGCAAACAATAGTTTCATGGTATATTGTACATTGGGTTACGTTGATCGAAAGAGGATGCATAGGTTATAGATTTTGATTTTGTAAGTTTTGAGGTGTCTATCTAGAAGCAATCGCAAGTTTTATCTACTAATAAGTTGTAGACTACATGTACTATTGATCAATTAGTAAGAGAGACTGTTTAGTATATTGCTATGCACTTGTTGTAAAACATTGTAGAAGACTTGCTTACTATTTTGTATCAATTTTGTGAAAATGGCAAAGAACAATGGAAACCCCATCATTGAGAAGCTAGACAAGAATAATTATCCATCATAGAAGTTTCATGTGATGAACTTCCTTATTGGAAAAGGCCTTTCCAAGTTCATTTTAGGTGAAGAAAAGAAGTCAGAGCTAAGTAATCGTGTGACTACAGAAGAATTAAAGGCATGGAAAGAATGGAATGCAAAATATAAAAAGGTTATGTATTGACTATCTATAATCATTGATAACACTATGTTGGGGTATATAAAAAATACAAAAACTTCATATACAACTTGGACAATCTTTGAGAGTGTGTTGTTAGTAAACAGAAAGACACATGAAAGATTTAACTCAAGAAAGAGTTGAATACTTTAAAGATAGGGAAGATATATGTAGGTGAGTATATTTTGAAAGTGTAAAGTATTACAAATGTCTTAATAGATATTGATGTAATGCTTGATGATGATGATAAATTGATTTCCTCTACTTTTTGTGGCCTCAATAATAAGAAGGCCTAGAAATCATTTGTCACTTTTGTATATGCATGAAAACTGTTTCTAGTTTTTGATGAGTTGGTCTCTCTCATGATCACTAAAGAGATCAACATGCAAGGTGAATATTTGAAAGAAGTAGTGAATAGGTCCAAGCATTTTACTCATTTTCAGGAAGAAAATGTAGCAAATCCTCCTCAAGAGGCAATGGTATGGAACTACTAGTGATAAATCAAGGTTCAAAACATGTTGTAAATCAGCAATTCGATGAAACTGAGATTTTAGGAGGTCCTCAAAACTTTAGAGGTAGGGGGAGCTCTAGAGGAAGAGGTGGAATAAAGAACGTAGGTTCTAGAAATTCTAGTATTGTTTATCATTATTATGGAAAAATAGGTCATATTGCAACCTAGTATTATGCTAAGAAGGATGATATCCACACTGATAAATTGTAGCAAAAAAACTATACATCATATTTAGGATAGAATGAACCTAGAAATGAGCATTTGTTTATTATCTAGCATATAATGAATGCTATTACTAGAAAGGGAACACATGATTATGTATAATATGTTGATTCAAGTGCATCTAATCATATGACTAGCCATGTTGAATGGTTTGGAGAGATGCATGATCTACAAAATCTAGGTTATGTGCAAATGATTGATAATTCATGCTACCCAATTTCACACATTGAAAAAATGTCCTTATTCTTGCATGATAGTCAAAATAAGATTCTGTCATATGTATTATGTAATATTCTCGCCACAATGATTCATATCAGAAAACAATTTTGGGCTTGAGGCATTTTAAAAATTACTCATCAAGCTGTCACATAAGTGACCGCACGTAATTTTCTTAACATCAAGTCTCGCATTAAAAATTATGCAATCCAACATAAAAAGATGCCTCAATATTCCCAACCAACAAAAAGCAAAGATGCCTCGTAAATAATATTACGACGACTTGATCATATAATTTCTCCTGCATTATATTTGATTTGGCATTCCCATTCCATTTAATGCATCGAGATCACATTGATTTCGTAACCACAAGACAAATCGCAATAGTCTTGTTTGATAGACAAAGAACGCGCAAGAATGAGCATGATATTGTGTAAGTTAAGTATCAAAGAGTATGACATGACTTTATATACTAGATAAGTCATGAGGTAACTAGGCCAAAAACCACTAGAAGAAGTCGTTTTGAAAAAAAACCAACATTTTTGAGAAAATAGACCAAAATACATGACATTTTTTATGCCTGGAGGGAGAGAAAGCATAAAATAATCATCCTCATGCACGATCCAATAGGTAAGCAATCAAAATGTATTTTTAATAAAGCTCAATTGGCTCTTGACAAGTAGCCAAAAGATTTAGTCGATTACATGCTCCTCCTCATGCCTATAAATACACCCCCTCTCCTTCACAAAAAAAGCAAGAAGAAATATCTCTTGATGATGGAAAATTTTCTCTACTTCTCTTATCTATTGAAGCTTGAGCCTTGAAAGAGGAAAATACCCTCCTTCTACCTCATTTTCGTTTTCTCTACCCCCTGCTACGCCTTCCCACCCCATACAACCATACCGCTAAGCAAAACCCTAGCAAAAAAAATTTCAATGACCACCAACTCTCCTAAACTATCATGTCAATTTTTCCTGACATCCGATGGCTTCGAGAGGTTGCAAAATTTCAAAAAACCCATTTGAAGTAAGGGAAGCAAGAAGGAACGCAGCCGATGGAGAAAATGGCGTGGTAAGAATTGGCGAAACCCCCATTACAGCAAACTTGAGAAAGGTAACATCTTGTGGGTTTGGGAAAATTAATGGTTTATAAGCTTAATTTTATTTGACTTTAAACTATTATAAAAGCATTCTAATGAAAATGCATATAAACTGCCGCTTAGAAAAATAACCTAAGTAATATAATAATTAGCTATTTAGTGAAAAGACTCTTTCACTTGGAAAAGAATTATATACATGTCATTAAGAAAATATCTTAATTAAGGTTTATTTCATGATATTTATTGTTATTTCATTAATGATGCATGTGATCATAATAACAGAAAAAAGGTAGACATTGTTAGGGAAGGGAATATTTTATAATTTTTCCATGAAAGTGACTATCTCTATTTCATTTTGCTAATGATAAATAAACATATATGAATTTTATAATAGTTTATAGAAAATCATTTAGATAATATCTTGAAATAATCAATGCATTAAATCAATAGAAAATTATATAAGAAAATATATACTAGACGCACATAAATTAGGTGCATGAAAATATAATTCAATGTCTAAAAGATGAAATAAAAATTACACTTATGATTTTTGCATTGTCATTTTAAGACCAATTTTTCTAAGTAAAAATTAGCCTCTAATTGTTAAGGGATAAACTTTGGTAGAATAATGGATCATGGAACTAGTTCCTTGTTTTTCGAGTAATGTACACATCTACGCTGAACTCCATGGATGATGAGTGGAGAAGAGAAATTATGAGAATACTCTATTGCCTATACGATCCATCCCTTGCGAATCATGAAAGAATATGATTTTGGGATGAGCATTACTATTACATTGAGGCTGATCAATTCTTCAACATGTAGACTAATTTGAAATGCCTTGAATGGATGGAAATTTTAAAAGTAGTTGAGGCCTTTATCTTTTGTCTGTCAAGAGGAAATCCACTATTATGATTACCAATGGTCGGTAGATACATCTAAACAGTTATGTCTATGACAAGGTACTGAAGGTAATCCCAACCGACAGGATTATAATCCAAGGACGTCGCAAGTATCGAGATTATCATATCCATGGTTTTTCAGATCTGCCATTTCCACTGTATAGGCTTCTGGACATAGACAACAATTGGCCTACTTTCTTCTACATGAATGTAACTAATATCCATCCCTAAAAAAGGAAGATATAATGATATCATGTTTTGCAAATTGTACACAGCATGTAATCCAACCTATCAATGTTGATGTATCTCTATGTGTAAATATCCCTTACTTGTAAAAATCATAGCTTATGGCTACTAATAACAAAATATAACATCGGCTAGATTTTGTAAAAATATTGTGCTCTTTGGCCCATCATTATTTTATAAAACTAGTAAGATATGTTTTTGTGGAAATGAAGCTGAAAAGTTTAAGCACTAAACTAATTCGTGAAACTTATGATAACCTAGGATAATATAGCTATCACTAGTTCAATTAAAATTCCAAGAGAAGAAGTATCTCCTTAAGCATTTTAAGCCACTAAAATTTGATGGCAAGGGCAAAGACGTTGAAGCCAAGGCAGAGATTTGGATTGAGACCATGGAGAACTACTTTACTACCGTAGAAACTACCCCTGCTAAATCAAGCTATGATCGCCAAGTTGAAATTGAGTAGTGAGGCACACCTGTGGTGGAAATAATGGTGTAAAGACCATGGACTTGTTAAGATAGCTATTACCTGGGAAAATCTAAAAGAAGCTATGCATGGTCGATATTTGCCATCGACTAATCGCACGCTAAAAATGAATGAGTTCATTAACTTAAGACAGTTGGGAATGAGTTTGGAGGCATATTACTCAAAGTTTATCTCACTTCTTAAATGTGCAACTTCCATGACTATTGCTCTCAGCAGGTGTTTAAGTTTTGTCACAGATTCAATCCTCCTCTGAACACACACCTTGAATCTATGCCCCCAATTGATCTGCAAGATGCTTTGATTCGTGTAGCACCTCTTGTTCAGGAGATTCAATCAAAGCCAAGGAATAATAGGCTTTGGAATCAAAACAAAGGGACTTCACGGGGCTATGTTAAGTGAGCCCAAGGTGTCAACGTCCACCTAGTCAAAGAAAGAGGGCCAAAACAAATGCAATCAGAAACTTCATACCTATGGGAAGTAATTCAGGAGTACCTAGATGTTTCTACTATAATGAGCCGGGCCACTTTAAAAGACAGTGCCCAAAGCTTGGCCGAATTCCTCACCAAGGATAGTACAGAGGTCAAAACCAAGCTTCAATTGCAAAAGGAAAAGCAATTGTTGTAATTCTTAAAGAGCTTGAAGAAGAGGGAAACCCAACTATGGAAGCCGATATGGAGAGGGCATCAATTCATGCCACCCTCCATAAGAAAATCCGGAATCACCAATTTTTCGGTGATTCAAACACCAGCAAAGTATCAGGGTAAGTCCTTTAAAATTATGATTGATTGTGGAAGCACACACTCATTCATGTCACCAAAGTGTGCCAAGAAATTAGGTATAGACACAATACCTACATCTAGGTTGCTTGTGGAACTTTCCATTGGAAAAGAAATCATGTCTACTTAGCAAACTTGCGAAGTGACATTTAGCTTGGGAAGCAATCTCTTTGAAATGGGATTTAGGATCATGAATTTAGGGGCCTACGAATGTCTATTGGGTATGGACTACCTAATCCCCAATGACGCACATATTCAATGTAGAAAAGGCTAGGTGACTTTTCAAAACCAAAAGGGGAAAAAAGTGATGACCCAAAGTGAGGCAGGAAAACCCAAGGTTCAACTAGCCGCAAATCATCTTGCATAATAAAAGGGTTAAGAAAAGGATTACTTGTGTATCTCATAAAATTAAATAAGGTTGAGCAGAATAATCAAGACGAGGGAGAGCCATATTGACTGAAGGAATATGATGACATCTTCCTAGAAGAGTTGGATGAATTACATCTCAAAGAGAAGTCTAGATCAAACTTGAACCAGGAGCCACTCCAATCACTAAGAGTTCGTATAAAATATATATCCCTAAAGAAATTGAGATGAAAGGGCAACTCAAGCAGTTATTGGATCAAGGATACATCAGACCCAGTAATTCGCCATGGGGCCCTAGTGCCATTTCAAAAGAAAAAAGACAAAACTCTCCGCCTTTGCATTAATTATCGAGGTCTAAACCAAGTAATAATCAAAAATAAGTATTCAATCCCAAGAATAGACCATCTTCTTGATAGGCTGCAAGGGGTGAAAATCTTTTCCAAGATTGATCTCTGATCTGGCTATCA
The DNA here is from genome assembly GCF_053477565.2 of Lygodium microphyllum. Taxonomy (NCBI): domain Eukaryota; kingdom Viridiplantae; phylum Streptophyta; class Polypodiopsida; order Schizaeales; family Lygodiaceae; genus Lygodium; species Lygodium microphyllum. The sequence goes on from NC_141135.1 coordinate 61,870,942, forward strand.
CCAAATAAGGATCAATGAAGAAGATATCCCCAAAACTACCTTCAATACCAACAAATATGGTCATTTTTAATTTCTTGTAATGTCTTTCAATCTAACTAATACCCCTGCTACATTTAACAGATTAATACAATACATTTTTTTACCTTATCTTGATGAGTTTGTCCTAGTCTTCTTTGATGGCATCCTAACATACTCCAAGAGAGACAAAGACCATGAGCTGCAATTGCACATTGTGCTAGACACAATGAGGATGCACAAACTCTATGCAAAGAAAAAAAAAGTGTGCCTTTTTCAAATGACAGATGGAATATCTCAGTTTCATAGTATCTACTGAAGAAATCTCTATAGACCTAGCCAAAGTTAGAGATGTGCAAGAGTGGCAACCTCCAACGACAGTTAAGGAAGTGAGAAGTTTTTTAGGGCTAATTGGATGGTATAGAATTTTCATTAAAAATTACACTCTAATATCTGCACCTCTCACTAATTTGCTGAAAAAGTAAACTGCTATTGTGTGGACACCCATTGAGCAAGTCAGTTTTGAGCAACTCAAAAAAAGTTTGGTAACAGCACCCATTTTAAAGATACTTGACCTAAGTCAAGAGTTTGAGCTCATAACAGATCAAGTTCTCTTGTACTAAGTTGTCAGCTTATGCAGCAAGGTCATCTGATAGCCTATTTCTCAAGGAAGCTGAAAATTCATGAGAGGAATTACACCACCCATGATCTTGATGCTGTTAGTTGTGATCCATGCTGTCAAATTGTGGCGACACTATCTACTTGGAAGTAAGTTTACTTTGGTCACATTGACCACAAAAGTCTCAAATGGATCTTTACTCAACCAGACCTCAACATGAGGTAGCATCGATGGATTGAAGTCTTGCAACAATTTGATTTTGAAATCAAGTTCAGACGACCTAGAAAAAAGAATGTGATTGTTGATGCATTAAGTCGTAAATCTTTTTTGAATGCACTTATCATGAAAGAGCCATCTAAAGGAGAGATTTTAGCTACCCTAATATCAATGCCTAGCAATCTAGTCATTGAGCAAGCCAAAGAAGAGGCAGAGAAGGATCCTAAGTATCAGCTAATCCTTAGAGAAATCCTAGTTATGGACACTAATCCTAAGCTCAGAGTCAAATATCAAAAATTCACTGTGGATGATGGACTTGTCTATTTCAAGACAAGGCTCTGCATTCCTCTCAATCAAATGCTAAAAAAGAAGATATTATGGGAAGCCCATGACTCATCGTTCCCACGATAGTTGGCTATGCAAATACTCTTAATACAATCAAGAAAAGTTACTACTAGGCATGATGTACTCAGATATGTTACTAAATTCCTAAGTTGCCACTGGGTGAAAGCTAAGCATGTCAAAATGCCAAGTAAGCCCCATCCACTTGACATTCCACACATGAAATGGGAGTTCATCAGTATGGATTTCATAGTTGGCTTACCTTCTATTCAAGGAGGGTATAATTCAATCATGGTGATTGTGGATATGCTAACAAAGGTCACTCATCTTATCCCAATCAAGAGCAACTACAAAGCTTTGGATATTGCATAACTGTCTGTGAAACAAATCTTTAAGCTTCATGGATTTCCTAAACGAATCATTAGTGATCATGACTCTCTATTTACGTCACATTTTTGGAGAAGCCTATTAGAAGTAACTAGAACCCAACTGTGCTTTAGCACAATATACCATCCCCAAACTGATGGTCAAATAGAGCGAGTTAATCAGGTCATTGAAGATATACTCAGATCTTACTATTCCAAAGAACCCACAAGGTGGATACAATATTTTCTCTTAGTAGAATTTTCCTACAATGAGTCATATTACCAGAGTATTCAAGTGACTCTATTTCAAGTATTATATGGGAAAGATTGTTTGATGCCACTGAATTTCTAATATCCAACCCTAAAGGTTGAGGCTTCTAAGAAAATTCTAGAAGACATGGATGATCATGTCAAAACTATCAGACAAGACATCCAAGCTGCCAAAGACTGCCAGAAAGCTTATGTTGATCTAGGACATCAAGAGTGTATGTTCCAAGAGGGAGAGATGGTTTTCATCCGTGTATGCCCAAAAAAAAAGTTATCTGTCATTAGGAAAGTTCAAAAAGTTGAGTCCAAGGTATTGTGAACCATACAAGGATCTCAAATGCCTAGGAGCTAATGGCTACAAATTACAACTTCCTGATCGTGTGAAAATCCACAATGTATTTCACGTTAGTCTTCTGAAAGCTTATGTGGCAAATCAATATCATATTCTTGATGACCAACAAACCAATGGAAAGACTATCGTGAGGAGAATGTCACTTAGATAAAAGAGACAGCTCTAGAAAAATGATTTCCCCAATTCTTTTCAAGATGAGGACATCTCGATTCCTCCAAGGAGGAGAGGATGTAATATTTCCGCCACAGCACTTCATATCAAAAAATGAATTCGGGCTTGAGGCATTTTGAAAATTTCTCGACAAGCTATCACATAAGTAACCGCACATAATTTTCTTAATATTGAGTCCTCATATTAAAAATTCTGCAATCCAACATGAGAAGACACCTCAATCTTCCTAGCCAACAAAAAGTAAAGATGCCTCATAAATAATATTACGATGGCTTGATCATATAATTTCTCCCGCATTATATTTGATTTGGCATTCTAATTCCATTTAATGTGGATTGCATTGATTTCGTAGCCACAAGACAAATCGCAAAAGCCTTACTTGGTAGATGAAGAACATGCAAGAATGAGCATGATATTGAGTAAGTTAAGTATTAAAGACTATGACATGACTTTATATACTAGATAAGTCATGAGGTAACTAGGCCAAAAACCACTTGAAAAAGTTGTTTTGAAAAAAAAATGTTTTTTAAAAAATATGCCAAAATACATGACTTTTTTTATGCTTGGAGAGAGAGAAACCATAAAATAATCATCCTCATACCACCATCTAACATGTAAGCAATCAAAATGCATTTTTAATAAAGCTCAGTTAGCTCTTGACAAGTAGCCAAAACAATCAGTTAACTACATGCTCCCCCTCATGCCTATAAATATATCCACTCTTTTTCACAAAAAAAAAATAAAAACAAAGAGCTCTTGATGATGAAAATTTTTCTCTACTTATCTTATCCATTGAAGCTTGAGCCTTGAAAGAGGAAAATACCCCCCTTCTACCTCATTTGTATTTTTTCTACCCCTTGCTACGCCTTCGTCCCATATGACCATACTACTAAGCGAAACCTTGGTGAATTTTTTTTGGACAATCACCAACTCTTCCTGAACTACCACGTTAATTTTGCCTATCATCCGATGGCTCTACAAGGTCGCAGAAATTCAAAAAGCCCATTTGAAGCAAGGGAAGCAAGGAACGCAACTGATGGAGAAAATGATGTGGTAGCAATTGGCAAAACCCCCATAACAGCAAACCTGATAGAGGTAACATCTCATCGGTTTGGAAAAAATTAATGTTTTATAAGCTTATCGATTTATTTGGCTTTAAACTATTATAAATGCATTCTAATGAAAATGCATATGAACTACCGCTTAGGAAAATAACCTAAGTAATATAATAATTAGCTATTCGATGAAAATACTCTTTCACTTGGAAAAAGATTATATGCCTATCATTAAGAAAATATCTTAATTATGGTTTATTTCATGATATTTATTGTTATTTTATTAATGACACATGTGATCATAATAATAGAAAAAAGATATGGAAGAAAATATTTTATAAATTTTTTTATGAAAGTGACTATCTCTATTTTATTTTACTAATTATAAACAATAATTATATGAATTTAATAATAATTTATAGAAAATTATTTTGATAATATCATGAAATAATCAATGCATTAAATCAACAAAAATTTGTATATGAAAATATATACTAGACGCACATAAATTAGATGCATGAAAATATAATTCGTTGTTTGAAATATGAAAGAAAAATTACACTTATGATTTTTGTGTTACCTGAAATAAAGTTTTCAAAAAAACAATCAACATTGCACTTAGGACATAGCTAAATGAAAATTGATCTTTCTCTAGATAGCGTTGAACATTCGACAAATGGTCAGACATCATCGATTAAACCATAGAATATGAGTAGAATAAAAGAAAATTTATTTTCTTGCTGAAGATATACGTGATGTTAATATTAATGATTATATTAGCGAGAGCATCAATATCATGAGGTGACCCACGTATGAATCAGTGAGAAAACCTAACCTAAAATATTGAGAATATTGAAGCAAAAACAACTATGAAATACTTGACAACCCTAAATCTATTAGTATCATGGAAATTAAATAAATATCAAAATTTGGTAGGACTTGTTGGACATTGATAAGAATTTTTTGATACTAATTCTAACGTTTAAACAGACTTGAAAAAACATTTGAAATACTGCTAAGCGCGGATTAGGACAGGGCAGCGCATGAATTGTCTACCATAGACATAAATGCACACACTATCTTTTGGGGTGGAAATAACAAATTTTTCATAAGAATAAAGAAGCCTTCTCATAATTAATGAGATTCGCGAGATAACTTGCAAATCCCGAGAAAGAGTTGCAAGTAGGAAGTGAGACCCTAAGAATAAGGTGGGATCTTAAAATAGGAACCCTAGATTGGGGTGGGGCTACTTCCTATGCTAAAAACACTTCCTGTTGTTTCCTTTTTATTTGTGCATGCATTGATGGTTACACAGGAAAGATTGATTGTGCTTGTAGCAATGACTATAAATATATAACTAGGATAATAAGAGGAAAGATCGCCCTATGCCTCCCCCATAGCTAGATGCAGAACCCTGCTCCAAGGGGGATTGTTTTTGTACCACCACATGAGGAGCTTTGGACCACCGGCCCTGACGGCAAGAGGTTGCTCGATGAGGAATCCATTAGGTAGGAGGAGGTGGGAGTGCCAAGGGACTTTGGCCATAAACCTGTCGATCACTCCTAAGAACTACCTGACCCTCACACGAATCAGGATGGGATCCTTGAGTCCCCGGTACTAGTGAAGGGATGGAAATCTTAGAGGGTTTCTTTTCTTCTACACAGACAGAAGGGATTTTCTGATGAACGGAGGTTTATCTTTTGTGTAGATAGAAGAGAAAAATCATTGTAAATAAATTTGCAAAATAATAAATAAATATGTTTTACCAAAATATTGTTTTCTCTGTCTTTGTGTTGTGACGTAAAATTACGCGAATAAACCTGTGATAACAGGTTAATTAACGAAGTTGCTTTTATATGCCATAACTTAATGTGATGGGTAATTAGAAAACTATTTGTGAGAAGCGAGTGGGCAAGATCCCTAACGGTTCCATCCTATGGATGGGTTGTCCTGGTAAGCTGGGAGCTTCCCTCAAGAGATTGAATGAAAGTTTAATTAGGAAACATTAGGTAGAGCCAAGCGTTGACTTTACCTAGGGTCAAGTCTTAAAACCTTGATCAGAAATTATCTTAGGGGAAAGGTGCGGCGGATGTGCCAAAACTCCGTTAAGGTTCCGTGTATCCTAACTAGTTACTAGAAAAATGTGTTGCACTCCATGAACCAAGGGTAACTACGATCGTTCTAGTCGGATGAGAAGCCCTTGTGGATACCTCTCATGGAGCTAGCTAATGTATCGAGACCTCAGTTTTGTCAAATTAGGACCCCAAGCTTGCAAGTTGATTCTCATGGGGATGGTCAGTACCTTCCGTTATTGGACTCTCGAAAACCTAAACAATAGACCTCACACATGAATGTACTTGATATTGTGCATACAAATATTTGAGACCTACACAAAACATGTCTCTTGGTAGAAGCAAATATTTTGTCATGTTTATTGATGATTGTTCTAGAAAGCTATGGGTGTATTTCATGAAGGAAAAGAGTGATGTGTTTGAGCACTTCAAATATGTTAAGGCTACTATTGAAACAGAAACAAGGTGGAAAGTTTAGTGCTTGAGGTTAGATCAAGGGGGGGAGAGTATCTCTCTAATGAGTTTAGTGACTTCTTGAGGTCTCATGGAATAAAGAGACAATTTACTTGTTGGTATACCCCATAGCAAAATGAGGTTGTAGAAAGGAAAAGTAGATATATTGCAAAACTTGCTCGAGCATTGATGGTTGAAAAGAATATGCCAAAATATTTTCGATGTAAAGTTGTTGATATTGCTATCTATATTATGAGCAAAACTCCCACAGCTACAGTTTATGGAATGTCCCATGTACTAGATGAGCTGCAAAAGAAGCATGTCTGAAAAATGTGTTTTTATTGGATATCCTTTAGAGCAGAAAGGGTTCATTATTATAACCTTGCCACATGTGAGTTTAGAGTGAGCATGAATGTTATTTTTTATGAGGTGAGAAGTTGGTATGCATCTCTTGGTGATGCATTGGATGATGATCATGATGATCATGATAGTTATGTGCAGAAAGAGAAGCAAGAATCACAGTCTTAGTGGACCAATAACATCATATGTTGCTATATCTATAGTTAGCCCTCAGTCTACTGGGAGACTAAGGAGCAATCCACATCTACTAGTCATTTGGGATTCAATGGAGATTCCAATGTTTTAGAGAGTTTAGATTATGGTTGGTATTCCTTCAGTTAATACACCAAGTGTGGAGGGAGCACATGTGGTACTATAAAGGCTCCATTGAGTGATCTAGTGGTATGTAGGACTGGCAAGGTTAGATATTACCCTAATAAAATGTTTTATTTTGAAGGTTATGAAGCTCACCATTATGCTTATGTGGTAAAGGTGGTTGAGGATATTGAGCCCACTTGTTTTGAGGATGCTATTGATTATACTCATTAGGATACATCAATCGATGAGGAGATGGTTACATTAAAGGCCAATAAGACTTTGGATCTAGTACCATTTCCTAAGGGAAAGAAAGCTATTGGATGTAAGTTTGTCTACAAAATTAAGCATAATGAAGATGGTTCTATTAGCATGTACAATGCTAGATTGGTTGCAAAAGGCTATGCTCAAAAATATGGCATAGATTATGAAGAGGCATTCAATGCAATTGCTAGGATGGCAATTGTTAGGTGTGTGATTGCTTTGGCAGTAGCCAAAGGTTGGAGTTTGCTCAAAAACAAATGGATATAAAGAATACCTTCTTGCATGGTGAATTGCAAAAAGAAGTGTATATAGAGAAGCTATTAGGTTATGAGGATTTAGAGCATCCCACATATGTGTGCAAGTTAAAGAAGGTACTCTATGGGATGAAGCAAGCACTTAGAGCATGGTTTGACAAGATCAATGAGCATCTTGTAAACATTGGCTTTTATGTTTTCTATGCTAATCACTCACTTTATGTGAGAAAGAGAGATGTATGTTTGGTCATCATAGTCCTGTATGTGGATGATTATTATAGGTGACAATGATAGTGGGATCACATAAATCAAGGACCATTTGAAGAAGTTTGAGATGAAGGATTTAGGTGAGCTAAGGTACTTTCTTTGTATTGAGGTGATCAAATGTGATGATGGTATATGGCTATCCCAAAGGTAGTATGGTATGACAATGTGTAAACCTCTTCCAGTGCCATTGGAGAAAAATGTAAAGTCAATTCTTGATGTTGGGGATGAGATAAAAGACCCTACTATATTTAGGAGGATAGTAGAGAGTTTAATTTACATAAATATCAGAAGGCCAAACTTGAGTCATAATGTTGGCCTTGTGAGTCAATTTGATATCTAAAAAGCCTCATTTAGATGCAATTAGACATATATTAGGGTATGTGAAGTCCACTTTGCATTATGGACTTTTTTATGAGGTAGGTAAGGAAATAAAAGTGTTTGGATACACATATGTAAATTGGGCTAGTAGCATGTGTTTGGATATACATACAAGTGTTGGATATGCAAGTCGATTAGGATAGTGCAACACTTATGTAGAGCAACAAAAGACAGCCTATGATTGCTTTATCGAGTACAATGACTGAGTATAGAGGAGTTGCTATGATAACAGATGAGATGGTATGGCTACAAAAGTCATTGGGTGATTTAGATATGCAAGGAGATGATCTAGTTGTCATTCACTTTGACAACATGGGCAATATATAGCTAGCTAGGGGTCCAACATTCCATACTAGGACAAAACACATTGAGGTGCATTACCACTTTGTGAGAGAGAAGGTACTTGTAGGTGAGATTGACTTGGTATATGTCACCACACAAGATCAGATAGCTAACATTCTTACAAAGACATCGGGTGTAGAGAAGCTTCAAAAATTTTGAATCTTACTTGGAGTTGCAGAGATATAGTTGAGCTTGAGGAGAAGTGTTGAGATGGCAAGCTCAACATATGCAGACATCGATGATGGACTGCCTAGTTAAATGGGTCTACACATCTATACTTAGCACATCAATGGTCATTATGATCCTCACATGGCCACTGGCTTATCACTTATTATATTTAGTTTGTTGCACCTTCATACAACCAGTATAGCTATAGCACCAGTCCATTAGTATAGTCAATTAAGCATTTTCATTTAGTATTCCACCTTTCTTTATGTTTTATCTTATCTATACTTTGTGTACATTGCATTGTGTGAGAAAAAAGAAGAAGAAACCAGCAAGAAAACATTTTGGTCTCCATCCCTCCTCTTGTGTTCTTGAGTGAGCTTTCTCTTTGTTGTAAATAGACAAATGATGTATGCTCCAAGAAGAGTTGTCCTAAATCCCATATGCAGAGTGAGGAGAGTGGAACAGCCCAATGTCATGATACTTTGTACTTTCAATTAAGTGTCTTGTCATTGCCAATCGTACACAAGATTGTGTTTATGAGTCCAAGCTTCCGTCTTGGAACCTAATTCACGTGTGTAATAGTTTGTCTCTACTTGTCCATGTCATTATGAGTTTGGTCTTCATCTTTCATCCACCATAGCTTTTGTCATGCTCTAGATCCGCATCTTTTAACATGGTATTAGAATGTAGCTTAGCATGGCACAACTCCATTTTGCTCTCACCTAGCTCATCTTGAGTGTCAAGTCCAGAACCTCGTCTCCCACTCCTTCTTCTCCACTTAACCTTGTGGCAGCCATAGCCAACAATACCCTGCTTACTTGAAGCTATTATATCTCTCTCTGCCAGCCAAATTTTACCAAGCTTCCTTCTAGAAAAGTGTTTCGCCGCTACTAAAGCTCCTTTGTATCACTTGAAACATCAGCATTACCCTCCCACAAGCTTAGCATTATCAATTTTCTCAGGCTTTGTTCTATGTTTGCCATAGCCAGATCTATACCTACCTCTGATTGAGCTTCTTGATCTCCACCTACAGAGTATAACTTCACTTGCTCTCTTCTAAAGAGTTGTTCCTTGGCTGAAGGCGCTTCCTCGCATCACTTTAGAAGCCAACATTATGCTCTATCGAACCAGGCATTGTCAAAAAATGTGAAACAAGTGCAAAATTCACAAGCAGATAATCGACATAATCCATCAACCAGCACACCATGCAATCGTGCCCAAATTCATAGGGCTTTTGTAGTGTCAAGATTGTGGGAGAGAAGGAAGGAGTCTCACTTGTAGCTTTCTTGCTTGCACAATGGGGGAATACACACAAAGGTGGAGGCTGCAAACAGTTTTCCTCTTCTTAGTTGTGTAAGCCAAAAGAACTCTAGTACAAAGAAATAGAAGAACCCTATATATGGGTCTCAAACCAAACTCAACTAACTAAGGTGGCATACTAACTGAGCCACGAACTAGAGTAGATAAGGATAGCTATCATGTAGCTATTATTCATGGGCGGTGTACCAACCGCATCTGCAACTGACAAGTCGGTGACATAAATATACAACGGTCACCCTGGCGTATCACGAGTGGAGCTCGATATCTCAACACTCCCCCTCGAGCTCAATCCCAATTCCTGCACACCAAGCAGGTCTCTGAACTTGCGCAGCTTCTCTGCGCCCAATGCCTTCATGAATATGTCAGCTACCTGATCCTCTGTGCTGACATAAACTAGATCAATAAGACCTAGTAAAACCCTCTCTCGCACATAGTGATAATGCACCTCAATGTGCTTTGTTCTAGCATGATAGACTAGGTTATTTGCCAAGTGTATACTACTCATGTTGTCACAATAAATGACAACTGGCCCATCTGTAGACTGATGCATATCATAAAGTAGCTTATGCAACCAAGCTACCTCACATGCAGCCATTGCTGCACCCCTGTACTCAGCCTCTGTGCTCGACAAGGCAACTGTAGGCTGTTTCTTGCTGCTCCAAGTGACTGCAGCACTCCCAAAAGAGAATACATATCCACTGGTAGATCGTCTATCAGAAATACTACCAGCCCAATCAGTATCAGTGTATCCATGCAACTGTATCTGAACCCCAGTCTCATAAAATAGTCCATACTGCAATGTGGACTTCACATACCTAAGTATGCGTCTAGCCGCATCCAAATGTGGCTTCCTTGGAGCCTGCATAAACTGACTTACCAATCCAACAGCATAGCTCAAATCTGGCCTGGTAATAGTCATATAAATCAAGCTTCCTACTATGCGTCTGTACATAGTAGGGTCTTCCAGAAGCTCACCTGCATCTGCGCTCAGCTTCACATTCTGCTCCAAAGGAACTGAAATAGGCTTACAGCCTGTCATCCCATATTTGGACAGCATGTCCAATCCATATTGCCTCTGCAAGAGCTGTATCCCACTTGGTGATCTAATCACCTCAATGCCCAAGAAATAACGCAGCTCTCCCAAATCCTTCATCTCAAACTTCTGCTTCAATAGCATTTTCACATGAAGGATATCTTCATCACTGTCACCTGTCATAATCAAATCATCAACATAAATGACAAGCAGCATAATACCTTTCTCTGTTTTTCTCACATAAAGTGAGAAATCTGCCTTGGAAATCTGAAAGCCAATAGTGACAAGATACTGTCCTATCTTGTCAGACCATGCTCTAGGTGCTTGCTTCAAGCCATACAAAGCTTTCTTCAACCTGCAAACAAACTCAGGATGAACAACATGCACATAACCTGGTGGCTGCTCCATATAGACCTCTTCTTGCAAATCACCATGCAAGAAGGCATTCTTTACACCCATCTGATGTAAAGACCATCCCTTTGATGCAGCCATAGCAATGACTGCTCTTACGGTTGCCATCCTTGCAACCGGACTGAATGTTTCTTCATAGTCAATGCCATATGTTTGTGCATACCCCTTGACTACTAATCTTGCCTTGTATCTGTTTACAGAACCATCTGCATTGTGCTTCACCTTATAAACCCACTTACAGCCAATTGCATTCTTACCTTTAGGCAAAGGTACTAACTCCCATGTAGCATTTGCTTCCAAGGCATCCATTTCTTCATCCATGGCTTTCTCCCATTTTTCTTTTCCCATGGCTTCCTCAAAAGAAGTGGGTTCTGGTTCCTGTATCACTTTAACCATATATGCATAATGAATGGCTGTAAATCCATCATATTTCAGCCTATCCACAGGATACCTAGCTCTGGTAGACCTGCGCAAAGTAGGTTCACTCCCAAGTGCTCTCAAAACATCCCTGGTCTTCCTTACTCCAGGTGTAACAATAGAAGGAATACCCAACTCATCATCAATGCTCTGTTCTGAGCCACTGGATTCACCATCCACATAAGAGTGACCTGCATTCACATCAAACATGGGCTGATCAACCTTCTCTTTTCCTTTTCGTGATACCTGCATACCACTATCTGCATTGCTTTGAGAAGATTCTCCTGATCTCAATCTGCCTGTCCATGGCGAAGAATGTGAACCACTGCTAGAGGATGCTCCAGGTCCACTAATATTTTGTGACTGCTGCTGTGAATTCTGTGCAGCATTACCATTTTGTGCATCTATATCATCAATCACATTTACTGGTTTATACCAGCTACTCATCTCATCAAAAACAACATCTCTGCTCACTGTAAACTTACGAGTAGAAGGGTTATAGCATCTATACCCTTTTTGCTGCAGAGAGTAACCAATAAAGATGCACTTCTCAGCTTTTGGATCCAACTTGGATCTCAGCTCATCTAGCACATGTACATAGGCAATGCAGCCAAAAATTTTCAAATGAGAAATATCTGGTTTCCTACCAGTATACCTCTCCTCTGGAGTCATTCCATGTATTGCTGCAGTGGGAGTCCTGTTCATTATGTAGACTGCTGTAGCAACTGCTTCAGCCCAATAAAAATCTGGCAAGTCTTTTTCATTGAGCATGGCACGAGATACCTCTCCAATATGCCTATTTTTCCTTTCTGCAATTCCATTTTGTTGTGGGGTATGACTGCATGAATATTGCTGCTTTATGCCATGCTCCTGCAGGAACCTTGCAAACTCATTTGAGAGGTACTATCCCCCTCCATCTGACCTTAGGCATTTTACTTGCAGACCTGTTTCTTTTTCAACCATAGCTTTAAAAGTTTTGAAATGCCCAAAAACTTCACTTTTCTTTTTCATAAAATACACCCAAACTTTTCTGCTATAGTCATCAATAAAACTGACAAAATAATGACAGCCTCCAAGAGATGTAGCTTTAGTAGTCCACACATCAGAGTGGATTAATTCCAATGGCTTCTTACTCTCTTGAACATGTCTAGGAAATGGTTTCCTTGCCTGTTTTCCAAACTGACAGGCTTCACATACCTTATGCATTTCTGCAACCTTGAATTTGGGCAATCCTGCAACAATATTTTGGGCCTGCATTGATTTAAGTCGCTGTACATTAACATGACCAATGCGTTTATGCCAGATATCAATATCTGCAACTACACCGGTCCCATGTGCAAACATTGCTGCACTCAATTCAGACATGTCTGCATCCAATGTAAACATTCTGCCCTTCTTCTTTCCTTTTGCTACCAAGCGACCTTTATTTTTCATATCCTCAACAAAGCATCCATGAGGATTAAATCTGACCTGCAAGCCCTGTTCAACCATTTGACCAACAGAAACCAGATTCTTGGTGATATTTGGGACATGAAATACATCGGACAGGTATTTCTTTTTCCCATCCTGCATAGACAAAGGAATTTTTCCAATCTGCACAATAGGATGTGCAGTATCATCATCAGTCTCCACAAATCCTGGTTTTTCCATTTTCCTTGCATCCTCCATCCATTCTGCATGACCTGTCATATGGTTTGATGCACCTGAGTCAACATACCATACATCGTTGCTTTCTTCTGCACTTGTCACAGAATTGTTCATGTGCTGCACCATAAACAGATGCTCATTTCTGTCATCACCCTGTCTACTAGAGGATGCATAATTTCCTTGTTGCAGTTTTCCATTCATGATGTCATTCTGCTTTTTATAACAGTCTTTAGCCATATGACCCATTTTACCACAATAGTAGCATTCAACATTACTGTTTGCATTTTGGCCTCTTTGCCATCCACCACAACCTCTTTGGCTCCCCCTGGCTCTAGAGTTACCACGTCCTCCTCCATAGGACTGGTTTTCTTGAGTTTGCTGCATATTCTGATTTCTGCCACGGCCTCCAAATCGGCCTCCTCTACCTCTGCCTCTACCTCTTCCAGCATTTGAGTAGAAGACAGCTTCTTTTGAAGTTCCTCCTGAAGAAGATGCACCACCATTTCTCTGCTCCTCAGAAATTAAAAGAGCAATCAACTCCTCAAAATCAGGAAATCTTTCACGAACTGAAATGGATGTCCGAAACTGTGCATAATCCTTTCCTAGACCATTCAAGGTCACGGAAACTAAATCATCATCTTCCACTGGCGACCCAATGGAAGCAAGTGCATCTGCAATCTTCTTCACCTTCATGTGGTAGTCGTTGATGCTCATACTTTCTCTTTGCACATTATGCAACTCTTGCTTGAGCTGCATTTTCCTGGCTTGCGTATTTGTGCTATACATTTTTGACAAAGTATCCCATGCCTCCTTTGGTGTACTTGCATCCTGAATATGCACAATCATAGAGTCTGAAATGCTGATAGACAGCCAATACATAACTTTCCTGGCTCTCTCATGCCATGCTTTAAATGCCTGCATTTGCTGTTGATTGGGAACATCAGGAAGAACTGGTTCTTCTTCATTTCCTGCAACAAATTCCCAATATCCTTTTCCCATAAGGAAATTCGTCATTCTAAACTTCCATGCCTGGAAGTTGTTCTTGTCAAGCTTTTCAGTGACAATCTGTGAAAGAGAATCAGATGCCATTACAAAAGACTGCAAAAAATTCTGTCACTGCAAAACCCACAGCTTCACCCTCACAAGGGAGAATCTGCAAAACTGGCAAAAGTGGTATTTGACCACACAGTCACTTCCTAGTGACGATTTTGCATCAACAGGCAACAGGGATGATTCTGTAACTCCCAATGTCTCTGCGCACAAGCATACAATGCAATTTTTACTGTAACTATTCACCGACCTGTAGAACAGTGGCTGCACAGCATAAAACCGAGCCTTTTCCTGAGTGCGTGCAGAAAACTTCCGTCTGCAAAACAGGCCCCGAAATGGCCTCAAATCAAAAAAACAAGGTCACCAAGGGCTAATGCCCTTGCCTGCAGCATATACTGCCCTCTTGCTTCACCGCGAAGGGCGTCTCAACCTGAGACAATGCACTCTTGCAATTTCCAGCTGTGCTACCTGCAGAGATCTGCTCCCAAAACAGAAAATGAAAGCAACACTGCTCCTCTTACCAGACCACCGCGAGCTTGGCTTGCTTTCTTGAGCTCCTTACCACGAACAAGGCTCTGATACCATGTCAAGATTGTGGGAGAGAAGGAAGGAGTCTCACTTGTAGCTTTCTTGCTTGCACAATGGGGGAATACACACAAAGGTGGAGGCTGCAAACAGTTTTCCTCTTCTTAGTTGTGTAAGCCAAAAGAACTCTAGTACAAAGAAATAGAAGAACCCTATATATGGGTCTCAAACCAAACTCAACTAACTAAGGTGGCATACTAACTGAGCCACGAACTAGAGTAGATAAGGATAGCTATCATGTAGCTATTATTCATGGGCGGTGTACCAACCGCATCTGCAACTGACAAGTCGGTGACATAAATATACAACGGTCACCCTGGCGTATCACGAGTGGAGCTCGATATCTCAACATGTAGAGCATGAAGAGAGCTTCATTTCCATCAAAAAACTTTTGAAAATGATCCACTGTAGCTCTTGAAATCAGTGAAAAACTAGGCCTGGGTCAAAACCCTAATCCAAGAAGCCGTAGCCAAAACTTCAAATTTTGACATTTTTCACAAGTTCTTCTCACTAAAGTTATCAACAGTGATTTTAATCACTGAGCAATACTCTCTGAAAGTTCATTACAGTTCTGGAAGTGCCCGAGGAAGCTCAAAAGTCATCCACAAAGTTTGTGAGAGAAAGCAAATCAAGTATCGACTAGTATCCATTAATACTTAACTAGTGTCAATTTGACATTGATTCTCTTGTGTCTCTTGACACATTAAAATACAATCTTTTGCTGCTTAATTGAAGCTTATCAACATGGTAGAGCTTGAGCAAATAGCTAAATTCAATGATGAAGGTTTTCATGCCTACAAGGAGAATACCATGTATCACCTAATGCGAAAGGACTTGTGGGACCTATTTGAAGATGATGCATGTGACAAGAAGGAAGATGATGAAGACGGGTTCATTGAAAAAGACTAGCTCAAAACTAAAGAATGGAAGAAGATGAATAAAAAGGCACGAGGCATCATTGCTTGGGGACTAAGTGATGATGTGCTACATCATATCTTTGGCATTAGAGATGTTAGAACTGCTTGGGAGGAACTTGATAGGATGCTTGGTATCCAAGAAAAAAATTCAAATGTAAAATTACTCATGAAATTTTATAAACTAGATATAAAAGGCAGTGCTTCCATGACCATACACATTAACAAGTTCAAGAGCCTAAAAACCCAGCTTGCAACTCCTGAGAAGAATATTGATGAAGATGAAGCAATAGTCGTATTGCTTGCAAGTGTAAATAAAGATCCATATGAGAACCTTGTGTCCACTCTAAGTAATGTTACCAGTCTCTCACTCAAAGAGACCAACTCAAGGGAAAATCTCCCATACACCAAATGAGCTACCGGACCCAAAGGAAGAGGTGGATTCAACACCGACAACAAAAGTCAGATGCAATGTCATTATTGTGGTAAGACTGGCCATATTGCCAGTGAGTGTTTTCAGAAAAGAGCACAGCACATGTAGAATGACCACCACCAAGGTCAATTCATGAATGAAGAAGAAGAAAAAGATACTCCTGCTACCATCAACAACTCTAATAGATTGTTCTAAGGAATTTGGTTCCCATAGTGGATGTAAAAACCCTGCCAAGATGTAAAGTTTCAAGCCTTAGCTTGACTAGGCTGCCAAAGAGCTAGTCTCCTTGTCCATGTACACATGCACGGGGGGCAAAAGCCAGCAAGGGTAGAGACTCATCATTTGAGGAGGGGTGTTGAGAAATAGACAAATGATGTATGCTCCAAGAAGAGCTGTCCTCAATCCCATATGCACAGTGAGGAGAGTGGAACAACCTGAATTCTATAAAGCATTGTACTTGACTATCACTTTTATATGGAATTAATATAATGTCATGATGCTTTGTACTTTCAGTTAAGTGTCTTGTCATTGTCGATCCTACACAAGATTGTGTTTATGAGTCTAAGCTTCCATCTTGGAACCTAATTTACTTGTGTAACAATTTGTCTCTACTTGTCCATGTCATTATGAATTTGGTCTTCATCTTTCATCCACCATAGCTTGTGTCATGCTCTAGTTCCGCATCTTTTAACACTCTTGTGTGTATGAAGTATGTTTGGTTCAGTAGCTCAAGCAAGTCTCCCCACCATGCAATTCATGACAAGTAGTGCACTTAAGTTAGAAGTTTGTATACAAGTGCACGTGTGAGTGTGCTAATGCAATGTACCACGTGCGCTATGGTGCACAAGGGTGTTGTAAATTATGTCAAGGAATGGGTTTGATGCAATTAGAAGGTCCTAGCGTACACTAATGCACATAAATCCACATGTACGTGCTAGTGCATATGTGCACTCAAGTGCAAACATGTACATTCAAGTGTATGAAAATGCACAAGGTTGTGCTACTAAATGAGGCAAGTGCACATAAGAGGCATCAATATCTTCCCCTACTCCCCTTGAATCTCCCTTGCAAATGGGGTGAGTGTTCAAGAAAGAGAGTTAGGCATATCACGTGTACACTAGGATCAACTAGAACATAGTGTCTCAATGCAAAGTGCACTAAGTGCTGCACTTGGAGTGCAAGTGTGGTTATGGTAGTGTGCTAGTGCAAGGTGCAGAGCACTATGGGGAATCATAAAATGTCAATGAGTGTATGGGTGTGTGGACAGTGTAAGTGCAAGAGGTGCTTGGGATTATGGATGCATTGCAAGATACAACCTAGGACACAATAATGGTACTCTCAAGTGGACACAAGGTGAGGCTATGCAAGTGCCACTACACTATAGTATGAAAGAGTGTGAACACAAGTGCACATGGGTGTACACTAGTGCTTGCATGCAACCACATAATAGTGCACACATGCATACACAAGTGCACTTAAGCATACACTAGTACACACAAGTGCATATTGGTACACATGAGTACATGCTAGTGCAAGGTGATTTATTACTTTCCTAGTATACAAAAAAATGGTGTATGGACATTACAAAGTGTCTCACTCCTTGCTCCATTGGCCCATCAGCCCTCCCTTGCAAACAAGGTGGGTGCTTGACCAAAGAGAGAAAGGAGAGGGATAGGTCACGAGCCTAGTCCATAGTAGGCGCCTAAGGTCGTTCAAGTGCATAGTGGTGTGCAATGACGTGCATGCAATTTTTAAGAGATCATAATGTAATGCACATTCATGGACTCATGAGTGCGTATGTTAGTGTGCATGCTCGTGTAATCATTTGTCAGTATGCATGTTAGTAGTAGTGCACCTATGTACCAATGCAAGTGTCAGTGCACAAAGTTAGTGCACAATGGGGTCTACCATGAGATATAATTAGAAACCAAGAACTCACAACACCAAATCTTTAAAGTACAAAGAGAACCACAAGCTTGACTTGATTAAATACACTATATGCAAGGGTATGCATAAATTTAAGAGTCACCCCTCCCCTTTTGATTTTCACTTTTCTAATATTGTATCCCCCCCAGCTTGAGAATGATAGGTATGTTGGATCACATGCTTGGAGGACAGGTTTAGAGAGAGGGAAAAGTTGTAAGCTCAATCCATAGTAGGCACCTAAGGTCACTCAAGTGCATGGTGGTGTGCAGTGACTTACATGCAATTTTGAAGAGATTATAATGTGATGCAAGTGCATGGCCTCATGAATGTATATATTTCTTATGTCGATGTGCATGTTAGTGCACCCATGTGTCAGTAAACCGTGGAGGAGAGGTTCACAGAGAGGGACAAGTTGTGAGCCCAATCCATAGTAGGCACCTAAGGTCATTCAAGTGCATAGTGGTGTGCAGCAACATGCATGCAAATTTTAAGAGATGATAATGTGATGCAAGTGCATGGTCTCATGAGTGCATATAGTGCATATGTCAATGTGCATGTTAGTGCACTCATGTGTCAGTACGTGTGTCAATGATAGCATGTGTACTAGTGCAAATGTCTGTGCAGCACAAAGTTAGTGCACAATGGGGTATACCATGCAATATAATTAGAAACCAAGAACTCACAACACTATAGCTTTAAAGTATGAAGGCAACTTCATTAAATACAGCATACATAGGGAGATGCATAAATTTAAGAGCCACCCCTCCCTTTTGATTTTCTCTTCTATAGTATTGCATCCCCCCCAGCTTGTATTGTGCCCCCCCCCCCCCCCCAACTTCACAATGACATGTATGTTGGATCACATGCTTGGAGGAGAGGTTCACAATGGTATGGTTATCATGCTTATTGACCTCCCTTCCTCAATGATTCCACCTACTCTTCCTAGTGGCTCTCCCTTCTTTGTTGGTGGTTTGATGGTGGCTCTTCCTCTACAATGGTTTCTTTTTCGCTTCCTCCAAGGGATTGATGGTGGTGGTTATGGTGGCCTTTCTTTTCCATGCACAATGATTGCAGTAGATAATGCGGGTCCAAATGTGGGTTTAGTAAAGGTAGAGAGAGAGGGATAGTTGAGGAAGAGATGGTGGCAAATGGGTGGAGGGTAGGAGGTTGTGATGGTGCAGAAAGGGGTGTGTGGGATGTTGGGAAAGAATAGAAGAAGGGGAAAGGCTACAAAGGGGGCACGGACGATGATAGTGGTGGCACGAATGCTATTGAATAGGATCTCAATGTCGATTTCACTATAGCCATGTTGTTGATCATACTAAGGATGCAAAAGATGATTGTGCTACAAGTGAAGACGTCATTAAACTGGAAATCTCTATTATTATTTTTCATGAATTACCACTAGATAATCCCTCATGCATGTTCGTAAAATGGAAATATTCCTTGTTTTCCATGTAGTGCCACTGAACTTTTAACAACATTTAACTTCTCCTTGGTGGAATCATTTGTCCCAAAACAAAAGTTAGCAACTCTCTTAGATCTCATAGGGGTCTCCAATGGAGAGAATCAAACTAGTTAGTTGTGTTTATTTCTCGAAGAATTCATCCTATTGATAAAATGCCATTGAATTTTCATGTACACACTACTAATATGAAGTGACTTGATATCTTCTTGTGTATTTTAACTTTTTCATGGTAGTCAAGTTTGAGTGATATCTTGTAATAATTATTGTGTATCCTATATTTGGATCCCTTAAAGATGATTAGATTAGTTTTCATAAAATACTCAATAATTTCAGCTAAGAATCATGTTTTCACTTATTACAATGATGAGAATGAGAGATCTTGTGGATGTTGCATATGTAGGTTTGATTTGCACTGTGTGCTTAGGACTCCCAATATAATAAGTTAGTTAGGGCCCAAAAGTAGAATGATAAGTGGACACTCTACACTTTCATAAACTATGTTGAAATGATAAGTGAATACTCTACATCTACACATACTAATTACAAAGCCAAATCCACCTCATCTTGCAAAGACTCATGACATACTAGTATGTTGAGTTATGTATCTTATAGTAGTAGATCATGATATTGATATTGAGCACTGCATGAAATTATGTTAGTACATCTAACCTAGGTCAAAGATCAGGGTTGGATACATTACAAAGTGTGTAATCATTTAGTATATACATGGAAGTTGCAAGCCTCTATTAAAATGAAGATGGGAAAACAGTACTATACATAGTTCTTTCTTTAATAAAGCACAATCTAGAATAATGTTGTTCATTACTACTATACTAATATAACATAAAGAGTCTTAAACAAAGCAATTGATTTGATATATGGATTTTCATCACAGTTGGTTGTTGTACTAAATTCAATTAGATGGTTCATGGAGCTAGGTTGACAAGATTGAGTTGCAACACCAAGAAAAGTTCAAGTTTGCATTGAGTTCTAGGTGGAATGCCTCTTGAAGGAAATGAACCTAAAGTGTGAGCATAAACTTTGGGATATACGAAAGAGTATAGACGGCATATATGACGATCAAAATCAAATACATTAGAGTTTTAACAGTGGTTCTAGATGTGACCTTAGTGAATGTATTGTTCATTATTCCAATGAGTGTCCACTATTGATGTGAGCATCATATTTCTATCTATAAATAATGAAGTATATGTGGGGTTCCCTATTTAGAAACTTCAATATTGGATCTTAGAAGCATTCAATATAGGTTGTGGTGCACTTATATCTTAAAAGCATACATTACAATTTCTAAACCAAGTTCTAATAAATAGCCTAGATGATTTATATGTTAAAATAGCCATCGTGGTCTAAATGCTCACTCATACATTGATGGGAAAGAATTTAATGTTGCCTATTACATTGATGCTTTTGTCCCTATTAATGTTGTTCTTGATTACTTAATCATTCATTTTCTAGTATAAGAAAGAAAATGGTTGGCATGTGCAATCTTTTCTATTACCAATGTTGGCTTTTGCCAAGATATGAAATAAGGATTTATTATATTACTAGAATAGTAGTAGTACATGCAATGGTGATTTGATGTGCCTATGCCGTCATAATACTACAAAGAGTACATTCATACTCTCACATTTTCATTTACAAATGGATTTAACTACTTGTTGATGTGTAATGACCTTGGATAGCTTGCAATAGATGTAAAAGCTTGCCTATTTAATTCCATGGTTGAAAAGCTTTCCTAAGTAAGCTCACCAAAAAAATTCATCCGAAGAATATATTGACCGTAAGTAGTAGTTGGCCACAATTGATATGGTCAATGAATGGGTGGAAGCAGCATAGAAAGAAGTACCACTTGATGCCATTTTGTGAAAATTTAGTAAGGGAAGAAAATATGAGACTCATCTACAACCAAAAAAATAGTGATAATAGCACTAATACAATGACAGAAGTACTTTGAAAAAGTGCATTTTACAAAGACAAAAGTGCTTTTCTACATATAAAAGTACCTTTCTAGATAGAAAAGTACTTTTGTAGATACAAAAGTACTTTTAGTATTGATAACACAATAAACTATTTAATATAGCTATAGCCACCCCAAACCCAACAATAAGTTTAAGCTTATGCTCGACAATGCACTTAAGCAAATATTTCCAGCCTAAAGAACTAACTTATATGAAGTGCCTTTAGGCAAGCAAGTAGAAGCACGATCAAATTATTCAAGATAAGCCAATGAACAAAGAGTAGATCAATAGAATAGAAATGATTTTAACTAAGAAATAAGATAAGAAAATATCAAATGTATGATAATAATGAAGAAATACAAATGAACAAGTAAAAATGAAACTAAACCCATAGTCTACTCGGATTAGATAGTGAGATGATTCATTTTAATTGCATACTATAGCTCAAATAGACTAATGAGCTAAATGGCTATTACAAAGCTCTCCAAATACTTTGTATGAGCTCTTTTCACTTATTGTTAAGTTTACCAATTATATATAAAGCTAATTCAGTTGTGAGAAAAGAGAGCTAAAGTTTCTTCTAACTTTTAGCTACCTAATAGCATGACTAAACAAGCTAGACACTATGATTTTTGTAGGAGCCATAACTTTTAGTGAAAATCTCCAATTTGGGTGATCAAGTAGTCTAAATATATGCACATGAACTAAAATTTCCAAATAAATAATAAGATAAATATTCTAAGGTTGTCAAAAAAAGTTATTAGTTCATGTAAAGATGAACTTTTTATTACAACATGTAAAGACTAGTTCACATGCTAGTTGAAGTTAACTTTTGATACTTCAACGTTCCCCCTCAAAATGAACTTCATACCCTACCTTAGTAGCTCATAAAGACTTGAACAAAATACCTAAACATTTATCAATCATTCCTTAAATCAAAAGGTCTATCTTTGACTCCAAGCTTGAGTTTATGCTACTTGAGAATTTCTCCTATAAGTGGCTCAATGTGAATTTTGATCTTGCATGGAAAATAGGATTGTGTGCCAATGCATGAGTTGGCTAATTGTCATTGAATATTGTTGTGGAAGTCTTCTCATCTTACATTCCAACTTCGGCAAGTGATCTTTGTAGCCAATAAAGCCTCTTTGATTGTGAGTGTAAGAGCCTTATATTGAGTTTTAGTGGAAGAAAGAGAGATGATATATTGCTTCTTTCAAATCCAAGATATTGAACCATTGGCTAGAAAGAAAGCATAACCAGTAGTGGACTTGTGGTCCATTGCATCACCTGCATAATCACAATCAAAAAATCCTCTTCAACATAGGTTCTTACTCTATATGCAATGCCACAAGTATATTATTCATTGGATATATTTTAGTAATCTTTTTTCCATAGTCCAATGGCTTTCTGTAGGTGATTCAAAGCCAAGACATTGCACAAATTGCTAGAAAGAAAGCATAACCAATAGTGGACCTATGGTCCATTGCATTGCCTGCATAATCAAAATTAGAGAATCCTCTTAAACATAGGTTCTTACCTCTATATACAATAGCATAAGTATATTGTTCCTTGGATATATTTTAGTACTCTTTATACCATAGTCCAATGGCTTTCTGTATAGGTGCCTACATGAATTAACTTGGCTTATCAACTGCACATTAATGTCTGTCCTTATGATAATAAGATAGGTTAGACTCCAAATGGCTTTCTGTATAGGTGCCTACATGAATTAGCTTGACTTATCAACTACACATTAATGTCTGGCCTTATGATAATAAGATAGGTTAGACTCCAAATTAGTGACCTATACAATGTTACATCCTTCAAGAGCTTTGAATTAGTTGCATTTTAAAATTTGAAACTAATTCAATTGGTGTCACAATTGACTTACAATTGTCCATCTGAAACTTCTCCAACAAAGAAGTAGTATATTTTTGTTGAGAGATAAAAGTAGAGTCTTTGTTTCTCCATATTTCTATTCCCAAAATATAGTGAAGAACTCCTATGTTATTCAACTCAAATTATAAACTTAAGTCTCTTTTTATATCAGTCAAGAGCTTATCATTACTACCATTTAGTACCAAGTCATCCACATAAAGTAAGATGAAGGATATATTTTTACCATCATGCTTGTAGCAAATGCCATGCTCACTTCTTGTGTCTTGAATACTAGATTCTTGGAGCTTTCTTTAGTCCATATATGCTCCTCTTTAACTTGAAACCATATTTTATTTACCTTTTACAATGAAGCCTTCAAGCTACTACATGTATAATTCCTCATCTATAAAGCCATTAAAAAGTGCACTTTAAACATCTATTTGATAAATGTTCCAACATTTTATAATAACCATAGATATGAGAGTTCTAAGAGTAGTCATTTTTGCTATGGAACAACAGTTTCCTCATAATCTATTCCACACTGCTAGGAATAGCATTTAGCTACTAGCCTTGCTTTGTACCAATCGATGATCCAATTAGCATTGTACTTAATTTTGTGAATCTATTTTCATCCAATTGCTTTCTTCCCTTCAACCTCATAAGTTCCCAAGTACTATTTTTCATGAACCTACATTTCATCCATTGCATTAGCCCACTTTATTTTGCTAATCGCATCTTCGTAGAACAAAGGTTGCTCTTCCTACATGATAGAGGTCATCAAGGCAGTTAGATTGTTGAACTCCATTGCCTTCATTCTTGGCATATGTAAGCCTATTAGGAGGCTTATATTCTCTTTGAGATCTCCTCAAAGTGGGTGTTTGGATTGATTCTTCAATATCACCTTCATTATTATCCTAAGTTCCTTCTATGACAACTTATAGCTTTATCTATGACTCCCAAAGGAATATGATATAATATACTAGTCTCCTATATTTGGATGGGCTTTCTTAATTATACTCTACAAAAATCTTGCCATGAAAATATTTGTTTAATGCATATGCTCCCACTTTTAAAAGTCATAAATCTACATATCAATCACAAGTTGTGCAGTCATTGAACAATTTATAAACCTGGAATCTATTACAGATTTGATCTTGGCCATGTGAAGCCCTAAAAAATTAACCCAAAAAAGTTGAAGATTCCATGCATGTGTGAACTTGGCTTTGTGAAGGGGGAAGTTTTAATAGTTTTTTCAAATCCCTCCCCCCCTTCACATTGGCATATTGCATATTCCCCCTCCCATTTTTTCAAATCAAAATATCCTTTCCCCCCATGGTGTAATCAGTTTCCTCCCCCCCGTTTTTCAAATGAAGATACCCCCCCCATTTATTAATTCCAAAATACAAAAAAAGTGAAGAATAAAAATTAGCTTCCTTAATTATAAAAGAAGGAAGAGAAAGTGTATTAGACCTCTTCCGTATCTAACACACCCCTCTCCTTATATTTTTCAAATAATATAATGCCAAAGAATCCACCCCAATTCAAAATCAAACATGTTCTTTCTCCCCTTTTCTTTTTGTTTCAATTTCCTTATGATGGAAAAAGGAAAATTGTTTTGTCATTGATAACTCAATTTCCCCCCTTAAAAATCTAGATAATTTAGGACACATGTGGACCCTTTGGGAGAATAGAAAGAGGTAACTCCAATATTAAACTCTCTAAGGAGATGATAAATAAGCCCCTCAAAAAAAATATTTTCTCCCCCTGCCGCCACCACTGAGTGACACCTCTGATCTTGTAAAGTAGGAAAGTATCTCTCCTCCTCCTCCCCAACATCTATAAATAGAGGATAAATATAAAAGGAGGAAAGGAAGTGAGGTGTGGGAAACTAAAGGTCAAGAAAAATAGGAGAGAGAGAGAGAGAGAGAGAGAGAGAGAGAGAGAGAGAGAGAGAGAGAGAGAGTGTGTGTGTGTGTGTGTGTGTGTGTGTGTGTGACAACAAGTGATTCTGAAGAGAATGAAGGAGAATTCAACAAGGAGCTTACATCCCCCTCTAAGTAAAAGCAATGGAAACCCCTTCTCTTTTCTAATTAGTTCACCCCTATCCAATAATGCTACCATGCAAGAGCCTTAACATAGCAAGGCCGCCCAATGTTGTAGGGCCATCCAATCTAATGGGCCCATTGTCAACAACCAATAACATGGCCACTAATGCAATCGAAAATGCCAAAACTTCAAATGCACAAAATCTGATATTCCTCTTATATAAATTCACGCGACTATCATCAACAACCAACAATGGACTAAGATCACTAGCACTGCAAACGTATAAAACCATGTATTACCATTATGTAAATGCACATGATGCATAACAGTAAGAGTTAATATATATCAAATAAATATAAAAATATTTTTGTAAAAAATAGTGTATTAATATAGGAATTTAATAGTCAAAAAATTGATATGCATGCTGCTTTCTCTTTAGAAAATCTTAATCTTTAAATCTAAATAGAAGTAGGATTAAGAAATCTATGAAAGAGATTATGCATTTCTATTTGTCATCTCTAAATTGATTAAAGGTGCACTTGTTTTGCTCATTAGTCTCACATGCACATAATAAAAGACAATTAGCATCGAATTAGGTTGAAAAAAAACTTAGAAAAGAAGATTGAAAATAAGAAAGGAAAAGGAAGAATGAAAAGTAGGGGGGTTTACACACATGGATCCCTTGGAAGAATAAGAAGAGGTAACTCCAAAATCAAACTATCTAAGGAGATGACAAATAAGTCCCCCCCAAAAAAACTTTTATTTCCCCCTACCACCGAGTGACACCTCAAATCATGTGACAAAGGCTAGTATCTCTCCCCCCTTCCCCCACATCTTAATCCTGGATCCTAATTAGAAGGCCAAAAATAGAAGGAGGAGGAAGGGAAGTGAGGGTGAAGGCATGCTAAGGAAGTAATGGTCAAGAAAAATAAAAAATAAAAAGAGACAAAGTGAGAGAGTGAGAGCAAGTGATCACAATGAGAGCAAAGGTGAATTCAGTGAAGAACTCACATCCTGCTCTAAGCGAACCCCTTTTCTTTTCTAATTTCTTCAAACCCTATATAATGATGCCACCACACAAGAGGATTAACATGGTGGGGCCATCCAATGTGGCAAGGTCATCCAACATGGCGAGTCCATTATCAACAACCAACCATGTGGCAACCATTGCAATCTTGAGACTACCAACACTTTGAATGCACAAAACCAAGTATTCCCCTTATGTAAATTTGTGCAACAAAAAAAGATAAGAGTTTATTTGTATCCAAGAAATTTTAAAATATTTCTTTTAAAAAATAGCACATTAACATAGAAATTGAATAGCCAAAATCCATATGTATGGCACTTTATCTTTAGATAATATCTTAAGCTTTGAATTTAAATCAAAGAACACCATATTAGAGAGTTTGATAATCTCCCAAGTCCCACTTTCAAATAAGGGATAAAGATTTGGCCATGTGGCTAAATCTTAACCCATACTTCAAAGTGGGACCTAGAAAGACAACCTGTATAGTAATTAGGATAGACTCTACTTTCAAGTAAGGGGACAAGATCTGATCATGTAGTCAAATATTAACTATATTGGGAATACTATATGAGAATTCTCAAATTCCCTAATATAGTGTTAAAGTAGGATTATGAAATCTATGAAAGAAATTATGCATGCTATATTTATCATCTCTAATCGATTAAAGGTGCACTTGGATTTCTCATAATTCTCACACACACATTATAAAAGACAATTAGCATCCAATTAGATTAGGTACACACAATGAATCTAGGCTATGCATATGTTGCCAAATTTAAAAAAAGTATCTGAAAGTAGAATGTTTGAATCGAAGGAACAAAATGGGACACTATCTAAACATCCACGCGTAGTATTAAATTGACTCTATAACTTTAGCAAAAGATCTAGTAATCTTAAGTTCTCCTTACATTTATATGTTTTGAACATAGCTAATAGCAAGTGGTCTAAAAAACACTAGTTCTTATTCTCATTAATGAGTTGAAATCATATACATAACATACTAACGTCTATAAAATACATGTAATTTGTGACCTATATGTTAACTATTCATAGCATTGTATTGTGTTTAGATCAATGTGTTTTCCTTCTATGTCATCAATGTCTCATCTTTTTTTCTCTTCTTTCCCTATTCCTCTGCTTTTGTTGCTCACTTTCACATCTAGTAGTCACGCAAATTGTTGGGCTACTAAGATGTCGGGTCCCACTTAGAGCCCAAGATTTATGACTATCTACCCCCTGCATATCCATCTAAAACCCAAGTGAACTCCCAAATCTTCATTAGAGTAGAGATCTCTAGGAATACTACTTCCACCAGTTGATTTTTGCACTTGCTACCTTGCATAGTACCCCTCATTCTAGTCTCTCTCTCTCCAATATGAACTCATGATCCTCTACATACAATGTAATATGATTTTCATACTCAATTCTTGCAATCTTATCTCTATCCACACTAGCAACTTGAGGCTTTTCAACCTACTACCTCTATTGGCAAAGGAAATAGGCCATCACCTCCACGAAGAGTAGGAAGAGGTAGCAAGCTAAAGGGTAGCCTTGTTTGCAGTAAACACTCCAAATGGAACTCCCTAAATTTTCTTCCCCTTATAATTATTATTTTTCATGCTAACCTATGAAGTGTTGAGACGCAACTAATCCATTTCTAAGGAAACCCTAATCAGTCATGTCGTAGACCTTCTCAAAATCCAAGAGGAGCATTGCAATCCTTTATCCATTGTGTTGGGCCCAATTTATTGCCTCAAAGAAAGTAAAGTTGTTACCACTAATAATAAGGTGATGAGATGCCATTAAATGAGCTCCAATTGTTGGGGGTAAATGTGCTTACCTAACCACCTATGTATTAGCTGCACTAACAATGCTCGCATACTCACACACATGTACACTGCAGGTGACGGCGGGCGCCCATCACTATCACTTCATTCTTTATTCTTTCAATGACATTTGAATAAAGGGAAGGACGGTCACACATTGTGCCCATCGGAGTTCCTGCATCTCTCTCTCTCTCTCTCTCTCTCTCTCTCTCTCTCTCTCTCTCTCTCTCTCTCTCTCTCTCTCTCTCTCTCTCTCTCTCTCTCTCTCTCTCTCTCTCTCTCTCTATATATATATATATATATATATATGTATGTATATATATATATATATATATATATGTATGTATATATATATATATATATATATATGTATGTATATATATATATATATATGTATGTATATATATATATATATATGTATGTATATATATATATATATATGTATGTATATATATATATGTATATATATGTATATATATATATGTATATATATGTATATATATATATGTATATATATGTATATATATATATGTATATATATGTATATATATATATATATGTATATATATATATGCCACATCGATTGAGAGTTCTTATTGGACAGCTCAGGGTATCATCACATCAGCTTATGATTGAGAGTGGTAGAGCCAGTGGCATCCCACGGGAGGAGAGGATATGCCCCCTTTGCAGATCAGAGGTGGAGAGTGAGGAGCATTTTGTTCTCAGATGCCCTGGCATACTCAGAGTTAAGATCTAGATACACATTGAGCAGCTGACTTCATGGATGTATGACTGATATGGATCAGAGATCATTTGGCCGTTTTCTAGGAGAGGCATGGCACATCAGAGAGCAGAGCACACAGCGGGTCCCAGTCAAAGAGGGCCCAACCAGACGACTATTACATAGTTCTTTCAGACAGACAGAGTGAGAGCTACTGTACCAGCCTCCAACCAGACCTCTAGGCTCACACTACAGCAGGCTGAGGACCAGCGTACCCGACACCGCACAAGGATCTGTGGGTTTCGGACCCCACAGCCACACCGACAAGAGATCCGGAGGATTCTTGATCTACATCGACAGCAGACTGAGATCCTACAACACTCGACACATTGGATCTCAGATCTCCAGTTTGCTCTTTCTCCACCACCGATGTACCACATCCTGCATCCAGGAGGGATCACCTGCTATTAGCGACTTTGACGACTGCTACTACATCCCAGGATAGTATATCTCCATGCATCTGTTACATATACACATCGCACCACTTTATCACAGCCAACAGTTGTTCCCCTATCACAGCCGACATTTGTTCCCCTTTTGTAGCCATTATCTGGAGTATCAGAGCTACATACGCACATACACATACACGACACTTATCACACTCACATCACTGTATTTTCAGTTTCCAGTTTTTAGCTTTTCATTCAGCACTTTTATTTTGGATAGCTGGACCTCATCAGTTGTATCACAATTTGTTTCATAGGCCAGTTTTTGTCTTTAGAAGACGTTAGTATAACTTTCTTTGTCTCTCTCTCTCTCTCTCTCTCTCTCTCTCTCTCTCTCTCTCTCTCTCTCTCTCTCTCTCTCTCTCTCTCTCTCTCTCTCTCTCTCTCTCTCTCTCTCTCTCTCTCTCTCTCTCTCTCTCTCTCTCTCTCTCTCTCTCTCTCTCTCTCTCTCTCTCTCTCTCTCTCTCTCTCTCTCTCTCTCTCTCTCCCCCTCTCTCTCTCTCTCTCTCTCTCTCTCTCTCTCTCTCTCTCTCTCTCTCTCTCTCTCTCTCTCTCTCCCCCCCTCTCTCTCTCTCTCTCTCTCTCTCTCTCCTTCCACCATAACTCTTTCTTCCACTCCATGCTTCCACCTCAGGGCTCACCTCCCTTCAATTGGTATCAAAGCCATTACATCAACATTGAGAAGCTCTTCCCCTTCAGTTTATTCAGTCTGAGAAAAGCTTCATCTCTTGAAGGTTCCATAGCAATCCAACCCTCTTCTTTTCCTGAGGTATAAATTTTTCTCTCACTTCTTTCCTGGTTGCTCCCTCCACTTGAGGCTTGTTCCAGAGCTTCAAGACCACTTCCCGAGCCTCACAAAGTGCTTAGTGACAATCATTACCACCAAAAGGACCAATAGCAACATCACTGTGATTTGCACCTATTCTTGGACTGGTCTTCTCTACTTCTCCTCTAGCCTCTAACTGGTTCCTAGCACTCTTGGTATCCATGGTGACCATTGGAAACACCTCTTGCTAATATTGGGCATCAGTTCGGGCTCTTGGGATCAACCACTGATTCACAATTTGTGACAATTTGCTGTCATACATTTCAGGACAGCACTTCATTCATTGTCTAGAGGTCACTTATGCTTCCCGAGATGCCTATTTAATACCAGATCAGGAATGCTATGGGATTGATTTGAGCATTCTTTTTCTTAGTTTTACAAAGTTTTTTTACTACTATAGTAAGTAGGGATGAATGCTATTTTATCCATGAAACTATATGCATATTGCTCCCAGGTGCTTACCGACTATTCGGAGTTGATATACCAATGCTTATGGTTCATGTTACATGAATTGTCATGCTTACATATCTCTTTTGAGCTGAAATTGGAGCTTTGAATCTTGACGTTGATTGTCATTCACTTTTATGTATGGTTATTTGATGCTCCAATAAGCACTTTGCAAGTTACTTGGGTTGGATGCTCCTATATATATGCTACTTGGATCTTGGATGCATGGATGCCTTCCACATGATGTTTTGAGCTTAGTTTGCTCATCTAGCCTTTGACTTTCATTCTAATGGGAGTCACTTCTTGAGATTTGGATATTACATTGAGCATTTGGTTACACAATTGACCTTGAGGATCTTACAATGAGACCATGGGACTTGGTGACATGTATATGCTCTTGTCATACTTTATGTACATAGTTTATGCTTACTGGGCTGAATTGACATTACTTTGGGGTTGGCATCTATCTCTGTCATAATGTTGTCAGTGATGTATGCATATCGGTTGGTTAAGTATTGAAATTCCATCACAGTTCTCAATCTATTGTGTCTTTAGTTGGTCTCTTCTACTACCCGTGAGACCCACTCTATGCATGATGGCTATGCCTATGCGATGTATCTCGGTCTGACACAATGATCCTTTGACAATTATCATTGCCACTCACATATTCACTCATTGCTAGTTGGAGCTATTCCCTGGCACTTTCAGTTTATCTTATATCAATGATTGCCCCTCTTTTACATTGATTTCTATACTTCATCTTCAACATGTTGTAATTGTAGTTTACTGCACTATTTATACCAATATACACTTATTTTATAGTTCTTTGCATTGACTTTGTGAATAGTTCATTACTTGGTTAGTACCCTTTGTTTTAAGCCTGATTTAGCAATGGTTTTCAGACTACTTGCAATAATATCAATAGTGTGCTTTGATAGCTCGTGCACTTGTTTGCCATCATTATGGCTAGTGGCTCGAGTGATAGTGCTATCTTTAATGTTAAAAAGTTGAATGGCATCAACTACAAGTATTGGAAGGCCCAAATCTCACAAGTTTTAGTGCAAAAAATGTAGGTCAAGTCTTTGGAGCATAAGGGTGTCAAGCCCGAACTTATTAGTATGACTCACTACAAAAAAATCATACATGGGATTTGGTTCCTTTGCCTAGTGGCAAGTGTGCTTTGCCATGCAAGTGGATGTACAAGTTGAAAAGTTCCCTTGGATGATACAAGGCAAGATTCATTGTTAAGGGCTTCAAGAAAGAACAAAATATGGACTTTAACGAAGTCTTTTCTCATGTTGTGAAGATGACTACCCTACATTTGGTACTAGCTTTGGTTGCTTTGACTTCAAGCTTTATCAAATGGATGTCAAGACAACTCTTCTTCATGGGGACTTGCATGATGAGATTTACATGGAGTAGCCTAAGGGCTTTGCAGACCATGGTAGAAAACACCTAGTTTGTAGATTGTAAAGTGGTCTTTATGGCCTTAAGCAAGCACCTAGAGAGTGGTACCAAAAGTTTGATGCTTTTACGCATTCACAGGGATATTCTCATAGTGATATAGATCTGTGTTTATACTCAAAGAAGGCTCGTGATAGTAACCTTATGATTTTGATCCTCTATGTGGATGATATATTGATTGTTAAGAGTACTTATGATGAATTGGATGCCTTGGAAGGTCAACTCAAGATGAGCTTTGAGATGAAGGACATGGGACATGTCTCACATATTCTTGGGAAGTGTATTACATGTGATCGCTCCAAGGGAATCCTCTGCTTGTCACATAAGGAGTACATCTAGAAGATCCTTGAGTGGTTTCATATACATGATATTAAGCCTATTGGCTGTCCTTTACCTTCTCACATGAAGGTTAGTCAAGTCGATTGTCCATAGTCTAATTAGCAGAAGGCTGAGATGTCCAAGATCCCTTATGCATGCGTTGTGGATATTTTAATGTATGCCATGATAGCCACTCGTCCTAACATAGCATTTGCAATGGGAGTTGTGGCACGCTATATGGCTACACCTGGTAGACCGCATTGGGATTTTGTCACAAGGGTATCATGAGATACTTGAAGGGCACATCAGTTATGTGCATATGTTATGGTGGCCAAGATATAAGAGTCATGGGGCACACTAACTTTGATTATAAAGAACATATAAAAAGTAGAAAGTCCACCTCTGGCTATGTTTTTACTTTTGCTGAATGTGTTGTTTCTTGGATGTCTAGGGTGTAGAAATGCATGGCCCTATCTACTACAAAGGTAGAGTATATTGCAACCACGCTAAGGCTTGCAAGGAGGCTCTCTAGTTAGACTGTCTGGTATAGACCTTGGCATTATTGATGTGGTCCCTACATTACATTCAAATTCTATGAGTGTTATTCAATTTGCCAAGGATTCAGTCTTCCATGCAAAGAAGAATATTGAGGTATATTACGACTTTATACGAGAGGTCATTGAGGATAAGTCCATTGAGCTTGTCAAGATCTCAACTGACCAAACTTAGATATCTACTCAGTAAAAGTCTCTCAATGGAGCATTTTGCCTTCCTTAGGAACTTGATGGGCATTAGATGAGATGGCATCTTTCCTCATCCTGTTGTACTTATGTGCATTTGTACTTTGTCACTTTTTTCTTGTTCTCTCCTCACTAGAGGCACATTCACCTTTAAGAGGGAGGTTATTGGGATAAAGGCACCTGTGCCTAGCCGCCCGTGTATTAGTTACTCTTACAATAACTGCATATCCACACATCTGTACACTGCAAGTAGCGAGCACCCATCATTGTCACTTCATTAGTTATTCTTTCAGGAAAGGACGGTCTGATGCCAGGAGGCATATTCCACGGTGGATTCTGTGAGGTTTTGTGGTGGATTCCGTAAAATTATATTTGTTGCCGGGGCTCATACACAAGGTGGATTCCTTGTGCGAAAAGTCGATGGGGATGTCTGTCCTTTTTGGGCGTCTTGTTAATTTAATGTGCAAGTGGGCGATTCCATAGTGGGTGATTCTACAAAATGCATATTTAAATTAATGGACGTTTATGAGTTTAGAGTGCGCACTCGTAATAAATTAAGGTTAGGATTGATTGTTAGAAATAATAAAATTAAACTGACAAAAGTGAATACCTAGCAGTCTTCAGCTACAAAATAAATAAATTGGTTAGAACTCAATCCTAACCTTAATTTATTACGAGTGTGCACTCTAAACTCATAAACATCCATTAATTTAAATGTGTATTTTGTAGAATCACCTGCTATGGAATCACCCACTTGCACATTAAATTAACAAGACGCCCGAAAAGGACAAGCATCCCCACCGACTTTTCGCACAAGGAATCCACCTTGTGTATGAGCCCTGGCGACAAATATAATTTTATGGAATCCACCGTAAAACCTCACGGAATCCACCGTGGAATATGCCTTCTGGCATCACGGTCACACATTGTGACTATTGGAGTTCCCACATCTCTCTCTCTCTCTCTCTCTCTCTCTCTCTCTCTCTCTCTCTCTCTCTCTCTCTCTCTCTCTCTCTCTCTCTCTCTCTCTCTCTCTCTCTCTCTCTCTCTCTCTCTCTCTCTCTCTCTCTCTCTCTCTCTCTCTCTCTCTCTCTCTCTCTCTCTCTCTCTCTCTCTCTCTCTCTCTCTCTCTCTCTCTCTCTCTCTCTCTCGTTAGAAGTCAAGCTCACTTCAGTCCGTCTTTATGAGTGACTGACATCTGTGATAGCTAGTGTGTGTGTACAGCTGTCTCCATGTGACTACATTGAATAAGTCAGGTGTGTGTTAGTCAGTGACCTGACTAGAGTTAGTCAGTTAGGTCTACACCTAGTCTAGTTTACTTTTACACTGTATTGTGTACTTCTCAGTTAGTTCTTGAATAATAAAGAAAACACAATGAGAGCCTGAAGGCTCATGGATATGGAGTATTCCCTGTCTCTCTCTCCCATCTTCGAACATGGTATCAAAGCAGGACTTGGTGGACTTCTTGGAGCAAGAGGCAGTGAAGATGACCTGCAGAAGCTGAAGCCTTAGGTCTTTTCAAAACAGGCAGGCTGCCATTGTCAATGGGAAGGTAGGCATTGTGTGATTGCTCATTCTATGGTTCAAGCTACTATCTGTGGCTTGCTTAGAGTCTTGAGAAGGGAGTATTGAGCACCAATTAGTGCCTCATCATCAACATAATCATCAAAATGTACTGCAGCAAGTTCTGGATAGGTTTGTGTGGTTGCGCCTGCTGCCATAAAGGCCCTCCATGGCTGGGATGCAGGGTATATTGCATACTACAGTTGATAGGCAGCTTAGATACACACTTTACAAGAGTTGTTGATGACTTTGAAGCCTAATACGTGACTGTGAACTCTGTTATGAGGTGCTGGAGTGATACACAAATCTGAATCTGAAGCAGACATGCTGGAATCTGTGACAGGACAATATGTATGAGGTCTTGTTTGATACACTAAAGCTACATGAAATGTATTTTCGCTTCTATTAAAGCATTGATATGTCCAGGAAGGCTTATGCATCATCTCTCATGCTTATGGACTGAAGTTTGGCACAAAAAATAATTCAGATCTGGTATGTTTTAATGGCTGAAACTGTCATTAAATAGTGGACAACAAGCATCACCTTCCACTGAAGCATTACATGCTACCTTGGGCACCCGTCATCTACATGAGGTGACATATGTATGCTGAGTTCTTAGAGGATCAAAGAGAGCTTTGGATATTACTGAATGCTGAAGTTTTGGAGCTAAAGCAAATGCAATTTCATCTTCTTGGCTGAATATAGATTGTAAATGTAATGTATGACTTGGCTTATTGAAGGTGGGAAGCCTAGAGTTACCCGCATAGTCATGTATTGACTCTGTCACACTGGAGCAAATGTATGACATGATTTGAAGTCATTTTGGAGCTGCTTAAAGCTTGTTATGTTGATTTTTTGGTTGACTGCAACCTGCAACCAAATTAGTTGACACTTGTACTTGTTGTTTATGCACTGCTTTGTGCTTATAAAGACATATTTGGAGTAACATATGTACTAGTAGCTATCTGGGAAATTCTGGGACATGTATGACATGTATGCATGTTGTTTTTGGACTTGAATTTGTTGCTGGTCATACATAGTCTATAGTTTTTAGACTGCATCTTTGGTCCCTGGTAGTGAGGTTGCAGGAGTTTAAACTAAAGCAAATACATAGCATATGTATTGACTTTTTTACCTACGGGTTAGTTCATTTGTTTTGGGACTGTTTTGGATTATCACTGGGCTGAAATACCCTATTTTTTTTACTGCAATTAGTTGCAGAAAACTGTCATAAACTGTTGTGGACTAAACTTGGTCAGTCATACTTATTGGTTTGCAGGTAGTTAAACATCTGATAGAGACAGTCTATTGCATCATGGCTAATGCACATGGGACTGATAATATCACTCAAATAGTTGGAGAGAAGTTAGACAACAAGAACTTTGCATTATGGAAATTCAGAATGAAGAACTTTCTAGTTGGCAGGGGTTATTGGGATCTATGTACAGGAGATGAGGCTGCTCCTAAGTTGCCTGCAACGAATCCAATTAATG
Organism: Lygodium microphyllum; assembly: GCF_053477565.2. Lineage (NCBI taxonomy): Eukaryota > Viridiplantae > Streptophyta > Polypodiopsida > Schizaeales > Lygodiaceae > Lygodium > Lygodium microphyllum. The sequence goes on from NC_141135.1 coordinate 61,907,234, forward strand.
AACAGAAAAGAGCTCATAGGCTATGGAATGAGAGAGAATGCAAGGTGATGCATTGGTTTTCTCTATGTATATCTGATGATATGGTCATTCAAAACGCTAGATGTGAGACTCCAAAGGATGCTTGGGACATACTGATGAAAAACTATGGAACCATGACACATGCACGAAAGATCCAGTTGAAACAGTAGTTCAACAACATGTCTAGGAAAGGCAAGAGCATCCAGGTGTATACCACGGAGATTAAGACCATAGTTGATCAACTTGCTACCATTGGCTCAAGTGTATCAGAGATGATATGATTGTTGTTGCCTTAAATGGATTAGGGAAAGAGTACAAAGCTTTTGACACATCTATTTCTGTTAGAGAAGAGCCTCCTACCTGGGAAAAGTAGTTGCTTTGTTGCTGCATGAGGAGGTCAAACTTGGTTTGAATACAGGTTCCAGTGCATCTCAAAGTAGAGACACTGTGTTATACTCTAGCCAGCGTGGCAGAGGATTTAGAGGTCTGGTTCATCTCAAGGTTGTGGTGACACTCGTAATGCTTATGGACAACAGTAGCAGCAGGGTTATTGGCATGGTGCAAATACATAAGGCCAGCGTGGATCTGGCAGGTTTAGAGGCAGGGGGAGATCACCCCACAGTAGAGGTGGTGGATCTGGTTCATGGCAGTCATCTGATCAATCCAATAGGGACAAAGATTGCCATTATTGCGGCAGGTATGGGCACATTGCAAAAGACTGTTACAAGAAGTAGGGAGATATGAAGGCAAAGGGCAGACAGCATGGGTACTATGCATCTTCCAGTGGTGCTCATGATGAGCAAGTTGATAGACTCTTTGCCATGCAGCATGTATACAAAAATGCATCGAGACATAATAGAGATGATAGATGGTACATTGACTTTGGAGTGTCAAACCACATGACACCTCATGGAGAGTGGTTTGATGAGATGGTTGCAGGTACACATGGTCATGTATGTACTGGGGATGACACCCAACATGACATAAAGCATAAAGGGATTGTTCCTCTCATGATGCCTGATGGCAAGAAGAAAGGCCTGCATGATGTATTACATGTACCGACCATAACAAAGAATCTTTTGTCTGTGGGTCAAATGGCAGAACAGAATCTGCAAGTGAGATTTAACAAAGATGGATGTTTCATTGAGGAGTATGGAAATGGCTGCAAGTTAATTGCCAAGGGCAGAAGGGATGGCAGGATGTTTACATTGGATGCGACCATTCCGGGACTTAAGGCAGCCATGTTTGCTCATGATGAGAGTGCCATTCGGGATGTAGAGATTTAGCACAAGTGGATTGGACATGTCAATGTACAAAAGCTGAAATCTATGCAACAAAAGGAAGTAGTACTTGGATTACCCAAATTCAAGTATAATGACTTTGGTCATGTATGCCCTCTATGTCAGTTTGGGAAGCAGGCACGGTTTCCTTTCATGAGACATGTAAAAAACAGCACTAGGCCTTTACAGTTGGTGCATTCTGATGTTTGGGGTCCTTCACATAATGCTTCTTTTGGAGGTGCACGGTATTATGTATCATTTATTGATGATTTCAGTAGGTACACTTGGCTTTATATTTTGAAGCATAAAGATGATGTGTTTGATACATTCAAAGACTTCAAGAAGCATGCAGAAAATGAGGTGGGCTGCTACATATCCTGTTTGAGATTAGATGGAGGAGGTGAATATATCTCTAATTACTTTGACAGGTATCTTGCTAAATATGGGATCAAAAGACAGCTCACATGTAGCTATACACTGCAGCAAAACGGTGTTGCAGAGAGGAAAAACAGGGTCCTGATGGAATTAGCTAGAGTTATCTGAATGAGAAATGTCTGCCAAATGGTTATTGAGCTGAAGCAGTGATGACTGCGGTCTATGTGCTGAATCGAACCCCTACAGCAGGGATTCATGATGTCACTCCATATGAGAGGCTATATAGTCATGAACCTGATATTTTGCACTTGAAGGTATTTGGTAGCATTGCATATGTGCATATACCGGATGAGAAGAGGAAGAAACTAGATCCTAAGGCAGTGAAGAGTGTGTTTGTGGGATATGCACAGGATCGGAAAGCTCATAAGTGTTATGTACCTTCTACGCATGAGACACTCATAAGCAGAGATGTGGTATTTGATGAGTTAGCATCCTGGTATGGGAATCCTATTGCAGTGCCTATTGATGGCTCGCCCAGTTGTCAAGATTGTGGGAGAGAAGGAAGGAGTCTCACTTGTAGCTTTCTTGCTTGCACAATGGGGGAATACACACAGAGGTGGAGGCTGAAAATAGTTTTCCTCTTCTTAGTTGTGTAAGCCAAAAAGAACTCTCATACAAAGAAATAGAAGAACCCTATATATGGGTCTCAAACCAAAGACAACTAACTAAGATGGCATACTAACTGAGCCACGAACTAGAGTAGATAAGGATAGCTGTCATCTAGCCATTATTCAAGGGCGGTGTACCAACCGCATCTACAACTGACAAGTCGGTGACATAAATGCACAACGGTCACCCTGGCATATCACAAGTGGAGCTCGATATCTCAACACTCCCCCTCGAGCTCAATCCCAATTCCTGCACACCAAGCAAGTCTCTGAACTTGCGCAGCTTCTCTGCACCCAATGCCTTCGTAAATATGTCAGCTACCTGATCCTCTGTGTTGACATAAACTAGATCAATAAGACCTAGTAAAACCCTCTCCCGCACATAGTGATAATGCACCTCAATGTGCTTTGTTCTAGCATGATAGACTGGGTTATTTGCCAAGTGTATACTACTCATGTTGTCACAATAAATGACAACTGGCCCATCTGTAGGCTGATGCATATCATAAAGTAGCTTATGCAACCAAGCTACCTCACATGCAGCCATTGCTGCATCCCTGTACTCGGCCTCTGTGCTCGACAAGGCAACTGTAGGATGTTTCTTGCTACTCCAAGTGACTGCAGCACTCCCAAAAGAGAACACACATCCACTGGTAGATCGTCTATCAGAAATACTACCAGCCCAATCAACATCAGTGTATTGATGCAGCTGTATCTGAACCCCAGTCTCATAAAATAGTCCATACTGCAATGTGGACTTCACATACCTCAGTATGCGTCTAGCCGCATCCAAATGTGGTTTCCTTGGAGCCTGCATAAACTGACTTACCAATCCAACAGCATAGCTCAAATCTGGCCTGGTAATAGTCATATAAATCAAACTTCCTACTATGCATCTGTACATAGTAGGGTCTTCCAAAAGCTCACCTACATCTATGCTCAGCTTCACATTCTGCTCCAAAGGAACTGAAATACGCTTACAGCCTGTCATTCCATATTTGGACAGCATGTCCAATCCATACTGCCTCTGCAAGAGCTGTATCCCACTTGGTGATCTAATCACCTCAATGCCCAAGAAATAACGCAGCTCTCCCAAATCCTTCATCTCAAACTTTTGCTTCAATAGCATTTTCACATGAAGGATATCTTCATCACTGTCGCCTGTCATAATCAAATCATCAACATAAATGACAAGTAGCATAATACCTTTCTCTTTTTTTCTCACATAAAGTGAGAAATCTGCCTTGAAAATCTGAAAGCCAATAGTGACAAGATACTGTCCTATCTTGTCAGACCATGCTCTAGGTGCTTGCTTCAAGCCATACAAGGCTTTCTTCAACCTGCAAACAAACTCAAGATGAACAGCATGCACATAACCTGGTGGCTGCTCCATATAGACCTCTTCTTGCAAATCACCATGCAAGAAGGCATTTTTTACATCCATCTGATGTAAAGACCATCCCTTTGATACAGCCATAGCAATGACTACTCTTACGGTTGCCATCCTTGCAACCAGACTGAATGTTTCTTCATAGTCAATGCCATATGTTTGTGCAAACCCCTTGACTACTAATCTTGCCTTGTATCTGTTCACAGAACCATCTGCATTGTGCTTCACCTTATAAACCCACTTACAGCCAATTGCATTCTTACCTTTAAGCAAAGGTACCCATGTAGCATTTGCTTTCAAGGCATCCATTTCTTCATCCATGGCTTTCTCCCATTTTTCTTTTCCCATGGCTTCCTCAAAAGAAGTGGGTTCTGGTTCTTGTATCACTTTGACCATATATGCATAGTGAATGGCTGTAAATACATCATATTTCAGCCTATCCACAGGATACCTAGCTCTCGTAGACCTACGTAAAATAGGTTCACTCCCAGGTGCTCTCAAAACATCCCTGGTCTTCCTTACTCCAGGTGTAACAATAGAAGGAATACCCAACTCATCATCAATGCTCTGTTCTGAGCCACTGGATTCACCATCCACATAAGAGTAACCTGCATTCACATCAAACATGGGCTAATCTACCTTCTCTTTTCCTTTTCGTGATACCTAAATACCACTATCTGCATTACTTTGAGAAGATTCTCCTGATCTCAATCTGCCTGTCCATGGCGAAGAATGTGAACCACTGCTAGAGGACGCTCCAGGTCCACTAATATTTTGTGACTGCTACTGTGAATTTTGTGTAGCATTACCGTTTTGTGCATCTACATCATCAATCACATTTACTGGTTTATACCAGCTAATCATCTCATCAAAAACAACATCTCTGCTCACTGTAAACTTATGAGTAGAAGGGTTATAGCATCTATACCCTTTTTGCTGCAGAGAGTAACCAATAAAGATGCACTTCTCAGCTTTTGGATCCAACTTGGATCTCAACTCATCTGGCACATGTACATAGGCAATGCAACCAAAAATTTTCAAATGAGAAATATCTAGTTTCCTACCAGTATACCTCTCCTTTGGAGTCATCCTATGTATTGCTGCAGTGGGAGTCATGTTCATTATATAGACTGTTGTAGCAACTGCTTCAGCCCAGTAAAAATCTGGCAAGTCTTTTTCGTTGAGCATGGCACAAGATACCTCTCCAATATGCCTGTTTTTCCTTTCTGCAATTCCATTTTGTTGTGGGGTATGACTACATGAATATTGTTGCTTTATGCCATGCTCCTGCAGGAACCTTGCAAACTCATTTGAGAGGTACTCTCCCCCTCCATCTGACCTTAGGCATTTTATTTGCAGACCTGTTTCTTTTTCAACCATAGCTTTAAGAGTTTTGAAATGCCCAAAAACTTCACTTTTCTTTTTCATAAAATACACCCAAACTTTTCTGCTATAGTCATCAATAAAAGTGACAAAATAATGACAGCCTCCAAGAGATGCAGCTTTAGTAGTCCACACATCAGAGTGGATTAATTCCAATGGCTTCTTACTCTCTTGAACATGTCTAGGAAATGGTTTCCTTGCATGTTTTCCAAACTGACAGGCTTCACATACCTTATGCATTTCTGCAACCTTGAATTTAGGCAATCCTGCAACAATGTTTTGGGCCTGCATTGATTTAAGTTGCTCTACATTAACATGACCAATGCGTTTATGCCAGATATCAATATCTGCAACTACACCGGTCCCATGTGCAAACATTGCTGCACTCAATTTAGGCATGTCTGCATCCAATGTAAACATTCTGCCCTTCTTCTTTCCTTTCGCTATCAAGCGACCTTTATTTTTTATATCCTCAACAAAGCATCCATGAGGATTGAATCTCACCTGCAAGCCCTGCTCAACCATTTGACCAACAGAAACTAGATTCTTGGTGATATTCGGGACATGAAATACATCGGACAGGTATTTCTTTTTCCCATCCTGCACATAGACAAAGGAATTTTTCCAATCTGCACAATAGGATGTGCAGTATCATCACCAGTCTCCACAAATCCTGATTTTTTCCATTTTCCTTGCATCCTCCATCCATTCTGCATGACCTATCATGTGGTTTGATGCACCTGAGTCAACATACCACACGTCGTTGCTTTCTTCTGCACTTATCACAGAATTGTTCATGTGCTGCACCATAAACAAATGCTCATTTCTGTCATCACCATGTCTACTAGAAGATGCATAATTCCCTTGTTGCAATTTCCCATTCATGATTTCATTCTGCTTTTTATAGCAGTCTTTAGCCATATGACCCATGTTACCACAGTAGTAGCATTCAACATTGATGTTTGCATTTTGTCCTCTTTGCCATCCACCACGACCTCTTTGGATCCCCCTACCTCTAGAGTTACCACGTCCTCCTCCATAGGACTGGTTTTCTTGAGTTTGCTGCATATTCTGATTTCTACCACGGCCTCCAGATCGGCCTCCTCTACCTCTGCCTCTACCTCTTCCAGCATTTGAGTAGAAGACAGCTTCTTTTGAAGTTCCTCCTGAAGAAGATGCACCACCATTTCTCTGCTCCTCAGAAATTAGAAGAGCAATCAACTCCTCAAAATCAGGAAATCTTTCACGAACTGAAATGGATGTCCGAAACTGTGCATAATCCTTTCCTAGACTATTCAAGGTCACAGAAACTAAATCATCATCTTCCACCGGCGACCCAATGGAAGCAAGTGCATCTGCAATCTTCTTCACCTTCATGTGGTAGTCATTGATGCTCATATTTTCTCTTGGCACATTATGCAACTCTTGCTTGAGCTGCATTTTCTTGGCTTGAGTATTTGTGCTATACATCTTTGACAAAGTATCCCATGCCTCCTTTGGCGTACTTGCATCTTGAATATGCACAATCATAGAGTCTGAAATGCTGATAGACAGCCAATACATAACTTTCCTGGCTCTCTCATGACATGCTTTAAATGCTTGCATTTGCTGTTGATTGGGAACATCGGGAAGAACTGATTCTTCTTCATTTCCTGCAACAAATTTCCAATATCCTTTTCCCATAAGAAAATGCGTCATTCTAAACTTCCATGCTTGGAAGTTGTTCTTGTCAAGTTTTTTAGTTACAATCTGTGAAAGAGAATCAGACGCCATTATAGAATCCTGCAAAAAATTCTGTCACTGCAGAGAACACAACTTCAGCCTCACAAGGGCAAATCTGCAAAACTGACGAAAGTGGTATTTAACCACACAGTCACTTCCTAGTGACGATTTTGCATAAACAGGAACCAAGGATGATTCTTAACTCCCAATGTCTCTGCACACAAGCATACAATGCAATTTCTGTGGTAACTTTTCACCGACCTGTAGAACAGTGGCTGCACAACATAAAACTGGGCCTTTTCCTGAGTGCGTGCAGAAAACTTCCGCCTCCAAAACAGGCCCCAAAATGGCCTCAAATTAAAAAAACAGGGTCACCAAGGGCTAATGCCCTTGCCTGCAGCATATACTGCCCTCTTGCTTCACCGCGAAGGGCGTCTCAACCTGAGACAATGCACTCTTGCAATTTTCGACTGTGCTACCTACAGAGATTTGCTCCCAAAACAGAAAATGAAAGCAGCACTGCTCCTCTTACCAGAAAACCGCGAGCTTGGCTTGCTTTCTTGAGCTCCTTACCACGAACAAGGCTCTGATACCATGTCAAGATTGTGGGAGAGAAGGAAGGAGTCTCACTTGTAGCTTTCTTGCTTGCACAATGGGGGAATACACACAGAGGTGGAGGCTGAAAACAGTTTTCCTCTTCTTAGTTGTGTAAGCCAAAAAGAACTCTCATACAAAGAAATAGAAGAACCCTATATATGGGTCTCAAACCAGAGACAATTAACTAAGGTGGCATACTAACTGAGCCACGAACTAGAGTAGATAAGGATAGCTGTCATCTAGCTATTATTCATGGGCAGTGTACCAACCGCATCTACAACTGACAAGTCGGTGACATAAATGCACAACGGTCACCCTGGCATATCACGAGTGGAGCTCGATATCTCAACACCAGTATGGGTCGTGCTGAAAATACTCCTGTAGAGAGTACTTCCATGAGTGGTCAAACAGGTGATGTATCATCTACAGTGAGTCCTTGAACAGGACGATTGCACAGTCACACTATTGCATCCACTGACACGGATATGTCAGTGGGGGGGAGAACAGATAAGGGAAAACAAAAGGTTTTTGAAGATGTAACAGGTCCACTCACTACAAGTTATGACTCATCTAGTAGTGACAGCTTAGACAGTGAATTGGGGATTCCGTCTGTTATGATGCCAGGTGCTAGGCAGAGTCGTTATATGCCGCCTCATGAGAGGCAAGCTCACAATGAACCACAGCTCAGGAGATCAGAGAGGGTCAGATGATCTGTTGATAGATACACTTACACTGGATATTTAGCCCATCATTATGCTTATATGATGAAAGTAATAGGTTTTAGAGAACCAAGTAAGTTTGATGAGAAAGATGCAAATGAGGATTGGCGTGCTACTATGGATGAGGAATATTCAGCTTTGGCTGAAAATGGCACATGGAATTTGATACAGTTGCCTGAGGGAAAAACACCTATTGGCTACAAGTGGGTGTATAAGGTAAAATGTAAATCAGATGGATCATTAGAAAGATACAAGGCCAGGCTGGTTGCAAAAGGGTATGTGCAGCAGTATGGTCTTGATTATGAGGAGACTTTCAGTCCTGTTGTGGGAGCTTTTGCTCAACCGCCAAGACCCACAGACCGCTTATTGTTTCAAGCGTTCCAAGCCGAGCACTAATGGCTACCTCTCACATAGCTGACGCACCATCCATATCTACGGGTGTAGTGACCTTACCTCCATGCCATTCGAGTTACCTCCTCTCCCGCATACTCCGGTAGTTCCACGATCCAAGTGCAAGCTTCAAACAAGCTCCATCCTCAAGCTCCACACTTCAAGCTTCACGCTTCAAGCTCCATAGCCGCAAGCAAGACAAGAGAAGAGAAGAGAAGAGAAGAAGAGAGGAGAAGATGGAGAGCTTCTCAACCCCACGGTCCCTCACCCTCACAAACTCACTCCCTCACACTCTTACACTCCCTCTCTCAAGCACAAGCTCAAGCAAGCAAGAACAAGAAGAAGAAGAAGAGGAGGAGATCCACTTTTTGCCACACACAAGAATGAGCTTCTCATTCACTTTTCAACTTTATATACAAAACCCTAAATCCCTTTTGGGTGGTCATCCCCTTTTCCCTTTTTTACATGGCCGGCCGTGACCTAGGCCCTTTTTCCATTGTCCTTCTATCTTCCTAGCTTCCTTTCCATCGCCCATCTATATTTACAAATTGCACGGGTGAGAGCCCGGCGCTCCTTGAGTTAAACCGCGGTGCGCTTGCACTCTTTTACACAAGTTTTGTCTTGCGCTTTTCCTGGTGCGCCTTTGCCTTCCATTTCTCTTGCCTTGGCCTTTGTCTTTGTCCTTTATTTTAGCTTTCCGGATTTTCCACTGCCTAGCACTCTTTTACAAGGTTTCAGGGTGCGCTTTTGTATTTTAAAATTCACCTTTCCCCTTTTGCAGCTGCCTTGGATTTTTAAGGTTGCCCTTGCGCTTTTGGTCTTTTCTCCTCTTTCTTCTTCAGCCGAGCTACCTTTTTTCCGCCTTTGCCCTGCATCTTTTTATTTCCTTTTGCTTTCTTTGTGTTGGGGTTAACATTACCCCCCTCTTAGACAAGTGCCAGTCCCATGGCACTCGCCGAGCACATTGGTGGGTTAAGTTGTAGGTGGTAGGGCAATGGGAGTTGGTGGTAGGGCTGTAATTTGGGGGGGTTGCACAGATGGAGTATACGTGGCGGTTTGTTGGGGATTCAGTGTATGATGTTTCTTGGCAGGCTTACATGGTGATAAGGATAGGAATTCAGAGTTGAGTGTTGATGAAGAGCGAACGACACCTTTGTTGGAGTCGTCAATACCTGCAATTGAAAAACCTCTCACGTGGTCTCCCCCTAAGGGTAGTGCTAGTCTTCTTATCGTGCACAAGACATATTTTCATTAGTTTGGGAGACAGGTCGAACTCTAAGCAAGCCTGGAGTATTGTCCTGCACTTGAGGACCCAAACTGTGTATAGACTTTCGTGCAGATATTATGTGAGTGTCCATGCATACTTAGATATTATGTAGGTAGAAGACTGCGGCCTGGTGGCACATAACGTGGTGTAGATGAAGCATAGTGGTCCATGGTGGAAAGAAGTACATGTGAAGATGGATGCGCCATTGTGTGCATTGTGATTGTAGACGTAGCAGGATAGGGCACAGGAATAGTATATGAGCCGTAGGTGGGCGACATTAGGCCTATGGATAAGAACGGTGTACTGTTCATGGCCATTCGTGCAGTGCGTGCCCCAATTGGTTGGCATGGTTTTAAGGCAGAGTGTGAGAGGGAATTGTGGGAATGGTTCAGGGTGACAGGTTTAACCACATGCGAGAAAAGCCTCCTAGGGCTGTCCTACTCTTGATGTAACCTGAAGTATTGTGGATGATGCCAGGGGGCTAGGGGACTAGAGACGGAGCCAGCCGACCAAGGTCACTAGACGCACCTAATTTTGAGGACCCCTAGGTGCAGTGATGTGCACATGGGTGCTTTTTTATTTTCTATTTTCTTTCTTTTCTTTTTTTTTTTTGCCACAGTACAACCATTGCAATATGCAGGGGCTTTGAGCCTCTCAATGGGTTGGGACATATCAAGCCTCGGAGGCTCGGGAAATGGATGTGACCGTGATGAATTTTCCCTAGCCTCGTTGTTAGGGGAGCCGTTGTTGCGATATCAGTACGATTGCATCGCCCCCCGTCGTGAGTGTAGAGAGTGACTCAAGAAGAGAGTGTAGCCCATGACAACGCGTGGGTTCGTGCGATGTGGGCACTCACGAGGGTGGTTGTTCGCGTTCAGCAATGTGACTTTGTTGCGATTAGTGCATGGTTGTGGTTTTGCAGTGATCGAGGCATTGAACATGTTTGCACGAAGACCTGTGTTATCCTGCATCCACTTGTCACGTCATGAGAGCACATGCTTGATTTCGTTAAGTAATTCAACAGATATAGTTATGTTGAAACATGGCTTTCCGAAATGCTATGATGTTAATTGCACTGCCCATGCGATCGCTTGTCAAAGATGTGGCATATATTAGCTATAGGAAAAAGAAGTTGCACAAGGGGGGAGTTTCCCTTTCACCCATCAAAAGACAAAAAGTTAGATCCTGATAACTTGTTAAGCTACTCGTACATCCTAGGGCTTAGTCGATTTCTACTAGGCGGGGCGAGTCTGATTGGTTGGGCGACTGGACTGGTGCTGGTGCGGGATTGTCATGAGGTCGGGTAGGGCACATGTCCGTCGGGACATGGATGGTATAGTCCCAGGCCACCGCCAGTTTCAAAATGCCTTTAACTAATTCGTCGAACTCTTCCATGTCCCTGGCCGCCTTTCCTGCTCTTGGGCATCCGGTGCTTGAGCGCTCGTGGAGGATTTGTGCAACTAGTGTTGCCACGGTTTGCATGCTTAGCTGAGCTTTGACTTTCCTGGTCCGAGGATTTTTAGGTCTTCGTCCGGGACAGTGCCGTTTAGGTCCGTGTTTCTTTGCATATCTCTTGAGAGTGGATACATAGCACACCAGTGGAGGGGTGCGTGCTGCGTGCTTCCGTCGTCTACGAAGAGCGTCTCTGCACGCCATTTGTCCGTGGTTCTCCATGTTTTCCTTCTGGGGGCCTGCAAGATGCAATCCAAGGGTTAGGCTGTGATATAGAATAAGATTGTTCGCATAGGAGGGATTTCAATGTGGGTTGTCAAATGCATATGACTAGAAGAGAAGGTGCGGCACATGTTGTACTCGTTGTAGAGGGATGGCCCCCATAATGGTGTCCCTCTAGCCTCTAATTACTAGCAGATCTTGACTCACGCCTAGTTACATCAGTTGTTGGTCCTGCGTTTGGAGGGCTCATCCTTAGAAGGATAGGCCGGGAAGGAAAAAGTGTGTAGAGAGGGACTACGTCCTGCTTACATCATTAGGGATGTTGGTCAGGGCTTTCCATGGTGGCAATGTGGGGTGCATGTCCTTTGCTCGGAGGTGGACATGAACTGGTGAAAGGGGAATCAGCCTAGCGTAGCCTGTTGGCCTCAATTCTTATGTCCGCACCTGGCTTTTTATTGCTTGTGGGTGTTGATAATGTCTATACAGGGTAACACAAAAATCATTGTATATATATGTACATTTTTTTCGAATCCCTCTCACTTCACGAGGATAGAAACCAATTGTAGAACTCATGATTGTACTGAAGCGTGGCACACGCATCTAGTACACGTGGCAGCTTACTCAATACTGATAGATATTTCGCCACATCAAGTAGCATGGAACCTTGTCCGAGTCTACTGGTGACATGTAACTCCTCCTCAGTGAGAACCTTATCAAGCAAACGGTTTTCTTGGCTTGGTTCAGCCAAGTCCTTGCCCCGAATGGCAGTCAACACTCGAAGGGAAGTTGGTGCCACATAGGTTGGGTCTCTTTGGGATCGCCATTTGGCCAATCGCTCCTCGGAGACTGTCATGATCTGAGCCCCTAGTTCGGCCATTGCAATGCGGCTTTCACACCAACGCTACTCAAATCGACTTTGGCCTACTGACAATCGCTTTAGTTGCTCTATGTCTAAGAGATTCGGTTGGCAAATCGCCTCATTGAATGTGACAGTTAAGAACAATTCGCCAGCTTCCTCACCGGAGATGAGTAGCAAGCGTTCGTACAGGAGCTTGCTATAGTGCTTGTCAAGGTGTTCTTGCTCTTCCCAAGATAAAGGAAAGGGCAAGTAGTCTCCAAGCTGCTCTTTAGGGAATGCGCGCATGTCTGCTAGGACATAGACATGTGTGAACACCTTGAGCTTGGCATCCAACTCAGCTAGGCATTCTGCGACATCTCTATGTTTGACGAGGGCTTTCTCGGTTGCCATTTCACACAAGGTTCTAGGAGTTTGCCCGGGCTTTAGCATAGTTGGGGGCTCAGGCCTAGAAGAGCAAGATTGATCAATGCTAGGAGTGCTCATGCACTTGGGGTTTCCATGTTTCTCTTGAGGCTTCGTCATTGCATCATGGTTCTCTTTGGACATGACTGGTATGAATTTGTCGCCCTGTTGTGGCAGCGTTATCTCCACTCTTGATTGGTCAATGTGAGTTCTATTGTCGGTGGATTGAGTATTGGAAGCAACTGTTGATGGCAACGGTTGTGTTATCTTTTCAGAGCACACGGATGTGTCTGAGGTTTCACTGCTATTAGGAGAGACATCAATGGGTTCATTGGTGGATAGACATGATGCTTTATTCCCCAGCCCTCCAGCGCTCTTGGTTTTAATGCTCTTGGGGTCCACGACCACCTGTAGCTGTTGTTGTTTGAGTTGTTTTCTCCTCTTTCTCTTGGTTAGTGAAGGCATATCTCTCAATGGTTCAGGACCTTGGACTAGGTCAACCAATGTTGTGCTTGGTTGGGCTTTAGCATTTCCTTCCTCTAGTGTGTTCTCATGGGACATAGCCGCGGCCCGCTGAATAGCCTCACTAGGTTGAGTGGTTTGGTGTGTTATCTCCTTGGCCACATCTTTCAGGGGTTCCTTCTCGAGCCTAGGCTTTAGGTACTTGGGGCGGATTGGAGTTGTCAAGGATACTAGTTGCAACACCTCCTCCTTAGATGAAGTCTTAAGGACACGTTCTGCAAGGGGTGTGGTCACAGCCGAGGGCTGTGACTACTACAATCCCTGGTTGGGAGCAGTGGCATTTAGTCCAGTGGGTTGGTTACTCTTGGTGGATCTCAGTGTGGAGTCCCTGGGGCGATCAGAAGTGGTCGTGTCTTTTGTTGTCCTCTGAACACTCACCTGCGTGGATTGATCCAGTCACATTGGGAGTATCCTTGGACCGAGAGCTATGGCCAGTGTCATGTTTCCCCTCTTGGGTATTTGGCAGCTTTAATGGAGACAAAGGTTGGGAGTGAACCCCTGCCATTGACAATTGTCATTGTGCCTCCTGGGTCCGTTTGGGAAGAGAGGACGTAGGGGACCTAGGACTCTTAGGCAGACCTGGCATCGGCTGAATGATTTGCTTGTGATTGTTGGAGGATTCCGTCGTTAGCTTTGCTTAGCAATCGGCCCTATCATGAGTGACATTGTGCCTGTGGTGCTCCTTGTCCCCTTGGAAAGTCAAAGGCTCCTTGGCCACTAGTGGACCTCATGCACATTCGACGGATCTAGTGTTCGGTTTCTTGATTTCAATCGTGAGGGGCGCAATCACTCCAATATTTTTGGTCCGAGACTTGGATTCTTGTTTAAAGATCATCCCATTCCTTATTTCTTTTGACCTAACTTAGGCTCCTGACCGAGGTGGTTTAGCAGGGGGTTTCGACACCCAAATCCATCGGTTGCCTGCATAATACCCTTGAGCATGAAGCAAAACCTTGGATATCCATCGTGGCGTTGTGCCAGCTCTCCATGGATGCCTTCGTCTATAGGGCTTGGGCTTCTTTTGTGATCTTCTACGATATTTGTAAGTCCAAGCCCTATCCTTGGGCTTATCTTCTAACCTCTTCGTCTCCAGTATGGCCTCACTTACTGGTTCTCTCCGTTCAACCTGTGCTTGTATCAACTCTTTCAATAGCTCCCTGCTCTCATTACTAGGCTTGCTTGGTATGTCAGAATGCTCCTTGCCCTTCCCTTGAGGTTTGGTGAGGTCACCCTTGCTAAAAGTCGCGATTATCCTCACACCTAGTAGTGCTAGATGTATCCTTTATGCTATATAGTCAGCTTCACACTTCGTTGCCTTTTTGAAGGGCCTTCCAAGGAGGATTTCCTTTCCATAATTCTTGCTATTTGGAGGAACATAGAACAGGACTGGCAAGCTTTCTGTTTCAATAGTTACAAGGATTCTGCACTTCCCTACAAGTGCTTGTGGGTTTTCTCCGTGAGGCTTAAGAGTTGCATCAATCGGTTTGAGCTCTGGTTGACCTAGTAGAGTCCATGCTTCGTAAGTCAAGATATTGAAATTTGCTCCTTCATCAATGAGAGCATCAACACTATGCTCTCTTTTTGCGGTGAGTTTGACCCTAAGATAAGCAGGTGGTACTATGTCTTCATCGTCTAGGTCTTGGTTTACAGCTTCAAGCCTTCTGATACATGCCCTTGAGTCCCTAACTACACAGTCAGACGTGGATTCTCCACGGAGATCTTGGGTTGTCTGTGCAGCGCTGCTCAGGGTACATCTATCGTCAGGACTATCATGTCTAGTCATCTCTGCATTCATAGCTTGATGATGTTGCATTTTTATTTGACTAGACGTAGATTGAACACAATATACATGTGTCCTTGTAGTATGGCCTTTTTGCCCTTGATGGCTAGATTGGCCCGTTAAGGTTCTAGGGTCTCTGTTTGCCTTTATTCGGATGCGGGCTTATGGTTGCTCCTTTCCAAGTGAGCATCCATGCTCGCGTAGGGCCATTATTGCCCGAGGGTCTAAGTTGGAGGGCCTGTCACGGTGCGCATTCTCTCTCCAACCTACTTGGGGAGGATACAGAGGGGGCAGCCCCCTTTGAGGGAGTCTGGGAGGCGGTCCGACCCGCAGGGCCGTTACGGTAAATACCATGCACAACTTGGAGGGTTGTTCAGCCAAATCTTGAACCACTTGCTCGAAGTTTCAGCCCAGTGGTGGATCTACAATGCACCTTTCACTCTATGTAGCCTGTGGGGTCAATTTCGGGGTTCAGCGCTTTTTCTAATTCGTTGCCTCATTTGTTTTTGGGTCTAATCAGGTTTTTTCACTCAGCGGTTTACGTCTAAGTCCCTGGTCTCGTAACTACCTATCTATATGTAGCCTGTGGGGTCAATTTCAGGGTTCAGAGTTTTTTTCTAATTCGTTGCCTCGTTCGTTTTTGGGTCTAATCAGGCTTTTCCACTTAGCAGTCTGCATCTAAGTCCCTGGCCTTGTAAGTGCCTACCTCTAGCTGTTAAGCGGCTGCGCCCTACAATTTTACATATTCCGTGTGCTAGAATCAAGTTCTGAATATTCTAAGGGCTTCCAACAGTTCGTGCTGCTGAGTGTTGGCCGGGTCAAGTAAAGTTTTTTGAAAAGTTGATGAAACTGCACACTCAACCCAATTGGTCCGAATTGCAGGGTCTGAGTGCCCAATTCGGCACATCCGAGGGCCGAGTGGGAAGGGTCGTACGTAACCACTGTCCGAATGCACAATTCGGCGGTCCAAACCCGGGTGTCCGAGGGCCCAATGGGCCGAGGCTGGGTCAGGTGGCCGAATGGCCTGAGGTCGAACTCTAAGTTGGTCCGAGTGCTCGACTTAGACGGCCCGAGTGTGGGCGTCCGAGTGATAGCGGCCGAGTGGGTCGAGTCAAGCGGTCCGAGGGCCAAGTCTGGGCCTCAGACCAGAGTCGTCGTTACTCGGATGCACCGGGTGCCACATGTCTTTTCGCGACTCTCACAAAATTCGTCGTGCCGGGTGCTGGAGGCCTTCCCCCTTGTCGAGCAGCTCCAAATCCATCCTACTACTATAGGGGAAGGTGTAGAATTACCTGGGCTAGCCAAATATCTCTCTGATGCCAAGATTGAAGCAAATCCCCTCACCAATCCTTCCTCTTCTCTCCTGCTCTCTTGAAACCCTGCAATGCGCAATGTGGCCTTTCTTGCCACTTTTGGCCCTTATACCCCTTCACGGGTATGGTATTGACACCCCCAATAACTCATTTGCCGACCTTAGGCATCACAAGCGAGTTTTTTATCACTTTTGCACAATTCTTACTCAGTTTTTGCCCTGTTTTGCAACAATAAACCCTAATGCTTATTTTCTTTGTTTTTCTTTGTTTTCTCCTACTCTAATGCATCCAAACCACAAAGTAAATACCTACACTACTCCATCTCACAACATAAATCTCAAGAAAGCAAAAACCTACTTGCCAAGCAGATCGAATACCATCTTCAACCCCCTCACTTCCTACCTATCTCAAGCACCGGTTCGGGGAAAAACCCTTACTTTGATGCTCTATTCAAAGCGCGCAAGCGCTCAAGGCTTGAATCTATTGGTCCCGGCAACAACAGAACCAAAATGTGGGAGCTTTCGCTCAACCGCCAAGACCCACGGACCGCTTATTGTTTCAAGCGTTCTAAGCCGAGCACTAATGGCTACCTCTCGCATAGCCGACCTGCCATCCATGTCTATGGGTGTAGTGAGCTTACCTCCATGCCATTCAAGTTACCTCCTCTCCCGCATACTCCGGTAGCTCGACGATCCAAGTGCAAGCTTCAAACAAGCTCCACGCTCCAAGCTCCATAGCCGCGAGCAAGACAAGAGAAGAGAAGAGAAGAGAAGAAGAGAGGAGAAGATGGAGAGCTTCTCCACCCCATGTCCGTCACCCTCACACACTCACTGCCTCACACTCCCTCTCTCAAGCACAAGCTCAAGCAAGCAAGAACATGAAGAAGAAGAAGAAGAGGAGAGCCACTTTTTGCCACACACAAGAATGAGCTTCTCATTCACTTTTCAACTTTATATACAAAACCCTAAATCCATTTTGGGCGGTCATCCCCTTTTCCCTTTTTTACATGGCCGGCCGTGGCCTAGGCTCTTTTTCCATTGTCCTTCTATCTTCCTAGCTTCCTTTCCACCGCCCATCTATATTTACAAATTGCACGGGTGAGAGCCCGGGTGAGAGCCCGGGGCTCGTGTAGGCTACACTAACTCAGATTATGTAGGACATGCAAATAGTAGGGATTCCACCTTTGGCTATATTTGCACTTTTGCTAGAGCTTTTGTTTCTTGGATGTCTAGGGTGTAGAAATGCATTGCCTTGTCTATTACTGAGGCCAATGAGTATATTGTAGCCTCATTGAGGCTTTCAAGGAGGCCCTATGGTTAGGCCATATGGTTGCAAACCTTGGTATTACTTTTGTGACTCCTACTTTGCATTTAGATTCTATCGATGCCATCTAGTTCATCTAGTATTTCATGCAATGACCAAGCACATTGAGGTATGCTATCACTTCATCAAAGTGGTGATTGAGGACAAGCACATAGAGCTTGTTAAGATATCTACAAATGAGAATCTTATTGATCTACTCACTAAAAGTCTCCTAGTAGAACATTATGCCTTACTTAGGAAGATGATGGGCCTAGGATGAGATGATGTCTTTCCTCATCCAATTGTACTCATATGTACATGTTGTACTTTTCTCCTCACTCGCGACACATTCACCTTTAAGGGGAAGGTTGTTGGTGATTAAAGGCCATTTATGTCTAGCCGCCTATATTTATGGTGTACTTAATATCCACACACAAGTACATAGCAAGCTAAAGTTTCCCATCATTATCATCTTTATTTTTATTCTTTACTATGATAGAATAATAAAATGAAGGTAGCTCACACATTGCAATGGTTGAAAGTTCCCATATACCGGCCTTCCTCTCTTGAGTTCAAACCTCCATAGCCATTTCTCTTATTTCCACTTGTGTTCTTCTTCCCTCTCACTCTTTCTCACCCTTTCATATAAATCCATTTTTTCTCACATATAGTAGTTTTGAGTGAGAAATTAAACTTTGGTAGAGATAGAGGTTGTTGCAGACTTGATAGCCATCGTCACCTGTTTAGTGTTTTCTTTTTTGGTTGAAGAACCTGGATTACTAGTTTCCATTTCTCCCACTAGACTTTGAGGAGTCTGTTTAGCACTCATGTACTCACCTTGCCAACAATTCTAGTAATTGCATCTACTAAGATAGTAGTTGGAATTGGTTGTGATATAAGAGAAGTCTATTATCTAAGCCTTGGTAACTAGGCCCTCTTTTACATAGTAGTTTTGAGCATGCAATAGGGCCTTATGCCTCCATTGTGGCTTCACATTGACTTTCATGTGATACTATTGACAAAGGGGTCTTGGTTGCATGGTTGGGGATACACTTGTTTCCTCTTGGTGCAAAAGTAAATGTGGTTTCAGCACTAGCCACTTAGTATTTCCTTTTTTCAATAGGAGAACTTGCTTATTAGCTTTTGTTTCTCCATTGGGATTTGATGAGTTTTTTCAACACTTACCCTTGCAATCAGTTGTCGTAGATCTTGAGGCGATCTTCCATTCCTTCTTCTAGGCATGGGCTAGGTCTCCTTTACACGACATGGTAATAATTTTGACATTGGGTAGCCTAAGATGGATTCTTTATACATCAAAATCAATGTTGCACTTACCCAGTTGAACATGCCAAGTACTATCTCCTTCCCAGCATCATCTCTATTAGAGAGTACAAAAAACATCAAAGATATGATTTTAGTCTCATTAAGAGCTTACACTTATTTAGCAAGGAGTGGGGTTTTCCACCATATGGGTTGATAGTTGTAGTGGTGAACACTAGTTTAGGTTGTCCAATTTTGATCCATTTACCATATTTTAATATGTTGAAATTGAAGACTCCATCTATGAGAGCATCAAGAGTATGCTATTTTTTTAAATCAATTTGAGGACAAGAAGATAGCACTGGTTCTTCATGTTTGAAGTAAACAATTATGATATTAATTTTCATGTCAATTGCATTGGGAAGTGGCATGGGTTGCTCATGCTATGGATGCTTAAGCAAATAGTTGTTTTTTATGTGATTATCATGAATTAACTGATCCCTCACCTTCTAGAATCTTCAATTTCCTATTTTTCATTTTGTTTATCTCTTGCATATGACCTCTTATCAAGTAGAGAATACAATGTTACCTCTCTCAAAGTCTTGTTGTTTGATGTGTTTGCCAAACTAAGTCTTTTGATGCACACTCTCGTAGATTGGAGCATATATGGACATTAGGCAAGTGTCCAAAAACCATTCAAGATTTACGAGTAGCTTGATTTAAGATTCATTGTCCTCTCAATATTCTTGCATTCTTGTTCATAGATTGGGGAATGTTAAAATTACATGGCATAGCGGATAGAATTTGAGCAAGGAGTAGAGTAAATATGAGAAGAACAGACATTGCTTTAATTTCAAGCGAATTGATACAAGGATGGCTCTGTCCAACCATGTGTTTCCACCATGAAGCTTAGATGGTGATTCAAACAGATGATAGCTAAAGAGCTTAAGGGTAGTTGGAAGAACTATGATTGGGTGAAAGATAGATTGAGGATGGATTAAGAGGGGTCTTCCTTTTGTAGCCCGAGAAGGTATTCTGGTGGACATGCCCAACCACATTATGAACCTTCCCTAGTTGACTAGGAAATATTTAAGGGAAAATCCCACTTATTGTCAGGCCAAGGACACTGCTCTTAGACCCTCGTCAAGGGGGCTACTAGTCCCCCTTGAGACCCCCCAGCTAGGGGTTGCTTTTGTGGCCCCCCAGACTCCAAAATAGGGGCCCTTGGTGATAACTCCCACACCTTGCAACGTGATGCATTGTGCCTCAAGTTGCTAGCAATATAACTACTCTATCCAACCCAAAGGCAAGATCCACAAAGGTCACCTCTTTGCCATTCAATCACATAGACCTCATCTGACACATAGAAGTCAGAATCCACCCAATCTCCATGCTCACACATGGCTTCTTCTAATAATGGGAGTCTTACAACTTAGAGCACCATGGATCATTGGTGGCACCTTACGAGAGGGTGGGACATTGAGCATATCTAACACCCCCCCCTCAATGTTCACCCGCAGGATTCTTGGCCCAACACTGAGCCTCTGAAGATGAATTTGAAGGAGATCCTTCATAAGAGCTTTGGTAAATATATATGTTCCATTCTCCTCCATTAGACAGTAGACCAAGTCTACTATCCCATAGTCGATTAAGTCACACACATAGTGATACTAGATCTCAATGTGTTTCGTGTGTCCATGAAAAACTGGATTTTTGGCAATGGCAATGCAACTCTAATTGCCACATCTTAGTACTATTGGATCTACATTCTATACTCCTGTATACCATAGGATCCTCCTTAACCATATTATATCACATATAGCAAAGTAAGCTACATATTGTACCATGCTTTGGTAGAAGACAATGCCATAATTAGTTGCTTCTTACTCATCATCAAAGAGAAGATTCGTGAATCTAAAGAGAAACAATATCCAAAAAATTATTTTCTAAAATCATTGTCACCTACCTAATCTAAGTCACAGTTCCCCGTAAGAGCACTTTTAGGACTGTATGTGATACCATAGTCAACAATTCCTTTTAAGTATCTAAGCACCCATATCCCAACTTTCCAATGACTTTCTTGTGGATTATTTGAGAACCTACTCAAAATACCAATAGCAAAACCTATATCTGGCCTAGTATTACACAAGCAGATGAGGCCTACACCTCCCAATGTCTACTAGTATTGATGTATCCTCAATGGATAGCTTCACATTGACATCCATAGGTATATTTATCTCCTTACACATAGTCGTGTCAAATTCTTATAAGATCTTCCATGCATACTTCTTTTGAGAGATGAAGATTTTGCTAGGAAGACTTCAATCCCCAAACAATGTTGCAACAAGCCCAAGTTTGTCATTTCAAACTCAAAGCTTAAAGCCTTTTGAGTTTGATGGATCATATCTTCATAGTCACCTATAATAAGAAGGTCATTCACACATAGGACAATCACTACGGACTTTTCGCTATTCATGTAAACATACAAGTTTGCATATGAGGCACATCTTTTGAAACTTAAACCTAGAAAGAATTTATCTATTTGTTGGTACCATGCTTTAAGGGCTTATTTCAGCCCATACAATGCCTTCTTCAGCTTACAAACTTTGTTCTCAGAATGCGGGGCCTCAAATCTTGGTGGCTGAGCCACCTACATCTCCTCCTTGAAGTCACCATTCAAAAATGTTGTATTTGACATCCATTTGGTAAACTGGCCACTTCTTATGAGTAGCCACCACTGCAAGTACTATGCAAACAATGGTCATTCTAGTAGTTGGAGCAATTGATTCTTGAAAATCAAATCCTTTAACTTGTGAAAGTCATTGTGTAACTAATCTAACTTTGTACTTTTCTAAGCTGGTATCAGCCTTGTACTCTACCTTCCAAACCCACTTGGTGCCAATAATATTCCTCTTTTTTGGCTCGTCCATTAACTCTGTAACGTGTCCGCTCGTCCACTTGGGGGACACGTCTTAGCAGCCCATCGGGAAGAGAGTCTAGAAAGCGCCACCTGGCACTCCCAAGGAATGTCACACGGTTTGCGATCTAGGTCTTCTTGAGTCTGCCCCGAGCAAAAATATCTTACCGTTCCCACTTAGGACTGACCTAAAGTCAGGGTTTTTTTCCTATCAGCAAAGTCTCTAGGAAGTAGCTAGCGTCGAGCTCCAGATGACCCACTTTGAGTAGGAACAACAGAGTCAAATAGGATTTATGCTGCACTTGGTACATGGAGAATGGGAAACGAGAGCGATGCGAAGCTCGACCTCTCTGCCCATAAGGCATAGTCATGTTCCGCTCCCCTAAAACAACATAAATCGGGATTCTAACTCTACTGACTCAGGGTCTTCACAGTATCATTTTCACATCTTTTGAGAAAAGTTCCCAGCTAACCGGGACTACCCTTCCGTAGGACGGACCCAAGTCACATCCACCGCACTTTCCTCGGTTTGCTTAGTTATCTAATTACCTACCACATTATGTTTGACATGCAAAAGCAGGTTCCTTAATTAATCAATTCAAACACAATTTTCTTCACGTAACTTAGGCACTGACGCAAAAAACAATGTCAAGCAAGTTCCTTTTTCAAATATCTAATCTTTATTTATCATAGTCCCAGAATACATCAAGTATCATGCCTGAAGGCTATCCCAGCAATCAATAGGATTGCTGCTCCAAGTTCCCCCCATAGACTAGTACACGGGCCTCCAAATCCCATCTCGAGTCACGTCGGCCTCTTGTGTGGGATCCAGAGGCAAGGAATTTACAGCCAAAGCCTCCCGTGGCACCCAAGCGTCCTCTCATTTCGAGCAGTACCCACAGAGAGACCTCTTGCGACGGATTCGGTCTATATACTCGACACAGCTAAAAAACCCCTTGGATAGGGCCAGGCAGATAGTCGAAGGTAACTGAACCTACCTCTCCCTCTAGGCTTTTAACCTGAAGCATTAAGTGTTTTGCCTTGAATTAGTTCCTTGAGCAAAGAAGTTCAAACAATGTACCGAAGTGTACAATCATGATCATTTCAGATGTCGTTTATATGACCAACTGCTAAGGTGTGATTCCTTCTTCCTGAATGCTCCCAGCATTCGATCCTGGATCGTTTGTGACTTGGCGAGATTCCAAGGGCTTGGCAAGCTAGGTTGCTTGTTTCCCTTTTTTTTTGGGTTAGGGTTTGTAGGTAGTTCAAGATCTCAAGTAGTCTAACCTAAGGGCAAACAATCCATAGTGTCCTACTAGATTGAGGAGTCTCTTTCAAGTCGAGAGGCCTACATGGTGAGAAGAACCACAAAAAGAAAAGTGTGCCCTCAAGATAGTCTCAAACAAATATGGGTAAGGAAGAATAGAGATCATATGAGAGCATACATATTGGTTGTGTACCCAGAAGAGATGAACTTCCTTCAATTAGTTATTGACTCCTCCTAGGTCTTCTTTTCCTCCTTTAGTGTGAATAACAACTAGCCTACTACTTCACACTTCTCCTCTCCTCTCTCTCCTCTCTATTCTCCTCTTGTGCACAATTCTAATTTATGCAATTGGGTCATCAATTTGTGGTTTAATTTTCTATTCAACAACGTTGATATTAGAGTAGAGGTTTAATTTGGTGGAGTCATCGTTATCAATCCATGGGTTCCATACATGCATAAGAATCATCATCATCATCAACAATTCCTTCTTTTATCTATCAATTCAAGTCATTGTTCCAAACTTCTCTCTCATATTTAACTCGGGACTGCACTCCTCTTCCCAAGACAAACAAACATCCTTTACATTCATAAAATCAAAGGCTTATCTCAAGCCTAGTAATCAAGTTTATATGGGGGGATTGATTTCATAACTATCCACATTGAAGAGGGAGGTATAAAGTCCCTTTCAATTATAAAAATATTTTGTTTAAAAGTAAGAGCAACCAATGTAGATGTACTCTATGTGATTTAGCCAAATAGGGAGGGGTTTATCATTTTCAAACCCTCTCCTACAACCATCAATACTCATGCTATCAAATTATTTCTAAATACACAACCTTTCACATAGAGGGTGCGGGAATTATAAGTACTGTGTGATGCGATTTAAAACTCCCCCGAACATTCCTATGATCTTTTTAACGCACATCGTTCAATTTTAGTAAATTCTCAATGGGATTGTCTACCCTATGCGAATCTATATCATGTGGAAACGAAAAGGGTGAATTTGATGGAACCTGAACTTCCACGGGAGGGGTATTATCGGCTTTCGTGCTTTGGGTGGGGACTCCAACATGTGCCCCTCTTACTCCTGTGTGTGCTCCTCTCGTGTGGCACTTTGGGGCCATCGCAATCGGGGCTTGGGCAAGTGGAGGGTGTGCGAACTTTTGTTGCAAGCTGATAGTTTTCCCTTCCCACAAGGAACTCCCTTCAGAGACCACTTGTGCCCCCTTTCTCGATCCGCGGGTGAAGTACCCTTAAGGAGGCACTCTTGAGGAAGCTTCTAGAAGCTTTT
This sequence comes from Lygodium microphyllum, assembly GCF_053477565.2. Lineage (NCBI taxonomy): Eukaryota > Viridiplantae > Streptophyta > Polypodiopsida > Schizaeales > Lygodiaceae > Lygodium > Lygodium microphyllum. Next base: position 61,931,630 of record NC_141135.1, read on the forward strand.
TTTTAATTTTGTTTCCTGCCTTCTGACAGGGGGCGTTGTGCTGAAGATGGGGAGGAGGACGAGAATGATGATGATGATCAGGTGGGGGGGAGCATCCTGGCGGCTTGGTGGAGTAGGGGAGGAGCTGGCGGCGTTGCTCTTGCAGATCACCAGGGGGGGAGAGAGATGGCCGTTAATGGCCGCCACCCCTTCCACCTGGGAGCTGCATGCCCCCCTCTCTCTCCTTACTCCCTCTCTCTTTGTCTCTCCTTGCCATATAGTCGCCAGGGGGAGAGAGGGAGAGAGTAAAAAATTTTAAAAAAATTTGAAAAAAAAGGGGGGGCTTTCATGGGGGAGGCACGGGGGGGGGGGGGAAATATTACTTCCTCTCCCCCTTAGAGGAATCGAGATGTCCTCATCTTGAGAAGACCTGGGGGTATTGTTGGTTGAGAGTATTTTTGTCCATCCAGGTGGCATCCTCTTCTGGATAATCTTTCGACTAGATGAGGTATTCTCTCAAGGTCCTTAATCTCAAATGCCTCTCCCTAACATCTAGGATTCTATCAGGCCGTAGCTCAAGGACTCCTTGGCTAGGCATTACAATTTGCTGATCATCAAGTACATGATTCGGATTAGGTAGATACTTTTTCAATAGGCTAATGTGGAATACATTATGAATCTTTAGAGTTGCAGGCAGTTGTAGTTTGTAAGCATTAGGCCCTAGGCACTTGGTGATCTTATAAGGTCCACAATACCTTGAACTTAGCTTCTTGTACTCTCCCAAGGACAATGAAATCTTTTTAGGGCGTATACGGATGAAGACCATATCACCTTCAACGAAGGATCTGTCTTGTCATTTCAAGTCAGCGTAGGCCTTCTATCTATCCTTAGCAGCCTGAATGTCTTGTCTTATTGATTCGATTTGATCGTCCATGTCTTCCAGCATCTGCCTTGAAGCTTCTACCCTCAAAGTTGGATCCGATAAGTTCAAAGGGGTACAACAATCGCGCCCATACAATGCTTGAAAGGAGTCATTTGAATACTCTATTGGTAAGAAGCATTGTGGGAAAACTCAACCAGTAGAAAGTATTGAATCCACTTTTTGGGTTTGCAACAGTAGTATGCCCTGAGCATATCTTCAATGACTTGATTGACTCATTCTGTTTGACCATTAGTTTGGGGATGGTAAGTTGTACTGAAATAGAGTTGAGTTCCAATAGCCTCAAAGATATCCCTCTAGAAGTGTGATGTGAAGAGAGAGTCACGATCAATAATGATTCTTCTCGGTAACCCATGAAGTTTGAATATTTCCTTGATGAATAATCTTGCGATGTCTGAAGCTTTATAGTTCGTCTTGACAGGGATGAGACGTGCGACCTTGGTGAGCATATCTACTACAACCATAATAGAGTTATATCCTCCCTGAACTTGGGATAAGCCAAAATGAAGTCCATACTAATGAATTCCCATTTCATTTAGGGAATGCCAAGTGGTTGCAATTTCCCAGGCATTTTAACATGTTCTGCCTTAATGCGTTGACAAGACAAGCATTCCGTGACATATTTGAGTACGTCTCCCTTGAGTCTTTCCCAATAATAGCTCTTTTTGACAGCATTAAGGGTCTTGGCATAACCAAGATGTCCTGAGAAAGGGGAGTCATGGGCTTCCTAGAGTATCTTCTGCTTGAGAGTTTGGCTTACAGGGATACATAATCTTGCTCTAAAGTAGACAAGCCCACTATTGATGGAAATTCTTGATACTTCGTCTTTAGCTTCGGGTCTTGATCCTTGATGGGGATCTCCCTTAGCATTTTCTGATAGACTGGATCATGCTATGCCCCCTCTTTTTCTAGCTCAAGAATCAGGTTGTTTGGCATTGATACCTTTGTGGCTAGAGACCTTGCTATTGATGGGTCTTGCAAAATAAGAGAATTTACAAATACCTTGCGAGGATTGAGTGCATCGGCAACTACATTCTCTTTTCCAGGCCTATATCTGATTTCAAAATCGTATTCTTCTAGCACTTCGATCCATCGACATTGCCTCATATTAAGCTCATTCTGGGTGAAGTTCCATTTAAGACTCTTGTGGTCCGTTACTAAGGAAAATTTGTTACCTAGCAAGTAATGTCTCCAAAGTTTGAGAGCATGGATGACATCCAACAGCTCCAGGTCGTGGGTAGCATAATTCCTTTCATGGCTCTTCAATTTTTTTGAAGAATATGCTATGGGGTGACCTTCTTGCATAAGTACACATCCTAAAGCAAGTGCACTAGCATCAGTTACTACTTCAAACTCCTTACTAAGATTAGGAAGTTTCAGGATGGGTGCTGATACTAAGCTTTGCTTTAGTTTGTTAAAGCTGGTCTGTTCAACAGGTGGCCATACAATTGCTACTTGCTTCTTTAGTAGATTAGTCAGAGGTGCTAAAATCAAAGCATAATCTTTGATGAAAATTCTGTATCATCTTGTCAACCCAAGAAAACTTCTTATTTCTTTGACAGAAGTTGGTGTTGGCCATTTGAGAACGTCTCTGACCTTAGCTAGATCTACTGAAATTCCTTCTGTTGATACAATGAATCCCAAATATTCAATATGTCGCTTGAAAAATGCACACTTCTTCTTCTTGGCATAAATCTTGTGTGCTCTCATTGTTTCAAGAACAATGAGAAGCTGGGGTTCATGATCCTCTCCCTGTTTTGAGTAGACTAGGGTATCGTCAAAGAAGACGAGTATGAAGTCATCAAGATAGGGCCTAAAGATATTCTGCATTAACTTGTTGAAGGTAGCAGGAGCATTCATCAGCCTGAATGACATCACTAGGAATTCGAAGTGTCCATACCTTGTACTGAATGCAGTCTTCGAAATATCTTCTTCTTTGATCCTTATCTGATAATATCCAGATCTGAGATCTATCTTTGAGAATACCTTCGCTCCTTAAAGACGGTCAAGTAATTCATCTATTCTTGGAATGGGGTATTTATTTTTTATGGTTGCTTGATTCGACCCTCTGTAGTCAATGCATAGGTGAAGAGTTCCATCTTTCTTCTTTTGGAACAACACTGGAGCTCCCCATGGAGAATTGCTAGGATGGATGTAGCCTTGGTCTAACAGTTGCTTGAGTTTCTCTTTCAGTTTGATAGCTTTTAGAATGGACATCTTATACAGCCTCCTTTTGCAACCGGTGCAGCTCCTGGCACAAGTTTGATTTCATGGTCGACTTCCCTTTGGGGAGGAAGTTCCATCAGATCTTCAGGGAATATGCATGTGTATTCCTTTAACCATCAAGGTTCTTCTCTAGATTCCTGATTCTGATCTAGCTTATTCAGTTTAATGAGATGGACAGGTAGGCCTTTTTGAACACCTTTATTATCCGTGTTGCTTTTGCCATGTATTTTTGGCTTACCAGCCTCACGTTGAGTTGTGACTAGTTCCCCTTCAAAATTTTGGAAGGAGACTTGGCCCTTCCCACAGTGGATGTGGGCATCATTGGGTATTAGCCAATCCATTCCAAGTAAACATTCATGGACACCTAGGTTCATTACCCTGAATCTCACAAAAGTTGGCTTCCCACCTAGTAGGAATTTCACCTTAGCAGTTTGCATAGTACAAGTGACCTCACGACCATTTGCTAATTCCACAAGTAAAGTAGGTGCATCTATTGTGGCTATCCCTAATCTCTTTGCACAGATTGGTGAGATGAAGAAATGTGTACTGCCACAATCAATTAGGGTTTTGAAGCTTTTACCTTGATATTCTGATGGAGTTTGGATCACCGAGAATCGACGATTTGGACCCTTCTTATGAAGAGTGGCGTGAATTGTTGCCCTCTCAATGTCAACATCCATGGATGGATCTTCTTCATTGTCTAGCTCCTTGTTGGAAACACTGGAGGTTCTCCCTTTGGCCATAACGGTGGTTCCTTGGCCAATAGTGGCTCTATTTTGACCTTGGAATTGCCCTTGGCGATGCCCTCTGTTGAGATATCGAGCTCCACTCGTGATACGCCAGGGTGACCGTTGTGTATTTATGTCACCGACTTGTCAGTTGCAGACGCGGTTGGTACACCGCCCATGAATAATAGCTACATGATAGCTATCCTTATCTACTCTAGTTCGTGGCTCAGTTAGTATGCCACCTTAGTTAGTTGAGTTTGGTTTGAGACCCATATAGAGGGTTCTTCTATTTCTTTGTACTTGAGGTCTTTTGGCTTACACAACTAAGAAGAGAAAAACTGTTTTCAGCCTCCACCTTTGTGTGTATTCCCCCATTGTGCAAGCAAGAAAGCTTCAAGCGAGACTCCTTCCTTCTCTCCCACAATCTTGACATGGTATCAGAGCCTTGTTCGTAGTAAGGAGCTCAAGAAAGCAAGCCAAGCTCACGGTGTTCTGGTAAGAGGAGCAGTGTTGCTTTCATTTTCTGTTTTGGGAGCAGATCTCTACAGGTAGCACAGCCGGAAAGTGCAGGAGTGCATTGTCTCAGGTTGAGACGCCCTTCGCGGTGAAGCAAGAGGGCAGTATATGCTGCGGGTAAGGGCTTTAGCCCTTGGCGACCTAGTTTTTTTTATTTGAGGCCATTTCGGGGCCTGTTTTGGAGGCGGAAGTTTTCTGCACGCACTAAGGAAAAGGCCCAGTTTTATGTTGTGCAGCCACTGTTCTACAGGTCGGTGAATAGTTACTGTAAAAATTGCATTGTATGCTTGTGCGCACAGACATTGGGAGTTACAGAATCATCCCTGTTGCTTGTTGATGCAAAATCGTCACTAGGAAGTGACTGTGTGGTCAAATACCACTTTCGCCAGTTTTGCAGATTTTTCCTTGTGAGGGTGAAGCTGTGGTTTTTGCAGTGACAGAATTTTTTGCAGTCTTCTGTAATGGCATCTGATTCTCTTTCACAGATTGTCACTGAAAAGCTTGACAAGAACAACTTCCAAGCATGGAAGTTTAGAATGACGAATTTCCTTATGGGAAAAGGATATTGGGAATTTGTTGCAGGAAATGAAGAAGAACCAGTTCTTCTTGATGTTCCCAATCAACAGCAAATGCAGGCATTTAAAGCATGGCATGAGAGAGCCAGGAAAGTTATGTATTGGCTGTCTATCAGCATTTCAGACTCTATGATTGTGCATATTCAGGATGCAAGTACGCCAAAGGAGGCATGGGATACTTTGTCAAAAATGTATAGCACAAATACGCAAGCCAGGAAAATGCAGCTCAAGCAAGAGTTGCACAATGTGCAAAGAGAAAATATGAGCATCAACGACTACCACATGAAGGTGAAGAAGATTGCAGATGCACTTGCTTCCATTGGGTCACCAGTGGAAGATGATGATTTAGTTTCTGTGACCTTGAATGGTCTAGGAAAGGATTATGCACAGTTTCGGACATCCATTTCAATTCATGAAAGATTTCCTGATTTTGAGGAGCTAATTGCTCTTCTAATTTCTGAGGAGCAAAGAAATGGTGGTGCATCTTCTTCAGGAGGAACTTCAAAAGAAGCTGTCTTCTACTCAAATGCTGGAAGAGGTAGAGGCAAAGGTAGAGGAGGCCGATATGGAGGCCGTGGTAGAAATCAGAATATGCAGCAAACTCAAGAAAACCAGTCCTATGGAGGAGGACGTGGTCACTCTAGAGGCAGGGGGAGCCAAAGAGGTCGTGGTGGATGGCAAAGAGGCCAAAATGCAAACAGTAATGTTGAATGCTACTATTGTAGTAAAATGGGTCATATGGCTAAAGACTGCTATAAAAAGTAGAATGACATCATGAATGGAAAACTGCAACAAGAAAATTATGCATCCTCTAGTAGACAGGGTGATGACAGAAATGAGTATCTGTTTATGGTGCAGCACATGAACAACTCTGTGACAAATGCAGAAGAAAGCAATGATGTATGGTATGTTGACTCAGGTGCATCAAACCACATGACAGGTCATGCAGAATGGATGGAGGATGCAAGGAAAATGGAAAAACTAGGATTTGTGGAGACTGGTGATGATACTGCACATCCTATTGTGCAAATTGGAAAAATTCCCTTGTCTATGCAGGATGGGAAAAAGAAATACATGTCCGATGTATTTCATGTCCCGAATATCACCAAGAATCTGGTTTCTGTTGGTCAAATGGTTGAACAGGGCTTGCAAGTCAAATTTAATCTTCATGGATGCTTTGTTGAGGATATGAAAAAATAAGGTCGCTTGATAGCAAAAGGAAAGAAGAAGGGCAGAATGTTTACATTGGATGCAGACATGTCTGAATTGAGTGCAGCAATGTTTGCACATGGGACCGGTGTAGTTGTAGATATTGATATCTGGCATAAACGCATTGGTCATGTTAATGTACAGCGACTTAAATCAATGCAGGCCCAAAATATTGTTGCAGGTTTGCCGAAATTCAAGGTTGCAGAAATGCATAAGGTATGTGAAGCCTGTCAGTTTGGAAAACGGGCAAGGAAACCATTTCCTAGACATGTTCAAGAGAGTAAGAAGCCATTGGAATTAATCCACTCTGATGTGTGGACAACTAAAGCTGCATCTCTTGGAGGCTGTCATTATTTTGTCAGTTTTATTGATGACTATAGCAGAAAAGTTTGGGTGTATTTTATGAAAAAGAAAGTGAAGTTTTTGGGCATTTCAAAACTCTTAAAGCTATGGTTGAAAAAGAAACAGGCTTGCAGATAAAATGCTTAAGGTCAGATGGAGGGGGAGAGTACCTCTCAAATGAGTTTGCAAGGTTCCTGCAGGAGCATGGCATAAAGCAGCAATATTCATGCAGTCATACCCCACAACAAAATGGAATTGCAGAAAGGAAAAACAAGCATATTGGAGAGGTATCTCGTGCCATGCTCAATGAAAAAGACTTGCCAGATTTTTATTGGGCTGAAGAAGTTGCTACAGCAGTCTACATAATGAAAAGGACTCCCACTGCAGCAATACATGGAATGACTCTAGAGAAGAGGTATACTGGTAGGAAACCAGATATTTCTCATTTGAAAATTTTTGGTTGCATTGCCTATGTACATGTGCCAGATGAGTTGAGAACCAAGTTGGATCCAAAAGATGAGAAGTGCATCTTTATTGGTTACTCTCTGCAGCGAAAAGGGTATAGATGCTATAACCCTTCTACTCATAAGTTTACAGTGAGCAGAGATGTTGTTTTTTATGAGATGAGTAGCTGGTATAAACCAGTAAATGTGATTGATGATGTAGATGCACAAAATGGTAATGCTGCACAGAATTCACAGTAGCAGTCACAAAATATTAGTGGACCTGGAGCGTCCTCTAGCAGTGGTTCACATTCTTCGCCATGGACAGGCAGATTGAGATCAGGAGAATCTTCTCAAAGTAATGCAGATAGTGGTATGCATGTATCACGAAAAGGAAAAGAGAAGGTTGATCAGCCCATGTTTGATGTGAATGCAGGTCACTCTTATGTGGATGGTGAATCCAGTGGCTCAAAACAGAGCATTGATGATCAATTGGGTATTCCTTCTATTGTTACACCTGGAGTAAGGAAGACCAGGGATGTTTTGAGAGCACCTGGGAGTGAACCTACTTTGCGTAGGTCTACGAGAGCTAGGTATCCTATGGATAGGCTGAAATATGATGGATTTACAGCCATTCACTATGCATATATGGTTAAAGTGATACAGGAACCAGAACCCACTTCTTTTGAGAAAGCCATGGGAAAAGAAAAATGGGAGAAAGCCATGGATGAAGAAATGGATGCCTTGGAAGCAAATGCTACATGGGAATTGGTACCTTTGCCTAAAGGTAAAAATGTAATTGGCTGTAAGTGGGTTTATAAGGTGAAGCACAATGCAGATGGTTCTGTGAATAGATACAAGGCAAGATTAGTAGTCAAGGGGTATGCACAAACATATGGCATTGACTATGAAGAAACATTCAGTCCGGTTGCAAGGATGGCAACCGTAAGAGCAGTCATTGCTATGGCTGCATCAAAGGGATGGTCTTTACATCAGATGGATGTAAAGAATGCCTTCTTGCATGGTGATTTGCAAGAAGAGGTCTATATGGAGCAACCACCAGGTTATGTGCATGCTGTTCATCCTGAGTTTGTTTGCAGGTTGAAGAAAGCCTTGTATGGCTTGAAGCAAGCACCTAGAGCATGGTCTGACAAGATAGGACAGTATCTTGTCACTATTGGCTTTCAGATTTCCAAGGCAGATTTCTCACTTTATGTGAGAAAAACATAGAAAGGTATTATGCTACTTGTCATTTATGTTGATGATTTGATTATGACAGGTGACAGTGATGAAGATATCCTTCATGTGAAAATGCTATTGAAGCAGAAGTTTGAGATGAAGGATTTGGGAGAGCTGCGTTATTTCTTGGGCATTGAGGTGATTAGATCACCAAGTGGGATTCAGCTCTTTCAGAGGCAGTATGGATTGGACATGCTGTCCAAATATGGGATGACAGGCTGTAAGCCTATTTCAGTTCCTTTGGAGCAGAATGTGAAGCTGAGCACAGATGCAGGTGAGCTTCTAGAAGACCCTACTATGTACAGACGCATAGTAGAAAGTTTGATTTATATGACTATTACCAGGCCAGATTTGAGCTATGCTGTTGGATTGGTAAGTCAGTTTATGCAGGCTCCAAGGAAACCACATTTGGATGCGGCTAGACGCATACTGAGGTATGTGAAGTCCACATTGCAGTATGGACTATTTTATGAGACTGGGGTTCAGATACAGTTGCATGGATACACTAATGCTGATTGGGCTGGTAGTATTTTTGATAGACGATCTACCAGTGGATATGTGTTCTCTTTTGGGAGTGCTGCAGTCACTTGGAGCAGCAAGAAACAGCCTACAGTTGCCTTGTCGAGCACAGAGGCTGAGTACAGGGGTGCAGCAATGGCTACATGTGAGGTAGCTTGGTTGCATAAGCTACTTTATGATATGCATCAGTCTACAGATGGACCAGTTGTCATTTATTGTGACAACATGAGTAGTATACACTTGGCAAATAACCCAGTCTATCATGCTAGAACAAAGCACATTGAGGTGCATTATCACTATGTGCGAGAGAGGGTTTTACTAGGTCTTATTGATCTAGTTTATGTCAGCACAGAGGATCAGGTAGCTAACATATTCACGAAGGCATTGGGCGCAGAGAAGCTGCGCAAGTTCAGAGACCTGCTTGGTGTGCAGGAATTGGGATTGAGCTCGAGGGGGAGTGTTGAGATATCGAGCTCCACTCGTGATACGCCAGGGTGACCGTTGTGTATTTATGTCACCGACTTGTCAGTTGCAGACGCGGTTGGTACACCACCCATGAATAATAGCTACATGATAGCTATCCTTATCTACTCTAGTTCGTGGCTCAGTTAGTATGCCACCTTAGTTAGTTGAGTTTGGTTTGAGACCCATATAGAGGGTTCTTCTATTTCTTTGTACTTGAGTTCTTTTGGCTTACACAACTAAGAAGAGAAAGACTGTTTTCAGCCTCCACCTTTGTGTGTATTCCCCCATTGTGCAAGCAAGAAAGCTTCAAGCGAGACTCCTTCCTTCTCTCCCACAATCTTGACACCCTCTGCCAAGCTTGGGACACTCCCTCTTGAAGTGTCCAGGCTCGTTGCAATGGAAGCAACGTGGGTTGCAATCATTGCTTTGTGTTGGAACAAAGTTGTTGACAGTATTGGCCCTGGATTTCTTTCTTTGGCCCTGGTTCTGCCCATGTGCTCTCTTAGTCTGAGCCTTAGACATGTCCTTATTCTGATCTTTGTAAGGCCAAATCCTATTGTTACTTGGTTGGGTCTGCACCTCCTATATTATTGGAGCAGCTTGAATGAGTGCATCTTGTAGGTACATTGGGCGCATTGATTCCAATCGAGTGTTTATAGGTGGATTACACACAACACAGAATTTTGACACCTATTGTGTCATATCCATAGGGGGTGCATACTTTAGGAGTGAAACGAACTTCGAATATATGCTTCAAGGGGTAATCCTAGCTGCTTCAAGTCATAGAATTCATTCATCTTTTGTGTGAGGTAGGCAGATGGCACATACCTCCCTCGCATAGCTTCCTTAAGCTTATCCCAAGTGACTGTCCCCTCCGAGATTGCTTGGTCTCTGCACCACTGCTTCCACCAAAGTCTCAGCTTGTAAGCTTAAGTTTGGCGAGCATGGCTTGCTTAGCAGGTGCAGTTCCTGTTGCCTCAAAATAGTCCTCCATGGACCCAATCCAGATCTCGGCATCGGCCTGAATAGTCCTTTCCTTGCCATCAAACTCGAGTGGCTTAATTTTTTGAGAAGGAATTTCTTCTCTTGAGCCACAGGTGGACTTAGTGCAGGAGTCAGATTTGGAACCTATGCTTAGGGTTGCGTCTGAACAATAAGATTCTTTATGTTAACATCTTATCATACGTTCCCATATTATGTTAATATGACTAGCACAGCTTTTTAGCTAAGTGATTTAATCACTTAACACCTCAGTTAACATTTATGATCAAGATAGATAATTGTAAAAATTCTAATTTATTCATGAAGGCATAACCCCTTGAGTACATTTATTTTGGATAAGTAGGACAGGCTGATTGATACATCAGTTTGGGGAAAATAGGATTGTGTTACAATCGGATACAAGGACGGAATAATAATATGGAGTGGGGTCATGGATTTTCAGGAAATGATAAGCCATAGGAAGCTTGAGGTATCCCTTCCTTTGATACCCGTTCTTCTCATAGCGCCCTAACATTTTGATTCTGTCAGCAGCAGAGATTACCCGGGTCACTTCTTCATAGGCAAACTTGTTCTACTTGAATTGCCGACTGCTAACATGCAAAGTTGAGTTTACGCAAGCTTCAACAAAGATGAACAGCTTTACGATCTTTAAATCCTCCATCCACTTGATTCTCTTCAAGTTGGTCTGAAGGTACGCGAGTCGGTGGGTTGCTATGTAGTATATTCCTGAGTCTCCCGTCCATCTCCGTTCCGCATACAGAGGCAAAGGATTATAGATGCGGTCCAAAATATTCATCATGTCAAGCCTCTGACGATAATTTGAAGAATGCATTGCAGTCATGAACATGACTTGGAACACCAAGAACTTGGTCCATGCTTTGTGGCTCTGCAACCCAGCATCCATAAGTGAGTAAAGAAATGTTTTCAATAGAAAACACTGCTCTATTCCACTCACCATCCCATGTTTATCCCCTTATTCCCTTTATTTTCCTCCATTAAGTTCCCTTATAATCTTTAGATCTCGTTGGTTCGCGCTCCGATACCAACTGTAACGTGTCTGCTCGTCCACTTGTGGAACATGTCTTAGCAGCCCATTAGGAAGAGAGTCTAGAAAGTGCCACCTGGCACTCGCAAGGAATGTCACATGGTTTGCGATCTAGGTCTTCCCGAGTCTACCCCAAGCGGAAGTATCAGGCCGTTCCCACTTAGGACCGACCTAAAGTCAGGGTTTCTTTCCTATCAGCAAAGTCTCTAGGAAGTAGCTAGCGTCAAGCTCCAGATGACCCACTTTGAGTAGGAACAACAGAGTCAAAGTGGATTTATGCTGCAGTTGGTTCATGGAGAATGGGAAATGAGAGGGATGCAAAGCTTGACCTCTCTACCCATAAGGCATAGTCCTATTCTGCTCCCCTAAAACAACATAAATCGAGATTCTAACTCTACTAACTCAGGGTCTTCACAGTATCATTTTCACGTCTTTTGAGAAAAGTTCCTAACTAACCGGGACCACCCTTCCGTAGGACGGACCCAAGTCACGTCCATTGCACTTTTCTCGGTTTGCTTAGTTATCTAATTACCTACCACATTATGTTTGACATGCAAAAGTAGCTTCCTTAATTAATCAATTTAAACACAATTTTATTCATGTAACTTAGACACTGACACAAAAAACAATGTCAAGCAAGTTTCTTTTTCAAATATCTAATCTTTATTTATCATAGTCCCAGAATACATCAAGTATCATGCCCGAAGGCTATCCCAGCAATCAACAAGATTGCTGCTCCAAGTTCCACCCGTAGACTAGTACATGGGCCTCGAGATCCCATCTCGAGTCACATCGGCCTCTTGTGCGAAATCCAAAGGCAAGGAATTTACAGCTAGAGCCTCCCCTAGCACCCAAGCATCCTCCCACTCCAAGCAGCACCCACAGAGAGACCTCTCGCGGCAGGTTTAGTCTATATACCCGGTGTGGCTAACAACCCCCTTGGATAGGGCCAGGCAGATAGTCGGAGGTAACTGAACCTGCCTCTCCCTCCAGGCTTTTTACTTGAAGCATTAAGTGTTTTGCCTTGAATTAGTTCCTTGAGTAAAGAAGTTTAAACAATGTACCTAAGTGTACAATCATGATCATTCCAGAGGTCGTTTGTATGACCAACTGCTAAGGTGTGATTCCTTCTTCCTGAATGCTCCCAGCATTTGATCTTGGATCGTTTGTGACTTGGCGAGATTCCAAGGGCTTGGCAAGCTAGGTTGCTTGTTTTCCTTTTTCTTTGGGTTAAGGTTTGTAGGTAGTTCAAGATATCAAGTAGTCTAAGCTAAGGGCAAACGATCCATAGTGTCCTACTAGATTGAGGAGTCTCGTTCAAGTCGAGAGGCCTACATGGTGAGAAGAACCACAAAAAGAAAAGTGTGCCCTCAAGATAGTCCCAAACAAATATGGGTAAGGAAGAATAGAGATCATATGAGAGCATACATGTTGATTGTGTACCCAGAAGAGATGAACTCCCTTCAATTAGTTATTGACTCCTCCTAGGTCTTCTTTTCCTCCTTTAGTGTGAATAACAACTAGCCTACTACTTCACACTTCTCCTCTCCTCTCTCTCCTCTCTATTCTCCTCTTGTGCTAGATGGTATGGCTTAGCGTATGAATAGGACTATCCGAGAGAGGGACCGCAGTATGCTTAGTCAAGTAGGCTTACCACAACACTTTTGGACTGAGGCAATCACTATTGCCATGCATCTCATTTAACATGTCACCTTGCAATGGTATTGACTTCTAGGTTGCAAAGGAGATATGGATAGGAAAGCCTCCCTCATATGATCATTTGCGTGTCTTTGGATGTGAGGCCTTCTGCCATGTGCCCAAGGGCAAACGCAATAAGCTAGATCCTAAAAGTGTGAAATGCATTTTCCTTGGCTATGGAGATGCAAGCGGTGAGATGGGATATCATCTTTGGGATCCATGCACATGAAAAGTGATCCACAGCCATTATATTGTGTTCCATGAGGATAAAATGCATATGCAACCTAAGAAAGTTGTGGAGATACATAGGGTTATCTTTCAGGAGGAGTCCCCCTACTCCCACAGAGCCAACTAAACAACCTACACCAGCAGAGCTAATCCTCATGGCCAAGATGTTAGACAAGATGTTAGATAGGATGATGGATAAGTAGAACAACCTACATTGAGGCACTCTATTAGAGATAGACGACCTCCTGAATGACTGTTATGAGTCCTCCATAAATTATATCTTGGTTATAGGTGTAGGAGAGTCTCTTACCTATGATGAGGCTATGCGTAGGGGTGACAGTCACTCCTGGGAGAGGGCTATGCAATCTAAGATTGACTCGTTGCATAAGATTTGTACATGGGATTTGGTTTCCTTGCCTCTAGTGGCAAGAGGACTTTGCCTTGCAAGTGGGTGTACAAGTTCAAAAGTACCCCTGGACACCCTAGGCTAGCATATAAGGCTAGATTGGTAGCAAAGGGTTTTAAGAAGGAGTATGGTGTTGACTTTGATGAGGTCTTCTCGCCGGTGATTAAGATTACCACTCTACGCTTAGTCTTGGCTTTGGCTTCCCAGCTTGACTTGGACTTGTATCAATTGGATGTCAAGACGACTTTCTTACATGGGGACTTGCATGATGAGATATACATGGAGTAGCCTAAGGGCTTTGCAGAGCTTGGCACGGAACACCTAGTGTGCAGATTGAGGAAGAGTCTTTATGGATTGAAGCAAGTAACTAAGGAATGGTACCACAAATTTGATGCATTCATGCAGTCACAGGGATACAACCATATGTGAAAAGTGTGGATCTAGAGCATGGCAGGAGCTATGGAGGACATAAGATGAAGACAAGACTCATGTTGACATAGACAAAGAGAGACCAATTGTCACACAAGTGAATTAGGTTCCAAGATGGAAGCTTGGACTCATAAAGACAATCTTTTGTAATGAACTGACAATGACAAAGACACTAAGTGAAAGTGCAAAGCATCATGATATTGTATTCATTCCATATAAAAGTGATAGTCAAGTATAATGCTTTATAGTAGCTGGGTAGGTAGCATTCTACACCACTGTGCTTATGGGATTTAGGATATCTCTTCCTAGAGCATACATCATTTGTCATTTCTCAACACCCCCCCTCAAATGTTGAGTTCCTACACTTGTTGGCTTTTCCCCCCCCTTCATGAGATGACATGGCCCGGGAGACTAGCTCATAGGCAACCTAGTCAAGTTAAAGCTTGAAACTTTACATCTTTGGCAAGGGTTTTTACAGAGAAAATCCACTAAGGGAAAAACATATGAAAGATACAATGAAATTTCTTTTAGAGTAATCTTCAGAATTGTTGATGGTAGCAAAAGTATCTTCTTCTTCTTCTTCATTCATGAATTGATTATGGTGGTGATCATGCTTCATGAATTGATTCTGGTGGTGATCATGCTGCATTTGCTGTGCTCTTTTCTTGTGGAAACATTCACTGGCTATATGGTTAGTCTTACCATAATAATGACATGTCATTCGATTTTTGTTGTTTGTGTTGAATCCTTGACCTTTTCCTTTGGGTCCAGCAGCTCCTTTGGCATATAAGAGATTTTCCATGGATGATGGGATACCATCTTTTGCATTCTTGTTCTTCTGTTTGTTCTCTTCATCAAAAAGAGAGTGCTCAATATCTTTAAGTGAGAGACTTGGAACATTACTTAGGGTGGACACAGGATTCTCATATGGATTCTTATTTACACTTGCAAGCAATACGGCTATTGCTTCATCTTCATCAATATTCTTCTTAAGAATTGCAAGCTGGGTTTTTAGGCTCTTGAACTTGTTAATGTGTATGGTCATGGAAGCACTGTCTTTTATATCCAGTTTATAAAATTTCATGAGTAATTTTACATTTGAATTCTTTTCTTGGATACTAAGCATCTTATCAAGTTCCTCCCAAGTAGTTCTAGCATCTCTAATGCCAGAGATATGATGTAGCACATCATCACTTAGTCCCCAAGCAATGATGTGGCTAGTGCCTTATTATTCATCTTCATCCATTCTTTGGTCTTTGGTGGACATACTACAAGGATCCCACTTTCTAAATCTTATTTCCTGTCATTTGCATCACCTTCATCATCTTCAAAGAGATCCCAGAGGTCTTTCCACATGAGGTGGTACATGGTCTTTTCCTTCCAGGCATGGAAACCTTCTCCATTGAACTTTGCTGCTTGCGCAAGATCTGCCATGTTGATAAGCTTCAATTAACTAGCAAAAGATTTGTATTTCAATGTGCCAAGAGATACAAGTGCAAGGTAATGTGAAGACACACTCTATAGTATCAAGAGATACCATGTCTGGTCTTAAACTTGATTCTTCTTCCTCCTTGATGGTGATTCTTGATGCTTGTCTTGTCCTTCAACTTGAGTCCCCTCCTTGCTAGTAAATGACTTGAGTTTATCAGTAGATCTGAGTAACAGTACTTGGCTTTGTCAAAAGGATTTGATAATGGAGTGAGGAGGGAATCTTGAATGTTAATGACTATGGTGTTTATTAGGATTTACAGGAACATGTGATTGGTTTTTTAGCTATAGCAGATCGTACAAGAAATCATTTGGGACAAAAATAGTTGGGAGGTAGCCTATAAGGTAGGCTTCAAAATCCCTATACCAGTAGGATAGATTGCATCGCGTGGAGGAAGATCTGATCATACGTACAGGGATTGGCGTAGTTCAGGGCAACGACCATGAAATCTAGAAATGCTAGAGTATAGAGTGCTCAATGTCATGAGCTGTTGTAGCAAGAAGTTGTGCCCTAAGTTATTGAACAACTCCTCAGAAGAAATCATAATGAGATATGGCCTCTACAATGAGATTCAGGAGCTCAAATGGATGTAGGTCCTGTTTGGCTATGGAGGACACATAGAATAGAAGTTGACACGGTTGACAATGCTGAGCTATAGATGACCTTATGTTGAGTGCTGAGGTGATAGGGAAGAGCTGTAGGAGTAGGAGAAGAGATCTCCAGAAGGAAGCTTGTCAAGCTCTTGTGTGGTTGAAGAGATCTAAGAGCTTAAAGCAAGGTAGGTGCAGGGTGGCTATGGCTACCAAGCAGGGCAATGAGAAGGAGTAGGAAGACTTGGACTGAGCTCAAGCTGAGCTAGATGAGAGTGAAACAGAGCTAGAGGAGTAGTTCCATGCCCGACTGGGCTTTGATACCATGTGAAAAGTGTAGATCTAGAGCATGGCAGGAGCTATGGAGGATGGAAGATAAAGACAAGACTCAAGTTGACATAAACAAACAGAGACCAACTATTACACAAGTGAATTAAGTTCCAAGATGGAAGCTTGGGCTCATAAAGAAAATCTTGTGTAATGGACTGAAAATGACAAAGACACTAAGTGAAAGTACAAAGCATCATGATATTGTATTCATTCCGTATGAAAGTGATAGTGAAGTACAATGCTTTATAGTAGTTGGGTAGGTAGCATTCTGCACCACTTGGGCTCATAAAGAAAATCTTGTGTAATGGACTGAAAATGACAATGACACTAAGTGAAAGTACAAAGCATCATGATATTGTATTCATTCCATATGAAAGTGATAGTGAAGTACAATGCTTTATAGTAGTTGGGTAGGTAGCATTCTGCACCACTGTGCTTATGGGATTTAGGACATCTCTTCCTAGAGCATACATCATTTGTCATTTCTCAACACCATAGCGCTATGGACCCGTGCTTGTGTACAAAGAAATCCCGTAATCGTTCAATATTGATTTTGGTACTCTATGCGGATAGCATGCTTTTAGCAAGGAAAGCTCATGATAAGCTAGATGCTCTTAAGGCTCAGCTCAAGAAGAGCTTTGAGATGAAAGATTTGGGATAGGCCTCTCATATACTTGATATGTGCCTTATGCGCATGACAGGTCTCAGGGACTACTCTATCTGTCACAGAAGGAGTACATTCATAAAGTCCTTGAGCGCTTTTGTATGCAGAATGTGAAGCCTATTGGCTACC
The DNA here is from genome assembly GCF_053477565.2 of Lygodium microphyllum. Classification (NCBI taxonomy): domain Eukaryota; kingdom Viridiplantae; phylum Streptophyta; class Polypodiopsida; order Schizaeales; family Lygodiaceae; genus Lygodium; species Lygodium microphyllum. The sequence goes on from NC_141135.1 coordinate 61,948,821, forward strand.
CATTGCCTTCTCATGTGAAGGTATCATAGGCCAATTTTCCACAAAAAAATGATCAGAGGGCCGAGATGGCCAAGATTCCCTATACATTTGCAGTGGTGGGCAGTCTTATGTATGCCATGATAGCCGCAGATATTGCATTTGCAGTTGATGTTGTGGCACATTATATGGCTACACCTGGCAAGAGGCATTGGGATCCCGTGAAGGGTATCATGAGGTACCTCAAGGGCATTGCTGATATGTACATACATTATGGTAGCCAGGATACACTGACTCTGACTATATGGGATATGCAGATAGTTGGAAGTCCACTTCTTGCTATGTGTTCACTTTTGCTGGAGGTGTTGTTTCATGAATGTCCAGGGTGTAGAAATGCATGGCCCTTTCTACTACTACAAAGGCCGAGTATCTTGCAGCCACTGAGGCTTGCAAGGAAGCCATTTGGTTGGGTCGTTTGGTTGTTGACCTTGGTATTGTAAATGCTATTCCTAAATTGCATTCAGATTTTATGAGTGCTATCTAGTTAGCCAAGAATCTGATCTTCCATGCAAAGACGAAACACATTGAGGTGAGATATCACTTCATTCGTGAGGTCATTGAGGACAAGTCTATTGACCTTGTCAAGATCTCAACTAACAAGAATCCTACAGACTTGCTCACGAAAAGCCTCTCTACAAAGTGCTTTACCTTCATTAGGAGATTGATGTGGCCGTTGGATGAGATGACATCTTTCCTCATCCTGTTGTATCTATGTATATGTTGTACTGTCTTTTCATTTTTCTTTTCACTCCTCATTGAGGCATATTTTCCTTTAAGTGGGAGGTTATTGGGGGTAAAGGCACCTCTGTCTAGCCACCCATGTATTACTACACTGACAGTACCCGCGCCTGCATACCACAGTCCAATGGGCGCCCATCACTATCACTTCATTCTTTATTCTTTTAGTGACATTTAAATAAAGGAAAGGTCCATCACACATTGTGACTGTTGGAGTTCCCACATTGTGTGTATCTCTCTCTTACTCTTGCTCCTTCCACCATAGCTCTTGCTCCCACTCGTGCTTCCACTTTAGGGCTCACCTCCCTTCACCAATGAGATGTGGCATACTTCTAGGCATCCATAGGCTATAAATTCCATCAAGTAGTATTGGATTAATGTAGAAGGGAAGTTTGCAATAACAACAATGAAGAGGAAAGGCTTCAAATAATTTAACAAATCTAACATCTAGTGATTATTGGCCAATAGTAGAGCATAGAGGAGGGATGATCTTAGGGTGACTAGGAAGAGATTGTTTTAAAAAAAGGCTTAAGAATGTTCTACGCATTGCTTTATCTTCTCAGCTTGAACATGATGCTATGGAGGATTGTTGCCAATGAAATGGAAACTAAGGATTGTCCTAGGAAATTTAGCAATATTTCCCCACAATGCTCCCTATGTGTAAGAAGTGATAAATATGTCAAGCACTTGTTTTGAAACATATATGAAAGTTCAAGATTTGTGGCATAAAATTAAAAGTGGCATAAGGAAAGTTCACTTACATTGTGTTACTAATTAGAATTAAATGCTGCTGGGTGATAAGAGGCAACTTGAAATGAAATGTCTTAGAAGGCTCAATCTATGTTCAAAGGTCTTACTTCCTAAGTTATTTAGACGATCAAGAATAAGGTGATTTTATATCAAATATAAGGAAGTCAAGGGTTCCTTTAGGTACTTCCAATAATAGAGGCTTCAATGCTAGATTGTATGTAGTAAAATTTTTGCTTTAGCTCATAGTTTGCTCAAAACAATGTCTAATAAAGATAAGGCCGTGAAACTAGTTTATACGAGAGGAAATTGGTAGAGAGAGGGATTAGGGCTCCAACATGTTGCTGAGATGAGGGAACATGGACATTAAAAGCATTGCCACATCATTATGGCATGACATGGCAATGGTTGGGCATTCAACCCACCCTACTAAGCCAGGTCGCAAATCCACATGCATGCAATCATTGCAAGGAAAAAGGCAAGGAACTGAGGAATGCATGCTGATCCTATAGGCATCCAGCTAGACAAGCTCTATAAAACCATGAATGAGACATGGCCCAAATAGAGAAGTCATCTCGCAAAGATCAAGCTGACCACAACACAGTTTGTAGAGCAAAAGCTCAAGATAGTGTTGGAGTCCATCAGGAAATGGTGGTGCTATCACACGATAGAGTTTAGCAAAAACACACCACTCTGTTAGCTATCAATGTCTACCTGTACTTCTTGAATTGCTCTCTGATGGAAGATGACTTCAACAAATGGTTCAACAACACCTACTAGGGTAAGATAAATTTGATCCAATATAGGTTTGCTTGTAAAGCATTCTATCTGGCACTTTATTAGGCTTGAAGGAAGAAAGGGACTAGGTTCGAAATACCAAGGAAACTTGGTATATGTGCTTCCATGGTCCTCATCTTTTTCTCCTAATGGTGTGTTTACTCATGAATATTCTATGTGGGTGGAGTTTACTAATATGCCCCCATAGTTGGTGGATGAGGTCTCAACTATTGCAACTACACTTGTTAAGATCTTATAACCCACCACAGCTACCATGTCATGAAGCCTCATCAAGTCTACAAGTCGTGCATGTATCTTGCGGGATAGAAGGAATGTGCAACTAACTGCAAGACCCCTTAGGAAAATGGAAATCATCCTCTTGGTCAAGTTCGCAACCTTTTCTAACGCCTACTACCATTGCAAAGAAAACATGCACATTACATGAAATTGCCCTAATAAGATGTCAATGACACACCAACATAGACATGGAATATGAGAAAGAGAAGGGGGTATTTGGGAAGCTTGAATCCAAGCAAGGAGCAACTCAAGAAGTGGGAAAGAAAGACAAGAATCCCAAGGGGAGTGGTGGTGTCAAAGGAGGAAAGGCCCCACCCCCAAAAGGCTTAGACCTTAAGTTGCCCCGAACAATAAATGGAGCAACAAGGAAAACATCCCACCCAAAACCCATAATAATAAGGGCAAGGCTAAGAAAAGCAATATCAAGCCTTCTATTAAGTGGCTTGTAAGGGCTCCATTGGTTGGCAATGATTACTATGCCCCAATAAAAGCTCATGAGCTACTAGATCAAGTGCATTAGATGTGATGAGAGGGCCTTGCTCTCCAACATGGTGAAGTTCTACTCTTGGAACGTGCATGGCCTGACTTTTGACCTACAAAGTAGGTCAACTAGAGTTTAATCAAAATGACCGAACCTAGCTTTGTTGCACTACAAGAAATTAAGCTTGATGAAGATGCCTATCAAGCCTTTCAAGTTTTTATCTATACAACTTTATCTAATATAACTAGAAGAGGGAGACGAGGCATGTTGATATTGATTGCCGATCAATTTAAGCCTACTGAAAACTTCATAGTGGGTGATGGTAGCTGCATAGTGGCTTGAAATCACATATGAGAAATCTTATGTTTGCCTAGTATATGCCTCGATTTGTTCGTCCACTAGAGCACAGCAATGGCACACACTCATCCACTTATTATGAGGAAGGAATGCACTTGTAGGTGGGGATTGGAATATGATCAAGAGTGTGATAGACAAATCTCATGACACCATGATTGTGGAGGAAAGGGACGCACGGTAGTCTTGATTACTCTCTTGCAACCTCGAAGAACTAGCCTTGAAGTTGTGCACTGATGAATGGCCTCACTTCACATGGCATAACAAGCATGTGAGTCCCACCTAGAGGGGACTAATGGGCATGGTGGCTAAATGGGAGCATGAAGCGTGCCACACTAGATAGTTGTACTTCGTCAAATCACTTGTCAATAATTGTGGCATGCAAGGTGATGTGTCTTGCGAGCTCTAATCAAGGGCCCCCACCATTCAGATTCAATGTCTCACATCTAGAAAACAAAAGCTTTGTAAATAAACTGCTAAGAACTTGGAGAGAGGAGGCCAGAGATGCTCTAGCTTTACTAAACTATATGTGGTTTAAGTGCTAGGAGAAATCACCAAAGTAGCGAAGGAGTTTGATCACAACAAAGAAGGTTACAAATGAATAATTCATAACCTCATGTCCTCCATAAGATCACTAGTGATGGCCTCATTACTTATTCAACCTGAGGATGCAATCATGCAAATCTAGCTACGGTATGTGGAAGACCATGTGAGGAGGTAGGAGGTCGAAGATGTTAAAGTAGCCAGAATCTAACTCAAAGGACAATGGGAGCTCTTGGGAGATGGCCATAATGACCTCTTTCTAGCCAAGTTTAAAGACAAACAAAAGAAGGAAACAGTTGCATAGTCAATCAACAAGATGAATTGGTGTAGAAACATAGCGCTATTACAATAGTGTTTTGAGAGCATTTAGATGTGATAGTGGGCTCCAAGCTATAGGAAGTTCCACGTTTTGACCATAAAGTGCACGCATTTCTGGTTGATGTGATAAAGTCAATCACTTGTGAATAGGCTCTTTTACTAGATAGACCATCTTCGAAGGAGGAAATCCAAGTGGTTGTGTTCAACATGAAGTCAAGTAAGTCACCTGGCATAAATGGTTTGCCAACTTAACTATTTCAAAAGTTGTGTCCCAAATGTGAGGAGGATTTTGTTGCACTACTAAACCATGTAAGGGCCACTTATATTATGCCCACTCTTATGAAATGGGTGATGATTAAATGGGTGTCTAATGCACATGATAGGACCAAGTTTTCAAATTGGAGGCCACTTACCATGGTCAATTTATCATACAATGTCCTTTGCGAAGGCAATGGTGATGAGCGAAAATTCTCTATTTGTAAAAATCATGAATTTTTGCAAATTTCACTCATGCTAAAAAATACAATTTTATGCATGGATGTTACATTTATGATGTTGCGCTTAATTTGATCTTGTCTACAAACCATTCTCTAAGTCTCTAGAAGGACTTCGTCCTAATCAACATGGATTGGGACAAAGCCTATGATGTAGTGGACTGGTCCTTCATCCTTGCTATCCTGACAACAATGAGATTTGGGCCAATATTCATTAATTTGGTGGCAACCCTATTCAAGGAAGCAACATCATGCAGCATTAGAAGCACCGAGAGTGGTTCAAGCAATTAGGCTTCAAGGTTGTGCACGGAATAACTTATCCGTTATTTGGATGTTCCCATTGGAGTGGGCATCACTCAAAGTAAAGGTTTATGTGGTTTCTAAATAGAATTCAAGAAAAGATGAATGGGAGAATGAATTATCCCCTCTCCTTCACTAGAAGATTTGACGAAGGTGATAAACCTACTGTCTTCCACCATAGTCTGCATAGCCTCACTACTACCTTCCGGTTCCACATCAAGGAATCACATTGAGAAACTCTTCAAGAAGGTTCTTTAGTCCTACCAAGATAAAGTAGTCGTGTCACAAATAGGCTAGGATATCCTCACAAAGGATAGGAAGCAAGAATAAAAAATTCACAATGTTGGATGTCATCGATCAAACATTGGATTGCTACTAGCAAACTCAAAGACTTCTCATAGGATAGTCTCCATTGGCAAGATCTGATATCTTGCTTAGAGTTAACATCAAGATTCTAGAGTCAAACACTACACAAGGATTGGTATCCTAGTGGAAAGAATCTTGACTATTGCAAACTCGAAATCCCGAAGCCCCCGTTGAAAGGTGAAACCTCACTCTCCTGCGACATCTAGTACTCCCCTTACCCTTGCGACCCTCCATTGGCCCTGATACATAGAAGCCCAAAGATGGTGAAAGCCTATGCAACAAAGGAATTGCCACTTGGGAAGACCTATATGGGATAAGGATGATGCTAAGTGGCTCACCACGAGTGAGACAGTGCAACAAAATAGATCAACAGACTAAGAGGTAGAATGGCTCCTATGGTGATATTGCTACACAAGAAGTTAGGAAGACCTAATTTTGAATGATCTTGTGCGTCCCACTGGCAAAAAAAATTGATTCTTGATTGTATGTCAAGCAACAAATATAATCCAACATCCCCAGCTAACTATCATAATGGAGATGCAACACTACTAGAAGAAAGAATATCCCCTCACAAGGACCAAAGCATGGAAGAGAAGAATTAAGACATTTTGGAAATCAACTTTATCATACAAGCTTAATGTGTTTAGACAAAGATTGATGCTCAAAGCACTTCCTTGGTGTACCATGTTCGCTAAGAGGATCAAAATTGTTTATGCACCATGTTGGCAAAGAGGATCAAATTTTCCCCCATCTATACCCTATGTGGTAGGGTTTGAGAGTGAGTAACACTTACTATAGAATTGCTTTTGTGTGGTCCCACTATGGCAAGTGGAAATGAGGGTCCTCAACATTTGAAGGCGAATCAATGTCATATCTAGGGAAACTCTCAAGTTCATATGAAATAAAAAGAGTACCATTGTTTCCAAAAGGCCCTAGGTTTTGCAAGAAAGGGGTTTTGTGCATGTGTATGTGTGTGTTGTTGTTGTTGTTGTTTGGGGGGGGGGGGGGGGGGCGTTGTGAGGGGCATTATACCTCTACGTCTAAACATTAGTTGATCGAAGGCAAAAATCTTAGCTCTTTTTAGGTACTTTCAAACCCATACATTGGGTATAGGAGCCACTTGGAAAGATAGCATAGTTCCATGTTTCATCCAAATGATATTATAATCACTTTGCCTTACGCTACACATTTTTACACGTGCAACTCAAGATCATTTTTTCCCATCTTTCTTCTTCCTTTGAAATAAATGAATTTTTAAGTATTATATTTATTGATGTTTCAAACTGAACGCTAATTCAATAAGAATAGAGGGGGTTGTTGCTTTTTCTTTACATAGCTCTCTCTCTCTCTCTCTCTCTCTCTCTCTTTTTAAGTAATGGGTACATAGCTCGCTCATTTTTTTTCATAATCCAATGGCTACCTTAGTGGTAAGCTACTTATTTTATTAACCCGCTAACCCAAGTTTTATGTGTGCGTGCGTGCGTGCATGCGTGTCATTGGAGGGCCATGTACAAACCTTCATAGCACTGACCAAACTTGGAGTATGTTGATGGCATCACCTCATCGCTACCTCAACCTCCCACTAGCTTTCCCACCCTTGAGACTACCACACACTCCTATTGGCCACATGTCCATGAGTGGAAGGGTCCAATCTTGGAGTATGTCAATGGCATCACCTCAAGGCTACCTCAACCTCCCATTGGCCTTCCCACCCTCCAACTTGAACCTCCCACTCACTCCTACTGGCCACATGTCCACAAGTAGAAGGATCCAATATATGAATTTTGGAAGTAGGAACCAATATATGAATTCACCTCCACGTGTCCACGGGTGAAGGCACACAAGGAAGGGCAAGGGGAGTAAAAGAAATGGTATGGATGAGGATGCCATGATTTATGAATTAACAAAAACCAAGTTGACCACATTTTGGCTTTGGCTTCAAAGGCTGAACCTTTGTATACTCCCAATGTGGTATCTTCTGATCTCTAGCAATTATATACAATGTAATGTAACTATAATAGTAATGATAATTTATTAAATGATTTTATTCACATGAAAAAGATACGTAACTAACAGAACATCCTCAAAAGCTCTTAAAACATGTTTTCTTCACATGCCTATCAAAAACGAGACCTGTGAAGGCTATAAAAAATTATTTGCATATAAATCAAACTAATATGGAACCAAGATTGAGATTTTTAATCTCTCTTCATCTTAACATAGGTTGGGAAGGATAAAGCCTCCAATAGGGTTATTGGTTAGTTAACCATATTTCTAAATCATTTCTTATTAAACATATTTACATGGCATTTCTCTAAAACTTATTATGGGTATAAGGAGTAGCATTTTCCTCTATTCTTGAGTTGTATAAGTGAAAGTATCTAAGTTGTTGTAACTAAAATGAAAAGTAACATGAGAATAACATTCTTTCAAATTATAGTAACAAATTCCTTTGCTCATATAGGTGAAAGTATCTAAGTAGTTGTAACTAAAATGAAAAGTAACATGACAATAACATTCTTTCAAATCATAGTAACATACTCCTTTGCTCATATAGCTTAGGGCCCATTATATAAGCTCATCTACTAGTGTGGCCATTTTCTTTCTGGCCTTTTATATTATACTTTCTTCAAATGTTATGCTATTTTAAATTTATTATTCATGTATGTTAACAAGCTCTTTGTTTTGAATGAAGACAATATACGAATGGTACCAATTTGTGGACAACTAGCACTATAAGTATAGGTTCATTTTGTGTTATTTATCCTAATTTCTACTATAGAAGGCAATTGCACAAAAAAGAATAGAACAATGCTATTATTGAACGTAGAAAGGGCATTGATCCCCTATTATTATGAATCCTTGGAGAGTATTGTGCCAACTCTCGAGCATGCTAGCATTGTTTTATGTTCTACGTATTTTTGAAGTGCTTGTACCTAGACTCATCTATGCATACATTTGTTTTGTTGTTTTGGCATTGTACTGCTTTAATATTCATCTTTATTATTCTTTCTTGTGCAAGGTGTTATGAATGTTGATTGAGCCTGTTGTTGATATACAGGATCGTGGCATTATAATCCTTTAGTCAATATAGAGCAAGTTTGTCTTACCGTCTCTCACACTTCATATTACATACAAAAATTTAGGTTACTCACAAGATATTACAACACCACTACATAAATGGTATCATAGTGTTAACTCAATGAGCATTATAAGTTAATAACATTCCGAATGCTTGCTTTTTCCTTTATAGTTGTATTGTTGAAAAAGTATTAACTATCTCACATTTCTCTTTATCCATAGTATATATAGAAATTTTAGGTTACTCAAGAAACATTATAACAATACTATACGTAAAATCAAACCATATTGCTAGTATTAAAAGCTAATGTCATTTATAATCAATGCTTGCTTTCTCGTTTCTAGTTGCATTATTAAAAATGTAGTAACTACTCTATATATACATGAAGATGATAAAGTTCAACCTATTTTTCTAGATTAGTATTTACAATAGTATCCTTATATATACATGAAGATGATAAAGTTCAACCTATTTTTCTAGATTAGTATTTACAATAGTACCTTTCTAACATAGATCAATAATTGCATGAAACGCATAGAGTTCAATTAGAAAAAGTAAAACATCTTAGCAACCTTTATTTGTCATTTTGAGGTGCATATGTCTACCCAATTTAAACACTATTTTATCAACTTCGTAAAATGTTAGTTTAAATATATTTGCTCCGTCGCAGAGGGATAGCCCAATTGGTAGAGGTGGGCAAATGTGAATTGGGCTAGAGGTGGGTGGATGAGTAACATACAATACTTTCTCCCAATCTTTCATGTTGTTTATAGTATTTGCAATAGTTCTTGTCTTTTCAAATCAGTAACCAAGCAAAATTTTGTAGTTATATAGTGCCATTCAACATAAATATTACAAGAGAACATATCATTATTCACATTAGCTTTTTTGGTAATAAGTGATATCATATCAAGATTTAAATTTTGTTAAACGTATTATCGAGATTTTAGTCATGTCAAATAAATTATTACACATAAAATCAAAATTGAGAACTTCAAGTTTTATCTAAATGCAAGGGGAAAAGGTATACTCCACCTCCCACACAATGTAGAGTATGCCATGTTAAGATTTTAGGCCCAATATGCGGCTATCTAAAGTAAGAATTCATAAATGGCACTCTAAAGAGGAATATCATTACTAATAGTAAAACTTTTTAGGAGTTTGGTTGTCTTGCAATTAATGGAAAACCTAGCCTGTAGACTTGCTCGTCTACGTTAGGAGTTAAAAACGAGCAAGAGCAACGTCGTCATCCGTGGTATCACACGAAACGTACCAATTCGCCTATTCGTATTACACTCAATCTACCTATCAAGTGCCTATCCGCAAAACTGTTTGGACATCTCCGAGGTTTGAGCCATGACCTTAGTCCACTTGGATTTCTAGCTTTTTCTGACTCGTCTCAACCTTTGGCACCGTCACGTTGAGAACACCATTCCTAAGAACCGCTTTGATGGCAGCTTGATCCACGTTCTCAGGCAAGTTGATGCGGGCATTGAACGCTCCATAGCTCCTAGATGACCAATCCTCCTCTGACTCCTCTGCACTCTGCTCGGCTTTCAATGTGAGATCGCCATTGTCGATGCTCAGCTTCACGTCGTCCTTGCCATAGCCTGGCACGTCGACACGCAGCATGAAGCACTTGTCATCCTCAACCACGTCCCACGGAAGCCGATCTGTAGTACCCGTTCGCAGCAGCGGCGTGACAGCAGGGGGAAAAACGGAGCCTAAGATGCGATCTATGCTGTCCATCATGTCCAGCAGCGATGTTGCTTGTCCGAACGGAAAGCGCATGCCTGTACAACATAGATTATTTAGTCCATACATGGACCTCCAATGTCTAAGAGTTTGCGGGCTTTATGTCGTTAGAAAACTACAGAATTGAGCATCGTGCAAGGTGAATTACCTGGCAAGAAACCCCTTGATGTCGGAGCAGGCACAGCATTGGCGGTTGCCGAGGAGGTAGCTGTGCTATTGTTGCCTCGGTTTTCCTTCCCAGACACCTGCATTACATCCTCATCTTGGACCTTGGCAGCAGCAGAAGCAGATGCAAAGCTGCGGGTCATGACCGTGGTGGTGCTATTTCTATAGGAAGAGAGCGTTGGGGAGGAACATGACACGAGTCTCCGAGCAATGACACCGATCGCCATGCTGGAAAGTGTATTCCGGAGTAACCAAGAGCCTGGAGAGAAAGAGAGAGAGAGAGAGAGAGAGAGAGAGCACATATAGAAATATCAGCATGTCACACAAACAATGCAGCAGCTGATATCTTAACAATACAGCAACCGAATCAACCAGAAGAAGAAGAGAAGGACTGATCAGGAGAAACTCACAGGATGAATATCTCAGGTCGAGAACCTGCAAAGCCGGGTGGAGAGCCTGTAGATGGAGGTCGATGCAGTAATCAAAGTACCAACCGCTTAGTCGTGTTGCCTGTCTGCTCCAAAGTTCGCACAGGACGATATTTATGCTACATCGAGTAGAACTTTCTGGCGCAGGAGAGAGAGAGAGAGAGAGAGAGAGTCGTCCCCGTTCTGGAACATTCCGACGTCGACCCTTCTTCACACCAGCACCCTCATATTTTTCTACAACTCCGAGTACATGTTACCCAAGGGGGATTGAGAATATGGAACTCGAAGTTTATACACGTATTAAATCTTAATAGCATAGTGGCCATTATGTTGTACCAATACTTTGCACATGTGTAGCATAAAAATTTCAATAGATATATTAAACTCTATGACGTCAAGCACTGGCTCAAAGAGTGTAGACCTAAGTTGATTCGTACCAATTGCAATTTTTACACATATGTTAAAGGAGTATGAGGGTTTGAAACATGCCAAAAGTTTGTACTTTATAAAAAGTGCATCAAAGGATTATGTAACAAGAATTCTAGGTAAAACTTGGATGTCAAAAATTACTCACACTCCTAATACAATAGAAAGTCAAGTCACAATAAGAGACATGGCTTTCAAGTAAAATTTTACCCTCTTAATCGACTATTTTCTTACTTTGGGATGGATCAACTAACTTTCCTTTCTAATTGCAAGTACTTTGTTGGATAATAGACTTTATGCCTAGTATTCAAGTATTGTAGATAGAGAATGCTAAAGGGTGAATGGTTGTGCCTTGATCAAGACACACATGAAATTATAGCTCTAGATATTACTGCCATCTGTGTGAGGGCCGTGAGCCCCAAGTGTTGCAAATGGAGGATAATAGGCCCTTGAGTATAATATGTCAAGAAATCACAATGTTAATGGAGAATCCACCTACTAGTTTCTATGTTAAATTAGAGTAGGAAGATTCGAAGCCGAGCTAAGAGTACTATAATTATCCAACACGTGTAAACTTTCGAATTTTTTAAGATAATGAAATATTTCACTTTGTAAAATCATATACTTGTAATATTTTAAATTTTTATTATTGTGTAACTTGTGATACACTTATCTAATTATATTCAGAACTATTCGAATATGTGTATGTGTGCACATACTTTAAATTTTGAGATAAAATGCATGCACCCAACTACACACTCAAGGTAAGAAATACCTATCCTAATCTTGATTCTTTGAACATGTATACACATATTTTTTTAATCGACATACATCCAAGTATCCACTCAAGGACACGAAGAAGGCACTCGTTATTTGATATTTATAATGAAATTTTTGAACATATATAACATCCTTTTATTAACATATGACATACACACATACACAAACACCTACGTATTGAGGGAGGGAATTAGGCATAGGTGAATATGCCCTAATGAAAAGAGAACAAAAAAAGTAACACAATACAAAAATGCATAAAGTACAACAAGATGAGAACTACATCATCTCGTCCAACGCCCATCATCTTTCTAAGAAAGGCAAAATGCTTTGTTGAGAGATTTTTAGTGAGTAGATCTATAGGATTTTGGTCAGTTGAGATCTTAGCAAGCTTAATGAACTTGTTCTTAATGACGTCTCAAATAAAGTGGTAATCCACCTCAATGTGCTTTGTCTTCACATGGAAGACTGGATTCTTAGCCAACTAAATAGCACTCATAGAATTCGAATGCAATGTACAAATCATATCAGTTATACCAAGGTCTATGACCGAAAAGACTCCTTACAATCCTTAGTGGCTACAATATACTCTACCTCTGTAATGGATAGTGCCATGCATTTTTTCACCCTGGACATCCAAGAAATAGCACCTCTAGAAAATGTGAAGACATAGCTAAGGTGGACTTCCTATCGTCTACATGTCGTGCATAATCAAAGTCAATGCATCCCACAACTCCTACATTTTGGCTACCATAACATATACACATATATGTAATGTGCTTACCATATCTCATGATATCCTTCACAACATCCCAATGCTACCTGCCAAGTATAGCCATACAGCATGCCAGAACTCCCACTACAAATGTTATGTCAAAATGATCGACTATCGCATACATCAAACTACCCACTACAAATGCATAAGGGATCTTGGCCATCTCAAACTTCTACTCATCAGACTTTAGTCTAGGGACAACATAATGAGAGGGGAAGGGTCCTCCATAATTTTAAGAATCCCTCATGTTGTACTGACCCATTGCCAACACAATACAAGAGAGGGATGAAGGGTAGTCCTTGGAAAGGCTTTACTATGTTGTGTTGGTCACCATGGATACTTTCCTAACTCCTTTCTAATTTGATCTACTAGCATTCATTTTATATGTCCTATGAAACCTAATAAAATAAATAAGAAAGATACCCATTATAGAAAGAAATAGGAAAATATTAAAGAAATAAAAAAGATACCATAAAGAGAAACAACACAACATGTGAGAGACCTTGTGCTAGCACAATGTAAGAAGGGGCCCTCAAGACTAATGCCTTTTTAATGCATCTTCAATTCAAGGAACTTCTTCCAGAGGTCACATCCTATAGGGCATCTCTCAAACTAAGGGAAAAGATTCAGGTTATGTACAAGGCTTCATCTAGTATGAGACCATTTACCCACTACATTCTAAAGCACAAGTTATGGTTGGAAGTGGCTAATATGATTCACTAATTCATTCTCCACATGACACCTATCTAAGATCAACTTTTCAACATGTAGTTCCACTTCCCTTAGGTCATTCGATGTGGATTGCTCTCTGTACAAGTTGCCTTGAAAGTTTGATGATCTTGCAAATTCCTTATGAGCTTAAACACCAAATTCTCTTATCGGTTTCCAAGAATTGGCATAGATGCTACTTGAGAATGAGTCTTCATTTCCATTATAGGGGAGGTTTCCATCTTGTTCTAGTAGCCTCACTTTGAGTGCTTTGACTACTTTGGAGAGGGGTAACACGTAAAAGAAAGGTTAGTGCTTTCATTGCAACAAGAAGGGGTTTCTACATAAGAATTGTAAGAATCGGCAATGTTGTGAAAACAAAAGGAGGAGAAGGAAAAGGACTCCTCTCACTCTTCATCATCCTTGGATTTTTAGTCTAATTTTGATCATCTAATTTTGGTCATCTAGTGAAGGCCATGGTAGTCCTAAATTTGTTCTTCTAGCCCTAGTGGTGATGTCATCCCCTATAACAATATAGTGCCAAAGAGGAAGTGTGATCAAGTGGTGGTGATGGGTCATATGAGCCTCAGCCATATGCAAGTTTGGAGGACCCTAAGCATGGCTTTCTACATTCACAAATGAAATTTAGTAAATTCAAATCCTTGATTTGGTTTGCCTTTCAAGTTCATGATGGGAGGTGAGAGAGAGAGAGAGATAGAGCTACCTTTGCTTCTAATTTCTTTCAAAATGAGGGGAAACTTTGGTAGTTTGGCCAAAGGCATTGGCCAAAGGCAAGGAATCCATGGTCATGATAGTGCTTTCCATAGAGCTAGTTTGTAATAGGCATCAAGATTTAGCTATTTCTGCTTTGTATGGTTAGGGATTGATATGATTGGTATCAACATCAGTGTCTTTCCAAGGCACCTTGGTGGTGGCTTTGCCACACACTCATTTAGTATCTACAGACCTATGTGGTTGTCATTGTTGCATATACTAATCACCCATGGTCTCAAAGAGGGTGCTAGCATTGTATATATCATGGTTGTACATGCACACAATTTTAGTGCATTGCATTTCTAAATAGGAGCTACATTTATGGCTGGCCAGCTTGTATTTTGGCTTCATTAAATGTTAAAAAGCGTGATTTTTCTATTTGGTCAACATGATCAATTTTCCTATTAGTCTTGCCTATTTATAGGCTTACCCCCTCCATCTCACTTTCATTCATATATGCAAATTATATATGTTAATTGAAAGACGAACAAGGTGGAAAATCTGGGAAAGCTAAAGCAGAAGACAAAGGCCAACGCAAAGTGAAACGGAAGACAAAGACGAACAATGAGAAAAGTCCTAAATAAGGGAGAAAGACGCACAAGGAAAAGCACAAGTTAATACTTTTGTAAAAGAGTGCAAGCGCATCATGATTTAATTTAAGGAGCGCCAGGCTCTCACCCGTGCAATTTGTAAATGTAGATGGGCGGTGGAAAGGAAGATAGGAAGATAGAAGGACAATGGGAAAAAGGGCCTAGGCCACGGTCGGCCATGTAAAAAAGGGGATATGGGAATGACCGCCTAAAAGGGATTTAGGGTTTTGTATATAAAGTTGAAAAGTGAATGAGAAGCTCATTCTTGTGTGTGGCCAAAAGTGGGTCTCCTCTTCTTCTTCTTCTTCTTCTTCTTCTTCTTCTTCTTCTTCTTCTTCTTCTTGCTTGCTTGCTTGAGCTTGTGCTTAAGAGAGGGAGTGTGAGAGTGTGAGGGAGTGAGTGTGTGAGGGTGAGGGACTGGGGAGGAGAAGCTCTCCATCTTCTCCTCTCTTCTTCTCTTCTCTTCTTGTCTCTTCTCTTGCTCGCGGCGATGGATCTTGAGGATGGAGCTTGCTTAAAGCTTGCACTTGAATCGTGGAGCTACCGGAGTGTGCGGGAGAGGAGGTAACTCGATCGGCATGGAGGTAAGCTCACTACACCTGTAGATATGGATGGCGTGTAGGCTATGTGAGAGGTAACCATTAGTGCTCGGCTTGAAACGCTTGAACAATAAGCAGTCCGTGGGTCTTGGTGGTTGAGCGAAAGCTCCCACAGTATCCTACTAGAGAGAAGGAGATTGGGAGCTTTCTACTAGTTACACACAACCCTTACCTTTGTACATACTCTTGTGGTTTGGTATGGTGCCATTCCTTAAGTTCATTATACTTAAGGTCATGTGCTCTTATTCTATTGTTTAATTCTCAATGTTTACAATAGCTTCATCTTTTTTTCAATGGCTTTGCATTATTTCAACATGGTATTAGAGCTTAAACATCTTAGTTTGGGTGCTCTCCTTTGTTTCTTACTATTGTTTCAAGTTTGATGTTTGGTAGTTAAAAGTGTTGTGCATCTTGTCCATGTACATTTTCTCATTGTTGTACTGGTGTTTTGACATTCTCAACATGTGTTTTACTCAACCTGCTCATTATTTATGATCAGCTAGTTATATTTTCATCATTTTTCAATTAGTTTTCTTTTTTTTTAAGGCAATTGCATATGTTCACCTCTTTTCTACATTTTTAGCTTGAACTACACACTAAAAAGAAGATTCACATGTGTTGGTTGTCATGCATGTATTCACTAGACTTTGCTCTCTCTCTCTCTCTCTCTCTCTCTCTCTCTCTCTCTCTCTCTCTCTCTCTCTCTCTCTCTCTCTCTCTCTCTCTCTCTCTCTCTCTCTCTCTCTCTCTCTCTCTCTCTCTCTCTCTCTCTCTCTCTCTCTCTCTCTCTCTCTCTCTCTCTCTCTCTCTCTCTCTCTCTCTCTCTCTCTCTCTCTCTCTCAATTTGAAATGTTCCTACTTGATTGGATTATTGACCTTTTGGTATTGGTGCTATTAACCATAAGTGCTCTATGTATCCTCTCTACAATCCCTTACTTATCTTTCTACATTATCATCTATAAATGGCTCATCCATCCTGTAACAATGATAACAAGCCTAAAGGCCCTAAGTACCTAACTTGAAGTGGTGATAAAAGCATGGTTTGTGCACAATTATCTTTGCTATTTTGTTTCAAATTCTATCTTACATCCCTTAAAATCCTCTACTCTTTCATCTTATTAGAATGAAGAAAATTATGAGCAAGTCCTTGATTGGGACAACAATAATACCAAAGCATATTCAACACTTCTCAATGCATCTTGAAGGAAATCCTTCCAGTGCTCACTTATTGCAGGATATCTCTCAAGGTGTGGAAGAAGCTCCAACTTATGTATGAGGCTCTATCAAGCATGAAAGCATTTACCCTCTATAGTATATTGCATAATATCTAGTTGGAGACGACTAATATGATTCAATCATTCATTCACTAGTGTCATTGGTTTAGGGTCAACTTCATAGCATGCACTTCACTCTTTGCAAAGCCCATCTAGT
This sequence comes from Lygodium microphyllum, assembly GCF_053477565.2. Classification (NCBI taxonomy): domain Eukaryota; kingdom Viridiplantae; phylum Streptophyta; class Polypodiopsida; order Schizaeales; family Lygodiaceae; genus Lygodium; species Lygodium microphyllum. The sequence goes on from NC_141135.1 coordinate 61,965,782, forward strand.
GAGGACTTTTCAGTACAACTTGCCTCCAAATTTTGACCATGTTACAAATTCCTTACAATATTAGATGTTGAATTTTCCTATCAATTTACAACACATGATACAAATGCTCGCTGAGCATGTCTTCCTTATAATTATAGGGTAGGTTTCTTGTTCTAACAACCACCCTTTGCATACTTTGGCTACCTTAGAGAGGGATAACATTTAGAAGAAGGATCATTTGCTATCACTATCAAGGGGGCATCTATGCAAGATTTGCAAGAAGTTAGCAATGTTACAAATATAGAAGGATATGGAAAAGAAGCAGGGCAAGGGCTCCTCCAACTCTTTATCATCCTCAAATTTTAACTTCTATTCTATCCATTCAAGGAAGGCAACAAAAACCCTAGAATTTTTCTTCTAGCCCTAGTGGTGGCATCATCTCTCACTACTCTCTACTTCAAAGAGGTAGTGTGAGGAGTGTTAGATATGCTCAATGCCCCACCCTACCACCAATGATCCATGGTGCTCTAAGATGTAAGGCCTCCACTATGAGGAGAAGCCATGTATGTGTATAGACATCAGTTGGGTCCTGACTTGTATGAGGAGAAGCCATGTATGTGTCTAGACATTAGTTGGGTCTTGACTTGTATCTCAAATGAGGTCCATGTGACTGGATGGCAAAAAGGTGACCTTTGTGGATCTACACTTTAGGTTAGATAGAGAAGCCATGTATGAGCCTAGGACATTGGTTGGGTCCTAACTTGTATGTCAAATGAGGTCCATGTGACCAGATGGCAAAAAAGGTGACCTTTGTGAATCTACCTTTGGGTTAGATAGACATAGTTATGCGAGTAGTACTCCAGGCACAATGGCTTTGGAGGTGTCTTCCTTTTATAGCTCAGGAAAGTAGTCTAGTCGAGCTTGTCTGACCATAGGGGCCCCTGATGACTCCCATACTCACTGTCAATCTATTTTTTTCACCTAGTCAGAGTTCTTTCACAACTAGCCTTAAGCTCTTCGCCCATTATCTACCTGGATTGCCATCTAAGGTTCATAGTGGAAGTGCATGGGTGGGTAAATCCATCTTTGTATCAATTCATTTTACATTTAAAGCAATTACTTTATCCCTCATAATTCCTATGTATTCTCTACTCCTTGCTCGAATTCTATCCAATGTACCATGTAATTTCTACATGGTATCAAAGCCCAAGGGGCTTTAAGGAGTGAAGATATGCAAGAGGTAAGGGCTTCAATAGCAAAGAGGAGAAATGTCATTTGATGCATCAAGTGGCAATGCTGGTGCATTAGGTGGTGGTGCTACTATAGCAATTATTCAAACATTGAGGATTCGTCCACCAACCTTCAACAAAGGCAAGTTAGATGGTACAAACTACACGTTGTGGAAGTTTAAAATTATATTATCCTTGTTTCTTATGAGCTTCTAGAGATGGTGCTATGGACTAACCTAGAACCACAGCCCACCCTCAACCCATCAAAATTTGAGTGTTATGACTCCTCCAAATATAGATCTTCTATGGGCTTGGAAATAAATAGATGTGGATGCATTGTGTGCCTTAGTTATAAGCTGCTCTAATAGTGTTTTAACCTTAATTCAATATACAACCAAGGCATCAAAGGCTTAGAATGTAAGGAAGAGTCAGTAGAAACACAAAATCAAACAAGGATTCAAACTTAGAGAATCAACTAATAGTAGAGAACCTTGTTGAAGGAGAGATAGCCCAAGCATTCATCACTTAGATTAAGAATCTGTGTGACCAGATGATTGGTGCTCAAATACAAAAGTCTAATGATGAGATAGCTCAAATGCATCTTTGGATTTGTCCACCAAATTTTGAAGAATTAATAACTACCATAAACGCTCAGGTGAGACCCCAAGCTTTAACCTTTGAGAAATTTTGTGTACTACTAATGGAGGAGGGGTTGTAGCTTAAAGCCCAAGAACGTAGCAGCAATGCAGATATAGAATTATCCACCAATCCCAAAGGCAAAGGTAGTTTTTCTGCCAAAAATGACAAAAAGAAGGAGGGTGGTAAGAAAAAGTTTCAAGGAAATTGCTTTCACTACAAGAAGAAAGGAAATGCAATTGCAAATTATCGTGTCAAGAATCCTAATGAAAAGAATGCCACTATAAATACTAAAGGGAAGGAGGATCGAATTGAAGCAAAGTTTGAGTTATTCATGGTTACCATTGAGGAAGTGTGTTCCTTCATGCAAGAAATATATGCCTCTGACTCATGGGTATTGGATAGTGATGCCTCCCATCACATGATAAACAAGAAAGGTCTATATAGTTCTACGAAGCCTCTTTAAGAATCCATCTCTGTGATAGTTGGGAATGACACAAATGCCTTGTTGAGGGCACAAGTACTATTTCCTTTGTTGTTGCAAATGGTAAACTCAAAAATTTTTCAAATGTGTTATATCTTTCAGATATTAAGAGAAATCTATTATCAGTTGCTTCTAATATTGATCTTGGCCATGAGATGAGGTTCACTAAGAAATGTGCAAAAATTATTGGCAGTGCTAACAAAGTTTTGGACAAAGCATAAAGAAGGAACAACCTATATGAGCTAAGTGCTCTTATAGCCACCATTAGTGTGGACATAGGTAAACTTTGGCATAAAATATTCGGCTACATTGGGTTTTGTAGTGTTAAAGGATATGGTAAGCAAGGTATGGTTGCTTACCTATCTACAATAATTGAAATGAAGGAACCATGTGAAGCTTGTATGATGGGCTCCTCTAGAGTTAGTGCATGTTGACTTGTACAATAATATACCTACATAAGCATTGGGGGTATCTTCTTATTTTATGTTGATCATCGATGACTACAGGAGGAAGATGTGGGTGTACTTCCTTCATGATAAGGCTCAAGCTTTTAGTAAGTTTAAAGAATGGCTAAAACTTGTTGTTTGAGAATGAAACATGGCAAAGTGTAAAGAAGTTTAGAATAGATGGCAATGGTGAGTTCAATTCAAAGGAGTTTCAAGACCTTTGCAAGAGCAAAGGGATTAAGTGTCAATTGAAAACATCTCATACACCTTAGCAGAATGGCATTGTTAAATGCCAAAATCACATTATTGTGGAAATGGCAAGGTGCATGCTTAAGGATAAGGGATTGCCTACCTAGTTTTGGGTAGAATCTATTAATACTATAGTCTACATTCTCAATCGGAGTTACACAAAGGCTCTTGAGGGAAAAACTCCTCATGAGGCCTATTCTCGTAAGAAACTCCTCATGAGGCCTATTTTTGTAAGAAACCATTTGTCTCACGATTTAGAACTTTTGGGTGTGAATGTTATATACATGTTCCAAAGGATAAGAGAAACAAGTTCAAACCAAAAGGCACAAAATGTATCTTCTTAGATTATAGTGATGAGAAAAAGGCTTACAAATTATATGACCAAGAGGCAAAGAAGATCATAGTGAGCCATGATGTGGTGTTCAAGGAGCAGTCACATATAGTGGAGAAGAATAATGTAAGTTCTTCCACTTTATCATCTAGTGAAGAAGTAGCTCACTATGAACCTATCCCAAGATCTATCCCTACCCTCAAGGAGGAGGAAGCATCGTCTTTAGATGATAAGAAAAAAGTTCAATAACCTACAATCACACCACTAAAAAAGCCATGGCTGCAATGGGTGAAGTAGTGTAACGTGCTCGCCTATCGACTATATCTAGGCACATTTTTAGCAGTCCATGAAGAGAGGAGTCTAAGTGACGCCGCCCAGCACTCCCATGGAATGTCACGGGGTTTGTCACCTAGGGTTTTTCGAGTTGGCCTCGCAACAGAACGTTCGCGACTGAACCCACTAGAATCAACTTGAAACTTGAGCCCCTAGTGGTCAAGGTTTCCTGACAGCATACTAGTGTCGGGTCCTAGACATCCTACTTTACGGAGAGATACCCAAGCTGAACCAAACCCTTGCCGCACTCGGTTCAAAGAGAATGGGAAACGAGGGGGTTGCACTACTTGACCTCTCTTCCCGTAGGGCATAGTCCCATTCCGGTCCCCTAAAACGACATGAATCGGGGTTCTAACCTAACAATACCTAAAGGTTGAACGTCGATAAAACCTTGTGAGAAGCCTCCTAGTTCTCTGGGACCACCCTACCATAGAACAGACCCATCGGGGGTTCCACCCACCCATTTCCCTCAATAGGCGTTATTTAGTTATCTAATTAGGTCCTATCACATACATGTGTGACATTTAAAATCGATTTCTTTAATTAAGTCTTTTAGAGAACAGGGTTTGTTTGCGTAATTTACAACACATACACGAATACAGAGCAAGCAATCCTTTGATAAACAAGTTCAAACAAGCTCCTTAACTTATCTTCAAGTAAATCTTTGTCTCCTACCCATATATGAGAAATCATGTATCCCTTCTGCCCAATAGAAGTAACTAGTCCAAATCACATGGCACCACAAATTCTATCCTTTATCTAGAATAGGATCTCCCAACATGCCCCGACGTTGGGGGCCACTAAGATCTTCAAATCCACTCTAGACCTAGCAAGGGGTGTCCAGAGCTCCACCTGACCCGCAAGCTGTCTAGGAGTGAAACATCATTCCCATGGTTGTCTTTTTCACCACACGACCTTCGGACCATGAATCGAGTAGCATCCTCTTCGGGTTAATCCGCGGCGTGATCATGGAGGTGATCCACCCGTGCAAAATATCCTTCCTTAATTAATCTAGTTAAGAATCAAGTACAAACAAGGCATTCAGCCCTAATATCATTTTTCCAAGAAAGCATTCCTTTATTCCCATGGCAACTTGTCATCACAGACCCCTACCATGCATTTACCATAAATCACAAGCACTTGGAATAATCATCCAAACAACAAACCAACAAACCAGTTGAATGTAAAAGCATTTAGGATGTTATTCAACCAACCAACAAAACTAATTGTATTCTTTCCACCAATGCAAGAATAGACGTGATAACATTTCCATTGCGTATCTACTCTGCCCCTTAGAATCAAAGAGCGATTCTATGTAAATTTTACTTAACACTTGTATGCACAATTTTTCATGTCATTCTTTTTTTACGATCATGCCATTCATAACCCCTGACTGATTCTTCCTTGTAATTGCTCTATCAACGAATAAGCCATATGCAACTAGGTGCAATTAACTTCCCTTGATACATGCACTTTGCAAGCTCCATCTTTCGAATAGGTGAGATGAAATTTATCCTTTCTGATGACCTATACTCATGCATCATAGTATGGGGCCTTATGCATCTCATACAAGAATCAAAGCAAACATCTATCAATTTGGAAATACATTACTTATGACAAGTACCGCAGTTGGATTGACAGTGATGCCTTCACCCGAAGCTTCTTTGCTGGTTGTAGGATTGCCATCCGCACACGGCATTCTTCGCTTGGGGACCATCATCCACAAGTAGATTCAAGAGATAAGGAAGGAATGGATTTTGATATGGAAGAGTGTAAGAGAAGATGGAGAAGATCAGGATAGGGGGGATTTTTAAAAATGTACCTCAAATGTTGACTTGTATGTTTACAAGTATGATCCATCAAACTCGAGAGGCTTTAAGCTCTGAGTTTGAAATGACAAACTTGGGGTTATTGCACTATTGTTTGGGAATTGAAGTATTGGTAAGAGCCTAGAAAAACCTTTATCTATCAAAAGAAGTATACTTGGAAGATCTTAAAAGCATCTGGTCTAACTAAGTGTAAAGAGATAGCTACCCCTATGGAGGTCAATGTGAAGTTATCCATTGAGGATATATCAACACTAGCAAACATTGGGAGGTATATGAGGTTGGTTGGTTGTCTCATCTACTTATGCAACACTAGGCCAGATATCAGTCTTGTTTTGTTGGTGTTTTGAGTTGGCTCTCAAACAAAATACAAGAAAGTCATTGGAAAGCTAGGATGCGGGTGCTCAAATACTTGAAGGGAACTCTTGACTATGGTATCACATATAATTCCAAAAGTGCTATTGTGGGGATTGTGACTCAAATTGGGAAAGTGACAATGATTCTAGTATATCAATTTTTTGATATTGTTTCTCTTTAGGTTCAAGAATCTTCTCTTGGATCAATAAGAAGCAACCAACTATGGCATTGTCTTCTACTAAAGCAGAGTACAATGTAGCATGTTTTGTTGCATATGTAAAGCAATATGGTTAAGGAGAATCCTATGGCATATGGGAGTACAAGATGAAAATCCTACAGTGCTAAGATGTGATAATGAGAGTTGCATCGCTATTGCCAAAAATCTAGTTTTTCTTGTACACACCAAACACATTGAGATCCAATATCTCTATGTGCATGGCTTGATTAAGGATAGGATAGTAGAGCTTGTCTACTGTCCAATGGAGGAGAATGGAGCAGATATCTTCACCAAAGCTCTTATGAGGTATTTTCTTTGACTTAATATTTAGAGACTCAAGAATCTAGTGCGGGTGGACATTAAGGGAGAGTATTAGATATACTCAATGCCCCATCCTCGCAAGGTGCCACCAATGATCCATGGTGCTCTAATTTGTAAGGCCCCCATTATGAGAAGAAGCCATGTATGAGCCCGAAACATTGTTTGGATCCTAACTTGTATATTAGATGAGATCTATGTGACCAGATGGCAAAAAGGTGACCTTTGTGGATCTAGTCTTTGGGTTAGATATAGATAGTTATGCCAATAGCAATTGAGGCACAATGCATTGAGTTATGAGGTGTGGAAATTATCAAGGACCCCTATTTTGGGGTCTAGGGGCTCTGGAAGTGGACCATGGCTAGGGGGTCTCAGGTGGGCCAATGCCCCCCCCCCCGATAAGATCCGGGGGGTAGCACCTCCAGCCCGATGGTAGAGGAAATATTCCTTGGCCAACTAGGAAAGTTTCATAATATGGTTAGATAAATCAACTAGAGCACCTTCCCGTTCTATAAAAGGAAGACCCCTCTAAAGCCATCATCAATCTATCTTTTCACCCAATCAGAGTTCTTCCGACTAGCCTTAAGCTCTTTTCATATCATAGTCAGAGTTCTTCCAACTAGCCTTAAGCTCTTCACATATCATTTGTCTATATCATCATCTAAGCTTCACAACAAAGTGCACGATTGGACAGAGCCACCTTTGTATTAGTTCATTTGAAATTTAAAGCAATTTTTGTTCTCCTCATATTTTATGTGTATTCGCTACCCCATGCGCAGATTCTATTCGCACTGCATCGTGTAATTTCTACAAGTGGATTGTCGTGGGGCATATAAGGTTCATCCATATGTAGGTGTGGTGACCCTGAGCATCCTTAGAGGTAGTTTGTGATGAGCATCTATATTTAGCTATTCCTTTCTCTCTAGTTAGGGATTGGTATAAATAATATCAATATCAATGTCTTTCTAAGGCACCTTGGTGGTGGCTTGATCATGCACTCTTTGGGTATCCATGGTCCAATTTTGTTGTCATTGTTGTATGTACTATGGTGGTCCTTTCATCATTTTAGCTTTTATCTTAGCTTTCACCCATGATTTAGGAAAGATTGTTAGCATCTTACATATCATGATTGTCTATGCACACAATTTTAGTGCATTTCATTTTTATGTAAAAGCCACATTTATGGGTAGCCATCTTGTATTTTGGCCCCATTAAATGCTAACAAAATAGATGAAAAATTTCTATTATTTCTACCTATTTATATGCTACCTCCCCTCCTTCTCATATTCATTCATACATGCACGTTGCATCCTATTGGAGACAAGGGGATTGGGAGCACTCTATTGGTTGACCACAACCTAAGATATAATCATGTGCAAGTACACACTCATTACCAACACAAAATTTCATTTGCCATTGAATGGGAGGTGTTTGCATACATTGTCATGCCCTTCGAGTCGAGAATGCACTTGCAACCTTCCAGCACCTAATGTGTACAATCTTTAAGGACATACTTCACAAATGTCTTTGCACACACTTGTACTTTGGTATATGGATTTTAATTCCCAAGTTCATTATCTTTGAGTTCATGTATTCTTGTTCTTTTGTGGATTCCTCTTTGTTTATAGCAGCTTCATCTTTTTGCTCCTATTGCACCACATCATTCTAACAACTACAAGTGCTTCTAATTTTCAAGTTTAAATCCATGAGGACTATAAACCTAGATTTGTGGGATATGCTTTAAAGGAATCTTGGTATTTTTCCTACTATAGAATTGTTCTTCTTCCATCATGGGTGTGTGCATAAACACCTCCATAAAAACTAAATAAAATAAAATATAAAAGGTGGTCCAAATAAAAAGAAAACATTGTAGTACCATTTTTCTTGCCTTTATCGTATTTAATTGGTTTCTGCAACAAGTATTTCTAATTTTCCCATTTTAATTCATAGGGTTAAGACCTTGGAATTGTTGGATATGCCTTGGCAATTTTCCTACCACATAAAAGTTCTTGTTTCACCATGGGTGTGTGCATGAATACCTACATGACAACCAAATAAGAGAAAAGATAGGAGGTGGTCCAAATAAAAGGAAAACTTGCACTACTATTTTGCTTCACTTTATTGTGATGGAATGGTTCGTGCAAGTGTTTCTAATTTTCAAGTTTGAATCCATGAGGTTTCAAAACTCAAAATTGTGGGACGTGGCTTAGAGGCAGCTTGGGATTATTCCTTAGATGTAAAACCTGTGTGTGTGTGTGTGTGTGTGTGTGTGTGTGTGTGTGTGTGTGTGTGTGTGTGTGTGTGTGTGTGTGTGTGTGTGTGTGTGTGTGTGTGTGTGTGTGTGTGTGTGTGTGTGTGTGTGTGTGTGTGTGTGTGTGTGTGTGTGTGTGTGTGTGTGTGTGTGTGTGTGTGTGTGTGTGTGTGTGTGTGTGTGTGTGTGTGTGTGTGTGTGACATATACATATATTGGATCTTTGTATCTCTATGTGTGTGTTTTTTGGGGTAAAGGGGAGGGGTAGGGGTGTAAGGGTATGGGCTTTGTAGCTATAAAATGGCATTGGATCCATAAACACCTGTACAGGAAGTATTAGTCACTCAAGCCCTACTTGGGATGTGCTTCTACATCTGATTCCCTATGCTCAATGTGGTGACCCCTCACATGTGCAACATCACGACTGTGTAGTCCTGAAATGTGCCTCAATGTTGTATCTTTCTGTATCATGAATACAAAGGATTCCTTATTGATATGTCTTGTGTGCCTTTATGTTGTGCCATTTCTGTACCTCATGATAGGTTATGATTCGAAGTCCTGTGAAGGTCCGGTAACAGTGCACATTGTTTGGCCCTTTGAGAAATAGTTCCACATGCTCTTCAGCAATACCTCAATTGCTCCAAGCTTGCTAAATTAGCTCTTCACTTATTTAGACTATCAATTTTTCTCTTGAACTTTTGGGAAAAACTTTTGGATATTTGGAACTTTCCCCCATGCTTCAAAATCCTGTAAATTTTCTTTGATTGGGTATGATACTAGAACATGTGGGCTAAGTGGAAATCTCATAACCATGTTGTCTTTGGAGATTAATCATTATTCTATTGAGATCACTATAACAATCTTTGTTTGACTATCATTCTCTATGTGAGATGGACTAGCAGCAATATTTGCTCTTCTCCCAAGGTTCTTTATGTGTTGTGCTCACTATGAACGTATTCGTGGATAAATTTATTAGCTTTGATACCCTTTCTCATCTCCATAGTCTACCCTTACATTATGAAAAACAATGAATTGTAATTAAGCAATGGTTAAGATTTTCATTGAGGAATCCAAATATGCATTTCCAAGAAACCAACCATTTAATTTTGTTATACATATAATAATTCATCAATCCACCCTATACTTTATTAGTGGTGTATATTCATGGGTATTGAAGCATGTTTTGTTAGGCTTCTTATTGGATGCTTAAGTGGTAATAGGTAGCTCATTTAGAGTTGGCCTATTTATCTCAATTATTGTCCTTAAGCTTGCATAGTTGTTATTGATTATTCTGAGCCTCAATGTGCTATATTTTCTATTGTCAAATATTTTGAACCTTGAACTTTGCTATCCATCCCTTTTTTTTTTTTAATGGGGATGTGTCCATCTACTAGGCTTCCTAAAAGCAACATGATTTCTCTACTCAATGAAGTTTGAAACCTATGATTTTGAGTGTTGTTGGTGTTGTGGGGGATGGTGCTATTGTCTCCAAGGAAGATTGACATCGATGTCACACCTATTGTTTTTTATTGTTTTGGACCTTGCATTTTTTCCTAACTTGCTTCAAACTATGAAAAAAATCACAATTGTTTTTTAATGTAACCTTCTTTACATGTGTTTTTCTTCTTTAAAGAGAGGGTCCCATGTGGGTTGTTGTGATCCCTCATTAAACTCAATTAATTATTGTGCCCTTCTCTATGCCATTCGACTACTTGTGCATGTGAACTATGTTGGATTGTGAAACACTCATATTGTTTGGGCTTATCGACCACAAGTTTCGAAGGTAACCCTCACTCTCTCCATTCATTGCCATAATCTCACATATCATCATAATTCTTTATGTCTATTCTATCTAATTGACTTGAGACTCCCTCATCAGAGCCTAACATTGTTCTTTTGAGGCTTCCTTTTTTAGCATAGAGGCTACTTGGTTTTTAGTTCTTGACCACTAGTTCTTCACCTTTTGCTTTGATCTTGTTTCAAGCTTTGTAGATTTGATCTGAATCGTTGGTGCGTCTAGAGGCTTCTCTAGAGGATGGTAACTTTTGCTATGCTTAAGTTAGTATTCTTGGTGGCTAGTTTCTAGTAGATTTGGTGGCACAATATCTATGCTACCCAATAAAGATGGTATCATGCAACTCTAGTAGTGGTCACAAAGATGTATCTACAATGATGTCAAGTGTAGAGAGGATCATCAAGTTCTTTGGCTAGTTCTATTTGGCTAACGGAAAGGTGGCCACTACCTCAACTTGTGACTCCCCAGACTCACTCGGATGGCTAGGCTAGACCAGTGTCCTCTGTAGGGACACTTATTTTCCTTCAATGCATGCCTTGAGGTCAAGTGAGGATGTCCCTACCCTATAGTAGTGGATTGGCACTCCTCACGTATCCTTAGGCCAAAGAGGGATGATTGTGAGAGGGAGAAGTTGTAGCATGTTGATGTCTACCATACATCTACATGATGTAGTGAACCCTAAGGGGGGACTTTCTAATGCATCATATTTGTATGGTAGTTCATTATTGGAGTCGGTTTGGCTTTTAGGTTCATGAAGGGAGGCTTCAAGAACAAGCAAGTTAGTGTTGCTAGTTAAGTTCTCATGCGGGGGGACACTTTGATGATTTGGTTAAGGAGAATTCATGGTCATGATGTGCTTCTACAAGGCTTCATGATAAGCATTTCTTGCTATTTCCACTTTTCTACGATTCAAGCTTGAGTATGATGAAGAGCACCTTGGTACTTCTTCTTTAAGTATTTCTAGTGGTGCACATTTGTGTATTTCAAGTATCTTCTTCAAACATCACTTGTCATTATTGAATGTACTATGATGTTGTAGGTCCTTAGTACATCATCTTGTGGTATGGAACATAGTGGTTCATGGGGCTTGTATGTTTGCATCTTTATAAATTTCAATATATTGATCACCCATGATCTAAGTGAGTGTGCTACTGGTGTACATTTCATGAGTGTCGGGCATATTTATTAATCTTGTTATTGGATGCATGAGTGGATAGTTAGACAGCTCATTTAGGGTTGGCCTATTTGTTTCAAGTCTTATCCTTAGGGCTATATATAATACACTTCTCCTCCACTCCTTTTTATGAAATTGCATCCACCTGGAGATAGGAAGACTAGAGGCACTATTGGTCATCCACCACTCATGTGTTTTGTACAATATATCGCATTTCCTAGGTTATGGATTCAATTTCTTGTTCATTCAATCTCTAAGTTCTTGTGTTCTCTTTTGGATTATTCATTCTTCTTAGTGTTCAGCAACAATTATGTTCTTCCACTTCCCTCACTTTGCTCATTCTCACATAGTTAACATTGTATGTCAATTTAAAGAGTAAAGAACTTAGCTTGTCATTAGAAAGCCAATTTCTTGTGTTTGTAGTTGATGATACCGTGCAGGTGTTCTAATCAATACAAATCACACATTACATAGAAAGGGTATGCTATAAAATATACAAACAAATTATTTAAGGACATGCCAATGTGGACCCCTATGTGTTTTGAATTATCATTTGACAAAAAAAAAACATGCATAAAAATAGGTAAACTATTGAACACTATATAAGGTATGTTTTTTCCCTTCAAGCCATTAATTTTTACCACACAATTTTGGAGTGCCAAGGATTGTCGATCATGGCACATAACTTAGCAAAGAAAAAGTACATCATAAAAACAGAATCATAAATTAACTTTTATCATGATTTCATTGCATCTGTTCATTTGTTAGTTATCCTTTATGGTTTTTGTTGCATTGTTATCTTAAAATCTTTTTTTGGTGGTTTCCATTGCATTGTTATCCCAATGCCTTCTCTCCGTTGTCATCTTGATGTGTCCATATGGTGTATTAGTTTGAATGTTAAACATAGATTAAGCTAGTTAAAACAATGCTTTTTGAATAACTGGCTCATAATGGTGAAACCAACTGTTCCTAAGAATAATTGCCATACCATGGGAAATCGTGAAAGCTTCTTTCCCTTTGTTGCAATCAAGTAGATATACAAACATACACATAAGCCTAAGAAACAAGTTTGTGGTATTTGATAATTGTCAACTGCAGATATTTAGCTTTACCAATGCCCATATATGATATGATGCACCAACCAATTTAGGTCCCTTGTTCTAAATTTTCATTCAAGTGATCCTCCATTAGTTTCCTACACTATACATTATTTTAATTGTTTGCCTATTCACACTTTAAATAAGCTAGTATTTCAAAAAAAGTGTAAAGAACGCCTATTTAAAAACTATAATGACCATGTGGCCTCAAGTCTCCTCATGTGAAACTTATTCTCAATAAATTTGCAATTAAAAGTACGCATTCTACACAAAAAAGTAGTGCTACTATACAAAAATGGTAGTCCTACATATGTGAAATTTCGAGTATTAACAAAGCAAGAAAGTGTGTCAGATTCAAGACCATAAATGATCCTATTCATATATTTGCCATATATGTATCACCTTGAGTGAACCATCTTGAAAGATTATATGCTCCTAAATATGGCCTTTCAAGTAAGTCACACCAATCTTTCCTATTGCTTCTTCACATTGTTAAGATTTAAGGAGGAATGGCATTTTAAAGCTATCTTGAAGACAATCAAAGTGTTTGCATGTGTCTACAAGACCATGTGCCAAACATCCTTGAAGAAGAAGGAAATATTTATCTGCATTGATAGAGATGAAATTGGTCATCAAAGAAAGTGTTGGGATATGAGGTGGCATTCATAGTAACCAACTGCCACGTTGAACTGTGAAGGCTTCCATGTGTCATTTGCACTTAATTGTTAATACATGAGTGCAAACTACATGAAATTCCTTGGAGGTGGTTTCAAAAACAAAGAGAATAAATTAAGCTTTACAAAATGACTAATATATTATTGGAATCAAACAAGGAAACAAGAAGTGCAATAAATGAGGCTTATAAAAAAATAAAACAATGTTAGTCAAGAAATATTAAACTCATAAGACAAGTTAGAATGGTTAATCAAGAAATATTAGGCTAAAACAAGTTAGAATGGTTAGTCAAGAGAGATTAAATAGAAAGGATCTTGAAGTGATTACAAATTGAGTTGTCTAAAACCTTGGTGGCCATAGAAAAAGAGAACAGTACTATGATTTTGGGCTAAGGAAAAAGGGAATTGGAGCTTTCATTGTGACCAACTTTTTTGGCAAAAGAGCAATACAATTTTATTTAAAATGTCAAAGGAGGCATGGCCTATGATGTTGCAACAAGTGCACCAAAGTGTACAATCCACTTGACTCTCTACTCTTCAACTCCTCTAACTCCATTCTTAACAATCGAATGGTAGTTTGTTGCTCTCTTTTTGTCTAAGCAAACCTTAAGTCTTCTGGCCCTGAGACCAAGCTTTTAAGAGAATATTTTGTATATATACATACACTAAGTTGCTCCCCACTATCATGACTTCTAAATTCTTCATATCACCCTCTATTTTAATTGTCAACCCCATTGGAATTGTTCTAGCATTGCTACAAGCTCAAGGGTATCCCTAATCTTTTTTCGATTGCTAGAGATGAGGCCCACTAAGCCCATTATTAAACCAAAAAAATGTGAAAGCCAAAGATAGCATGTTGATGTTGCTAGTTCTTTACAAATAGGACACAAATCTAAGAAGTTCAATCTCAATGCATATCTATTTCAATTGTCCACTAGTTCCTTTCACTTTTTAGATCCCATTTTTAAACCACTCACCATAAGGAACCTCAAATAGCTTGTATCAAGGGCCTCCGTACAATTTTTTTCTATAAGTGCATTATTTAACCAAATGTATTTTGTTGCTAAGAAGCTCTCATGTGCACCCTTTTGGAGGAAAAAAAAATTGTCAAAAGTTTCTAGCTAGTATCTCAGCTCCCAATATCCTCCTACCATCCCAATTAGATTTCATTTTTTTGTAAAAAAATAGCTCTTACTAAAGTCAATGACCACCATCCTAAGGCTTACCTCCCCATCAACAATGTTTGATCACTACAAAAAATGTAACAAATTTTCCTCAGAACAAGTCTTGATCATTGTCCTCTCGTCTGATTCTAAATCATTAGCCACCCGAACATTTCCATGAGCAACCCTTCCAATCTACAAAACCTTTGCAAGCTTGAGAAGGTGACGAGAAGGTGACTGACCAAGCCTTGTAAAAGCAAGCTGTAAGAATTTGTTCCAAAGAATACCAAAACTCCCAAACCATCCACCTGCGGAGATCCTAAGTGATAAATGGTCCACAGAACTTCAAAAGGTAGATGAACAGATCTTTTTTGGTGTTGGAACTTCTATTAATAGTTGCCAAGTGCTTCAAAATGCCCTCTACTACACTTGGATCATTATGAACAAAACGTCTTAAAACAAAGTAATGTCCAAGCTTCACCAATGCCAATAGCAAGACTACAATGTGGGATGTTCCCAAGAAAAACCAATTATTTCATTGGTTGGAACAATGAAAATGTACACAACTACAGCATAGTCTGATTGGTCGGAAATACCAAAATGTACACAGCGTAAGTGTTAGCTAAGCACAGAGATATAGCTCCTGTTAAGTAGTCTGTCTATATCAACAGCACCCACATATACAAACTAAAATACTTGCTCAGCATGACAAAGTGTGCCTAGCTTGCTTGCCCCTTACTATGGTGATGGCTGTGATTTTTGCTGCCTTCTACTCCATTGTCTCTATTGTCTATTGGGTCTGAGTTCATGTGCATGTTCAATCTCTACACTCATCAATTTGAGAAGTCTGACAGTCTTTAACTGTGACATGAGGAGGGTCTTTGTTGTGCTAGGCGTCATCCAGCAGGTTAACACTACTAGAACATAAATTCCTGAACCTCTGAATGTAACTCAGGTGTGGTTTTCTTTTCTGCATAGATCACAAAATCTTTTTGAAAAGAGAATACTGACTCAGAACAAGTATAGGTAGTCCCAAGTCTTGTAGCAAATCCCTCGTTACAAGATTTCAACAATAAGGTGAGTTCTTCATCCTCCATCTCCAAAAGTGTAGCATACTCTTAAGTCAGCTAACCAATCTTCAGCAAATACTTATAATACCATGTGACATCTCCAACAACAGTTAGGCCAGTGCTTACAATGATATAATCTATATATTCATACACCTATCCAACTCCAGGAGATGCAGGCAATGTCCAATGTATAACAAAAATAGCTGAGCCATCAATGGACAGTAAACTGCACAAATAACCATGACAAGAATGTTAATATAGGAAACGCATTTTCTGTTAATAGGACCCCAAGAGCAGGGAAGCTTGTCTACAGAACAGCCACAAAACTGCTGGCATTTCGCCATTGGCCTTCAGTCACCTCTACTGTTTGACTGCCTAAACCTTGAAACCCAAAATAAGGGTTTTCTGTAAATCAACAAATGTCCATTCTGTAGTGTCTATTGGCAATTTTTTGATAGCTGAGTAAATGCATACTACTCAAGGAGAAGTATCTCTACACTTGATATGAAACTCCTATGCAGCTGCCACAGCAATGTCGTTGCGAGCAAATGACACATTCCGACCCATTTCATTCCTTGCTCCTCGCCTTACTGGTCGAAAACTATTGCCATTTTGAGCATCCAGCGCACGGTATGAGTAGCTTGAATTTGATACATTTGAAGAATACATATTTCCTCCATACCCACCTCGACCCGACATTCCACGACCCCTACCAAACTCCTTGTCTACATCTGATGCACCCCTGCCCATACCACGACTGTTGAAGTAACCACGTCCTCGAGCAACATCGTTTTGATAGCCCCTGCCTTGAATAAACCGTCCCCTTCCAGCTGGAATAGTAAAGTCCAGTAGTTAGCTGCAACCCTAAAAGCCTTTACTATTAACACCTTTCAAAATATATATTACCTCGAGTCAGATTCACTTTCTTCCCTTCGATGTGTACCAATCTACTTCCCATGCTTATTGGCGAAGCCTGTAAAAACAAGCTTTAGCTAACCTAAGCCACCAACCAACAGTCATTTCAACAGACTGCTCTTGAGAAAACTCATACATTACCTCTATTGCAGTTTGTGCTGCGCTTGCATCCTCAAAGTCAATGAAAGCAAAACAAACACCTGCCTGTTACAGACAAATTGCAATCAGATCCAAAAGCAAGCTGAGGATGCCCAAAAGGGCAACCAGGAAATAGCAATACCTTTTGATTTCGAAGGTTCACTCCCCCTGCTCTTAACTGCCCAAACTTGCTGAATTCCACCTCCAGTTCAGAAACTGTCACATTGAGAGGAAGATTTTTGACATACACAGCCCTACTGTCACCTGTAATCCATGGAGTTGGCAGTGTAAAATATTTCAGCAAAAAGAGACCTTGCTAATGACCCAAATCTATCCACAAAAGTATCAAGGCAAACCTTCAGCTTCAAGAGAATCTGTATTATCATGTGAAGAACCTATGCCATTTGAGAGCTGTGACGTAGCTTGTGAGGTTGTGGTCAATGAGGTTGAACGCTCAAGATGGGAAACAGATGACGCTGTACGCTCAGTATGAGTGGGCATGACTTTGGAACTTTGCACCCTCAGCTGGAATTCGAATGGAGCAGAATTCAAGTACAAGTAAGCGGCAATACTTTGTATAAGTTACTCACATACAGAAGTAGTGTGATTAAATGCTGTCGGCAATCTGAAGAGAAAAGAAACTCACTATTGAAGCATAGGACTTTTTGGGTGCATCTTCCAGCATCTCCTCAGCTGACACCTGAACTTCCTTTGTCTCTGCAAGGGAGACTATTACCTGTTGTGCCCCTGAATTATCTTCTGCACCTTCCGCTATAGGTACCTCTGCATTCTCTGAGGATTCATGGTCATGTGATGCAACATTTTGCTCATGCACTTCTGGAGAGGGGTACTTAGCACTCTGTGTTTCAGGTTGAATGATTGCTTCAACAAGTCCTACAAAACCCAGTCCCCACAAACTGAGAACCAATTGAAGGCAAGAAGAAATCTTGCCCTCTGCCACTCCAGATCTTTAGACAATTAGAGACTTGTAGAAAAACCAAAACAACGAGATGGCTCCTGATAATTTTAACTATGTTGTTAAATGTAGACCAACCTAAATGGAAGTTGTAAGATACCTTCATCTGACTCTGCCAGTATGGCATCTGATACATCAGGAACATCATCTAGTGGTGAGGCTGGCTGGCCTATCTTTCTATCTCCATCTAGATACCTAAACATGTCATTTACAACAAAGTAGCTTTTGTCCTGTGGCGCAAGCACAAATGTTTGCACAAAAGTCCGCTTTACACCATTGGCACTGTACAAGGCACCAGTTACCATGACTAAGACATTTCCAGCCAGAGACTCTTGGGAATCTACACTCATAATCTCTGCTCGGGTTGAACCAGATTTCAAAGACATGATCTTCTCATGAATACCCTGAAATTATAAATTTTCAATCATTCAGGACCTCAAAAAGTTAACAACCTTAAATCTTTACTTGCATAGCTTGTGATATGAAGATAGGATGAGTTTGAATGGAGCCACAAAACCTACCCCTAGTGTTGTGACAGAGTCGACGGTGGCATTAGGCCATGCTTCTGCTCTGGAAAGCCTACTGCTGTCAGTGTAGAAACGATAGACCAAATGCGGAGATTGATGAAGTATGTTGTAGTATCGAATCACAAAAGCATTGCCGACCTGAGAAACATGGAGGAAAAGACTTCGAACTGTTAAGATACAGCGACATGAAATTCCATTTGGTACAAGCAGGCACACGCAAGGTTGTCTGGGCAGTAGTTGAAACAAACACACGGAAAATCGATAACAATAAGCCAGAATCAAAACCTAGCAAAAGCTACAACCGAGGAAATCATATGAAAGAGGCCATCGAACTCACAATGCTGGCGGGTGCGGACGGAGTAGTCCCCTGCTGGGCCGCCATGGATCCTGCATCCAGGCAAGATTGAATATGATACCAAAACGCAAAATGATTTTTTCCTTTTTTTCAAACTGGAATGTGAGAGGTCAAGCATGTGAGGTTGAATGTGAGGGGTTGTACCTGTGGGGCAATAACGGGGAAGACGGAGATGCGCAGTAGATGATGATGATGACGACGATTAGTAGTGCGACAATGGAAGAACAGCAACGAAGAAGGGGCAGGCGATGGCGCCCCCGTTCCGCCTTCCTGAAGCCCCGTCTCTCTCTCTCCCTCTCTCTTTCACCAAAGCCAGTTTGGTGTCAAAAGAGATTAACTTTTGTCCCAAGCCAGAAGTTTAAAGCAAAAACTCCCACCCAAAAAAATGAAAATTTCTCCAAAAACATAGCTTCAATTTTTGAGAAGAACATTTCAAGCCTCAATTTTTTAAAGCTTTAAAATTCATAAAAACTTCTAGTCCTAACAAACAATAAACCCATGTAATCTTCTATGTTCTGTCTTTTATATATACTAGCGTTCCGTGTGCGCTTCGCAACAAAGCGGCATGCGAATTCGCTCAATAATCCATTTCTCCTCTTTCTCCCTCCTATTTCCCCTCTCCATTTCCAATATGGTTTCTCTCTCTCTCTCTCTCAGCACCCTCTCTCTCTGTCTCACACACACACACCAAACTTAAAACTAAAAGTAGTTTAAAAAATTTGTAACACAAAATGCCAGACATAGAAACAATCTCTTCCATGCACCATACTTACAAACATTCCACTCGACATCAATGTAAGCAATCATATGCTTGCACACACGATAATTAGAAACAACAACGTAATACTGAAATGGATCATAATCGAGACAAAGACCAAGTACCACAAAAAGAATTTCTATAAGAGACCTAGTGAAAGCAAAGCCCCAAAGGCCAAGTATAAGGCACGCAAGTGTTTTTAAGCACCATAGGCAAATGGCCGATGCCAACAAAAAAAGACAACGTCTCGAAGATGACAACGTCTCGAAGATGCCTAATAGAAACAAAGCTTCCTCTTCTTTGAGCAATCATTAACAAAATCTTCCTCTTTGAGCAAAACATGAGAAGGCGATGCCGGGAATGATCCCATAGTTTCCATTGGTAATCTCATGGGCGATGCAACGGTCCTACCACCTGCATTGGAACAAAAATCACAATATAAGTACGTGAAACAACAACGTTACACTAAAACGGGTCATAATTGAGACAAAGACCAAGCACCACAAAAAGAATTTCTATAGGAGACCTAGTCAAAATGAAGCCACAAAGGCCAAGCATAAGGCACCGACGTGTTTCCAAGTACCATAGGCAAATGGCTGATGCCAACAAAAAAAGACAATGTCTCCAAGATGCCTAATGGAAAAGAAAGCTTCCTTTTCTTTAAGGAATCATTAACAAAATCCTCCTCCTTGAGCAAAATATATGAAGGCGAAGCAGGGAACGATCCTACAGTTTCCATTGGTAATCGCATGGGCAATGCAACGGTCCTACCTCTCTCTTTACCACCTGCGTTAGAATAAAAATTACAATATAAGTACGTGAAATAACTAACAAAGATCATTCCATCCTAACTATAATAATACTTGGTCAAACATTTGTGAACCACTCCGTAGGTATTGACAAACGTTGATGCAGCGTCACAAAACAACCCAAATCCTTGAACCCATACTTGAACCAATGCCTCGATATCTTATCAATACGAGAGTGTTGAAATCTCTTCTTATGGTCAACCTCATACATATGCACCCGAAAACATTGCGTGTATCCACAATGTACAACTTTAATAAAAATTGGGAGCTTGATGTCGATATTAACATCATCATATAAACGCTCGATGACTCTTGCAAGTGTCCTTCTAATGATATCATCAAGAGCTACAGTGAGTAATGTGCACTGTAGCTCCTTTTGATAGTCAGAAGCTGGGTAATAGTGTCACTCTAGGATAGGCATCTGCAAAAGTTAAATGAATAGTGAAATATGAAAAAAATATACTTCCAAGAGAGTATATGCCAACCAAACAGGGCATAGAGAGCAATTCACACATATGCAAAACCAGCGTCCTTGCATGGTCATCAATAACTATATCTCCACAAAGAAAGCAACAGAGAGCAATTCACATATATGCAAAACCTATGTCCCTACATGGTCGTCAATAACTACATCTCCGCAAAGAAAGCAATGCACATTACTACACCTTTCGAAGAACATCCTTGTATACAATGTTTGTGGTCATATCCCCATCCTCTTCACCCAATAGCACTTTCACACCATGCGAAGATTTTACCCTTGAAAATGTAACATACAGCTGACCATGTGTAAATACTGATGCCTTTAGATAAAGCCCAACAATGAACAAAGTCTGCCCCTGTGACTTGTTGATTGTCATAGCGAATGCCAATCGGATGGGAAACTATCTCCGCTTCATAGTAAATGGCAATTATGTAGCATTCGAAACAAAAGTAATCCGGGGAATAGAAACTCGTTCGCCCACATTTGCCCCTGTTATTATCTAAGCATCTATCACTTTTCTATTGAAAGCTCTACATATCAATCGCGTACCATTACACATACCCCTTCTTGGATTTAGGTTTCTAAGAAGAATAATAGATGCATTTATCTTCAGCAGTAATAAATGAGGAGGAAATCCACCTCCAAGGATATTAACAATATCCTCACATGTTTCCTTTACCACAACCAGTAAGACCTGTCTAAAATCCCCCCCAAACAAAACAACTTTTCCACCAGATGGCTTATCACAGCTCATAACATCTCTTAGAGTTCTATCAACCACTTCGAAGGCATATCGATGGGTCATAGGAGCCTCATCCCACAAAATAAGGCTCATTTGTCTCAATAACCGAGCAAGATCACTTTGAATAGGAATATTGCAAGTGGATCGATTATTTAATTCTACTAGAATTCTAAACCACGAGTGAGCTGTACGACCACCTGGCAAAAGCAAGGCAGCAATGCCACATAATGTTATTGCCAACGCTATACGACCACCACTGCGTACCTTCGCAAGTAAACATTTGTATAGGAAAGTCTTCCTAGACCCACCAGGACCATCCAAAAAGAATACATCCCCAGTACTTGTATCAACAGCATCCATGACTGCACTAAAGGCAATTCTTTGTCCTTCATTCAACATTCCCTCCATGGATTCAGAAACCCTATGTTGTTCCGATATGTTGTATGCATATTCATCTTGCAAAAGAGGGTCAGCATTGCAGTTGTGAGTTTGGTTGATGAGGTTTAGGCAACCCATCAAAATCACAGAGTCTTCATCTTACATGATGTAAAAGGTCTTGCAGATGCAACAAAGCCATGTTAGATGCCTCATGCTGCAGGACACCAAGAGAGGCGTGCACGTTCTGTAGCTGCAATCTATACATGACATCCTCTACCATTGGCATAAAAAATCTTTCCCATAGATGGCCAGGTCGAGCTGGCTCACAAAAGACCAAAATTGCAACAAACAAAGTTCGGAGTTGAGCACCAGTTTGCACATAGGCAGCTTCTTCTAAGCAAACAACATATTCACCATCGCTCTCCAGCATGCCCCTTGCAATGCAAGCATCCCTAAAAGTATCATAGATCACACTATTAACAATATGCAAGTCTTCAAAAGAAGTACATCCCCGACACTCTGTTAAAAGCATCCACAAATAGTAGAGCTCACCACATGTAGGTGCCACAAAATACATCCGACCACATGTATTCCCACGCTTCCTTCTAGTCCACATCTTATGTCGTGCATTCCACACCCAATACACTAGAAAGTCCTGATAGCGAATAGTCCTAGCCTCTGGATGAATGCGGTTGTACACAAACCATTCAGTAAGAGTAGTTTTCTGGAGGTCTTCATTCCACACAACATCTGGTATACTATCTGTATCTTGAAACACCACATAGTTCTCACCAGGTAAGTGTACCTGTAAAACGTTGTATATCAGGCTTTTCATCGTACAATGCATAATAATAGATCCCCCAACATGCCTCTGAGGCAGAAACATATCGTGCATCCAAATAACTTTGTATCTTGTCCACCTCATGAACATCGCCACCATTCCGGACTGAATCAACCCCAATAGAAAATTTTACGGTTTCACGATCATGCCCCTTGTACACATACTTATACAAATACTTAATAGCCGCAATTGTCGAGCACACCTCCACATTTATGTGTGCATTGTATTTCTTACTCAAGAATGGATTATATGGAACGATCCATTGATTATCAATAACATTACCATTCATGATCACGGAGTTTCCATCATCTCGTCTTCGATAAATGGGATAGCCAGAACTATCAACCGTTGTCATGCCCACTAATTTTTGCGGGTAATCTTTAGTACATCTATCCTTGTCCATATAGGGACTCTTTGGGTTCAATCCTCCGCAAGGGCCATGAATGTTGCACTTTGAAATTGTCTCAAATAAGGCTGGAAACTTAACTCTATTGGGCAACTCAGCACAAACCAGTCTATCATAGTGACATGCTTCAGAAGGTTTAAAAGACGGCTCTAAAATTAGCAAAGTATGAGAATGTGGTAGCCCCTCATTTGGAATTCAATCACAATAACATAGCATGCAACCTTTCCAAAGAGATCCTTCCGCAACAACGTATACATTAAATTAGCATGCTTTTTATGAAACACGCGAGTAATCAAATCCAGACGGTCATAAGCACTTTGCTCAGGGAATAAAGAATTAGTTATCTCCAACCACTTTGGATTGCATGTCATTGTTATAAAAAGGTTAGGTTTTCCCTTACATCACACTATAGTCATGGCATCCTGATATAATTGATACATGTGCCTTGGCCCACATGTGAATGACGACGTTAAAACTATCATCTTGCCAACAAAGGCACCAACAATCTGCATTGGCCCATCATCGTTTGCCCCCACCATGTCTATCAAGCCTTTGTAGGCCTCTGATCACAACACTGATTGATTCTGGCAACACCAAGTTAACTTGCACTACTCTATACTACAATAAGCATCAACAATAAATTGTTGCAATAGTCGACCAGCACGCAATATGCACACCTTAGTATCTTCGCGCACTTGAAGACGGAATGCATAAAACTGCATCTGGCTAACACAATTTTTATTGGACAATTCATATATGTTAACAGGAATACTAACATTACTATAGGGAACCTTTACATGCCAACCATCATCTCCCATAGGAAAAAGGAGGACATATAGCATTGGCATATATGCTCTATGCAAGTTTGAAATAGCAACACATCGACCTCCCTAAGTGTAAACATGAATATCCCGATGATCAAGAGTACCCTCATCACCCTGCCCTGGCATGATAGCTGCAACCTTGCTGCAAGAGCAAAGTATTGTTTATTGTTTCTTTGAACACAAAAAATAGTCATTATTAGTTCTTGCACGGGATTATTTTGCAATTGCAAACCCACATACCTAAAAGCATGTGCATATATGTTGTGTCGATGCATCATACATTGAAGCTCCCCTAGCAAATTTGGTAATAAATCATGCATTACCCCCAACCTATTAAGCAACTCATGCTCGGTATCATAAACATAGAGTTAAGCAACTCATGCTTGGTATCATAAACATAGAGTTGTGCAAATCTTGGCCTTTCTTGACGCTGCACATCAAGAAGCAAAGTACCTATATGGTGATAAACAGAGCCATGCACTCTAAAAGTATAACCATTCCCAATAATAGGTATCTCATCAACATTAGCTCTGAGCGATACAAATGCAAGAGCACTGTTGTATGCTCATATGTTATTTTTAAATATCCTACTCTGAGGGTGCATACCATGCAACAAATCATGTAATAGCCGTGGTGGATGTTGCAATGGTGGCAACGTTACTTTTCCATTTCAACAACAATGCCTTCCAAACAAAATCGACCCTTGCACTCGAGTCTCGTATCTCCACAACTTAGCTAAACACCTTTCACACACCACACAAAGACTCCCCATGGAATGCACATTCGGCTCTTGAAATAGTAGTATTGACGTTGCTGGGTGAACGTTTGTTGCAGGCAAAGCTTTTAAAATGGAGCACAATCCACCACTTTGGGGATTAAAAACAGCAATATTATGAACACGTGACTCATTAGCCATGGAATTTTCCATATTGTGGTGATTTCCAAAATCTAAACCAACATGCTGTTCAACTGGCTCATTATCCCCATTTACAAATTCAACGCGGCGAGACACACTCTCACAAACCACTCCACTAAGATTTCCCTCATGTTAGCACTTAAACATTGAAACATTATTAACGTGTGACTCGAAAATCATATGATTAAGACCACTGCAACCACCCACTGATCGCAAAGCATTCATCAAATCCACACCAAATTGTCATGGGGCTTGAAATCCCCTAATGATTCTATCCGGTGATGGCAAAACATTAGCCACATCTATACCAAACTGTGGTTGGCCTAGTTCATGATGACCACTTAGAATCTCTTAATGGAACGTAAAGTTTTCAATATCTCTACGAATGGATCTACCACGATCTAAAATCCCTTTCCGAGCCGTGAATCTAGCAACATGCCGTCGCTCATACCTCGTGGATGTAAGCATGTCCCTACAAACATGCAACACATAGTCTCTGCCAATTGCTCGATGCGAACACCCCATATTGATTAGTTGGCCACAAAACCTGTTATCAACATATAGACACATTTAATATTTAAATATCTAAATATTAATATTAAATATCAAGACACAAAACCACTGCCATCATATTTGAGTTAGTGCCTACAACCCAGCCGATGTATCTGTCTACAAAGATGTTGCACCCGCCCATTAGACAAAGAGAGAGAGATAGAGAGAGCCTGGTTGCTAAGATAGAAGTAACCTTGGTAATAAACACATGCACAATTAATCCATTTCAATTAACTAACAAAAGAAAGTAAACATGCAACCGCAAAAATGACTATCAATACACTTTATCAAAGGCCTGGTTTGATTTCAAAACTAAATGTGTTGTGTACATTCGATGCACGCAATATATCAAATCTAAATATACCAACCATCATTGGACTATCAAATCTGCTCCATGTAAATATCAAGAAAGAGACATCATGTCATACACACTCAATACATTTTACTCAAATACGCTTTGTTATATCAAAAGTGTTACACATCTTAGCACATTCCACGTAGGCTTTACAAAAAGGAAGCATATATTATCAAAAAAAAGTGCTAGTCCACACACTTTAAAATACGTAAGACAATCCAAACCTATAAGTTCCAACTTAAGTAATTCTTGTGTTATACAAAGAGATCCTTCCACAACACATCCGTTACACATATAGTCTCCTCAGATGTGACCGTTCATCTGACGGCTCAATTGTTGCAACAAAGCATTAAACCTACTAACATTTATTTGAAACTGCAAGAACGGCAACGACAACCCCTCTAGCAGATCATAGGTTCGTGGTCATCTCCAAGCCCCCAAACTGAAGCCCACATATCATTCACCAATAGATTCATTAATCTGCTTGTCTCAGAAATAATTACTGAAAGTGCCCTTACTTCACCATCCAAATCAGTCGACACTTGCTGGAGAACACCATGGGTGTGCTTTGTTTCGCACACAACACCATACAGACCTTTAGCCTGTTCATGAAAATCCATTGAGTACATGGCAAGTGCACTATCAACATGTGCACATAAACTTGTCTACATTTCCATCAACTCATTCATCTTGGCCTCAAGGTTTTTAAAGTCCGAAGCACCTGAAGTAGCCCTCTTGTTTCTTCGAATCTTTGTAGCTCTTGTACATTTAGCAACATGCATCTCTTGTCCCCTTGCCATCTCTTTCATTTTTCGCACATTCATTCTATTAGAGCCCATACGTTGGCTGCAATGAAACATATAAACAATCATCTCCAAAAATATATATATTAACACTTTGAGAGAGAGAGAGAGAGAGAGAGAGAGAGAAGTCGTTAGAGAGAGAGAGAGAGAAGCATGGATATGACAGGCAGCGAGAAGCATGGATATGACTGACAGGCGTGGCAGAGAGAGAGAGAGAGAGAGAGAGAGAGAGAGAGATATATGACGGGCAGCGTGGAGAGGACTAACCAGCAGTGGAGAGAGAGAGAGAGAGAGAACACAAAAATGCCCAGAGAGAGAGAGCAAAAGAGAGGACTGACCTGTTGCCTGGCCTGCCTCCTCATGTCCCGTGCGAGTGAGAGTGAGAGGAGAAGAGAAGGTGGTGGAAGGAGACCACGTTTTCTTCTTTCTGCCCCCAATCATGTGGCATAAATGGTCACTTACCTTTCCTTTTGCCCCCAATCATGTGACATAAATGGTCACTTTGGTTTGGTTTGGGAGCTAGGTTCGGGAGCACTGTGGTGCTTCGACACTTTCCCGAACCTGTAGCTCAAATAATAATGTAGTATAGATTGACGAAAAGTTTTGCAAAGGACCATGTGGTGCATGTGGACCCCCTGCAAAACCTTTCACAACTGCCACGTAGCATGTGCAACACACTTGCCTGCCCACCCAACCAAACACGAGATGCTTCACATCTTGTGGTATTTGATCCAACAAACATCCCTTCAACATTTTATGTTAAAGGCCTTGTATCCGTTACTCTCACGAATGTTAAACACCAATAGCATTCAAAGTAGCCCAAAACTTTTAATTATAGAAAATAATTAGCACATGTAAATCTGATCCATCGAACATCCCTTCAATAATTTTCATTGAAGGTTTTTATATCTCCTACTCTCACGAACGTTAGTCGACAACATTCAGAGTAGCCCTATCAAGGTGTTAGGATGTGTTGCATCATGAGATGTTGTGTTCGATTCTCATCGTGGACCAATGGATATCTTGCTCTTCCACATATTAGGCATTGTGAACATATCAAATAAATTGCCAAATGGCATCACATTATTGAAAACGACCAAAAACAAGGTGATAAAATCACAAGGACAAACAAGTGGATATCTTGCCCTTCCATATACGACATTGTGAGGGTACCCAATAAATTGCCAAGAAGCATCACATCATTAAAAACAACAAAATGTCAAAAAGAATTTAAGGCTAACATAATTGTAGTAATATGTTGGTCCATATGCGATCTATGCAAGTGTCACAAGTGATTGTGGTTCCTAAAATCCCTTAATTTGGTTTTTGCATTTGGAAATTTTGTTGTAGTTGAAGTGCAATTTGTGACTTTGTGCTAAAACTAAGTACATTGACACTATGTGGCCTAAAATTTAGGTTCATATTTGATTTTCTCCATTTTGTTGACATTGCAAGTTACTTTAACATTTTATAACTAGAGGATCAACACACATGTTCAATGCCAATAAGTATAGACTTACAGATTCTCTTACTTTGGAGAGAGATATGTACACAATTCCATGACTCTTCATATTCTGAGGACTAAAAGTAACACTTAACAAAGTTAATCATTGTGCTCCATGAACAGTTCTATGCATGAGCCATGTGGACTAGAAATTGTGTCATTATGACAATGTTATGGACCATTGACTAGGACGTGTAGAACGTCCATATTGCTACATTACAATTAAGTTCATACCTAGGAAATTATCAAACACGCAATTAATGTGATGCATGTGACTATGATTTTCACCATGATAATTATAACCTATGTTTTAATAATAGAACAACCTCAGTTTGGAGTGAAGTCTTGATTCCAACGATGTTTACGCCCGATGATCGACCATTCGTGGTTGCGGTGCCGTCTTGATTCGAACCACCAACCACACTTGCAAGGTTTTTGGCCATCCTTGTGGAACTACGCTTCAGAGCCATACTCGAAGACGCGTGTATGAGTGATAAAATTCTCGCACTCTCCTTTGCAAAATTCTCACCGCCTCTCCTTGAGTGGAGAAAGGATAAGAAAGGGGAGGGGTATATCTTTGAAAATGATAAAGGGGTGTGTGACCTCCCCTTAAGAGGGGGGGAGAAGAACTCCCAGAAACTTCCCTCTTTCTCTCTTCACACACACACACACACACACACACACACACTCTCTCTCTCTCTCTCTCTCTCTCTCTCTCTCTCTCTCTCTCTCTCTCTCTCTCTCTCTCTCTCTCTCTCTCTCTCTCTCTCTCTCTCTCTCTCTCTCTCTCTCTCTCTCTCTCTCTTGAAGATGATGAGGAGGAGGGGGGTTTCACTACAGACGACCGGGGGGGCTGCTGTCCATCGACGAGGGAGGGGGAGGGCGTTGTTCAGGGCCACGAGGGAGGGGGGCTGCCTTATGTAGAGGGGGGGAGGAGGTGGCTTATGGGGCGGGGAGATGGCCGTTAACAGCCGCCACCCCTCCACCTGGGGGGCTGCATGCCCCCCTTTTCTTTTACTTACTCCCTCTCTCTCTCTCTCTCTCTCTCTCTCTCTCTCTCTCCCTGCCATGCAGTCGGCAGGGGAGAGAGGGAGAGAGTAAATTTTTTTTAAAAAAAATTGAAAAGAAAGGGGGGGGGGGGGGGGGGCGGGCTATTACATCCTCTCCCCCTTAGAGGAATCGAGATGTCCTCATCTCGAGAAGACCTGGGGGTATTGTTGGTTGAGAGTATTCTCGTCCATCCAAGTGGCAACCTCTTTTGGATAATCTTTCCATTGGATGAGGTATTCTCTCAAGGTCCTTGATCTCAAATGCCTCTCCCTAACATCTAGGATTCTATTAGGCCGTAGCTCAAGGACTCCTTGGATAGGCATTACAATTTGCTGATAATCAAGTACATGATTCGGATTAGGTAGATACTATTTCAATAGGCTAACGTGGAATACATTATGAATCTTTAGAGTTGCGGGCAGCTGTAGTCAGTAAGCATTAGGCCCTAGGCACTTGGTGATCCTATAAGGTCCACAATACCTCAGACTTAGCTTATTATACTCTCCCAAGGACAGTGAACTCTTTTTAGGGCATACACGGATGAAGACCATATCACCTTCGACGAAGGATCTATCTTGCCATTTCAAGTCACCGTAAGCCTTTTGTCTATCCTTGGCAGCTTGGATGTCTTGTCTTATTTATTTGATTTGATCATCCATGTCTTCCAGCATCTTTCTTGAAGCTTCTACCCTCAAAGTTGGATCCGAGAAGTTCGAAGAGGTACGACAACCATACCCATACAATGCTTGGAAAGGGGCCATCTAAATACTCTATTGGCAAGAAGCATTGTAAGCAAACTCAACCAGTGGTAAGTATTGAATCCACTTTTTGGGTTCGTGACAGCAGTATGCCCTAAGCATATCTTCAATGACTTGATTGACTTGTTCTATTTGACCATCAGTTTCGGGATGGTAAGCTATACTGAAACAGAGTTGAGTACCAATAGCCTCAAAGATAGCCCTCCAGAACTGTGATGTGAAAAGAGAGTCACGATCACTAATGATTCTTATGGGTAACCCATGAAGCTTGAATATTTCCTTGATGCATAATCTTCCGATGTTTGAAGCTTTATAGTTCATCTTGACAGGGATGAGATGTGCGACCTTGGTGAGCATATCTACTACAACCATAATTATATCCTCCCTGAACTTGGGGTAAGCCAACAATGAAGTCCATACGAATGAACTCCCATTTCATTTGTGGAGTGTCAAGTGGTTGCAATTTCCTAGGCATTTTAACATGTTCTGTCTTAATTCGTTGACAAGACAAACATTCCGTGATATATTTGAGTACGTCTCCCTTGAGCCTTTCCCAATAATAGCTCTTCCTGACCACATTAAGGGTCTTGGCATAACCAGGATGTCTTGAGAAAGGGGAGTCATGGGCTTTCCACAATATCTTCTACTTGAGAGTTTGGCTTGCGGGGATACATAATCCTGTCCTAAAGTAGACAAGCCCACTATTGATGGAGAATTCTTGATACTTTGTCTTTAGCTTCGGGGGTCTTGATCCTTGATGAGGATCTCCCTTAGCATATTCTGATAGACTGGGTCATGATATGCCCCTTCTTTTGCTAGCTCAAGAATCGGGTTGTTTGGCATTGATACCTTTGTGGCTAGAGACCTTGCTGTTGATGGATCTTGCAAAATGAGAGAATTTAGAAATGCCTTGCGCGACTGAGTGCATCGGCAACTACATTCTCTTTTCCAGGCCTATATTTGATTTCAAAATCATATTCTTCTAGCATTTCGATCCATCGATGTTGCCTCATATTGAGCTCATTCTGGGTGAAAATCCATTTAAGACTCTTGTGGTCCGTTACTAAGGAAAATTTATCACCTAGCAAGTAATGTCTCCAAAGTTTGAGAGCATGCATGATAGCCAACAACTCCAGATCATGGGTAGAATAATTCCTTTCATGGCTCTTTAATTTTCTTGAAGAATATGCTATGGGATGACCTTCTTGCATAAGTACACATCCTAAAGCAAGTGCACTAGCATCAGTTACCACTTCAAACTCCTTACTAAGATCAGGAAGTTTCATGATGGGTGTTGATACTAAACTTTGCTTTAGTTTGTCAAAGCTCGTCTGTTCAATAGGTGACCATACAATTGCTACTTGCTTCTTTAGTAGATCAGTCTCAGAGGTGCCGCAATCAAAGCATAATCTTTGATGAAAATTTTGTACCATCCTATCAACCCAAGAAAACTAGTATTTCTTTGACAGAAGTTGGTGTTGGCCATTCCAGAACGTCTCTAACCTTAGCTGGATCTACTGAAATTCCTTCTGCTAATACAATGAATCCCAAATATTCAATCTATTGCTTAAAAACATGTGCACTTCTTCTTCTTGGCATAAAGCTTGTGTGCTCTCATTGTTTCAAGAACAATGCGAAGTTGGGGTTCATGATCCTTTCCCTATTTTGAGTAGACTAGGGTATCATAAAAAAAGACAAGTACGAAGTCATCAAGATAGGGCCTAAAAATATCATGCATTAACCTGTTGACGATAGTAGGAGCATTCGTCAGCCCGAATGACATCACTAGGAATTCGAAGTGTCCATACCTTGTACTAAATGCAGTCTTCGGGATGTCTTCTTCTTTTATCCTTATCTGATAATATCCAGATCTGAGATCTATCTTTGAGAAGATCTTCGCTCCTTGAAGACAGTCAAATAATTCATCTATTCTTGAAATGGGGTATTTATTTTTTATGGTTGCTTGATTCAACCCTCTGTAGTCAATGCATAGGTGAAGCGTTCCATCTTTGTTCTTTTGGAACAGCACTGGAGCTCCCTATGGTGAACTGCTAGGACAGATGTAGCCTTGATCGAACAATTGCTTGAGTTGCTATTTTAGTTCGATAGCTTCTGGAATGGACATCTCATACGGCCTCTTTGCGACCAGTGCAGCTCTTGGCACAAGTTTGATTTCGTGGTCCACTTCCCTTTGGGGAGGAAGTTCCGTCAGATCTTTAGGGAATACGTTTATGTATTCCTTTAACCATGAAGGTTCTTCTCCAGATTCCAGATTCTGATCTAATTTATTCAGTTTAATTAGATAGACAGGTAGGCCCTTTTGAATACCTTTTATTATCCGTGTTGCTTTTGCCAACTGTATTTTTGGCTTACCAGCCTCACCTTGAGCCGTGACTAGTTTCCCTTCTAAATTTTGGAAGGAGACTTGGCCCTTCCCACAGTGGATGTGGGCATCATTGGGTATTAGCCAATCCATTCTGTGTAAACATTCATGGACACCTAGGTTCATTACCCTGAATCTCACAAAAGCTGGCTTCCCACCCAGTAGGAATTTCACCTTAGCAGTTTGCCTAGTACAAGTGACCTCATGACCATTTGCTAATTCCACAAGTAAAGTAGGTGCATCTATTGTGGCTATCCCTAATCTTTTTGCACAGATTGGTGAGATGAAGGAATGTGTACTGCCACAGTCAATCAGGGTTTTGAAGCTTTTACCTTGATATTCTGATGGAGTTTGAATCACCGAGAATTGGTGATTTGGACCCTTTTTGTGAAGAGTGGCATGAATCGTTGCCCTCTCAATGTCAGCATCCATGGATGGATCTTCTTCATTGTCTAGCTCCTTGTTGGAAATTGGAGGTTCTCCCTCTGGCCATAACGGTGGTTCCTTGGCCATGAGCGGCTCTATTTTGACCTTGAAATTGGCCCTCACGATGCCCTCTACCAAGCTTGGGATACTCCCTCTTGAAGTGTCCGGGCTCGTTGCAATGAAAGCAACGTGGGTTGCGATCATTGCTTTGCATTGGAACAAAGTTGTTGATAGCATTGGCCCTAGCTTTCTTTCTTTGGCCCTGATTTTGACCCTGTACTCTCTTAGTATGAGCCCTTGACATACCCTTATTCTGATCTTTTTAAGGTCAAATCCTATCATACCTTGGTTTGGTCTGCACCTCCTATATTATTGGAGCTGCTTGAATGAGTGTGTCTTGTAGGTCCATTGGGTGCATTGATTCCAATCGAGTGTTTATGGGTGGATTCAACCCAACACAGAATTTTGACACCTGTTGTGTCATATCCATTGGGGGTGCATACTTTAGGAGTGAAACAAACTTCGAATAATATGCTTCAAGGGATAATCCTAGCTACTTCAAGTCATAGAATTCATTCATCTTTTGTGTGCGGTAGGCACGTGGCAAATACCTCTGTCGCACAGCTTCCTTAAGCTTATCCCAAGTGACTCTCCCCTTCGAGATCACTTGATCTCTACACCACTGTTTCCATAAAGTCTCGCTTTGCCTATAAGCTTAAGTTTGGCGAGCATGGCTTGGCTAACAGGTTTAGTTTTTGCTCCCTCAAAATAGTCCTCCCTGGACTCAATCCAGATCTCGGTGTCTCGGCTTGAACAATACTTCCCTTGCCATCAAACTCGGGTGGCTTAATTTGTTTGAGAAGTAACTTCTTCTCTTAAACCACAACTGGACTTAGTGTAGGAGTCGGATTTGGAACCTGCACTTGGGGTTGCATCTGAACAATAAGATTCTTTATGTTAACATCTTACCATACGTTCCCATATACGTTAATATGACTAACACAACTTTTTAGTCAAGTGATTTAATCACTCAACACCTCAGTTAACATTTATGATCAAGATAGATAATTGTAAAAAGTCTTATTTATTCATGAAGGCATAACCCCTTGAGTACATTTATTTTGGATAAGTAGGACATGCTAATTGATACATCTGTTTGGGAAAAATAGGATTGTATTACAATTAGCTACATGGATAGAATAATAATATGGAGTGGAGTCATGGATTTTCAGGAAACGGTAAGTCATAGAAAGCTTGGGGCATCCCTTCCTTTGATACCCGTTCTTCTCATAGTGCCCTAACACTTTGATCCTGTGAGCAGAGATTACCAGGGTCACCTCTTCATAAACATACTTATTCTCCTTGACTTGTCGACCGCTAACGTGCAAAGTTGCGTGTACACGTGCTTCAACAAAGATGAACAGTTTCACGATCTTTAAATCCTCCATCCACTTGATTGTCTTCAAGTTGGTCCGAAGGTACGCGAGTCAGTGGGTTGCTATGTTGAGTCTCCCGTCCATCTCTGCTCCGCATACAGGGGCGAAGGGTTATAAATGCGGTCCATAATATTCATCATGCTAAGCCTCTGACGATAATTCGAAGCATGCATTGCAGTCATGAACATGACCTGGAACACCAAGAACTTGCTCCATGCTTCATGACTCTACAACCCAGCATCCATAAGTGAGTAAAGAAATGTTTTCAATAGAAAACACTGCTCTATTCTACTCACCTTCCCCTGTTTATCCCCTTATTCCCTTTATTTTTCCTTCATTAAGTTCCCTTGTAATCCTTCGATCTCGTTGGTTCCGTCTGATACCAACTATTACATGTTCGCTCGTCCACCTGTGGGACACGTCTTAGCAGCCCATCGGGAAGAGTCTAGAAAGCGCCACCTGGCACTCGCAAGGAATGTCATAGGTTTTGCGATCTAGGTCTTCCCGAGTCTGCCCTGAGCGGAAGTATCCGGCCGTTCCCACTTAGGATCGACCTGAAGTCAGGGTTTCTTTCCTATCAACAAAGTCTCGAGGAAGTAGCTAGCGTCGAGCTCCAGACAACCCACTTTGAGTAGAAACAACAGAGTCGAAGCGGATTTATGCTGCACTTGGTTCATGGAGAATGGGAAACGAGAGGGATACAAAGATCGACCTCTCTATCCATAAGGCATAGTCCCATTCCGCTCCCCTAAAACAGCATAAATCGGGGTTCTAACCCTACTGACTCTAGGGTCTTTGCAATATCGTTTTCATGTCATTTGAGAAGAGTTCCCAGCTAGCCGGTACCACCCTTCCGTAGGACGGACCCAAGTCACGTTCAATGCACTTTCCTTGGTTTGCTTAGTTATCTAATTACCTACCACATTATGTTTGACATGCAAAAGCAGCTTCCTTAATTAATCAATTTAAACACATGTTCCTTCACGTAACTTAGGCATTGACACAAAAACAATGTCAAGCAAGTTCCTTTTTCAAATATGTGATCTTTATTTATCATAGTCTCGGAATACATCAAACATCATGCCCGAAGGCTATCCCAGCAAATCAACAAGATTGTTGCTCCAAGTTCCACCCGTCGACTAGTACACAAGCCTTGAGATCCCATCTCGAGTCACGTCAGCCTCTTGTGTGGGATCTGGAGGAAAGGAATTTATAGTCAGAGCCTCCCCTGGCACCCAAGCGTTCTCTTGCTCCAAGCAGCACACACAGAGAGACCTCTCGCAGCAGGTTCGGTCCATATACCCGGCACGGCTAGCAACCCCCTTGGATAGGGCTAGGCAGAGAGTTGGAGGTAAGTGAACCTGCCTCTCCCTCCAGGCTTTTAACCTGAAGCATTAAGTGTTTCACCTTGAATTAGTTCCTTGAGCAAAGAAGTTCAAACAATGTATCTAAGTCTACAATCACGATCATTACGGTGGTCGTTCGTATGACCAACTACTAAGGTGTGATTCCTTTTTTCCAAATGCTCCTAGCATTCAATCCTGGATCATTCGCGACTTGGCGAGATTCCAGGGCCTTGGCAAGCTAGGTTGCTTGTTTTCCCTTTTCCTTTGGGTTAGGGTTTGTACCCTACCATCGCTAATTGTCCTTACCTTAGGTCTCCTTGTAAAGTAGATCATGGACACCCCGACGTCCTCGGTTGGTCAACTTCCTGGTTATCCCCTAGATCCCTCAGAGTACCTATGTACCTTTATCTTTGATCTTAATTGATCGAGAGTGTCTATCCCCTTGACCATTGCTGGTCAAGATGGTTCTATTTAGAATAGTTCCTACTCCGTCTTAAGTATAATCTTCTTAAGCCCTCTTAATAATACTCACAGGCACTTAAGCTTTTACCTATCCCTCTTGAAGCCACCAAGGACTTTGACATGGGTCCCATGGATCTCAGTCCCATTTGGTAAATTAGAAATAACGTTGAATTTTCCCAAGGACTTTAATGCACGCAACGTAATGCCATGCCTTCATTTCAATGCTTGCAATTTTGATATAATCCATGTGTTATGTTATGCCACACATGCGAAGGTAATTTCTATGCATGCAATCTTAACATTATCCTCTAGGTAATTATTTACATGATCTATAACCTTCTTGAGTGATCTAACTTTATGTGATCATTGTATGAGTCTAGCTGCACTTTAATCTTTTCTGCAGATTATTACATGTACCTTAGAATCCTTCTTGCGATATGGAGATGCAGTTTGTTTCTTTCAATGTCCTCTGAAATACATCTTAAGCAAGAACTTGTGCAAGGAACAATGTAGTTAATGCAAGAATTCATGCAAGACGTTTTTGGTAATTTACGATGCAATTATCTAATCAATTTCACCTATTATGATGTCATCTTACAACAGAAATTATCTTGTTTGTTACATACATCACAACTAAGTTCATACCTAGGAAATTATCAAACACGCAATTAATGTGATGCATGTGACTATTATTTTCACCACGATAATTATAACCTATGTTTTAATAATAGAACAACTTGGGTTGGGAGTGAAGTCTTGATTCCAATGGTGTTTATGCTCGATGATCGACCATTCGTGGTTGCGGTGCTGTCTTGATTCGAACCACCAACCACACTTGCAAGGTTTCTGGCCATCCTTGTGGAACTACTCGAAGACGCATGTAAGAGTGATAAAATTCTCGCACTCTCCTTTGCAAATTTCTCGCCGCCTCTCGTTGAGTAGAGAAAGGATAATGAAGGGGAGGGGTGTATATTCGGAAATGATAGAGGGGTGTGTGACCTCCCCTTAAGAGGGGGGAGAAGAACTCCGAGAAACTTCCCTCTTTCTCTCTTCTCACTCACTCACTCTCTCTCCCTCCCTCCCTCCCTCTATCTCTCTCTCTCTCTCTCTCTCTCTCTCTCTCTCTCTCTCTCTCTCTCTTGTGAGGATGATGAGGAGGGGGGTTTTTTTTTCTAATCACCGAGAGGGGAAGGGGTTTTTGCTACAGACGGCGAGGGGGGGCTACTGTCCGTCGACGAGGGAGGGGGGAGGGCGTTGTTCAGGGCCACAAGGGAGGGGGGCTTCCTTTTGTAGAGGGGGGGAGGAGGTGGCTTATGGGGGAGGAGACAGCTGTTAACAGCTGCCACCCCTCCACCTCCGGGGCTGCATGCCCCCCCTTTTCTTTTACTTACTCCCTCTCTCTCTCTCTCTCCCTGCCATGCTGTCGGCAGGGGGAGAGAGTAAATTTTTTATTAAAGATTTGAATAGAAAGGAGGGTTTCTCATGGGGGGTGGGGGGGCTATTACATCCTCTCCCCCTTAGAGGAATCGAGATGTCCTCATCTCGAGAAGACCTGGGGGTAAGCCTTCTGTATGAAGACCATATCACTTTCGACGAAGGATATGTCTTACCGTTTCAAGTCAGCGTAAGCCTTCTGTCTATCCTTGGCAGCTTGGATGTCTTGTCTTATTGATTTGATTTGATCATCCATGTCTTCCAGCATCTGTCTTGAAGCTTCTATCCTCAAAGTTGGATGTAAGAAGTTCGAAGGGGTACAACAACCATGCCCATACAATGCTTGGAAAGGGGTCATCTGAATACTCTGTTGGCAAGAAGCATTGTAGGCAAACTCAACCAGTGGTAAGTATCGAATCCACTTTTTGGGTTCGCAACAACAATATGCCCTAAACATATCTTCAATGACTTGATTGACTCGTTCTGTTTGACAATCAATTTGGGGATGGTAAGCTGTACTGAAATAGGGTTGAGTACCATAGCCTCAAAGATAGCCCTCTAGAACTGTGATGTGAAAAGAGAGTCATGATTACTAATTATTCTTCTGGGTAACCCATGAAGCTTGAATATTTCCTTGATGAATATAGTTCGTCTTGAACAGGATGAGATGTGCGACCTTGGTGAGCATATCTACTATAACCATAATAGAGTTATATCCTCCCTGAACTTGGGGTAAGCCAACAATGAAGTCCATACAAATGAACTCCTATTTCATTTGTGGAGTGTCAAGTGGTTGCAATTTCCCATGCATTTTAACATGTTCTGCCTTAATTTGTTGACAAGACAAACATTCCGTGACATATTTGAGTATGTCTTCCTTGAGCCTTTCCCAATAATAGCTCTTCCTGACCGCATTAAGGGTCTTGGCATAACCAGGATGTCCTGAGAAAGGGGAGTCATGGGCTTTCCACAGTATCTTCTGCTTGAGAGTTTGGCTTGCAGGGATACATAATCTTATCCTAATGTAGACAAGCCCACTACTGATGGAGAATTCTTGATACTTCGTCTTTAGCTTCGGGTCTTGATCCTTGATGGGGATCTTCCTTAGCATATTTTAATAGATTGGATCATGATATGCCCCTTCTTTTCCTAGCTCAAGAATCGGGTTGTTTGGCATTGATACCTTTGTTGCTAGAGACCTTACTGTTGATGGATCTTGCAAAATGAGAGAATTTAGAAATGCCTTGCGACTGAGTGCATTAGCAACTATATTCTCTTTTCCAAGTCTATATTTGATTTCAAAATCATATTCTTCCAGCACTTCGATCCATCGACGTTGCCTCATATTGAGCTCATTCTGGATGAAAATCCAGTTAAGACTCTTGTGGTCCATTACTAACAAAAATTTATCACCTAGCAAGTAATGTCTCCAAAGTTTGAGAGCATGCATGACAGCCAACAGCTCCAAATCGTGGGTAGCATAATTCCTTTCATGGCTCTTCAATTTTCTTGAAGAATATGCTATGGGATGACCTTCTAGCATAAGTAAAATCCTAAAGCAAGTGCACTAGCATCAGTTACCACTTCAAACTCCTTACTAAGATCAGGAAGTTTCATGATGGGTGTTGATACTAAGCTTTGCTTTAGTTTGTTAAAGCTGGTTTGTTCAGCAGGAGGTGACCATACAATTGCTACTTGCTTCTTTAGTAGATTAGTCAGAGGTGCCGCAATCAAAGCATAATCTTTTATGTAAATTTTGTACCATCCTGTCAACCCAAGAAAACTACGTATTTCTTTGACAGAAGTTGGTGTTGGCCATTCCAGAACGTCTCTGACCTTAGCTAGATCTATTGAAATTCCTTCTGCTAATACAATGAATCCCAAATATTCAATCTATCGCTTAAAAAAATGCGCACTTCTTCTTCTTGGCATAAAGCTTGTGTGCTCTGATTGTTTCAAGAACAATGAGAAGCTGGGGTTCATGATCCTTTCCCTGTTTTGAGTAGGCTAGGTTATCGTCAAAAAAGACGAGTACGAAGTCATCAAGATAGGGCCTAAAAATATCATGCATTAACCTATTGAAGGTAGCAGGAGCATTCGTCAGCCCGAATGACATCACTAGGAATTCGAAGTGTCTATATCTTGTACTGAATGTAGTCTTCGGGATGTCTTCTTCTTTGATCCTTATCTGATAATATCTAGATTTGAGATCTATCTTTGAGAAGATCTTTGCTCCTTGAAGATGATCAAGTAATTCATCTATTCTTGGAATGGGGTATTTATTTTTGATGGTTGCTTGATTCAACCCTATGTAGTCAATGCATAGGTGAAGCGTTCCATCTTTGTTCTTTTGGAACAACACTGGAGCTCCCCATGGTGAGCTGCTAGGACGGATGTAGCCTTGATCTAACAGTTGCTTGAGTTGCTCTTTCATTTTGATAGCTTTTGAAATGGACATCTTATACGGCCTCTTTGTGACCGCTGCAGCTTCTGGCACAAGTTTGATTTCATGGTCGACTTCTCTTTAGGGAGGAAGTTCTGTCAGATATTTAGGAAACACATCTATGTATTCCTTTAACCATGAAGGCTCTTCTCCAGATTCCTGATTCTGATCTAGTTTATTCAGTTTAATCAGATAGACAGGTAGGCCCTTTTGAATACCTTTTATTATCAGTGTTGCTTTTGCCAACTGTATTTTTGGCTTACCAACCTCACCTTAAGTCGTGACTAGTTCCCCTTCAAAATTTTGGAAGGAGACTTGGCCCTTCCCACAGTGGATGCGGGCATCATTGAATATTAGCCAATCCATTCTGAGTAAACATTCATGGACACCTAGGTTCATTACCCTAAATCTCATAGAAGTTGGCTTCCCACCCAATAGGAATTTCACCTTAGCAGTGTGCCTATTACAAGTGACCTCACAACCATTTGCTAATTCCACAAGTAAAGTAGGTGCATCTATTGTGGCTATTCCTAATCTTTTTGCACAAATTATTGAGATGAAGGAATGTGTACTGCCACAGTCGATCAGGGTTTTGAAGCTTTTACCTTGATATTCTGATGGAGTTTGAATCACTGAGAATTGGCGATTTGGACCCATCTTGTGAAGAGTGGCGTGAACCGTTGCCCTCTCAATGTCAGCATCCATGGATGGATCTTCTTCATTGTCCAGCTCTTTGTTAGAAACACTGGAGGTTCTCCCTCTGGCCATAATGGTGGTTCCTTGGCCATGAGCGGCTCTATTTTGACCTTGAAATTGGCCCCGGTGATGCCCTCTACCAAGCTTGGGACACTCCCTCTTGAAGTGTCCGGGCTCATTGCAATGGAAGCAACGTGGGGTTGCGATCATTGCTTTGTGTTGAAACAAAGTTGTTGACAGCATTGGCCCTAGCTTTCTTTCTTTGGCCTTGATTCTGACCCTATGTTTTCTTAGTCCGAGCCCTTGACATACCATTATTCTAATCTTTATAAGGCCAAATCCTATCGTACCTTGGTCTAGTCTGCACCTCCTGTATGATTGGAGCTGCTCGAATGAGTGCCTCTTGTAGGTCCGTTGGATGCATTGATTCCAATCGAGTGTTTATGGGTGGATTCAACCCAACACAGAATTTTGACACCTGTTGTGTCATATCTATTGGGGGTGAATACTTTAGGAGTGAAACGAACTTCGAATAATATGCTTCAAGGGATAATCCTAACTGCTTCAAGTCATAGAATTCATTCATCTTTTGTGTGCGATAGGTAGGTGGTAGATACCTCCATTGCACAATTTCCTTAAGCTTATCCCAAGTGACTGTCCCCTCCGAGATCGCTTGATCTTTGCACCACTGTTTCCACTAAAGTCTCGCTTCGCCTGTAAGCTTAAGTTTGGCGAGCATGGCTTGGTTAGGAAGTGCAGTTCCTGCTGCCCTAAAATAGTCCTCCATGGACTCAATCCAGATCTCGGCGTCGGCTTGAACAATCCTTCCGTTGGCATCAAACTTGAGTGGCTTAATTTGTTTGAGAAGGAACTTCTTCTCTTGAACCACAGCTGAACTTAGTACAGGAGTCGGATTTGGAACCTGCACTTGGGGTTGCGTCTCCTGAACAATAAGATTCTTTATGTTAACATCTTATCATACGTTCCCATATTATGTTAATATGAGTAGCACAGCTTTTTAGCCAAGTGATTTAATCACTTAACACATCAGTTAACATTTATGATCAAGATAGATAATAGTAAAAAGTCTTATTTATTCATGAAGGCATAACCCCTTGAGTACATTTATTTTGGATAAGTAGGACAGGCTGATTGATACATCAATTTGGGAAAAATAGGATTATATTACAATCGGCTATAGAGATGGAATAATAATATGGAGTGGGGTCATGGATTTTCAAGAAACGGTAAGTCATAGGAAGCTTGGGGTATCCCTCCCTTTGATACTCATAGTGCCCTAACACTTTGTTCCTGTGAGCAGAGATTACCGGGGTCACCTCTTCATAGATATACTTGTTCTGCTTAACTTGCCGACCACTAATGTGTAAAGTTGAGTTTATGCGATCTTCAACAAAGATGAACAGCTTCACGATATTTAAATCCTCCATCCACCTAATTCTCTTCAAGTTGGTCCGACGGTATGCGAGTCAGTGGGCTGCTATGTAATACATTTGTGAGTCTCCCGTCCATCTCCGCTCCGCATACAGGGGCGAAGGGTTATAGACGCGGTCCAGAATATTCATCATGCCAAGCCTCTGACGATAATTCGAAGCATGCATTGCACCTGGAACACCAAGAACTTGCTCCATGCTTCGTGACTCTGCAACCTAGCATCCATAAGTGAGTAAAGAAATGTTTTCAATAGAAAACACTACTCTATTCTACTCACCCTCCCCTATTTATCCCCTTATTCCCTTTATCTTTCCTCCATTAAGTTCCCTTGTAATCCTTGGATCTCGTTGGTTCACTCTAATACCAATTGTGACGTGTTCGTTCGTCCACCTGTGGGACATGTCTTAGCAACCCATCGGGAAGAGAGTCTAGAAAGCGCCACATGGCACTCGCAAGGAATGTCACAAGTTTTGCTATCTAGGTCTTCCTGAGTCTGCCCCGAGCGGAAGTATCTGACCGTTCCCACTCAGGATCGACCTGAAGTCAGGGTTTCTTTCTTATCAGCAAAGTCTCCAGGAAGTAGCTAACGTTGAGCTCCAGACAACCCACTTTGAGTAGGAACAACAGAGTCGAAGTGGATTTATGCTGCACTTCATTCATGGATAACAGGAAACGAGAGGGATGCGAAGCTCGACCTCTCTACCCATAAGGCATAGTCCCATTCCGCTCCCCTAAAACAATATAAATCGGGGTTCTAACTCTACTGACTCTAGGGTCTTCGTAGTATCATTTTCACATCTTTTGAGAAAAGTTCCCAGCTAACTGGGACCACCCTTCCATAGGACGGACCCAAGCCACGTCCATCGACTTTCCTCCGTTGCTTAGTTATCTAATTACCTACCACATTATGTTTGACATGCAAAAGCAGCTTCCTTAATTAATCAATTTAAACACATGTTCCTTCACGTAACTTAGGCACTAACACAAAAACAATGTCAAGCAAGTCCCTTTTTCAAATATGTGATCTTTATTTATCATAGTCTCGGAATACATCAAATATCATGCCCGAAGGCTATCCCAGCAATCAACAAGATTGGTGCTCCAAGTTCCGCCCGTCGACTAGTACACGGGCCTCGAG
The DNA here is from genome assembly GCF_053477565.2 of Lygodium microphyllum. Lineage (NCBI taxonomy): Eukaryota > Viridiplantae > Streptophyta > Polypodiopsida > Schizaeales > Lygodiaceae > Lygodium > Lygodium microphyllum. The sequence goes on from NC_141135.1 coordinate 62,008,713, forward strand.
ATCCCATCTCGAGTCACGTCGGCCTCTTGTGCGGGATCCGGAGGCAAGGAATTTACAATCAGAGCCTCCCTTGGCACCCAAGCGTACTCCACTCCAAGTAGCACCCACGGAGAGACCTCTCGTGGCAGGTTCGATCCATATACCCGGCACGGCTAGCAACCCCCTTGGATAGGGCTAGGCAGAGAGTTGGAGGTAAGTGAACCTACCTCTCCCTCCAGGCTTTTAACCAGAAGCATTAAGTGTTTCACCTTGAATTAGTTCCTTGAGCAAAGAAGTTCAAACAATGTATCTAAGTGTACAATCACGATCATTACGGTGGTCGTTCGTATGACCAACTGCTAAGGTGTGATTCCTTTTTCCCAAATGCTCCCAGCATTCGATCCTGGATCGTTCACGACTTGGCGAGATTCCAGGTCCTTGGCAAGCTAGGTTGCTTGTTTTCCCTTTTCCTTTGGGTTAGTGTTTGTACCCTACCGTCGCTAATTGTCCTTACTTTAGGTCTCATTGTAAAGTAGATCATGGACACCCCGACATCCTCGATTGGTCAACTTCGTAGTTATCCCCTAGATCCCTCAAAGTACCTATGTACCTTTATCTTTGATCTTAATTGATCGAGAGTGTCTATCCCCTTGACCATTGCTGGTCAAGATGGTTCTGTTTAGAATAGTTCCTACTCCATCTTAAGTATAATCTTCTTAAGCCCTCTTAATAATACTCACAAGCGCTTAAGCTTTTACCTATCCCTCTTGAAGCCACCAAGGACTTTGACATGGGTCCCATGGATCTCAGTCCCATTTGGTAAATTAGAAACAACGTTGAATTTTTCCAAGGACTTTAATGCACGCAACGTAATGCCATGCCTTCATTTCAATGCTTGCAATTTTGATATAATCCATGTGTTATGTTATGCCACATATGCGAAGGTACTTTCTATGCATGCAATCTTCACATTATCCTCTAGGTAATTATTTACATGATCTATAACCTTCTTGAGTGATCTAACTTTATGTGATCATTGTATGAGTCTAGCTGCACTTTAATCTTTTTTGCAAATTATTACACGTACCTTAGAAACCTTCTTACAATATGGAGATGCAATTTGTTTCTTTCAATGTCCTCTGAAATGCATCTTAAGGAAGAACTTGTGCAAGGAACAATGCAGTTAATGCAAGAATTCATGCAAGACATTTTTGGTAATTTACAATGCAATTATCTAATCAATTTCACCTATTATGATGCCATCTTACAACATAAATTATCTTATTTGTTACATACATCACAACTAAGTTCATACCTAGGAAATTATCAAACAAACAATTAATGTGATGCATGTGACTATGATTTTCACCATGATAATTATAACCTATGTTTTAATAATAGAACAACCTGGGTTTGGAGTGAAGTCTTAATTCCAATGGTGTTTACGCCCGATGGTCGATCATTCGTGGTTGTGGTGCTGTCTTGATTCGAACCACCAACCACACTTGCAAGGTTTCTGGCCATCCTTGTGGAACTACGCTTTGGAGCCATACTCGAAGACGCGTGTACGAGTGATAAAATTCTCGCACTCTCCTTTGCAAAATTCACACTGCCTCTCCTTGAGTGGAGAAAGGATAATGAAGGGGAGGGATGTATCTTCGAAAATGATAGAGGGGTGTGTGACCTCCCCTTAAGAGGGGGGGAGAAGAACTCCCAGAAACTTCCCTCTTTCTCTCTTCTCACTCACTCTCTCGCTCTCTCCCTCCCTCCCTCCCTCCCTCCCTCCCTCCCTCCTCTCTCTCTCTCTCTCTCTCTCTCTCTCTCTCTCTCTCTCTCTCTCTCTCTCTCTCTCTCTCTCTCTCTCTCTCTCTCTTGTGAATATGATGAGGAGGGGTGGGTTTTTTTCTGATCACCGGGGGGGGGGGGGGGGGGGGGGGGGTGCATGGTGTTGTTGTCCATTGACGAGGGAGGGGGGAGGGCACTGTTCAGGGCCATGAGGGAGGGGGGCTGCCTTTTGTAGAGGGGGGGAGGAGGTGGCTGATGGGGGGGGGGGGGGGGAGATGGCCGTTAACGGCCACCACCCCTCCACTTGGGGGGTTGCATGCCCCCCCTTTTCTTTTACTTACTCCCTCTCTCTCTCTGTCTCTCTCTCTGTCTCTCTCTCTCTCTCCCCGCCATGCAGTCGCCAAGGGCAGAGTGGGAGAGAGTAAAAAAATTTTAAAAAGAATTGAAAAGAAAGGGGGGGTTCTCATGGGGGGGGTGCTATTACAGCTATGGCATATCTCTATTAACATAGCCATGTTGTTTAACCTCAATTGCAATGCAACATGTTAGTTAGGTTTGGATTTTTTATATGTGAGTTATAAATACTATGGTCAAAAATATTACTTCTATGTTATGCTTGTGATTTTACTTATTGGTGTGTTAAAAAAAGTGAAAGGTCATGGTTGTTATATTTTGGACTCTTTTCAACTCTATGGAAAGCCACTACATAAAGAACTTAACTCTATGCAAACATAAAAAATAGTTAGATGCAATATCACTAAAAAAGTAGAGCTAAGAAGAAAAAGAGAAACAAGCAAATCACTTAATTAATACCTTCAAACCACCAAGGACAATGTTTACACTCTCAAGTAGATAACATGAAAGAACCATTTGGATTGCCATCCTCCCTAAAAATTGGAGAGGTATACATGCAATACATGGGGGAAAGAGGATCATCCAAGCCTTACGAATATCAAGCAATGATTGAATTTTCCTCATTTCAACTAATGCAAGTAGAAACCTAACAGTAGAGGTTAGAAACAATGTCAAATATTGGATCAAATATGTATGCATATAAATAATTTAAATAACATGTAACTAACTTGCACACCAACCAATGGGAGGCATTTTTCATGTCGATGCTATTGGAGTGGCCACGAACGTGTCTTTCTATATAGGAATAAATAGGACCCCTCTATATTTGGCCACGATGTCAAGGAAGTATTGATCCAACGTTGGCTCTAATGGAAGCTCAATCACGTCTCTGATAGCATTGCAATCAATCACCTACTTTAGCAATTAAGAAGCCTCTTCCAAGATTTGATCCATCCATACCTCCTTTGCCACCCATGGGATGAAGAAATGATCATCCATTGGCATTCCATAGCTTTTTATTAAACTTTCATTTGCCCCAAGCAATGAGAGGAGTGATAGTTTCTTTTACATAGAACATGTAGTTGAATCAATGGAGTACAACATCTTGATTGTTATTTTAAACTTCACATCCTCAAAAGGAAGCTTGCATAGTATTTGAAACTAGTCGTTGCCTAGCAATGGATTTACCATTGCCAATGTCTAGAAATAAGTAACCTTGACTTAATATTACTTTTGCTTGGTATGAGTAGAGATTATAGAAGCATGACTCTAAACCATGCAACGTATTACCCTTTTAAAGGAAAAGGTTCAATATTATATAGAGTGAGAGTGGCAAGGGACACCAAAGTCATTATAGAAGACAATGACAAAACAAATAGTCACGAAGTCAATTCTATTAAGCACACCCACTAGAGGAACACAACTATTGGAGGAAAAACTAGGTTAGTTGTTTTCTCAACTCAAACCCACTCTTGATACTAGAAAAATATCACAATGAAGAAAGGAAGTACATGGAAATGTTGGAACAACTGGTTATGATGCTTTCCTTCATCTTAAAAAAAGGAGTTCATATGACTACTTCCAGAGCATAGTGTTTCTCGGGTAGCTAGTGTTCTCATCTTTTGAGAGATGCCATGTCTTCAAGATGTCAACCCAAGGCCTTGAAAGTGGGTTGACTTGGTAAACAAAATGTGACCCAAGGAGAGCTTTCCAAGTGTTGGGTGTGTTTTATTTTCTTGAAGAGAGTGAAGGATTGGAACACAATGGCCTGCCATGTTTACAATCCACATATACAATAGCTGCGAACAATTGCGATTGGGAATTTTAAGGTTGAGGACACACAATCCTACACTTTGTTTTTGGAAATGCTTAATAGGGTCATGGAAAAGGAAGGCTATTAGAAAGCACACTTCAAAGGGTTGATGGTGGCTAACAAGGCTCATGCCAATTGGCGTGCAATGAGAGCTATGTTCAATGGTGATGCCAACAAGATTATTCCAGAGAAATAAAGGTCAAGTTCCTTCCATTGAGAGCAAAGTCTTCAACACCATGCAAAAAAGTGCATCCCCCTCACAATAAATAATAATTCAAATTAAAGTGTAGGCTTTGGAAAAATGCTTCTTTGGAGCAAGTTGTTGAAATTGAGTTGCAATCTCTGAGGAGTTGATTGAAGAATGGTCATGAAAATAGTTCAAAATTGTCAATGCTAGAAACTTGGCTTGCTTGGTGGCATGCAAGATTTGGGCATTGGGTTGAATATATGATTGGGGTAACAAAAACTAGTATACTAGCTTGAATTGTCTCATTCTCTTGTGTTTATGACAATGATGATAAATACCTTGTTCCGTGTGAATTCAAAGTCAATCCATGGTAGTTGGCTAGCTTCCCATGGTAGAGTGAAGTATGTCGATCTATATAGTGCATGCACCTTTGTTTTGACAATTGCCTTATTGCAAAGTGCAAGATATGTGGCCTTTTTGAAGGGTAAACATATTGAAAGTGGACATGGAATTGAAAGGCTCAAAAAAAGAAGAGCATCAATTAACAACCCTTCAACTCTAGCCACCATGATCAATCTTACCAATGATGTTGTGGAGGAGTTGCAAGTGCCAAAGAGGAGGTTTTCAAGTGATCGGGATGCAAGAATTGTGTAGCAAAACTGCAGAGAAAATATGAAATGTGCAATGGGGGACAATGGTTAAAGGCCATCTATGCCTAGCCGCTTAATGCCCAAGGGGGATATAGGAACCCTAACCCTAATCTTTTGATATTAAAAGGATAAAAATGAATAGAATCATCTATTCATGTGTGTGCAAACTTGATGTATTTGCTTTCTTGCTTCCATTGTGTGTGAGAGAGCATGAGCAATAGAGTGGAAGATTGACAGAGCGAGTAAGAGACTAAGTGAGTGAAGCTCTTCATCTTATCTCCACACTCTCTCTTGCCATATCCATGCTATTCTCATGCATGTGGAGACTGCAGAGGGTTGAGAATTGAAGGGAACTCATTTTGATTATGGTGTTTGCCTTGTGTTAATGTCACACTTGATGGAATGCCTAATAAACTCACTACAAGTGAATCATTATATTTATGGATCATGTGAGAGGATAGGTGGCTAGAGAGTGTAGTCATTTGGGGTGATGATGTGAGTCCTTTACTTTTAGGTTTGAGTTCAGCTCTCATTCTCCTTTTCTTGGTGCTCTGTTTACCAAAGACTCGTATGTTCATCATCATGAGACCTTCAATGCTCACTCCCCCAAACTTACTTTGCATGAAAATGCACAAGAATGGGGAAATTAACTATCAATTCCACTGTACATAGGCTCAAAGGAATAGATAGCACTATTGCCATGTTGCTACTTGTCTTAAGTTGTATACAATCCAAAACCTATGTGTGATTCCACATTCAAGGCAATTTTTCTCAACATTACCTACTTTACACTACTCTTCTTTCTGTGGACACCTCAAGAAGACATGAGTTGGCTATCCATAGTTCCAATACGCAAAGGGTCGTGATTTGCAAGCATGCCTCACCTGGTGGCCTCATTTGAGCATCATAATAGGTACAAAATGGTAGTTCATAAGGATCAGATGCCCTTTGTTATTGTAACAAATAAAAGGATTTGTATATTCCTCTTTTTCCATTAGTCCTTTAATGAAATGGATAAGGATATCACTAGGACGGTACGTAACAATTAGCATGGGAGGCCTAGAGATTCCAGATGGATTAATCTCACTTTGTTGCATAGCTATTGCAAAGGCCAATTATGCCAATTGTGATGCAAATGGAGGCTATCTTGAGATAGTTTGAGCCACGGTTAAACTATTGGTAGGCAAAGTTAGGAGTAAGATGTCTATGCGGGGCTCTGCAATATATCACCTCATGGCCGAGTTGTCCATAGTTCATACATGATCGAGGTGGTTGAGGAAATTTCAAAGATAGATGGTCCCATCACAGTGAATACATTGCACATTTTAGTGGTATGGTTTAGAAGATTTGAGTGACTCAACCACCTTAAGTAGTTCTTACTGCTGCTTCCTAATATCTATGATTAAGTCTTGGGTTTCCTTGGTCTCTATGTAGTTTTTTCTTGTAACTAATTCATGATAAGATCCATGTGGCCTTTTATCTCTACTATAGTCATGGTGGAGGGTGTCAACATGGATAGGCTAATCCAAGACATTGTTGATGTTAGAGCGATCAAGTTCAGAGTTTCCAACCAAGGTCTCATAGATACTTTCGTCACACAGATGCAATACATATCTAGGAAACCACTCCCACTATGCACTATATAGTTGCTCATAGGAACAATTCAAAATTTTGATGCAAAGTGGCTGATCCCTTAGATGTGAAAGCTTATCAAAATTCATGCAGGATTTAGGAAACCAGGGTGAGGAACTTGAAAATAAAGCCCGTGAAAGTATGGCCAAGACTACTAGAATGGTGATACTCCCTTCTGAAAGGCAACAAGATTATCAAGAAAAGGAGCATGGCAGGTGCAATTTCCCAAAAATCCCCAATATTAAAGCGACCCATATCAATAGAACTTACCTATTCCAACCTACTAACACGATCCTCACCTTTGTGCATTTAGCAAGAGAGTTTGCTAATCACCCACACCCCTTCTTCATCACCATGTGCAATTATCTATGTCTCCTCGAGAAGCTCCTCTAACAACTAGTAACCCATTATAAAGATGCGCTACCCCCACTCTTTTCCAATACTAATGCTAGAATTGATCAAATGGCAAGCGTTTGACTTCATCTCCACACCCTATTATTGCCAAACTATTGTATCCAACATTGCCAATAGATTCACCATGTGTACACACATATTTTACCTAGAGGTATCATTGAGCTGTAGGAGCATGCCAAGAAATACCTCATAAATACATTCTTAGTAAGGGTTGTCTCAAATGCACACTCAAGCCACTACATTGGTGATGCATTTCTCTCTTGTATGTAGTCATTTTTTCCACATTTGTTCTTTCAACAAAAGAAAAAAATAAAACAAGAAAATAAAAAGGAAAATGACATGCACATTCAGTGCAAGTTAGGGTAAAACCCTAGCACCTTCCCAACATCACAACCTCAAGGCACGTCAAGGGGCACAATATATTCCATTATTGCTTGGATTACTTGTCAACTTGAGGATTGTTGAGAAATCAAATGATGTATGCCCAAAAGAGGATCACCCATAAGTGGCTTTGTATGGAAGATATGAGAAAGGATGTATGCTCTAGAAGCTCTAGGGAGAGATGCCTTGAATCCCATAAGCACAGTGAGGAAGAGTGGAACCATCCAAAAGCTATATAAGCATGTATGTACTTGGCTCTATTTTCAATGTAAGGTATCATCATTTTGTGACACTCAAGATTGTGTTTATGAGTCCAAGTTAATCTATCTTGGAATCTAATTCACTTGAGTTACAATCCTTTATCTTGGTCATGTTTTATGTGTATAACCTTCGTCAGCCATAGCTAGCATAGCTCTAGATCCATGTTTCTCAACATGGTATTAGAGCCATGATGAGCTATGCCTAGCCACACCCATTCTCTTTTCTACTTCTACTGCCTCGTTTTTTGGTCCTCATAGTAATGATAGTGGTTTAGCTTAGAAGGAGTAGAATCAGCTTGGTGGTGTAGGAGAAAGAGAGAGAGGCTCTCTATTGAGAGGAATTGAAGGCCAATTTGGGAGCCTATTTTCAACTGCTAGGGGGTGTTAGAAAGTGCTTTTCTCAAATTGATGCTGCCAATAGAGGGGCAGTAAGTGAAGAGGAACTGAAGGAGAGATAGGCAAAAGCAATGCAAGATCTAGAAATTCGGAGTATACTTTCAGATCCGGTCATGCCTGTCTACAACAACACAATAGCTTGCTACACTAAGCTTGGTGAACTACCTGGAGGATTGAAGGATGCTAACATATGTCTTGAGCTAGACCCTATTTTTGTCTAAAAGGCCAGCTTGAAACTCAAGCTTGAGTCACTGTTGTGAACGGCTACTATTGTTGGGGAGTAGAAGTGTAAACGAGGGCCCAACTATTATCCTCGAGGCCTACAACGAGAGAATTGAGTTTGATAGTAGCTTTGGGAGAGCCAATCTCGATAGTTGCTTGGGGACACCGACTACAAGACTAATCAGGCTACTACCGTTAAATGTAGAGGTGATCTCTGCTACACTAGAGGCACAGTGGTTACGATTTCTAAACAAATTGAGCAATTGAATGAAGTGAATATTCTTCAAAAGCAATGGAGAATGCAAGTTGAAGCCAATGATGAGCTTGAAAGGCTTCTGTAGTCCTAGTCCATGCTTTTTGAGTTAGGTTGATCGTTTAGGCTCAATGTCTTCAAGAGAAAAAAATAGGGTCAATTGACACGAAAATACACTCAAGAATTTGCCTTTTGCTTACTGTGTGTGGGCTATTATTTTTCTAGATGCTGATTCACCAAAGTGGCTGTATCAGATCTTTCTGTCTCATATGCATCACTTGTTTCAATGTATATATGAATATTTTGGCATTGGAAAGAGGCTTGAGAGTATTGAAAATGAAGAAACAATCCTTGCTTGCAGCAGTCCATTCTTTCTAGTGCGATCTCTAGATGGGCTTGCTCAAACTCATAGGCTTGCTACTGCATTAGCCAGCTGATGTTCTAGCATGAGGAGAATGGATAACTGTAGCATCTACTGCACCAATGAACTTTGCTAGAGGAATTGGACCTTTCAAGGTGAATGCCAGAACTCCAGGCTGGCGCCCTAATGAACCAATGTCAATATACAACAAACCCCAATGCTATCCAAAGAAATATGTATCCATCTTGTATGCACAAGCCATTGCACTGCTCATAAGAAAATCCAATGTAATGTCAAGACATGAGTCACAGCTATATGAAATCCTAAAATCTGTGTATCCCAAGGTTTATGTCATGCCAAGCTACATCAATGTACCTGTTTGCATCCATCTCAAACTCACTGAGAAAGAAGATCAAAAGGATCTCACAAGAAGACTGAAGCAAAAAGAGAAGTACAACACATTAACAAAAGGGATAAAGATCACAACAAAGGAAAAGAAGCATAGTGGATCTCCCTTATGGATATTGTTTCCCATAATGGACGTAAAAATCCTACCAAGATGTAAAGTTTCAAGCCTTAACTTGACTAGGCTGCCAAAGAGCTAGTCTCCTGGTCCATGTTCACATGCAGGGGGGCAAAAGCTAGCAAGGTAGAGACTCATCATTTGAGGGGGGGTGTTGAGAAATCAAATTATGTATGCCCATAGAGGCTGAATGTATGCCCATAGAGGCTCGATGTATGCCCAAAAGAGGCTGACCATAAGTGGCTTTGTATGGAAGATATGAGAAAGGATGTATGCTCTAGAAGTTCTAGGGAGAGATGCCTTGAATCCCATAAGCATAGTGAGGAAGAGTGGAACCATCCAAAAGCTATATAAGCATGTAATTGGCTTTATTTTCAATGTAAGGTATCATCATTTTGTGACACTCAAGATTGTGTTTATGAGTCCAAGCTAATCTATCTTGGAACCTAATTCACTTGAGTTACAATCCTTTATCTTAGTCATGTTTTATGTGTATAACCTTCGTCAATCATAGCTAGCATAGTTCTAGATCCGTGTTTCTCAACAAGGATAGCACCACATCACACTCTTCTAGCAATTGGGTCCTCAAGTGTGGGACAACTTTCCAAGTTTACTTGGAATTTAATCAAGCTACCAGTTGCACATGCACGAGCACACAATCACTACATGAGTAAATAGACACAACCCTTAGGAAAAGCACAAGTGACAAACTATAATGTCTTGATTATTCCCCCCTTCATCATGTGTGACAAGGGGCTAGAGGGGGAGGGGGGAAATTACCTAAAGTTAAACTTTAATTCTAAAGTTTAAAAGAAGAAAATCTTACCTATCATCACCACCAACATGTCATAATGCTGTCCAACTCCATGCCACCATGCAAATCACCTTCACCACCATCCACATTGACACCCACACCACTAAACATAACAGAAGCATTGTGACTTTAAAACTTGATACATGGCATAGCATCAAATACATAGAGACATAGAGACATAGAGAGAGAGAGAGAGAGAGAGAGAGAGAGAGAGAGAGAGAGAGAGCATCGTTAATGATGAGAGGGAGAGGAGGGGTACTCCCCCTCTCTCTAAGGCTATATAAAGCCTTATTATCATAAGGCTAAGATACACACATTATCATAGTGTGGAGATGCTGCCCCACACAAAGAGAGAGAGAGAGAGAGAGAGAGAGAGAGAGAGAGAGAGAGAGAGAGAGAGAGAGAGAGAGAGAGAGAGAGAGAGAGAGAGAGAGAGAGAGAGAGAGAGAGAGAGAGAGAGAGAGAGAGAGTATTGTGTGTGTGTGTGTGTGTGTGTGTGTGTTATACAGAGAGGAGAAGAAGAGATATAAAGGGGATAGGTGAGGTTGAAAGAGAGAGCTATAAGAGAGAAGATGAAGAAGGAAGTTGAGGGGTAGAAGGCAAGCTCACCATTGTCAAGACCCTTTCCCCTATCATCACAAGCTTCCTCCGCAAGAGGATCTATCCACCATCTTCTCAATGTTCTACCTCTCTCTACAACATTCTTCCAACTCGCAAAGCTCTGTTATCTCTCTCCTAGACACTCTAAAGCCAAATGGTGCATCATCAAGTTTGTTAAAGACTAGGAGCATTGTGCAAAAGGAGCTATTAGTTGTGATGGCCCCAAAGAGAAGGAGCTAAGGAGTTGGAAGTGTTGGAGCTACAAATGGAGATGCGAGTGTGGACAATGCTCCAATACCAAATAGTCAATCACATGTTCCTTTGCATTTAATTTAAATATTGAAAGAACAAAGAACTTAGGTTATATCACTATTAAAATGGATAAAATTATGCTAAGGAGTACTAAGTGGCATCACTTGTTAGGAATATCTCTTGATAGGCCACTAAAATCAAGTCATTGAGAGCTTCTTAGTCGAGCTCATTACACGCGGTATTAGAGTGCAATAAAATATTAGAAAATTATGGCTTAATTTTTATTAATTTTATTTTCTTCTTTGCTAACATACATTGGGTCTTGGCAAAGTAATGAAGCTAAGGAACACTCCTTGGTATTTCAAGAAATACAAATGTCAACTATGTATTCTCTTGATTTCGAATGGAAAAGTCATTTGGACTGGCTATATAATCATTGTCCACCGTACCATGAAAGACTTTGGGTTTGGAATGAAAGATATTGTTGCTTTGATGCTAATTGTCTTTCTTATATCTGCACCAACCTGAAGAGAAGACAATGGATGGAGAATTTGAAGGTTATTAAGGCTTTCATATTTTGTAAATCCAAAAGGAATCCTACCCTGTTCACAAGTAGTCAACATATTCACTTACACCATTATATTTGTGATAAAGTAACAAAAGTAATCCCAACATAGGGTGATTGTGTAGTGTCACAATGGTCATTGCAACTTTTGTATAAAAGGTCTTTACAAACTTCCTCCAAAGTATAAGTTCTTGGATATTGATAGAAGTCTACCTACGTACTATAATGTTGATGTATCAGCCTTTCATTCTTAGAATTTTGTAACTACCTATCATCAAAATTGTAGTGCCTTTGGGCTATGAATAAAGAACTCTAATTTTTCTTTTATCCATAGAAAAGAATTTTCCTACTTGATGTAATAAAACATGGCTAGCATTATTGCAACTACAAATAATGGAAAAGAGTCTTGATTTCTTTTCAGGATTTTGTACTCATTATACCAGACTCATTTTTGTAAGCTTAAATTTGTGGATTCTTGTACCATGAGCATTGAAATGAGAGATAGAGGTTTACATCCAAATGTAAGCCTAATCATGTAAATTTTGTCAATCACAAGGTACTATGCCTACTCTTAGCCCTACCAAAGCTCAAGAGAATAAGTTCATTCTCAAGCAAATCAAAACACCCAAGTTTGATGGCAAGGGGAAAGGTTATTGAATCCAAGGCAAAGGCTTTGATTGAGTCCATGAAAGATTATTTCACTGTAGTAGGAACTACTCCTTCCAACTAGGCTATGATAACTAAGTTGAAATTGATAGGCGAAGCTATTCTTTGGTGGAAACAATGGTATAAAAACCAAGGGGTTTGGGAAGCCACTATCACTTGGGATAATCTAAAGAAAGTTATGCGTAGGCGATACCTTCTGCCATCTTATTGTACTTTAAAGATGAATGATTTTTTCAACTTAAAATAGCAAGGGCTAAGTTTAGAAGCTTATTACTCAAACTTTGTATCTCTTTTGAAGTATACCTCACCCATGGATATCTCCTAGTAGGCGTCAAAGTTCTGCCATGGACTAAACCCTCCATTGGATACATGCATTAAAGTAATGTGTCTATCTAATTTTCAAGATGCATTAATTTGAGCTAAGCCAATTATTTAGGAGCTTTATTCAAAACCTAAGAGTTGCAAATTTTGGCAGATAGAGTTCTCCATACAAGGGACCACATGGCTATATCAAAAGAGCCCTAGATCAACACCAACCTTGCTAGAGAAAGAAGGCCAAAACAAATGTAGTTGGAAACTTTGTGCCTACAGGTGGCAATAATGAAGCTCCAAGATGTTTCCATTGCAATAAACTAGGCCACTTCAAGAGATAATGTCCAAATCTTGGTAAACCTTTCACCAATGACAAATTTATGGCCAAATTTGAGTAACTATGGCTAAGGGAAAGGTTGCTAGTGTGACCCTTAAAGGAATAGATGAAGATGAAGACCCTACACCTGGAGATACACATGGAGAAAGACACACTACATATTGCTCTCCATGAGGAAGCCGATGCAAATATCTTAACAGACGAAAACTGGACCACCATGGGACAACCCCAATTGCAACCAACCAATGCAAAACTTAGCCCATCTAGGGGGAAATCCTATCCAGTCTTGGGGAAATGTAAACTAATGGTTTCTATTGAGACTGAGTGGCTACCCATCATCTTCTACGTGCTACCTAACAAGCAAAGTATTGGTAACGAGTCACTGTTGGGATGTGTTCAAAGAACAAGTTCATTGCAATGCTGATTATGACTCGCAATGCATCCACCTTGCCATCAATCATGTTAGAATAGTAATGAATTTTAGCAAGGGTGCCATGGTTGTCCCAAATCCTATAGTGCCATCGGTAGCTAAACCTAGTGTCAACCCTAGAGAGGGGGATAGTAAATCGCAATGTAATCCCATAGTACCTTCATAGCCACATCTAGGAACCACAACCAAAACTATGGTCCAAATGCTCAAGTGAGTCCCTAAGCATAGAGCATAGTCTCACAAACATCAATCATTGGGGGTGAATAGTTTCCTACCACAAACTCTGGGGCTGAATGGTGGAGTTCCTACCACAAACATCAAGCTCATTGGGAGTTCCTACCACAAACAATAGGCGGAGTTTCTACCACAAACAATAGGCAGAGTTTGTGGTAGGAACTATGTACACCCAATTATTGATGTTTGTGGGAGGAACCACAATAGAGCGTTACCACAATAGAATTTAGGCAACCACAAACTCTCAAATGCTATGCATGATCCTCAAGCTCATGCCCCAAAAACCAAGCTTCAAAAACGTCAACCAAAACAAGTGAGGAAAAAAACCAAAAGGAAGAGTGCTCAATCCTTGGATGCTCAAATGGTCTATCGACCAAAGCTCAACCAAGAGTCTGCGAGCAACCACTCATGAGTGAGCCCCTACCTAATGACTCTTTGATGATCACCACCACAAAACCTAACAATGAAGCATCAATCAAACTCCAAACCTCGCAAACCAAGCCTGCCACACCCATTGAGAATCCTCAAGTGGAAGTACCACGCATCAACTTGTCTTATTCAACTAAACCCAAACCACCAGGAAGAACTTAGGCCACTGCTACCATGATGATCCATTCTTGAAGTGGCTTCCAACATGGCCATGGACAGAGGGGATGATTTGGTAACGTGCATTCAGATGACTGGACTCAACTTTCACATTGTTTACTAGAAGTTATGAGTGTTTGGACTAGGCTTACTTGATGAGCCCATACCAAACGAGGTTCGTATTGCTGTGTTCTTGGGAATAATACGAAGTCATTTTTACTATGGCTTCTACTATTATAGATGAAATGATCGTTAATGAAATTTTACCAGAAAAGGCAGTGAGACAATGCTTAATCACCTCCTACAAGAAAAGTAAAATTCCCATGCCACCACAAGAACTTTCTGAACCCCTGTGCTAGTTGAGTCTAATTTATTACACAAGCGGTATAATGTGTGCCTTTCATGGGCTCAAGAGGGTTAAATCATGAACAATACGAAATAATAGTGTGCCATCACAACTTCTGAGTACAAGTAGACCTATGTGTCCCCGATCTCATTTAGAGTGTTGATAACTAGGAATTGGCCATAAGAAGTCAATATCATGCTTTAACCATACTTGGATAAGATTCTAATGGAGGAGGAACTCCACATTGCAAGTTGACTCAACTCTAGTGACCTCTTGACTGATGTATTAACTTATATCATGCCAGTAGGTATTTTCCCCACAAGATATAGACTGTTATGTGACTCTAGAGTATAACCCCAAGTTTTATGACTGGCTCTTGAGAAAGTGAGGCATGCCACACCCATACACCTTGATTTCCACAATCTTAGGAAGGATTTTCATCCTCTCTAAGGGGAAGGGGGTAAAAGTGGAAAAATGGATGAAAACTCAAAATAGAAATTGAATTTTAAAGGAAATAATGAATGTGTTAAAATGTGTGGATTGATTGGTATAAGAATTCTCATTTAGTGGGTCATATTTCTCATCCTCAGACACTAATCCTTCTAGTCATTTTACTTTCTGTGCAAGATATGCCCCTTAAAGAGAACTAATTGTGGAATATTGTGTGGTGACAATAACCTAAATGGTAGGTCAATAGGATAAAGCCAACATGCTTCCCTTCTTAAAGAAGGGGCATAGAAGATATGGATTAGCCATGGAGATCCGAGCATTCAATCAATTAAATACCACAACATCCACAATCTGGAACGAGTCGTGACATCCTAAGAAGCAATGGCACAAATGATAGAATGATGTAATCTTGCTAGGTACCTGGAAAAGGTGGGGCAAGACATCAATCACAACAAATGTACAAAGCTCCTAAGAATTTTTGATGCCCAAAGGAACAGCATCATAGTAACCATCAATTAAGAAGAAACTCTAGAAGGGTGGAAGTTTTCCTTAATCCAAAAATCATGGAGAAGGCCCTGGGATTAGCAAAGAAGCCAGAGAAGAGGCCAAAGAGGGATGTGTATAGTACGAGATGCTGGAGATGGACAAAGTGCCCTGGATGAGGTAAATTGAAATGCCTACATCCGAAAGACAATATAGGAGTCATAGAGGAAAAAACTGCCTCCAAGGCTTCAACCCTAGGCTTTGGAGGAGTATTAACAACCATCATTCAGGAAGCTCTAGGAGAGGCAGAAAGAGAAGTAGTAGAGGAGACCCTGGAGCCATTGTCTATCCAAGAGGAGCATTGCTCCCCCACCCCAACAAGCTTGATTATCTCACTTTCAACATGAGAATAGGGGGAGAAAAAATCCCACAAGGAGTAGTAGGACAATACAAAAAGAGTTGCTAGTGAAAAGAAGAGTGACTAACCCTCTCAACAGCAAGAAGCCTCAAGTGAGAGGACATTCGGTGAGCAATAAGACTCAAAGTTGTCGAGCCAAGGGGGGAGGAAAAAGATCACTCTTAAAATCCCCATAAGAAGGACTCGGTCCACCTCTAAGGAAAATAGAGAGCTGCAAAGGGTGGAGGAGGAATCAAAGAGACTTGAATAAGAGCATATGAAGAAACAAGAAGAGGAGGAAGAATGATAATTGAGACAATGGAAGGAGGAGGAGTAGATTACCCTCACCATTTGGAGAACAGTGGAGTAGCCCTCCCAATCTCAGGAATTGGGCAATGATGAGCCCAACATGAGATGGTGTGCCAAGCATAAGTGCAATAGTTGAAGAGGTAGGACCAAGACTGGTGGTGGAAGGCAAGGGTAAAGCCCCTCTACACCTAACCCCACTATTCATGGCCACCCCTACAATCACCCCAACACAAGGAACTGTGGAAGGGGAAGTCAACAAAAGCAACGTCATGGCCTGGGTGCAGTACGTAGTAAGCAAAGTACAAGAAATTGTGCATGTACCTAGCAAAGGAGTCCCCCCTTGCAGGAACAAAGAGGCCAGTAGCAACCGACACAGAATCACACCAATGGTCAAAGGTATCCTGCTTAGAAGTGTCAACCACTGTAATGCCTTTAGCCATGCGCAAAATTGATTCGAAGATCAAGACAAACTGGTAAAGGAGCTTCAAATCCAACTCAACAAGGCAACAGAGGAGAAAAAGGCCACGCTTTTGCAGAAGAAGAGAAGATCACCTTTACAACCTGCACAGTAGAACAAGCAAGGGTGATGACCATCATAAATAGGGAGAAAATCACACTAAAGGAGGCCTTAAAGGCAAGGGAAGGAGGAGAATCTAAAGGATTTGTATGATGAAGAAAGAGAGGACTGCATTTTCCTAGAAAACATGTGTGCCTTCAACTCCATGGAAAACATGCATCTAGAGCTAGAAATAAAGGAGTTGAAGAGGCAAGGATAGAGCTGCAGGTGGCAAGTACATGAAGAGATGAGGAGACCTGGAAGAAGTTGACGAAGCTACACAACTAGCTTCAATCAGCTCTCCACAAGCAAGCCATACTAAGGGAGCAAGTAGAATGCAAAGACCAAGAACAACAATAAATGCACATAGGAGCAAGTGATCGTCACCCTAGCCTGGTACCAAAATCAAGGGCTAGAGTAGATGAAGGAGAAAGCATAGGGATGGGCAGCTAAGAACAAAGTTAGAGTCAAAGACGTAGCTTACAACCTGGTCCATTTCGAGACTAAATGCCTCCTAGTGGTGAAAAGCAAAGTTGTGATTGTTGTGTCGAGATAGGAATGTTGGAGCAACAACGTGCATTTTTTAGCAGAGTCTTGAATGTCACACGGTTAAGAGGAGAATAAACATTAGAACAAGTTTTAAAAAAAATCTAGAACTGGCAAGGAGGGCACTACAACATGGACTCCATGCTAAGGCACCCAAGCCTAGTACCCTTTGATCTACATCATAAATGCCTCAACCCCTTAGGAAAGCTTGATCTTCACTGAAAGGGACCTCTACCGATCTATAGCAAGTTTCCTCAAAGACTTCTCCTCATGCCCTGACCTTGCCTTCATCACCACATGTAACTACCTCCACCTATTGTGAATATTACTAGAATAAAAACCTACTGTAGAGGAAGAGCCATTGCCACCCCTCTTTTTTATATCAATGTTGGGATAGATAGTTGTGTGATGGTGCGCCTCATGATGAGGGCCACCCTCTTGCTAGCATTTTGTATGAAACTCCTAAAAGGCATGAGTGATAGTAGATTCATTGGTTGTAACCACCCATTTTTGTCATCTACTCCACTCAATGTAAGAGCTAACTTGAAGGGGTAACTATAGAGCAAGGCCTAAGCAAAGCCCTCAAGTCGCCATGCAATCTGGCCTATGGTCATCAACAGGCTACTTCTTGGTGTACTCCCTTTATAATTCAAAAAAAAATGAGAAAAAGAAAATGAGAAGAAGGAAATAAGTGGAATGAATAGTAACACAATAATGAAATCAGCCCATCTGTACTCTAGGAGTGTCACAAGCAATGCACCTAGGAACCACCCTAGCCCCTTTCCCCACTTTACAAACTTAGGACACATCAAGGGTAGGACACACCTAGGGAGCTTCCACTAGCTACGGTTAGACCAATCTTCCTAAGCCACACCCACAACACCTCCCCTTATACACAAAGTGGGTCCTCAAGTGTGTAACAATACCATGGGCTTCGATCCAACTCCCAATTCCACTAGCATGGACACGATGCACTACACGATAAGGTAGATACACCCTCAAGTAGTGCACTTCCTTTTCCTTTCCAGGTCCATTCGATAACCCGCAATCAACCATCAACATTGAAGGCCCCCATCACCCACTGAATCTATCCTCAATTGCTGCAACCTTTGGTCCATTTTGTTATGCTTCTTCTCCCATAGCCAATCTCCTCAAAACCCCATCATCAACCCTCATGACAAACCTTTGACCACCTGAGTCCTCACCAACAAGTGCCATGGAACTAGCACTCGACTAGAACATGAGTAATGTTAACCTTGGTGCAAAGAAAACAAAAAGAAAGCAAAAGATAATAAAAAAGACACATGACAAAGCAGAAAAAGGTGGCCCAATGGAAAAATAGCACAAGAAGCAAACTTAGAAACTGAACGTAAGTGCAGATGAGGAATGACACATTTTGAATATAAAGGAAAACCCTAAATCCTTGTAAAACAGTGCTAGGCTCGCTCTTGTGCAATTTATAAATGTAGACGGGCATGGGTGAAGGAACAATGTAAATAGGAAGGGAATAGGGAAAGAGGGCCTAGTCTAAAATGGCCAGTCATGTAAAAAAAGGATGGGCGCCCAAGAGGATTAGGGCATGTATAAAAAAGGCAAAAAGTGAATGAAGAAACTCATTCTTACATGTGGCCAAAACTAGCTCTCTTCTTCTTCTTCTTGCTCTTGATTGTGCTTGAGAGGGAGTGTGAGGGAGTGAGAGAGCGAGTGTGTGAGAGTGAGGGACCGTGGTGGAGAAGCTCTTGATCTTCTTCTCTCTTTTTCTTCTCTTATTTTCTCTTCTTTTGTCTCGCGCCTGACAATGGAGCTTGGAGTTTGGAGTGTGAGGATCAAGCTTGCACCTTGGATCATGGAGCTATTATCGGAGACTTGAGGGAGGATGCAACTCGATCAGGCATAAAGGTAAGCTCACTACAGTCATAGGTGTGAGAGTGCGTACAACTATGTGAGAGGTAGCCATTGCACTTGGCTAGAAATGCTTGAAATAATAAGTAGTCTGTGGGTCTTTGTGGTTGAGAGAGAAGCTCCCACAACTTGAAAAAGAGAATGGTAAGTGGTAGGGGAGAGAATCTGACAATGTGACTCAAGGAGTAGATCTAATACTTGATAAGTTGAACCCTTCTTAGTTATGCCTTGCATTTAATTTTCCATGAGTATAGGTGAACTCAAATTAAGGGGCTAGGAAATTATAGAAGGATTCAACTAATTGACACAACTAAAGCATCACTAACAAGAGGACCAGTCTTAGGTGTGTTACACGTGTATATTGTTGCTTACGTATGTAACATTCTTATACAAATAGTACAAAGTATGCATTGTATGCATACGTGAATGTCTATATACATATATGTACATATGTATGTGTTTTATGAATGCACATATCTATGAATGCATATATGTATATCCCTAGGTAGGCATGTATATATGTATCTATGTATGCATGTCTTGATGTATGTACCCTCTTTCTCTCTTTCTCGTGTAAAGTTCCATAAATAGAACATGATATCTTGCCATGACCTTGTGTATATTTGAGTGTGAAGCAAAAAGACTACTAAGAGTTAACTATACTTGGCCCTTGTGGGAGCTTTCGCTCAACCGCCAAGACCCATGGACCGCCTATTGTTTCAAGCGTTCCAAGTGAGCTCTAATGGCTATCTCTCACCTAGCCAATGCACCGTCGATCCTACGAGTGTAGTGAGCTTACCTTGATGCCAATATGAGTTGCCTTCTCTCTCGCACACACCGGTAGCTCCACGATCCTAGATGCTAGCTCAAGCATCCTCAAGCCTCCTCCATCTCCAAGCTCCATCCACCATAGCCGCGCGCGAAAGAGAAGAGAAGAGAAGAAGAGAAGAGGAGATGGTGAAGAGCTTCACCCTCTTGATCCCTCACTCTCACACTCTCACACTCAAGAGCACACACAAGCAAGGAGAAGACAAGAAGACAAGAAGAAGAAGAAGAGAGCTCTGTTTAGCCACACACCAAAGAATGAGCTTTCATTCACTTTTTGAACTTTATATATACAAACCCTAAAACCCCCATGGGCACCCATCCCTTTTTACATGACTGGCCATTGTGGCAAGGCCCCTTTTTCTAATTCCCTCTTCTTGCTTTATGCCCTAAGCCTATACCCGTCTATTCTTTTACAAGTGGCACAGGAGGGAGCCTGGCGGTCTTTTACAAGAGTTTTTAGAGTTTTTGAGGCGCCTTTCCTTAAAATTGCTCTTTTTTCCTCAGTTTAGTTTTAGAGGTTGCCTCTATGCCTTTGCTCTTTTTCCATTCTTATTCCGCTTTTTCATTCATTCTTCGGCCTTCTTGACTTGGGGTTAACATTACCCCCCTCCAAGACAGGTGCCAGTCCCATGGCACTCTTGGCTGCTGTTGGGGTTTAAGAGGTCATTGGCGAAGTAGTCATGTGAGGGTAGGGCCACGTGTAAACCCGGGTGCTCGTGGAAGCTTGTAATAAGGTTTGTGGGATAAGCCAAATGGATAGAAAGTGGATGACGGGGGCCTTCGAAGTTGGTGGTTTGTCGCCTTTGTGATGCCTGGAAGAAAAAGGTGTGGTGCTCTACCTAAGGGGGTGTCGATCTTATTGTGTAGTGTATTGCGTACATGTTGGTGGAATGGGGAGTTGGGTCTAACCACAGGCTAGCTTGGGTGATATCCCACACTTGAGGACCCTAGTCGTGCAAAGGGAGGTGCGATGCCAAGAGCTTAGGCTAACAAGTCTAACCATAGGCGAGTGGTACCCCCTTAGGTATGTCATGTCCTTGATAGGCCCTAAGCATGAAGTGGGCGAGCAAAGTCGATCGAAGCTGCCAGGCATGCCTAACTTGGGGACCCCTAGGTGCAATGATCGTGCGTTATGTGGTGCTAAGTGCTTCTGTAAGTGAGTTTTTTTGTCCATTCCGTGCATAATGTTCCTCTTGCTTTTCTTTGTATGTATGTTTGCTTGTTTTTTTTTAAAGAAATAGTATTACGCTAGTAGAACGACAGCCTGTGCTTAATTCTCCTTGTCTGATTTAGGCCGAGAAGGGGGTCGGATGGATTTGCTCAAAAATTGATGGCTTTGCATGTATCCTTTGAGATTCATGCGGACGTGGAGGGAGGTGGTGGAGAGGAAATGATGGTTGCATCTAGTGAACTGGCTATCGTTCATATCCTCTAGGAGAGCTAGGCAAAAAGAGGGGAGAAAGGCTAGCCCTCATTATTAGACGCACCATGGCACAGCTGTCGATGGCGTTAGGGTCAAAAAAAGAGGGGAGGCAAGCCACGTTCTTGTGGGGTCGGGTCCTACTTGAGTAGTAACTTAAGTAACCTAAGATAATTATAGGTAGTTACAAAGGCTGGATCGGAGCATGAAGAGAAATCCATGAGGAAACACGTCATGGAATCATTTAGGCTTCCCGAGTCGAAGAGGAGGGCATGTTTGAAAGAGGCAGCATTGGAGTTGTAGATGATAGGAAAATCATAATGCCCATGGAGGGTGGCAACAAAATCCACACCTACCCTACAAGGGTACGCCATGAACGTGGGGTCGTTCCTCTTGTAGGGTAGGGTGTTGCAAAAAGCCATCCAGGCGAGCATGCTGATGTTGCACACTCGCCTCCTCCATAGGGGTTGGCAGTTATATCCGTGTATAGTATATGGCACTTCAAACACCTTGTTTTGCCAAAACTTTGCTTCTTCATTTTCCCATAGAGTGGGGGTCCTCTCCCTTTCTTCCAGCCACTTTTGTCCCACTCAGCTGCCAGTTGTGATCACCTCCTCCATCACCTTGAGCAGCAGGACCCTATGTAGGTTGTTGAGCAAGCTGAAGGTGAATGGGTCTTTTTCTCTTTCCTGCCGCTCCCAAATCACCAGCTCCACGTGGAATATAGCAGGGAGGTCATCAGGGCACGGTGGGAGGGGTGCAAACGGCTACACGACCGGTTTGGCTCTTAACCGCTTCTTGGTTTCTTCAACTAACTTTCTCCGTCTCTCCCTTAGTGCGGCTTGTCTCTCCACGGATGGATCAACCTATTGATGTTCTTGGACACGTGGCGAGGGGGGTTGTAGGATCACCTCTTCTCTGAATCTCCCCATAACGAATTCAAGCTCTACCTCTTCCCCCTGTTGGTTTTCTTGTTGTGCTCCTTCTTCAAAGCCCATTGCGTCAATTTCTTGGGGGGTTAGGCCCCGGTCAGTAGCAAGTATTTTCGTTGCTCTTCTAGGCTTAGCCTAACCTCCGCAGGTTAAGGTGGCATCTACAACCCTGCATGCAAGGCTCTGCGTGCAATGCTCAGTTTTTTTTGTACCACCTCCAATGACTCTTTTTCCTCTAAGTGGGCCATGTCCATTAATGTGTTAATGAAGGTCTTTTGCTGGGCATTGAAGGCTGTCTAGGCAGCTTCTGCTTTACTCTCTACGAGGATTTTTTCTTTCTCCACCAAAGTGAGGCGCCGTGCCAGTGTCTTCATCCTTTTTTCGTTCTGCACTACCCATTCCTCTGCTCTCTTGTTCATTTCTTCCATGCTTTCTCCCTGCTTCTATACTAGGGTTACGAGCTTCTGCTCTTGGGCTTTCAGTTCCCTGCTCATGTTCTCTTGCTCTTTCCTTTCCAAGTGTAGCTGATCGGTCATAGACTCGATCTCCTTTTGCTGATGCTCCCTCTCCTGCTTTCTCTTGCTCTTTCCTTTCCAAGTGTAGCTAATCGATCTCCTTTTGCTGATGCTCCCTCTCCTGCTTTCTCTCCTCTTCTTTGGCATTCAATTCCTCCATCATTTGCCTGATGTTTGCAGTTTTTGCCTCCAATTCCCAATGTTGCATCAAGAGGAGCTTATACTCTCTCTGCATCTGCACCAATTCCTGATTCTCATCCTCGAGCTGCTACTTGTAGCTCTCCTCCATGTCCTCCTTGGCCTTTAATTTCTGTTTGAGGTCAAAGATCTATCGTTGCTGCATGGTTATTGTGCGGGCTTTTTCGAGCTGGAAAGCGGCTACCGACTCCTTTTCCGCCACCAACTCAGCCACAACCATCTTCTTTTCCTCCTTAGCCTTCTCTAATTGGGAGAGCAACTCAGCACAACAAGTACTCGTCGTAATTGGCTGGTGGCGTCACTATTGTGTGGATTGGAGTGGTCGAGGCTTTCACTCTTTGATGCTTCTGGTCGTCCTATCTCGACTCAGCATCTACGGCTGGTCTCTTTTGCCCCGTGTTCGTGGTCTCCGTGCTCTTTCCTTGGGTCATTTCTTTATTGATAAAATATTACATCCATGCCACGAAGTTGGAGACCTCTACACTGGTGGGGATGCTAGGGGTGAGGGTGGTTGGTTCGGTGGGGGGCACCATGAGGGCGAGGATAGGATGGAGAAGGGCCTTGTCTTTGCCTTTAAGGACAGCGGGCGACGTGACTTTTGGTACCTGCGTGCTGGAACTAGGCGCTTCTTCTCTCGGCAGGCTCTAGGTTCCTAGATCATCGACCCTGCTCTGTTGCTCAATGGACCGTCGTGTGGCTTCGGCCAAGTCCTCCTCCTCCTTCCTTCTTAGTTCCTCTTCTTCCTTAGGAGCTCTTCTTTGCCTTTCTTCTTCTATTTTCCTGTACTCTTCCTCTAGTTTCTCTTTTTCTTCCTATTCTTTCCTTTTCCTCTTCTTGGCCTCTTATTTTGACGCCTTTTTAGCCCAGTTCACTTCTTCCTTTGCTTTTTCTTCTTCTTATTTCTTCTTCTTCTCCCTCTCCTTGGCCTCCTTAAGGGATTCTCTTTTTTCCTTTTCCAAATCCTCTTTCTCCTTCTTGCGCCCTTCATCTGGCTTCTTTTTCTTTTGTGCTGTCTTCTTTGTGGGTTTCTTGGCCTGCTTTTTGCCTGATTGTTCTTCTTGTTCCTGCCCTTCCTTATCACTCTCAGTCCTGTTGCTGGACCTCTCTTGGTCCTGGTGAGGGGGTGACCTGTCAGGCATTTCTCCTTTCCCTTCTTCTGCATCTTGTGTCTCCTTCACTGCCTCCTAAATGAGCGCAGTCAAAATGCTTCCATAGGCAATAAACAAGGCCTTCTTTCTTTCCGTGGCCTTGGAAGCTGGGGACTCCCCTCTTGCTAGTGTGCTTCCTAAAGCTAGTGCTTTAGCCGCCTTGTCGATGGTTTTGCGTACATATCCGTTCCAGTCGACTTCATGCAAGGTGTGAGCCGCTACGTTCTCCAACACAGGCACGCTGATTTGATGCATTAAGGCATTGTAGCACTGGCTGGAGAAGAGCACGTGTACTAGCTTCGCTTGCAGTCTGGCTTCCGCATCAGGAATGTCTTAGATGCTGATGCCATCATTAGTTAGCACATCCTCCTTTTTCATTTTCAGCATGGCATACACATCCCTCTTCTGCTTCTTCTCTATCTTTGGCTCCTGTCCCAACGCCTTCTCCACCAAGGCTGGGTTTAAGTGAACCTGTACCTGTTTAGCATTTTCTCCCCTTTCTACTGTGACAGTGCCACACTCATTGTCAGGGTCGTATGTCCTAAGAAACTCCACACACTTCGTGTGGTCAAGTTCTTGCGCAAATTTCTCGAGGTACTTGGTAAGGTTGTATTGCTCGATGACTCTCTTGGCCACTTCCTCCTTGGCCACCACACTCTATATGTTGTGAATGATTCGAAACTTGAGCTGGTTGTAGGCACGACTTTCAAGAGTGATGTGGTATTGCGCTCTTTCCTCCTCCATGAATGAAAGTCAGTGGGCGCGGTCTTGCTACGATATCTTTTGTTCCTGTCATAATCCCGAGCACAATTCGCTGGAAAAGTCATAATTAAAATTTATGTATTAGGAGAGGGTACATACATGCCACTTGGAAATGCAAACAAATAGTTAGATTTTGTTTTTGTTGGTTGAAAGGAAAATACCTAACCTTCTTCTCATCTAAATTCCTTGGCTAAGTGTCAAATATGGAGGCAATAGAATGATGATAGCCTTCCTCCTTTCCATATTGAAACACTCAAGTATCTTCCCAATGTACTATATTTGAAAAAGATAGAGAAGGTTATTATCTCTATCCCTCATATTCTACATGTCAATAACATATCCTACATATCGTAAGTCCTTCATGTCAAAGGTTTATACGACCTTTTCTTCAATGCATCCATAGTGACTTTTTGACGATAAGTATGCCATCCACATAAAGGATATGAATCATAAGGCTACCATCCATAGCCTTCCATGTGTATAAGTAATATTGAATCTCACTCCTACTATAGCCTTGAGACCTCATGAAAGCATTGAACTTGATACCATTCCCTAGGAGCTTACTTCAATCCATACAAGCTCTTGTGGAGCTTGTGCATCAATTATTTCTTGCCTTGCACAACAAATTATTCTAGCCATTGCATATGATTATCCTTATGCAAATCCCCATACAAGAAAGTTGTCTTGAAACCTATTTATATGCTCCATATCCTCCTTGGAAACAAATTCAAGCATTGTATGAAGGGTGGTCATCTTGATTGCCAATTAGAAGATCTCATCAAAGTCTATGCCCTTCTCTTCCTTACAGCCCTTGGTCATTAATATTGCCTTGTACTTATGCAATGCATCTAATGAAGACATATTTAGATTGTGCATTGATTTGCATGGTAATCTATGCTTACCCTTAGACAAAGGGACCAACTCCCAAATAGCTTCTTAACCGAAGGATCAATGTTTGATTGAATCACCTTCTTTCACTTATGACTAGCATCCCTAGCTATAGCATCAACATAGCATAAAGGCTCTTCACAATATGCCCTTATGACATAATCAATAGACAAAGTGTAAGTCTCTCATAGTCTAGAGACTCTCATAGGTTATCTTAATGCTGGCTCAACCTAAGCATTAGGCTATCCCAACTATCTATCTTGTTGCACTTGAGGTTTCTCACCTAAATGCGATACATCTATCCCACTATTTCCTGGTTGTTTTGTGGAGCAAGTGGTATATGATGCTACTCATATGATGGCTATCCATCCTCCTAAAATACTTTTCTACATATCCCAATTCTCTTGATGGGCTATTTATCCACATTCTCCTCATTGAAGATAATATAAGATACCCTTATTCTTCATTATCTTGACTTATCTATGAATGTGCACTGTGCACTTATACAAGGGGTGCCCACCTAACCATTGGCCATTGCCCTCTTATCCCAACAATTGAATGTGTGTAGGCTGATTATTATATTTTATAAGTAACTTTCTTTGTGGATTGTGAGTTTTGAAACAATATACTCTACTCACTACAATTGCTTGACGAAAGCAATTCTCTATGTTGGTGTAGCTCCGCTTTGCACCTTCTTTCACTTGTTTTCTTAACTCTTTCATTCACTCAACCATCGGCTTCAAAGTGCCAATCTCTTTCATGAGTCAATTGTGAAATTTATGGGGCTTTCCTCCAATAGATAATAGCATTATCCTTTCCTCATACCAAGTCCATAGTGCATTTGGGATTAGAGAATCAGTAGTTGGAGTAGTATTGATTACAAAAATTTGAGCATCTAAGAAGTCATCATCCACCTTGCTGGGGGCTTTCCTCTTATCCAATTGGGAAAGATAATTAGTGACCACATGCTAAACTCCTCATAGATGGATCACCCAAAAATCAAATTCTTACAATATCTATTGGGGGTAAAGGTGCATGTGCCTATGTCACCTTGTATTTGATTTACACACCGTGATTGCAAACTTGTACATTGCAAGTGGTAGGCACCCATCGCTATCACTTTATTCTTTATTCTTTCAATGTCTATTGAATAAGGAAATCCTAGTTACACATTGTGATTGTTGGAGTCACCACATACTCTCTCTCTCTCTCTCTCTCTCTCTCTCTCTCTCTCTCTCTCTCTCTCTCTCTCTCTCTCTCTCTCTCTCTCTCTCTCTCTCTCTCTCTAGCTCTTGCTTCTACTTGTGCTCCCACTTGGGCCCTACCTTTCAACTAGTATCAAAACCAACCATCAAGGATCTTCTTAATCCTTTGCTTCAACCCAGATTCAAAGTTTCAACTCAAGGTTTCATGGCAACCATTATTTCTTCCTCCTGAGGTCTGAATTGAGTCTTCCCTTCTCTCGTCTTGTTCCCTGCTTCTCAAGGGCTTCCCAAGGCTTAATTGAGCCTTGTCGAGTGTTTATCGAGCTGAGGAGAAGCCATTTTATCCCTTTTGAGTGGATACAAAACATGATGTAGAAGTCATATATATCTATGGCAGCTTGACAACATTATTGTATTTGGGCCTTGACTTTTGGATACAATATCATATTCGAGCATTATATATCTGAAAACAAAAAGCACAATGAGAGCTAAAAATCTTAGCACTTATTGAGTTGACTTTTTGTAGTTTTCTATTTTATGTTTCACATAAAATAGGATAGTTCTAGTTTGGATAGCAAACAATAAACTCCATCATGCATGTTTAATGCTTTAAGGATGCTATTTTGGGGATTAGATGGTGTGGTTATGCTTTTGGGATGCTAGTTGGATTGTTTAGAGCTTGATTAGCTTAGTTTTGTAGAGGTTTATTGCTTTTGTAATAGTTTGGATAGCAAGCATACAACAATGAGCTTTATGCTCTGAATGCCTATTCTGATTGCATTGTATTTAGTATGTTACATATCTACAATTATGTCAAGCATTGATGTATGAGCATAGATATGGTTATGACATGCTCTGGCACTTGGATTTGAGCTACATTTGATGTACTTGGGCTTTCGTCAGTTTCTTTGAGCTTTTATGCTTATTCACTTATGGATATTGAAGTTTCATTTGACACTTATACTCCTAGAAGTATTTGTGATGCACTTGGACTTTTTGGATACTTTGATGTATATGTCTTGAGCTTTACTTGCTCACTTTGCATTTTGGATTTGCTTCCAATGGGATACACTTGTACTTATTTAGTAGAGCTTGGTTCTTTGAGACAATTGGACTCTTGGTTTATGTATATGCTCTCTTGTATGCTATTGGACATAGTTACCTTTGCTTGTGGGCTGATTTGATTCCATATGCTTTGGACATTAGTACTTACCTCTATCAATAGTTTGTTAGTGATGTATATGCTTATGGATGTATGGCTAACTAACAATTTGAGTTTGTGGCAGTCTTTGGTACCGATGGCCTATACTTAGTCACTACTAGCTACATTCTTTGTATCTCGGTTGCTACTCAGATATTCGTGGTTGTGAAAGCTTGCTTTTTTGGCTATTTTCCCATAGTTGGATTGACATATACAGCTATATTTATTTCAACATTATTGT
Source organism: Lygodium microphyllum (assembly GCF_053477565.2). Lineage (NCBI taxonomy): Eukaryota > Viridiplantae > Streptophyta > Polypodiopsida > Schizaeales > Lygodiaceae > Lygodium > Lygodium microphyllum. The sequence continues at coordinate 62,037,045 of NC_141135.1, forward strand.
AAAAAACTTTTTGGTCTATTGCTTGTAGTTGGTGGATAGCTCGATACTTTAGTCTTCCCTCCTATTTTGCCTTTGTTTTGACTAAGTTTTGGGGGCTGATTTTCAATCATTTATAGTAGCCCATTCTCTTGGATTCTACATTGGTAGAGTGTCATTATGGCCAATTTTTTGAATGATAGTACTATTTTTAATCTTGAAAAGCTTGATGGCACAAACTTCACTATTGAAAGACACAAATATGGCAAATACTAGTTCAAAAGAAGTAAGTTAGACCTTTGAAAACATATTTTGGATGAGGATACTTGGGATGAGTTGGATGAGCTATGTCAATCTACTACTATATTGTCATTGTCAAAATATTTATTTCAATGTTGTGGCACTTCAAGATAATGCTTGGTAATTATGGGAGAAGATATGTAATCTTTATGGTAAGCAAAGTCCTTCTTCATAGATGTATTGGTTGAAACAACTCATGGATCTTTGCATGAAGGAAGGGACTAGTGTGTCTATGGATTTTAATGAGTTTCACTTGATTTTCAGTCATTTGACTTCGTAGACCATTGAGTTTAAGGATAATCTTTCTCCCTTATTCTTACTTGTGACACTTCCTGAGTCATGGGACACTTTTTGTACTGCCATGTGTGCTAGTATCCCTAAGGATGGTTTGAAACTCCACAATGTTAAGAGTGCCTTACTCACAAATGAGATAAATAGAAAGAATGTGGATGGAGCTTGTACGTCTCATGCATTGATTGTTAGGGGCAAACATGATGGTAAGAGTGGTAATGACCACCATGGTAGAGACTCACAAAGGTCTCAATCTTGTGAGCAATCTCATAGTAAGTTTGGTGGTCGTAAGGCCTCTCTTACATGTCATTATTGTAGGAAATAGGATCATATTAGGCCATAGTGCCATATGATACATGATGAGAAGTGTAAGGAGAAAGGCAAGGGCAACGTGCAAGATAACTTTGATGATTTTAGTATTGTTCCTAGTAAGTCTAGCATGAAAATTGAGAAGATAAATGTCTTGGAGCCTGAGTTTGATTATGATTACATATTGACAGCTTTTTCTCTTTATGCTAGTCAATTAGATGATATCTCTCCACCTTTTCTTAGTGTTGGCTACTTGATTCAAGGGATTATTTCCATGTTACCCTGCATAAGGATTGGTTTCATTCTTATCGCAACATGATAGGTTCTATGAGATTAGAGAATGACTTGACATTGGATATTATTAGCATTGGTGATGTTAAACTACTGTCTGCTTCATGCAGCAACTTTTTTTTTTTTTTGCGTAATGTATGGCATGTTCTGACTTTGACCAAAAGCCTACTCTCTGCTAGATAGTCAGATAATGTGGAGTATCATGTATCTTTTGGTGATTCTGCAAATGGAAGGTTACCCGTGGGAATCTTGCCTTTGCTCAAGGTGCCAAGGCTAGCAGCCTCCCTCCCTTGCTTAAAAGTAGATCTATTGACCATGTTTTGGTTGTGTGAATTGATATACCACATGTATCTTTATGGAATCATCACCTTGGGCACATGTCCTTAAAAGGAATAAAAATGCTTTCTTGTTTGCAATATCTTTTGCTCCTTGACTACAAATGTTTTGAAACATGTGATCATTATCATCATGGCAAGCAAACACACAGTTCTCATGAGAAGTCTAGCATTATGGGCATGGATGAGCCTCTAGCTCGGAGAAGATGCATAAGCAGCTTGAGAATGTGGTTAAGGTACATTGAGTGATATTTCAAGAGGAGCCTCCTACCATCTAAACAACTTGCAACTGATATTCTAGTGGCCCATGATCATGATGTTGGAGTATAAGCCCCATAGCATGATTTACAAAGATCTAGTAGAGATAGACATTAGCCTGATCGATTTGTGTCCTCCATGGACTATGTTATGGTGATAGATGTTGGTGAGTCTCTTGCTTATGATAAGGCCATGCATAGAGGTGATAGCCACTCTTGGGAGAGGGTCATACAATCAAAGAATGACACATTGTAGAAAAATCATACGTGGGATTTGGTTTCTTTACCTAGTGGAAAGCGTGCTTTGCCATGCAAGTGGATATACAAGTTAAAGAGTACCTCTTGATATCCCTAGCCAACATATAAAAGTAGATTGGTTGCAAAGGGTTTTAAGCAGGAGTGCAGTGTTGACTTTGATGAGGTCTTCTCTCATGTAGTTAAGATGACTACCCTGCACTTAGTACTAACTTTGGTTATTCAACTAGATTTGAACCTTTATCAAATAGATGTAAAGATGGCTTTCTTATATGGGCATCTGCATTATGAGATTTATATGCAATAGCTTAAGGGCTTTGAGAAAAAAGACATGGAACACCTAGTGTGCAAGTTTGAAAAGAGCATTTATGACCTTAAGAAGGCACCTAGGGAATGGTACCGCAAGTTTGATGCTTTCATGTATTCTCAAGGATATACACATAGTGATATGAACATGCGTCTATATATGAAGAAGGCTCATGGTAGCAACCTTATTATCTTGGTACTTTATGTGGATGATATGTTGATTGCCAAGGGTGCTCATGATGATCTAGATGCCTTGAAAATTTAGCTTAAGAAGAGCTTTGAGATGAAGGACATGGGGATAGGCCTCACATATTCTTAGCATGTATGTCAAGTGCAATCACTCTAAGGGGATTCTCTACTTATCACAAAAGGACTACATATAAAAAGTCCTTGAATTCTTCCATATGCAGGATGTTAAACCTACTAGTTGTCCTTTATCTTCCCATGTGAAGGTCAATCGAGTAGATTATCCCTAGTTAGATGACTAGAAGGTTGAGATGGCCAAGATCCCTTATGCATCCATAACAATGGCCAATTTGATATATGCTATGATAGCCACTTATCTAGATATACCATTTGCAATGGGAGTTGTGGCACACTATATGGCTACACCTAGTCTCGATGACATTGGGGCATCGTGGAGGGTATCATGAGGTACCTGAAAGGCACTGCAGTTATGAGCATTTGCTATGGTGGTCAGGATACTACAATCCTGGGTCACACTGACTCTGACTATGTAGGACATGCAAATATCCACCTCTAGGTATGTCTTCACTTTTGTTGCAGGTAATGTTTCTTGGATGTCTATGGCATTATCTACTACTAAGGTAGAGTATGTTGCAACCACTGAGGCTTGCAAGGAGGCCCTATGGTAAGGCCGTCTGGTGACATATCTTGATATTACTATTACTCCTACACTACATTTGATTCTATGAGTGCTATTTAGTTGGCCAAGAAGCTTTGTCTTCCATGCAAAGACAAAGCACATTTATTTGTGCTATCACTTCGTCAAGGAGGTGGTAGAGGACAACTCTATTGAGCTTGTTAAGATCTCAATTGATGAGAATCCTATAGATATTCTCACTAAAAGTCTCTAAGTGGAACATTTTTCCTTTCTTAGGGAGATGATGGGTGTAGGACACTATTCTTCATCCTATTGTACTTTATGTATATTTATATATTGTCACATTTTCTTATTCTCTCCTCAGTAGAGGCACATTTGACTTTCAGTGGAAGGTTGTTGGGGGTAAAGGCACATGTACCTACACCACCCTACATTTACTTTAGATGTCATGACCACACACCTATACACTGTAGGTGACCGGTGCCATGACCAACACCCATCATTGTCACTTTATTCTTTATTTCAATGACCATCAAATAAGGAAAAGTTGATTACACATTGTGACTATTAGAGTTCCCACATACAATGTTTCTCTCTTGCTCTCTGGGTCTTTTGCTTCATCCATTAGACCTCTTGCTTTGCTCTTGCTTCCGCTTGTGTGCTTCCACTCAAGCTTTACCTTTCAATATCAAAATCCATTGAGCCAACCACAAGACCACATTCTATTACTTGACTAGACAAACTAGGGTTGAATGATCTTCATAGAAAACAAAGGGATGGCCAAGCAAATAAACCAAAAATTTTAAACCAAGTACACTATGCCCAAATATTCGTACTTAAGAGCAGAGTAATTTCACTCTTAGGGGAAAAACATCAACAAGCATAATAGAGAGGATGGAACCAACCCTAATTGACTCTTGTATAAATCATCATGAAGTATAAAATGTCAAAAAATTAAAACCAAGTACACCATGCCCAAATATTCCTACTTATTAATAGAGTAATTTCGCTCTGTAGGGGGCAAATATCGACAAGCATAATAGAGAGGATGAAACCAACCCTAGTTGACTCACCACGAAGTATAAAATCCAATGTAATTGGACAAGAAGGACCTTCATGTTGTCCTTCTTTGCATCTTCATTTTTGCCAAAGTCTAGAACAATGCCAATTGATCAAATGTCTACGTTGTTTAGCCTCTTCTTAACTATCTTCAACCATGGAGGCTTGAAATGATCATAAGTGACAAGATGTAAGGTAGAAGCAAAGTTGTGTTGAAGTGCAACCATGACGTTTGGGACTTAAGATTGAGGGAAGTTTCATCATGAAGATCAAGATGAGTGATTTCTCTTTGGATTACTTGGAGAAATTTACACTATTGTCGGCACATCAATTTGTGAACAACCATGGCATGCTTTTTTGAAAGTTTGTGCTCATGAGTAACTAGCATGAGATTAGTGGAATGCCTTGTTAGTGTTCACTATTTCCTTCATACCCTTTTCAATGGTTGTGGCTATCCCTATATCTTTTTCACTGTGTAGTGGCTAATCTATCAAAATCTCATTATACAATTGAGCATGTGCTTGTTGCAGGGCTAGTTCCTCATCTTGGTTGAGAGTTGTTCATTGTGGAAAAGGGTTCCCTATAATGCCTTACCTTGGACCTTACAGTTTTGCAAACTCTTAGGCCGTGTTTGCATACTCTTCATTGGGTTCTTCTATCTCAACATGATGTGCTTCAAGTTGGCCTTTAATGGCTTGGAGCTCTTCTTTAAATTTTGCCCTGTGTAGGATTTAGAAGTAGTATCTGCTTGGATTTTCTCATTACTAGTGGAGTTAAAGATTGCTTTGGATAGTTGAGGCAAGGATGCAATGCTTTATTCCTTGGTAGTGTAAGTGAGTTGGATGGTAATGTTAAGCATGGAGATGAATCTTTAGGATTAAGGGCATATTCACATGTGGTGATGTGAAGAGGTGTGTGTGGGTGGTTCTCATTTTCAAAACCTTTTCCTTCATGCATATAATTCATTGTACATTATTGATGCTAATAAGAATATTGATGGATGTTGTTGTAGCTATCTCTATGTTTTATCCATGTGCATTCTTTTTTCATTAAAGGTTATGGTCTACAACATTTGATGACCATGATAAACTAGGAGGGAGAGGAAGTTTGATGATGTTTAAATCATTCATTAGGGCCAAAATTCAAGCCAAACAGGTCCAAAAATGATTTGAATCATTTCTTAATTTTGATCTAACCAACTAGAATAGTGAATATAGAAAACATTGTTAGTTGCTTGCTTTTCCTTAACTTTAGGCATGCATTAGCATTAAATACACACCTCTCTATTTTCTCCCTCTTCTCTTGTGTATAATACTCAAATTCCAAGAATTGGGTAGGATCTTGAGAAAAACCATTCCATTCTTCAATAGGTTGGCCAGGAAAGCTTGCAAATTCTGCAATTTTTTGAATTTTGATTATATTTTCTTTTGGGGTCTACATTTTTAAATACGTTTAATCTAGATTTTTAATATTATTTTGTTGTTTTTATTTATTCCACTTCTTTCTCTTCTCACTATTTTGCTTTCTCTCTCCATGCATTCGTATGCACCCATTGGAATAAGCTTGAGGTGTTATTTGGATTTTAAAAAGTAAGAAATTGTGTATTGGTTTACTAATAAACTTGTATATGATCCTTGCATGCCTTTCTCTCCATGTCTCCCTTGCGCTCTCTATCATGAGAATATATCGAGTGCTTGAAGACACGATTAGCAAAAGGGGTACTTGAAGTTACTATTTGGATGACCAAGTGCACTGTTTTTTTCTCAATGTGTGTAAATAGTATTTAACAAACATTCTTTTAAGTGTAGGAAAATATTATATCAATGAACGTATCCTTTACATTCAAAACTTCTATTTCTCATTTTATGTGTGTTTCTAATACTTTTCAAGAGTATTGAGCAAAGTTTTGCTTGAACATTGCATGCCTTTCTCTTCCTGCTTTTCACATGGGGGAAGAAACCACAAGGTTCTTATCTTTCAACTTAAGCTTGCAAGTTTTACATTTGTCTACATTTTAACATTTTTTCTATTTTTTACGTAGCACATTTTGTTAAAGCATGGAGCATATGTTGTCATGGATTATGGACTATTATCAGGATAGAACACCCAAGGCATGAAGAATTCACACTACCAAGTAAAAACATATTATTTTTTACCTACAAGAAGACATTGTCTCAGGTTAGCAAAAGCACAATCACTATGCATGATGTTCAATACTTTCTCCGAAAACAAGTTCGATGTATAGGTTTATCAAAAACTCCACAACAAACAAAAGAAGATATAGAAGAGCACAACGTTATTGAACTTGTTTATCAAAAACACCACAATAAACAAAAGAAGGTATAGAAGGGCGCAATGTTACTAAACATTACATTTCTCTTTAGTATACATGTGATTTTTATCAATTATATTGTTAAGAAATTGATTTAAAAACCTTCTCTTTTCACTATTTTCACTTTGCTTGCCTTTCTTTTTTTCCATCTCTTATAGCCTTATAAAATGGTGTCCTTTATAATGTTAGTAGCTATAATGTAATTAATATAGCACAAGAAATATCCACTTCTTTAGCCTTCAAACCTTGGAGCATAGCTAAAAATTCTAAATTTTCCATAAATTTTTATAAGAATGACATTGTTTTTATTTTGAGGTGTATGGAAACAACCCAATAGGTAGATAACATTTTAAGACCTTATAGTGGATATATGGCCTACGAGAGTATTTGAAATGATAAATCTCTAAAGATGTTAGGATCTAGCCTTGATAAGTATTGAGAATAGGCTTCAATCTTAGCCCTTGTTCTAGTAGACTAAGCTAGAAAACTACCATCATCGTAAATTGATACCTATAGACAAGTCAAAACTTGAGTTAACACTTAAATTAAGCTTTTTGAATAACATCCATGTAGTAGCACTATCTAATTCTTGTACATTTTTTAACACGATTAAGTAGAAGGAATTCCTTTCCAATCTTCTTGTAATAATATCTTCTAGTAGTCCTCTCTAATTCTTATAAATTTTTTAACATCATTAAATAAAAGGAGTTCCTTCCAAGAATTAGAAAGGAAGGAAGGTTGGCCAAAGTGAGCGACTCAAAAATCCTTTGGAATGACTTTATCCTCCTCATTTTTATTATATTGTCTCTTTGGAAGTTTAGATTCCAATTCCCTTGACATAACCTCCTCTTCCTCAATAAGTAGTATCTACTCAGTATCCGTATCTATCAGTTCAACATCTTTAGTTATCTTACATGTGATTCCCAACAAATGAAGTGTTGTTGGATCAACTGGTCTTCCTAGTATATTAAGAAGTGCAAACTATTATAGCCTTATATTATAGTCCTCCTTCGGTTGTAGATCATTTCCTTCAATGGATAGTGGATTAATGTCCTTGACTATATAACTACTTTCTCTTCCTAGAATAAAACTCACATCTTTTGCTTCTTCTCATAGATGGATAATCTAATGCGGCTTTACAATCTTCTCAAGCAATTCTAACTTTTTGATTACAATCCTCCTTTGATTGTAGATCCTTTTCTCGAATGGATAAAGGATAAATGCCCTATACTCTATAACCACTTTATCATCCTAAAATAGAACTCATTCAAGTTATACATTTGCTAATGGGATAGACAACTCAATGTAGCCTCTAAAAGATTCCATGTAGTAGTCCTCTCTAATCCCCATAAGTTTTTGAATATAATCAAATAGAAGGAATTCCTTCCCAAAAATTAGAAAGGAGGAAGGTTTGCCCAAGTGAGTTCCTTGCAATCCTTTGGGGTGAATTTGTTCTCCTAGTCTTTTATTATATTACCTATTTAGAGTTTGAAATGTCCAACTCCCTTAACACAACCTTCTCCTCCTCGATATGCAACATTTGCTCAATATCCATATTTTTTGGTCTAGCATATATTAGTTATCTTGCAAATGGTTTCCAAAACAAATGTGTTGTTGGATCAATTGGCTCTTCCTAGTATACCAAGAAGCACACAAAGCTAGAATAAGACACATACAAGTTTAACTTCTACGCATGGGGTGGATAGTCCAATGTGGTTCCACAACCTTTTGAAAGTTGTTGTAGCGTTTTCATTACAATACTGCTTTGATCATAGATCCTTTCTTGAAATGGATAGTGGATCAATGTCTTACACTATACAAATAATTCCCTTCCTAAAATAAAACTCTAATATTTATACTTTTGCTCATGGATGGATAGTCAAATGTGGCTCTACAAACTTCTCGAGTTATTCTAGCCTTTTCATTATAATAGTCCTTTGATTCTAGACCACTCCATCAAATGGATAATGGATATATATCCTAAACTATATAACCACATCTCATCATCAACTCTTTCCTTGAAGTTTTGGTACTCCACTTGGAAGTAAAACATGTTTTATGCAATCACTAGCTATGTGTTGAATGATACATGAGTATTCTCCTTGTATTATAAAAGTAATGGGTTTGTCTAGCTTTATAAAGGAAAGGAAATATCTTTTTAGTTGGGGATTGCTCTCCATTAACAATAGCCAAAAACAACAAACAAGAAAACTAAACAACAATAAACAAGAAAAGAAAAAAAACTACAACAATAAATAAGAAAAGAAAAAAAAAACTACAATAACAACAACAAACAAGAAAACTACTACTACTACTACAACCACAACTATGACGACTATGACTACCACAACAACAAACCACTACCACTACCACTACCACTACAATAAACAAGAAAAGAAGAAAAAATGACAACAACAACAATAACAACAACAACAACAAACAAGAAAACTAAACAACAATAAACAAGAAAAGAAAAAAAACTACTACTACTACTACAACAACAAACAAGAAAACTACTATTACTACTACTACAATCACGACTATGACAACTATGACCACGACTACAACTACCACACAATAACAAACAAGAAAAGGAGAAATTAAACAACAACTACTACTACTATCACTACCACTACCACTACTATTATTATGACTACCACAACAACAACAAACAAGAAAATAAGAAATTAAACAACAACTACCACTATTGCTACCACCACAACAACAACAACAACAGCAACAACTACTACTACTACTACTACTACCACTACCACTACCACTACCACTACCACTACCACTACCACTACCACTACCACTACTACTACTGCTACTACTACAAATAAGAAAAAAAGAAATAAAACAATAACAACAATAACAAAAACCTCTCCCTCCCTCTCTCTCTTCCTCCCTCTCCCTCTCTTTCTCTCTTTCCCTATTATGTTTAATGTTTTCTCCCTCTCTCTCTCTCTCTCTCTCTCTCTCTCCTTGGCACACTTTTTCTCACTCTATATTTCTCACTCTATCTCTTCTAAGCAATGTGAAGCCAGGAGCACATAACATCTTGAAAAGAAAAAAAATGTGACATCAAATTTTTCCTCTCATGATTGTGCAATCATCTCGTCAAAAGACTAAAGGTAGGCTTGTCTCATTCAGGAGGAGAAATTACAATTGTGTGCATTGACTCACATGGATATTGTAGGCTTGAGATAATTTCTTCATGTTTGTTCAATGTCCTCTCCTCAAGTGCTCATGCTATATTTTGGTGAATGGGACCGAGATAACAAACAAGAGGGAGAAAAGAAGAGTTGGGAGGGTGAAAAAAAATAATAAGATAAGGGCTATAAACTTCTACACCCATTGATCCTTGACTATCTAGCATGAAAAAATACAACCTTATACAATTAAAGCAACCAATTCAACTCCATTTTTGGCGATAACAAAATACATTATCAATGTGTACATATGAGAATTTCATAAGGTTTATATTCTAAATGAAAGTAGAATCTGTAATCAATCATGTACCTTGAAAATTATAGGCACTTTTATTAGAAAAGCAAGAAAAAACAAAAACAAAGCAAGAGAGAACAATGCACTCATCGCAAAGGCCTGAGGATGGATTCGACGGCTCCTCTTTGCCCTTCGTACACTTCCTCCTCTTCTTCGCAAATGGCAATGGCGGCGGTGAGAAGCTTTCCTTCTCCTTCTTTCTCACTGTCTCTCCCTCTCCCTCTCAAATGCAAGATAGAGTTCGCTCTCTCTTTCATTCGTTCGCGCAAAATAACGCACTCAAGTTTTGGCCGTCGTTTTTTCATTTGAGTACCGTCGCTATTTGCAACTGCGACGCAAATAGCAACGCCACTAATTTGCATCAGAAAGCACCGTCACTATGCCTCCGTATCCTTGTAGTGCCATAGCTACAACTTATTATCAAATCACTACATTAAAGCCGTCACTAGGTTCAACAACATCGCCAGGCAAAGTTGGACAGATTCAATACTTGCATGTGCAAAGTCAGAGCTATGGGTTGATGACTTGGGCAAACTAAGGTGCAATATAGGGCTTGCAAAATACAAGTTGACGCAAAGCAAGGCGAAGCTAGCGAATTGCTTAGGTGCTAGCGAGGTGCTGATGGACTGCCAATTCGACTTATGCAGTATTAGTGATAGTTAATTAGATAGACTTATGTAATATTACTAGTATTTATACTAGTTAATAGTTAATTAGTAGTTGCAATATTAGAGTTCGACTTATCTAGTATTAGTAATAGATAATTAGACATGCTTATGTAGTATTTGCACTAGTTAATGCTTAATTGGTAGTTGTAGTATTAGTAATTAGTCTTATTAGTAATATTAGTATAGTACTTAGTTTGTTAGACTTATTAGTAATATTAATAGTTGTAGTATAATTAGTGAATTAGTTACACTTTTGTAATATTAGTAGTATTTGCAAGGTGAAGCTAGCGAATCGCTTGGATGCTAGCGAGGTGTTGACGGATTGCTAGCGAGGTGTTGACGGATTGCTAGTTCGACTTATGTAATATTAGTAATAGTTAATTAGATAGACATATGTAGTATTAGTAGTATTTGTACTAGTTAATAGTTAATTAGTATTTTTAGTATAAGTAATTAAACTTATTAGTAATATTAGTAGTACTTAATTAGTTAGACTTATTAGTAATTTTAATAGTTCTATTGTAATTAGTAAATTAGATACACTTTTGTAATATCAATAGTATTTGTAATAGTTAGTATGTAATTAATAGTTGTAGTATAAGTAGATAGATATATGCTAGTTAATAGTTAAATAGTAGTGAAACAAAATTTTTTTAAAAAAAAACTTTTGAACGTATGGTGAAAACGAAAGCGTAATAAACTTTTGAATGTACTAAAAAAACAAAAACGTAAAAAATCAACAAATCGGATATTTTGAACGGATGGAAAAATGACACATACTCCCATAATTATTTTAATTACGAAGAGATTTGTGCCAACTCTTCAACATGCTATATAGCATGTTTTCTCATTTCATTTAGTTTTTTAAAAAAAACTTTTTGAAGTACTGTTATTGTTAACGATCTTTTGAACATATGGTGAAAACGAAAGCGTAATGAAATTTTGAATGTATTGAAAAAAATGAAAGCATAAAAGTTCAACAAACCGGATATAATTTTAAATGGATAGCAAATGACACATTCTCCCATAATTCTTTAATTACGAGGAGATTTATGCCATGCTATATAGCATGTTTTCTCATTTCATTTAGTTTTTTTTAAGTTTTTAAAGTATTGTTATTATTTATTGCTTTTAATTTTTCATTAGAATTACTAGCAATAAGGAAAAAATCATCATCCTTGCATGTCAAAAAAATAAACTATCCTTAAAATTTTTTAACAAAGTATAGCATGTTTTTCCATGAACAAGTATACTGCAGTTTATGATAAAAACATATTGTTCTCATCAGCATCAAAGGATGTTATGAAGAAACAAAGTCACAAGGCATCCTCCTTCAGGACTTCTAAAAAAAGGAAAGTTATGGCTTTTAGAAAAACATCACTAAAAGTGTTTGTTGAAGTCACAATGCAACATCATGCTATTAACTCACAAAATAATGATCCATCTACAAAAGAAATACAAGTTACAACAGCTTTGTCAAGCACTATTCTCATCCTTGTATGCCAACAATATGGAGTCAACATGATGATAACTAGATGTTGACCATGTCTTGCGAAGAAAGAGAGAAACAACTACATGGTGTCACTCTTACTAGACTACATAAAATAAATTCTCAATTCAAAGTCGTTACAACTTCAACTATTGAACATCATTGACACATCCATCTCAGTTTGCAAAATAACAAGAGTGATTGCAAACGGAACCTTGGACCGTCAATCTATTCTCAATAACCCTCTAGTCTCTAAGAATGATGTATTGCTTTTGCAGCCATCTACTAGAATTGACTTGACTATATCCAATATTGTGGATGTGTTTGCTTTCAACATGCTACATAATCCACTGATCTAGAAGTACATGGCTATATCAATAGCACATCCACATCTAAGGACAAGGCTTTGCATCCGAAAGGATTATAGAGATCCATTGTGAAAGCTCTCCATTCAAGCCAATGCTTCAAGCAGATCATGAGAATGAAATATGTTATAGTTTGCTCGAAAATGTAGTCGAGCCAAGCCGACGACAGGCATTCCAAAGAGTTGATTAGCATGAGTTCGGATGCATCATATTATGGGATAATATCCATCTCGTTGAAAGAACATTGACATTCAGGACAGATGGCTTGCTTGCAAGAACCTCACCCTGCCTAAATATCACCTTGGAAAATGCAGTGTTTCTGTTCTTATTTCCACTTGGCCATGGCGTCTACGACCAAAAGAAATGTAAACGTTCAAAATCACGATCAATGACTTGAGCTACATATGCATACATATTCTCCTTTCGACATCCTCTATGTATTTAAACAATGCAAAAACTTATCTATGAACATGCTTCTGTTCGAAATACGATGCATGTCTAAACACCATCAATAAAACTGCTATATAGCAAACATGCAAGAACTACATATAAAACTTCATACTCCTTTACTGAACTGCACTTGTCAACCTAGTTTCAAAAAACTTGGGCATGAAAAGACATTACGAAAAATAGTAAATATTTACATCATCCCATAGGGTAAGCAAATTAAAAGATAAGATTGGCTAAAAGACATGCTGTGCACTATCTCATGTTGTTTGGGTATATAATACGATTTTTAAGACTCTTTCAATCCCGAGAGGAGAATCCTATAATTCACCTACTGGGGAACCCATGAATGTCACTCGATAGGCCCCATTTCCAAATTCAGGAGAGCATAGAAAGCGCGATAGAAGGCTCCAACGAGAGAGAGAGAGAGAGAGAGAGATGAGCCTAGCTCTAGTCCAAGACTACTCGTCGTCGGAGGAAGAGCCCCGGAGATTTGTCGACAGTGACTCTGCTTCTGAGATTTCAGGGGATGCAGAGCCTCCCGTGGTCGTTAACCGCGCCATTCAGGAGCCGCGTCATGATGATGGCCCGTTCCCTGACGCCACCGTATCAGCCTTACCTTCGGCCTCATCGATCTTCTCTGAGGTTTCTCCCTTCGTCACATTTTTCATAATTTCTTTTTGAAAGAATAGTAAATTAACGCGCGCGCGCGTGTGTGCGTGTCATAATTGCATTTCTCATGACGATACTATGCAAAATGGCAGTGAGAGAGAGAGAGGGTGTGTGTGTGTGCGAGCACCAAACGGGTGTAGCTCAGTTGGTCGAGTCGAACGAGTGGTGACGAAAAGGGGTCTTGAGTCTAACTCCCGTATTCTGGGTTCATCTCACAAGAGAGATTTGAACCATGTCTGACCTGGGTTAATAAAAGAAGTGACTCACCACTGGGTTCATCCCCTCGGTCATTCAGTACAGGCAAAAAAAAAAGAGAGATTTGAACCCAGGTCTGACTAGAGTTAATAAAATAAGTGACTTACCACTAGGGTTGGAGAGAGAGAGAGAGAGAGAGAGAGAGAGAGAGAGAGAGAGAGAGAGAGAGCTAGCTAGCTTACTACTATTATAGCGAGTTGATTGATAAAGAAAAGGAATGAGATGAGATGATTGCAAAAGGCCATAATGATCTATGAGACCATGAGCTGTAAATCCTTTGGAAAGTGATACACTCTTTGGAAAATAAATGGTTCATAAAAGCCAAATTGCTAAAAGCTAAAAGAAAATTTTTGGTTGAGATCTAAGATGGGGTGGGGGGTTGAGAGAGAGAGAGAGAGAGAGAGAGAGAGAGATTACTACTATAGCTAGTTCATTAGATAAAAAGAGACGAGATGAGATGATTGCAAAAGGCCAAAATGGTCTATGAGACCATGAGTTGTAATCCTTTGGAAAATGATACACTCTTTGGAAAATAAATAGTTGATAAAAGCCAAATTGCTAAAAGCTAAAAACTAAAAGAAAATTTTAGGTGCATGGGTTGACATTTATTTAGCCTTATCTTTTTGTGCAGGTTTTTCACTTTATTGTGCAAATTTCAGCCATCAGCCATCTACCATCTGTTGTCTAGCCATTACCAATTGTAGCCCATCATTATGCAGCCCTAGGCGGCATGTTTTTAGCTGTCGCCCTGCTATTTGGAGGTCTCTATGTGCTGCATCATCATAACACCTGATCAGCTTGCGTTTTCAGCATCTGGTACTAGGCGACAGGCTATTGTCATCTCTCCCACTGGGTGATTGTTGTAGTTCTTGCGTTTTTGTTGTTGAGTGAGCTATCTACATCAGCAAACACCTCTCTTGTTGTTGCTTGACAGTTCTCTGGCTCGGCACTCTCTCATCTACAACTAGTCGCTATTGCACTTGTTATCCATCTCCGGTGGACATCACTCTCCGACACTCCATTGCTCTGCCCTTGGGCGTTCTGTACACTCTTACATTCATTTATAACATCCATTCACTTTAGAGTTTTTTCTCTCTATATTTGTCTATGTTTGAGTTTTGAGTTTTTGTGTTTTGCATTTTGCATGTAGGGTTTGAGTTTTGCGTGTCTTTGTCTAAGTCATTGTGTTTCAGTCTCTTGGTCATACATGCTGTGTTTCCTTAGGTCAAACCCTACTATATCTTCACAGGGTGGGTAGACTTGGGCGGTGTTCTTATGATCAGGTGGCAATTTTAGATTGGTTTGACTTGCATGAAGTGGAGATCGGGTAGCATTAGGTTGGCCATCTTTTTAGCTCTCGGCTATTAATTCAGCCTTCACTCCATTGTAATTTGTCTTTAGTCAGGTCATTATTGCTAGCCCTCCTCATCTTTTTTGTTGACATTCCTTGCCTTTATTTGTCCGTGTCATTGATGCTCCATGCTACATGTAGGGGCTGATAGAGTCCAGCCTTGCACCTTTGGTTTTTGTTAGTATTAATCCTTTGATTCCACTATGTTTTTCTTGTCTCATCTCCTATTCTCACTTCATGTTCTTATTGTTTTATGCCATGCATTCTCACATGATATCATTCACCAAGGTGGGAGTTGAAAGTGATCGAAGTGGAGCATTTTGTTTGTTGCTCTCTAGTGTTGGGCGATATCCTCTCAATGGTGCGATGTTGCTTTTGTAGTCTGAAGGGTCTTCTTTTGTTGTGTTTTGATTAAGCCTAGCCTTGATAGGTTATGTTGTCTGTCCCATTATGCTTCTCTTTTTGTAGATTGTAGCTAGCACTCATCCAAATGTTGCATTGATTAGTTTGCCCATTCCTAGTTTGTGTTTCATATGTTAAAGTCATAATTGAAAGTCGTATAGAAGCCAAATGGACCTTCATACTCGGTTAGCATCATTCCTAGCAAGTTATCCACATTAATAGTTTATTTTTAATATGCTTTTGTAGATATATTTGAAGGGCATTGATGGCGGACCAATATGATTGGCAGGTGTGAATCGAGAGTGCAAGAACCATTGTAGTGATAATTGAGACCGAGAAGACCGATGTATTGATGTTGGTGACCATGGCAATTGTTGCGACTGTCGAGATTGTATTAGAGATTGTATCGCAGATCGACAGGTAGGCCAACTTTTGAGCACCTTTATATCATTCTATCCATTATTTCCTCTTTCATGGTTACAAGTCCATGATTGGCTTCATGGGACCACTTTCTTAGGTGTTGTCCTCCCCTCTCTCATAGTTTTGTTAGTCATGTGTATCTTATGCAGTCATCTTCTACGTGTGAGCCTCAATATGAGTTAGATGAGAACATTAGGATCTCTAACATTGTATTTGTTTGCCATTTTATGCGTTTTAGACACTTTAGATGGAGGGCACATTAGTGTATTTCTTTTTGGGCACTTTTAGCCATTTTTAGGGTTTTGACCTTATTTAGGGGCGCTCCTCAGCTTCTCATCCCCTTGCTACCGTATGGAGCCCACACTGACGTGTAGAGTTGCATATTGGGGCTGATTGTTGCAGCCTTGTATCTCCGGCCATTACAATCGCATTGTTCCTTTTCTCTCTTGTGTTCTCTCTTTGTCACCTTTTCTCTCCGTGTTCACTTTCTTCTTTTTGCTGCATACTCTTACATGGTATTAGAGCCAGGCGTGGGAATTGAAGATTTCGAAGAGGAGCATACTGTCGACGACAAAAACTTGCCAAGCGTCATATCCACACGCTATTGACCTTGCATTTGAAGTCAAATAGGGCAGGGCAGCCTATTTGCAGTCCTTTTAGGATGTGTTTTCTTGGGCAAATTTGCGTTTTGCTCTTTGGCAGCTTCTACTAGGTTGGGCGACACCATTATTGCACCCAAGCAGCATCAAACAAGTTGGGTGGCCACTCTATTGGTTGGGTGGTATCAAAGAGACCTGAGTTTTTTGTAGGCAGCCCTTGATACACTTGTTGCAGCTTGTGTTTTTATAGCAGGTCACCCTCCTTCAACTGGGTGGTTGTAACTAGCCTTTCTCCTTGGATAGGGTGGTAAATAACTTGATTAAGCACTATTTACAACAATTAACAAATTCACCAAAGTGAGATGTACACTTTACCATATAATCTTGGATATTGAACACCTTGTTGGCCTCAAATCTGGTGTCCTTTTCGGTATTTATTTAATTTAATTGCAGAAGAAGTTGATTTGCAATGGGATTCTCCCAATCCCTTTCGGTATTCCAACTTCCCTTATTGTCTAAAATGACCAGCAAGTCTTCAATTTGATTTGCCCCTTGATTCGGGTACCAGTTGGCCTTCACCCGCTTTGATGGAGATGGAAAATGCCCCAAATTCAATGATTTGCTGGTCCTTCCACTTAAATAGGCTAAAAACAACTTCAGCCCTGTTGAATCCAAGTCTTGGAGCTTCTAATTTTTGGCACGCTTCTCGAGGTTGCTGTTAAACCCTAATTTCTTTTTGTAGATTAGGGTTTATAGTTGTGGTCTGAAACATAGCACCTCAAAAGATCTAATATTGTGGAATTTGCTTCCTCAAACTGACCATTTGTCTGCGGATGGAAGGATGGTGAAAATTTCAACGTGTTACCTATATTTCCAAACAACCCCTTTCAAAATAAATTCGCCATCCGGGAGTCTCGATCACTAATGATCGACTTTGGCATACCATGATACTTAAAGATGTGCGGCAAAAATAATCGTGCTATATGATCAACCTTTATTTTCTTTCTCATTGAAATGAAATGGGCTTGTTTACTTAACTTGCAAATGATAGTCTATATCCTATCATTCCTTATAGGTATCTTAAGAAGCTAAAAAATAAAGTCAATTTTAATGCTCTGCGAAGGCCTATTTGGAATAGGGAAGGGCTGCAACAAACTTGACATCTTTTGCCTATCATGCTTTACCTTTTGCCATACAACGCATGTCTTAATAAACTGTTTTACATCATGCCTCAAAGTTGGCAAATAAAAGAAATGCTTCACTGCCTTGATCGTGGCATCAATATCTCTGTGTCCTGCATATGGAGGAGCACGACTTTCAGTGATAATTCTAGGCCTTAACTGCTTTGTGACTCAATTGTCTATGCATCATTAAAAATCCATCTCTTAGCACAAAGTGTTCATGCCATTGGCCATTGCAAAGTTGATCATAAACATTAGCAAAGTCCAAATCAGCAACACATTGCTCTTTCATGGCATCCAACTTAGTGTGATAAACCATGCTGACGGCTGAAATTTGTGGCTTATGTGATAGTGCATTAGCCACAAGATTCTTTTTACTATCATCGATATGTACAATTTGAAAATGAAACATATTGAGAAAAATTGACCATCTCATATGCTTCTTTGACAACTTTGTCTGCGTCAAAAAGTACCTCAAAGTTTGATGGTCTATCTATATTGTAAAATCAGCCCCCAACAAATAACATTTCCATATAGACAGTGCATGAATTACAGGCAAGAGCTCTTTCTCATAGACCTGCAAATTCTTTTTTACACCATGGCGAATTTGGCTCTCATAAGCCACAACTCGGCCGTCCTGCATAAGAATAGCCCCAATGTTGTTACCACATGCATCACATTGAACTATAAATGACTTCCTTAGATCGGGCAATACAAGCACAGGATTTGAAGTCATCTTTTTCTTCAAATTTTCAAATGCTGAAATTTCCACTGCTGTCCATCTAAATGGCACATCCTTCTTCTGCAAGGCATGCATGGAGATGCAATTTCAGCAAACCCGCATACATGCCTCTTGTAGTAAGAACATAAACCTGCATATTCCTTTATCTCCCCGTTTTTTTGATTTTTCAACTTGCTGTCTATTGGGACAGTCCCTTGCAATGTGACCCTCATGTTCACAAATAAAACATTTATTTGCAATGATCAATTCCCTACATTGTGCCAATGTTTTCGAGCCCTTTTGAATCTTCGAGGATTCCGTGAAGTTCCCCCTTGAATAGGCTGCATAAAATTGCTAAATGAAAGTCAAAGCTTTCGGCCTATCTTGTACACCATTGAAGGACTTAAACTTCATTGCTTTTTTCATCCTCATCAAAGTCTTTTGTTGCCCCTTTGGGTGTCATCTCATAAAATCAACCATTCAGCTCTCAAAAACAACAAAAATCAGCCAAAAAACAAGTCATTTCAACACTCAATATATCCCCACACTTAATAAGGAAGCGTCCTCGCGACCCAGGAAAAAGGGAATACAAGTTCATTTAAAAGCTCAACTTTGATCTTCAATATGTCTTCAAAAACAATCCATCCAACCACGACCCCAACTTATAACCTATGTCTGAGATAAAAATACAACGAAAGGAAAACCCTTTATACATTAACACTGCTTATCAAACTAGAAAATCACAACAAACTTGTAAAGGATATAAGAGTTTTCTGCTTCTTCTTCTGCATCTTGGTGGCAAACTGTTTGGGAACAAACTGAAGAGCATACACCGACTGTTGCAAAAAGGGCGCATTTGCTGAATTTACATCAAAACCAATGTCAAACGGAGCATTTTTATGACCAACATTCATTCGTTGAGCTCCATAAGCATTGGAAGGTGCAGATGTAGTATCAAACATGCTACTTTGTGCCCTAGGCATCAAGCCAATGCTACCATACATAGGGTTTTGCATATTTCCAGCCATACCTGAATGCATTGGGCCTTGCACACTATGCATTGGTTGCTGCATACCATAGGGATTTGTGCCATACATTCATATATGTGGTCCTTGTCTAACCATAGCATGAAAAATCTTGCTTCCACTAAAATATCTGGTTGCTCCATCATAGCATGCATGCCCGACTGTCCAAAATCCATTGGATTGGCACTTCCGTGATGGCCTTGCATTTGCATTTCTTGCCCCGTAGGTACCAAATGAAGGGTTTGGCATTATCTTTGGTGCTTTCATTCTTTGGGAGCTTCAAATGAAGGGTTTGGTATTATCTTCAGTGCATCTTGCTGTCCTGAAGGTGTAGAAGATGTCTTCTTCTTCTTGCCTTTGCTGTCATTCTTTGGAGCATTCAAAAATTGGGTAAATTGAGGATCCTTTGGCAATTCGGTAAAGAGATTGGCTACTGCTCTCATTCAATTCTTGAACTGGTCATAAAATTTCTCTTCACTTGCTAGTGATTAGCCTCCTTATGCCCTAAAGATTGTGTATCTTGCCCAACAACAACATTTTCAGCTTGTTGTCCATGGATTGAGTGAGCCTTGTCCGAGGTTAGGCATTGCATTTTTTTCATTCCCATGTGAATGTTCATACTGAGAGGCATCATCACTACTTGAGTCCATCTCACTAAATGAAGACATATTGCTGTAATTTCTGAGCTGAGAGTAAAAATCAACACTAGCACAAAGCTTTGGCTTGCAATCAGGTGCCTTGGGCCCACCAAATCAAGGGATTGAGTGTTAATGCCGGGGATGGAACCATGTAACTAGTCTTTCTCCTCGGATAGGGTGGTAAATAACTTGATTAAGCACTATTTATAGCAATTAACAAATTCATAAAGGTGAGATGTACACTTTACCATATAATCTTGGACATTGGACACCTTGTTGGCCTCAAAACTGGTGCCCTTTTGGGTATTTATTTAACTTAATTGCAGAAGAAGTTGATTTACAATGGGATTCTCCCAATCCCTTTCAGTATTCCAACTCCCCTTACTGTCCAAAATGACCAACAAGTCTTCAGTTTGATTTGCCCCTTGATTCGGGCAACCAATTGGTCTTCATCCGCTTTGATGGAGATGGAAAATGCCCCAAATTCAATGATTTGCTGGTCCCTCCACTTGAATAGGCTAAAAACAACTTTAGCCCTGTTGAATGCAAGTCTTGGAGCTTCCAATTTTTGGCACGCTTCTCGAGGTTGCTGCTAAATCCTAATTTCTTTATGTACATTAGGGTTTATAGTAGAGGAATCTGAAATTTCTTAGCCTTTGGCGATCTCAATGTTGTGATCTTCAAAGCAAGGTTGTAGAAAGGCTGGGATATGAGAGAGAATGCGAGAAGAGAGAAAATTTAGACTTTCTTCGCGAAGAATTGAAGAAAATTTGTCATTTACTGTTATTGCCCTGTCTCAACAGCTTGTAGATGCAAAGAACTGAAGAAAATCAGCCATTTACTGCTACTGCCTTGTCTCAACAGCCTGTAGATGCTGTCACTTGCTGTTGATTGGTCTTCTCTTGCCCTTGGCTGTCTTAGAAGGTCCTCCAATGGTTGCAAATCAGACTAGTAGCATCTTCTCTCTCTCTTTTGTAGGCCGAGTACACAAAAAATGCCTCTCCAATCTCTAAAAGACGTTTTTCAATCTTGCGTGAGCATTTTTGACAAGTGACAGCCTTTTCAAATGGTTTTTTCAGCATTATCCATAATTAAATATTAAATTTCAGTCTTTAAATATTAAAAATTAATCTAATAATTATTTCGAGGCCCTAAAAAATAATGACTGGTCAATAATCAAATTGATTAGGCAACTTCCATTCCCGAGTGTTTGTGTGTTATCTTTGACTATTAGACTGGCGTTAGGGATCATTAAATAACATTTCCTTAGTATCACCGACTAACACTTATGGCTAAATGAATGACCTATGCCAACAATTGGCACTAGATATCGTGAAGTACATGTGTGGCATAACTTGTAGCAACTTTTGCCTTTGATATCCCGTGATTTCCTCGAGTCTTGGGCTCGTAAATTTACTCCAATTCTAGTTATACCTCACATGTGCAACATTTACTTAACCATGTGATTAAATATTAATCCACATATTAAGTGAGGTTTCAAAAATACATGTGCTCGTGACAATGGCACATTTGGAAGCTGGGCGGTACCCATGCTTTGTTGAGCGGCCTGTTCATAGGTAGAGAGAATTGTTACTCTGTTGTGTTACATAGTGGTTGGCCTTTTTTTGACTAGGGTATGTTGGAGCTTAGCTGTAGGAGTGAGCAGTAACTTCATGAGTGAGCAGACAAGTAAGAGTGACAGAGAGAGAGAGAGTGAAAGTATGATTTGATTTTGGGTGTACCAACAATGTGTTGGTACACAAAGAATAAAATGTATTTATACTTAGAGCACGTAAGGGTGCATTCACATGTACAACTAAATAATACATGTGTACTATACAAGGAGGTGAATAAAGGGCCTTTATCCTGACAACCTCCCACCTAAAGGTCCAAAGTGAATCTCTAACCAACTCCCACTAGTCGTATGCAATGCTTATGTTGAGCTTTGCTTAGACTTTTAGTGAGAACATTTGCAGGGTTGTCTTGTGTTTTGATCTTGGTCAATGTGATTAGACCATCTTCCGGAACTTGTCTGATAAAGTGATATCGCACATCTATATGCTTTGTGCGTGAATGATACATGGCATTCTTAGCTAGATACACAACACTCTGGCGATCACATCCCAACATTGCAGTAGCCATAGACATGCCGAGATCCTCTGCAAGTCTGCTCAGCCATATAACTTCCTTAGAAGCTTCAGTAGCTGATATGTATTGAGCTTCAGTAGTACTCAGTGCTACGATGATCTGCAACCTGGAACACCAAGAAACGGCCCCACCAGCAACTGTAAAGACATACCCGCTAGTGGATCTATAAGTGTCTAAGTCACCTGCCATGTCTGCATCACAATAACCCTGTAGACTAAGTGCACCCTGCCCATAGCAAATACACTTTCTTTGTGTATCCTTTAGGTATTGAAGAAAACACTTGACAGCCTCCCAATGTGTTTTGCCAAGATTTGACACAAACCTACTAACAACTCCCATTGCATGAGCAATGTTTGGACGAGTATAGCATACATAAGAGAGTCGCAAGGTGATGCATAAGGGTCTCCCTTCATAGCATTGGCTTCCACGTCATCTTTTGGGCTATTGGCTTTACTAAGTCTAAGATATGGAGGTAAGGGTAGCCCAAAGCCCCTCTTTTCTAGAGCTTTCTTGATAAGTTTCTTCAAGCTCCTTAAGGCTTTCTTATTGAGTCTGATGGCTAACATAGAGAGGCTTGCATAACTCTATGGTATTTTTTACGAAAAGATTTATGAAGAACTCCATAGTCATGTTAGATATGGTCCTCAAGGCTTTAATGCTTTGTAAAGCTCCTTTTTGGAGATGTTTTCTGAAGCCTAATACCTCCTTCTGTTGCTTGTGAAGAGCTTTTGAAGTTGTTGACCAAAAGCTCTTTTTATTGGTTTGGGGAAGGGATCTATGGTTGTTACCATGTTTTAAACCTATTGTAGATTCAAATGCTTTGCAATTTGTATAAGAGTCTTGAAATCACTATAGAATGCCCAAATTCTCATAGCTTATAGACTAAGTGCTTAGCTTCAGCCGTGTTAAATCTGTTCAGTACCTTTTTAATGTACTTTTCTTGAGATACTATCCTTGCAAATCCTCATGCCCAATATATGCTCTACATTCCCCAAATCTTTCATGGAGAAAGTTGATTTCAGCTGATCTTTGAGAGCATCCTAGCTAGTCTTTCTTTTCCTAGCTAGCAACATATCATCCACGTTCAAAACAAGTATGATGGGGCTGCCATCTGTATCATTTTTCATGTACAAACAATGATTTGCATGGCTGCGTGTAAACCCATGAGAGAGCATAAAAGTGCCAAACTTTTTGTACCACTGCAGTGGTGCTTGCTTCAGCCCGTACAAGCTGTTTTTAGTTTACACACCATCTGCTCTTTTCCAGGAACTACAAAGCCCTTGGGTTGTTTCATGTAGATTTCCTCATCAATGTCACCATGCAAGAAAGTTGTTTTATATCCATTTGGTACAACTCTAAGTCCAATACAGTAGTGAGAGCAAAAAGCACACGTAGAGTGGTCATCTTCACAACAGGTGAGAAGACCTCTTGAAAATCAATCCCTTCCTTCTGTGCATACCCTTTGGCAACAGTGTCTGCATCTTTGCTTTGTTGTTTGTCATCCAAGAGGATATCAACCCTCCTGTATTTCATCTCTTGAGTTACCTCAATGGCTGTCATAGTCTCACTAAATTTTGCTTCTCTTAGCAAATTGTTCAGAAGAATAACTTTCTTGTTGTCGTCATCAAAATGGCTAGTTAGTGCAATTAATTGTTGAAAAAGGAGACCTAGATGATTCAGATGTTGTTAGGATACCCCTCTCTGAAGCTACATAAGCCTCGCCTCCATAATGTGCCGGAAGCCGCCCCTGTAATCTCAAGGATCTCTCATGCTCAAGAAGCATCGAGGTCATATGTGTAAAACTGACAGGAGTCGATGATGTCTGCGCCCGCAAAGCATTGGCCACTCCATCAAACTCCGGGGGGAGCTTGTAGAGGACCGTCCCATCGAGATGCACCTCGGGAAGAGCAGATTGCATGTGCCGAAGCTGGTCCTGTACTTGCGTAACACGAAGAAGAAAAGACTGAATAGTATCTTTCGGCTCAAACTTCATTTGCTGGAGCTGGCCATAAAGTGTGACTGCCCGCATAATGGAAGGTGCCTCGTACATCTGTTGTAACTTCTGCCATACTTCAGGAGATGTCCTACAGGAGGTAACCGCCGGTAAGACCGCTTTAGAAATACCTTGAAGCAACGCCGAGTAAGCACGGGCATCGTTCGAGTCCCATGTGAGCACTGCTTCCTCATGGTTGTCCTCATCAAAGTCTTCAGGAAGAGGAAAAGGACGAAGAGGGCGAGGAAGAGCTCCACAGACGATGTACCATAACTGCTTCTGCACAAACCAAGCTTTCATGACAGCACTCCATGTGAGATAATCAGGTCCATGTAACTTATCATCAGTGGAAGTGCACGAAGGAGCCATATGGAGAGGAGAATAAGAGAAGTAGAGAAGAGATGGAATTTAGAGAGGAAACACAGCCAAAACACAAGCACAGACGGCAGAAAATGAGAGTTCACATGCAATATAACCCAAAATCTGATCAATAGAAGACAAAATCTGCTGCAGAAAGTCAAAAAGCCAGTCAAAAATTGCCAAAAACAGCAAAAACGGCCTGAAGTAACAGTCACCCAGCCATGAGAGACGCTGAATCAGCAAAACGCAGACTGTAAACTGGAGAAAAACAGGTAGAAAACTGTCGCCAGCAACTGCAGATGAAAAACGCAGGCAGTAGAGGGTGCGTAGATAGCAGGCGATGGCAAAACTGCAAAAAACGCAGGCTGAAAACAGCCCCAAAACAGGTCGCCTGGCTGCTACAGCAATCGCCTGATCAGCAGGGGTACAAAACAGTCCTGAAATCAGCAAGAAAACACAGCAAAAACACACATCCTGAAAACTGATACCATGTCAGAAGTGGAGCAGCGGTGGAAGCATAAACATGTACTGAAATAAACTGCTGAAATACAAGACAAAAAGAGAAAAGAAAAGAACACGATACAAATGAGAACTCAGATGTATGCACGGGAAATGGAATCCATATATCTGAACACGAGATAGTCGCATACAACAGTGAGTCACTGGCTGCGTGGACACTGGCACTGGCTTTGGCTCCTCTCTCCACAGAGTCTGCAGATGGTGAAGATGATGATGATGACTGAGGAGGAGCACTGAGTATAAATAGGCTGAAAAAGTGGGGAGTAATAATGCTGGTCGGACAGCATTAATGCTGGTCGACTGGTGCATAAAAATGCTCCACTGGCATAAAATGCCACACCAGAAAATACCTAAAGTACCTAATAAAAATGCCCAGCCCAGATCACGCTCAGACTCACACATGAGCTGATAAATACTCTGCTAACAGATGCTTGGGGCGTGCGCAAAGTAACATGTTTGGTAATGCATTTGCACCCCTGAATGCTTATGGGGCTTAGGGAATGAGCGTTGGTCATGCAAATGCTCCATTTGGTGTCAGTCTTCATGTAAATTTAGCAAATGCACCCTTTTTGCAGCAGACTGAAGTGAGAAGCCCAAGTGGAAGCACGAGCAAGCGGAAGTAAGAGAGGTGTGAGCTATGGCGGATGGAGCAAGAGAGAGACTTAAGATGTGGGAACTCCAACAGTCACAATGTGTTACTGGCCTTCTCTTTATTCGAATATCACTGAAAGAAAAAGAATGAAGTGATAGTGATGGGTGCTCGCCGCCTGCAGTGTGCAAGTGTAGGTATTGTCAATGTAGTAATACACGGGTGGCAATGTATAGGTGCCTTTATCCCAACAACCTCCCACTTAAAGGCGAATGTGTCTCAAGCGAAGAGGGAACAAGAAAAATGTGACAAAGTACAATGTGTACATAGAGTACAATAGGATGAGGAATAGAGGTCATCTCATCCAAGGCCCATGAACTTCCTAAGGAAGGCAAAACGGTTTGCTGAGATACTTTTCGTGAGTAGATCTGCAAGATTTTGGTCAGTTGAGATCTTGATAAGGTCAACAAGCTTGTCTTTAACAACCTCTTTGATAAAGTGGTACCGCACCTCAATGTGCTTCGTTTTTGCATGGAAGATTGGATTCTTGGCTAACTAGATAGCATAGAATCTAAATGCAGTGTAGGGAGCACGCTAGTCATACCACGGTCTGCCATCAAACCGCCTAACCAAAGAGCCTCCTTGTAAGCCTTAGTGGCTACAACATACTCGGACTCTGTAGTAGAGAGGGATGTGCATTTCTGTACCCTGGACATCCAAGAAACAACATCCCAAGCAAAGGTAAACACATAGCTAGAGGTGGATTTTCTATTGTTTACATGTCTTGCATTATTAGAGTCAGTGTATCCTACGACTCCTGTATCCTGACTACCATAACGTATGCACATATCTGCTGTACCCTTCAGGTATCTCATGATACCCTTGACTGTACGCCAATGCCACTTATTAGGTGTAGCCATATAGCGTGCCACAACTTCCACTACAAAAGCTATGTCAAGATGAGTGGCTACCATGGCATACATCTAATTACCCATTGCGGATGCATGGGGGATTTTGGCCATCTTGGCCTTTTACTCATCAAACTACAGACAATCGGCTTGGCTCACCTTCACAGAGAAGGATAGCCAATATGCTTAACATCTTATATATGAAACCGCTCAAGGACCTTTTGGATATACTCCTTTTGTGACATGTAAAGGAGCCCTTGAGAGCGGTTACGTGTAATGCGCATCCTAAGAATATGTGAGGCTTGTTCCATGTCTTTCATTTCAAAGCTCTTCTTGAGCTAACTTTTTAGAGCATCCAGCTCATCAAGAGCTCTCCCAGCAATCAACATGTCATCCACATAGAGTGCCAAAATCAAAAGGTCGCCATTACGAGCCTTCTTTGTATATAAACATGGATCCATATCATTGCATATATAGCCTTGTGAATGTCTTCTTTGTGTATAAACACAGATCCATATCATTGCGTATATAGCCTTGTGAATGCATAAAAGCATCAAACTTGTGGTATCATTCCCTAGGTGCTTGCTTAAGGCCATGAAGGCTCTTTCTCAATTTGCACACTAGGTGTTCCCTGCCTTTTTTCTCAAAGCCCTTAGGCTATTGCATATAAATCTTCTCATGTAAGTCCCCATGTAAGAAAGCCGTCTTAACATTCATCTGATTAAGGTCCAGATCTAATTGAGCAACCAATGCTAGTATTGGGTATAGAGTAGTCATCTTTATTACATGAGAAAAGACTTCTTCGAAGTTAACACCATGCTCCTGTTTAAAACCTTTAGCAATCAATTTGGCCTTATAGGCAGGCTTGGGGTGTCCAGGGGTGCTCTTCAACTTGTACATCCACTTGCATGGCAATGTATGCTTTCCACCAAGCAAAGGAACCAACTCACACGTATGATTTTTTTGTAAGGAGTCAAACTCTGATTGCATGGCCCTCTCCCAAGAGTGACTATCACCACGGTGCATGGCCTCATCATAAGTGAGAGACTCACTTGCATCTGTCACCATCACATAATCGACGTAGGGCTCAAGTTGCTCAGCTGGCTTTAGCAGAGCGTCTCAAAGGTGGCTGAGGAGCCTGCGCATTCTGTCTTACATCATGGTCATGGGCCATTGGAGCATCAGCTGTTGTTGCAGGCTGTACAGGAGCAAGAGGCTTCTCCTGAAATATAACCTTATGTATCTTGACTATCCGTTGAGGTTGCTTATGCATCTTTTTCTCATGGAAAACTATATCATGGTTGCAGATGACTTGCCGAGCATGTGGATCCCATAGGCGATAGCCCATCTCACTTCCATCCCCATAATCAAGAAAGATGCACTTTTCAGGCTTAGGATCCAACTTTGTGCGCTTGTCCTTGGTTACATGGCAGAAAGCCTCACAACCAAAGACATACAAATGAGCATACGAGGAAGGCTTTCGAGAGGACACCTCCTTTGCAACTTGAAAGTTAATAGTATTGCAAGGAGATCGATTGATCAAGTGTACGGCAGTAGTCACTGCTCAACCTAAAACTGCTATGGTAAGCTTGCTTGGCTAAGTATACTACAGACCCTTTCCTGTATTGTCGTGTTCATACACTCAGCCATACCATTTTGGGGTGGGTTATAGGGGGCGGTCAATTGACACCTAATACCCCTCTCGTCCCAAGAATGCTCAAAGGCTTTCAAGATATACTCACCCCTTATTATTTGACTGTAGGCATTTCAGCCTATACGCAAATTGGTTCTTAACCAATGCAAACCAATGCTGAAAGGTAGCCAAAACATTAAATTTCAGCTTAATGGGATATGCCCAGACCTTATGTGAGTAACCATCAATGAATGTGGTAAAGTACTTCGTGCCTCCTAACGACCGACAGGGCATAGGTCCACAAACATTAAAATGAACAAGAGTCAAAGGCTCACCCATGTAGAGAGTGCTAGACTTCTTATGCGTACTACGTGTCTGCTTGCTATATAAACAATGATCACATGACTCAAAACACTTATAGTCAAGGTGTGGAAGATACTGCAAACAAGTAAGCATTTTCATTCCCTTTATAAGGACATGTGCCCATGGTGATGATGCCAAAGAGATACATATGGAATTGCAGCCACAGATAAAACACGATCTACGGATCTAGAGACAACCTAGGGATGTAAAGTGTTAGACTTGGCACCACGTGCCAGAACAATGTTCTCACGGTGATCTTCCAAGAAGAATCCCCAAAGGAAACAAAGTAACCCTCATCATCCAGTGTGCCAATAGAGATAAGACTCTTCGTGAGAGCTAGTACATGTCGAACATACTGTTTGAACCAAGATGTTGCCGGATATCACCAATACCAACTATGTGCAATGCCAAGTCATTCCCTAAGCAGACAGATCTAGTCATACTGTGATAGGAGTGGAACCACTCTCTATGAGGGGTCACATGAAAGGAAGCCCCTGAATCCATTAACCAACTGTGAGTAAAACCAAGCAAGGCATCAATCAGCTATGACTCATCCAAAGAAGAAGTTGCAAGTATGTAATCATCATCAGAGTCTTGCTGTTGCACTACATTGATTTCTTCGATCTTAACACTGGACTTAGCAGGGATAATGTTGTGATCATTAGACTTGTGCGCTTTTCCTTTGTCCTTTTCCTTGTGCTTGTCAGTGCGCATTTTATGGCACTACGGCTTGACGTGTCTTGCTTTCTCACAATAATGGCATGTGAAATCGGACTTACGTCCACGAGACTTACCGCGAGATTGTCCATGGACTTGGAACGAGACTTGTGCGAGTCTCTCTACGGGAGCCATTCCCACTCTTGCCATCATGGCAACCTCGAACAGTCAAGGCATAAGAAGTACGAGAATCATCCACATTCTTCCTATTTATCTCCTTTGTTAGGAGTGCACCCTCTACATCACACAATTTCAGCCCATTCTCGGGTATATTTGCACACATAGTAGTAGAGAATGTGTCCCAAGACTCGGGCAATGTGACCAACAAGAACCAAGGTGGAAGATTGTCCTTAAAGTCAATATCGTGTGATGACAGCTAGCCAATGATAGCATGAAACTCGCTCAAATGTTGAGAAACATTGGTATCTTACCTCATGCAAAGGTCCATAAGCTGCTTTAGCCAATACATTTGAGAAGTAGGGCTCTGCTTATCATAGAGATTATCGATTTTCTCCCAAAGATCCTAGGCAGACTCCCATTTGTGACAACATTATAATAAACCTGCTTTGTTGAGGAACAAGGTAATCGTGGACTTGCAAAGCTCATCTAAGTCATCCCATACATCTTGATCTTGACCTTCAGGCTTAATGCTCTTGCATTTGATCGGTCTAATCTGAGATTTCTATACCAAAACCTGTCAAATTTGGGTCTTCCAATAGCCATAATTGCTGCCATCCAGCTTTTCAATGTTGAAGATGGCACTGTCATTTGAATGACCGGCCATACTATAGGAAAAAGAGGCATAATACAGACCAAACAGGCTGCTGTAATACCTGCAAACAGCCCCAAAACCACTGCCAAAACAAGTTGAAAACAAGAGGTATAGACCAAATAATGAGCTGTCCACAAACTATGACCAAAATAGCATCAATGGAGGGGACTGCTCTCATAAATAATACAAAAGTCTGCAATTATAGCTTGTTGAAAATGGGGTATAGCAGTAAGAAATCAATGCCAAACAAGGGCAACCACTGATACAAAACAACCTGTAGCAGGCTAGTAGAAGTTGAAGTAGCTCAAGCTCAATTGCAAATAAAACCCAAAGCTCAATGTAACATCCAAGTATCAAGTAAGCTGTTCCCATTGGAAAAAAAGTCAGATGCTAGATGAGCAAACAAAGCTCAAATCCTCATGTGAGTGGCATCCCAAGTATCCAAGATACATCAAGTATATAGCTGGGAGTATAAGATCCAATAAAAGCTTCAAGCTTGCAAGGTCATAGATCTCTGAAGCATCCAATGAAGTAACTGACAACCAATGTCAAATATCCTAAGCTCAAATCAAAGCTCAAATGCATTCAATAACATAACCAAGCATAGAGCTTCAATGCGATGCACCAATACATCTGATAGAATGCCCGAATAGCATGGAAGGGCATTAGGCATAGACTGTCCCTTTTGAAAGCTTGCTGTCCATTGTATGTACAACAATAAAATGACAGTCAAGTCTGAACAAAAGTGAGCTCAATCGAAGCCCTAAAGCATTCCGGGAGCATGGCCAAGCATGTGGCATCAACCATAGATATCAATGTATCATCCCACATAGCTGGGAATTATCAACAACCAATAGGCATATGCTTTCACTGATAGAATAGCCAGACCTACTTATTACAGCAGTAAAAATGACAGTAAAACTGAGCTAAATATGGGCTCAAATCAGTCCAAAAGCATTCCAATACATTAGCCAAACATTCCCCAAGTGTCCAACATCAAATGAGCATCCTGGGAGCATCACATAAGCCAAGAGTATGACATTTTTCAGACAAATAGCATTTAGCCTTGTTATGAGAGCAGTGATATCTATGAGAAAACTGAGCTAAAAGAGTGCTCAAATCAGTCCAATAGCATTTCAAACCAATGGCATATGATCCCCCAAGTATTCGGATTCGGGTAACAAAACATAGGTATATGGGCATCTCGGGAAGCATATATGAGCTCCAAACATTGAAGATATGGCTGTCCCTGTTTTATGACAGCATGCTGCCCTATTTGCACAATTAATAGTTGAGGCTCAATGACTCAAAACCAATGCTCAATGTTAATAGTCAATGCTGGGAGGAGTGGTAAACAATGACAAAGCCTTTGTCCAATGCCGAGGAGTGGTTGAGTAAGCACAAGTGTTTGAAAATGGCCATAATTGAAAAACGTTTTTATATTTCCAGCCCTAAATATTGAGCAGAATACTCCCTGAAATAAGCTCAATGTAGGCTCAAGAGTGCCTTGAGATAGCCCCAATAGGTCATGAGAAGCCCTAGAGGCTAGAGCAATGAGAGCTTAATATGAACCTCAAGAGGTGGAGCTATGGCTGCCAATAGTGAAACCCTGTTGTAGGTAACTCGAATGAGAGTTGAAGCAATGCCGGATTGAGCTTGAGCTCACGAAGAAGATGGCTTTGATACCAGTTGAAGGGAGAAGCCCAAGTGGAAGCACGAGCAAGTGGAAGTAAGAGAGGTGTGAGCTATGGTAGATGGAGCAAGAGGGCAAGAGAGAGAGACTCAAGATGTGGGAACTCGAACAATCACAATGTGTGACCGACCTTCCCTTTATTCAAATGTCACTAAAAGAATAAAGAATGAAGTGACAATGATGGGTACCCACTGCTTGTAGTGTGTAGGTGCAGTACTGTTAGTGTAGTAATATACGGGCGGCTAGGCATAGACACCTTTACTCCAACACAGACAGTGTATGACAACTTGACACCCAAAGGGACAACAAAAGACTATGATAAGGGTGGAAAAGTAGTGAAGTTTGAGTCCTTTAATGATGCACAAGATAGACTGAAAACATTGACTTCCATTCAGTAGTTCGATGCAGCCTATTCAAGGAAAAGCTTCACTGAGTCCTTGAAGATTTGAAAGGCATCCAGTTTCTTGAAAGGAAATGCATTGCAGTGATGTTCCACTCTTTTGATACAAGGTAGAGCACCTTCAACGTGGATATAATTCAAGCAAATGTTTGTATCAAATTGGTTGACAAGTACCTTTGAGTTGGACATCATGATAGCTTGGAATAAGTTGGATGCTAAGGAATGTAAGAATTTAGAGTAATATAATAAGAAGTTTTGGGATGCATTGTTGCCTATTACTTCTTATCGCCCTGCACCCCTTCATGAGCAAGTGGAAAAATATATTTGAGGATTGCCCAAAGGAATCAAGGATTTTTGCATTAAATCCACTGTGTCTAGCATGTCTCAGCTCATAGAGGTTGCTGCTACAGCCAGTGCTTTGCTGCAGGGAAAGGATTCAGGCTTCTTAGAGAGTGGGGAGAAGCCGAATAGAAAGTTTAAGGTTGAGGAAAGGGGCAAATCTGAAAATCAACGTGAAAAGAGGCCAAACAAGTAAAGATAGGGCCCGAAAACATTGGAACAATGTAGGGAATTGATGGTTGTAAATAAATGTTTTATTTGTGAACAGGAGGGTCACATTGCAAGGGACTGTCTCAATAGGCAGTAAGCTAGAAAATCAAAAAATCAAGGAGATTCTAAAGGAAAGAAGCCCAAAACATTAGTGGGATTGGTACGCAATGTTGTTAGTGATTAGCCTAATGATGATGCTACTAAGTTGTGCAGAGTGTGGGGTAAAATTAGGGATCAGCATGCATTGATTTTCTTTAAAAATGGTGTACAAGCTAACTTCATCTTTGCAGATGGCAGCCCGGTCTAGGCATCAGAGAGGATGAGATGGGATTCATGGGGAAAGTTGGAATGGTATGTAAAGGCCATGTAGAGCCCATCATACCTCTCATTGGAAAGCTTCGGTTGCATATATAGGAATTTGTGGACAGTGAAGAGTTTTTCATTGCTTCGCTTGAGGGTTGTGATGTATTGCTTGGTATGCCATGGTGTCACTATATGCATACAATGGTTGACTTTGTGCAAAAAAGATCACTATTCAGCACAAGGGAAAGGCACTTACACTTGATGAAAAGTTGAAAGGTGAATTTGTCTCTGTTGTATCAATAACTGTCATTTCTAAGGTAATGAAAAATTATATTTCAGCGTACTTGGTTTTTACTAAGGACAAAGACGATAGTGAAAATGTTGGGAACATGTCTAGAAAGGGATCGCATGTCATTTTTGAAAATGTATGCTGATTGCTTCTCTCAGTCACTTCCAAGGCAGCTATTGCTTGAAAGGCTAGAAGCTCACTACATAGATCTTATCCCTGGAAGTAGCCCATCTAATAAGTTACCCTACAGAGTTAAAGTGCAGCCCAGGAGGAGATTATGAGTTAGGTGAATGAGCTGTTAGAAAAAGGGTTGATTGTATCTAGCTCATCTCTTTTTTATTTACTAGTGCTTTTGGTGCAGAAAAAGGACGGTTCATGGCATATGTGTATCGATTATCGTGCTCTGAATAAGATCACGATAAAGAATTGCTTTCCAATTCCTCAGATCGATGATGTTATGGATAGATTGCAAGGGGTAGCCATATTCAGTCATATAGATTTGAAAAGTGGGTATCATCAGATATATATTAGAGCGAAAGATGTGTCTAAGATAGCTTTCAAGTCATCTTTGGGATTGAATGAGTTTCTTGTTATGCTTGTTAGTAAACAAGTCCATTTCATTCGGGTGATAAAGAAAATAAAGGCCGATCATATGGCACGATTGTTTTTGCGGCACATCTTTAAGTATCATGATATGTCACTCGGATGACCAGTTTATTTTGGAAGGAATTGTTTGAGAATATGCGTAATGCGTTGAAAATCTCATATTTCTTCCATGTGCAAACAGATGGTCAGTCAGAGGAAGCAAATTCTAGAGTGTTAGATCTTGTGAGGTGCTATTTTTGAGACCACAAGACATAGTGGGAGTAATATTTGGCAATGGTTGAGTTTGCTTACAACAACATGCTATATAGTTCCATTGGTAAAGCTCCATTTGAGGTAGTTGAGGGTGGCAAGAAAGTACTGCCTATCTTGCAAACTAAGGATAAGATCTTTGAGGCTGACCGTTATGTGGAAAACTTGGATGTAGTCTATGCAAAGATAAAGTATGCACTTCAGACATCAGAGGAAAAGCAAAAGAGGGTAGTTGATCGTCATAGATGTGCTTTTCAGTTTGCAAAGAGAGATTATTTATTGTTGCATTTTGAAAAGGCAAGGCTTGTCAAAAGATGACGTACCAGCGAGACAGTAGGGTTTGTGGGGAGAAACACGGAGTGAACTTGGCAAACATGGATAAGAGAAGAGAAGAGAAAAAACTCTTTGATGAATGGAATGATGAAGTTTCGAATGATGGAGTGAATGTGATACAAGGTAACAAGGGTGTCATAGCACAATGAAGATGATGAAGACAATCATGAACCACGAACCACAATGTCCTTTTGAAGGGGTGTGAGGGTAGTGGAGAGGCTGGAGAGAAGAGGTGACGGATTGAATGAATTAGCCGTGAGGAATGAATGAGAGAGTGGCCTATAAACATGTATAGTCAGTCTAGGATAGCGCTCCTTTTTGGGGCTGCAAACCCTAAAACGCAAACCCTAAACACAAAATGTAGAAACACAAAAACGCAAACTGCGGGTGAAGGGTTTCTCACCACCCCCTCTCAGACCCAAAAAGGGGCACAAGAGAAGAGTGAGGTGGAGATGCAATGCTATATACTGAAGAATGCTCATGCAACAGGTGCCACTTGGATAGTGTCTCTCATGGAGAAATTGTTCACTTGCCCAAGCGCCCTAGTACAAAGATGATGAAAATATGCAATTCAGAGGAGAAATGTCGGACTTTGTGTGGTGCCAAGAATTATAAGGATACGCCCATACTCGATCTTGGGAGTTGGTTCCATGTTGACCAAGTGACCAAGGCAAGAAGAGAAGAGGAGGAAGAAGATGTAGAGGATCCCTAAGATCCAAGATTTCCACCAGAATTGGAACCTGCAGTAAAGAACAGTAGACAGAGTGAGCTACTGACTCTCGAAGGAGCAAACTGACGAGGAGACGGTATCAAACAATCACTGTCTCTCAATGGAGCGGACTGTAGATTTGTAGGTCGTGGAAGCCACTGTACCTGAAAATAAGTAGGAGAATACTACTGCTAGCATTGCGACGATTTCCAGAAGGTCATAGCGCCAATCGATCCTCCATGTGCTCGAAAGGACTTAGTGCGCATCGGATGTGTCTTATTGCCTTGAGCATAGTACTCTGATAGCCAAAGTAGAGTGATTTGCGGCCTAGAAAGGAGAGGTGGCAGAAGGAGTGCCTGGTGGAAGATGCATATACTCCGGGGGGTGGGGAGCAAAGGTCGAAGTCGGCAAGCATCGGTGGTGTGTCCGATGATGCCACAGTAGGAGCACCTAGTAGTCTGGTCATCTGTTGGTAAAGAAGCCATGGATATCAATGTGCCTTGCTAAAGAAGGAAGAGGTCAGCCACCATGAATCACAAACCATAATGTCTGTCTCAAGGTGTGTGAGGGCAATGTGAAGCATGAACCGCAATGTCCGTCTCAAGGGGTGGGAGGGCAGTGGAAGGGCTGGAAGTGAGCTGCCAGTGGGGAGGATGCGACCAGTAGTAAGAGGTTGCAACCAGTAGAAAAACGCAGGTGAGGAGAGAGAGAGACTAGAAACGCGAGCAGGACAGCTTGCAAGAGAGAGAAAGACTAAAAACGTAGGCAGCAGGAGAGAGAAAGACTAAAAACGCAGGAAAAAACAGCAATAGCACTTAATATGCTAAAATCAGCTCCGAACAGTGTGTGATAGGCTGGAAATAGGCGCCAAACTGCTATAGACAGCAATGGCCAGCTTGGACCGCGATGTTCTCCGCGTTTGGGGTTTGGACAGCAGGCTGAAATACCTGAAATTTGCAAAAACGAGATTTTGATGCAGGGAAAGAAGAAGCGAAGTGGATGCCGAACCCGCCACCAGTCTTTGCTTTCACTGGAGTGGAGGATCTTTGCCGCTATTTGAGCAGATCCAGCTCTGATACCATATCAAAAGATGATGTACTAGCGATACAGTAGGGTTTGTGGGGAGGAACACAGAGTAAACTTGGCAAACATGGAGAAGAGAAGAGAAGAGAGAAGAAACTTTGATGAATGCAATGATGAAGTTCTGAATCATGGAGTGAATGTGATACAAGGGAACAAGGGTGTCATAGCACAAGGAATATGATGAAGGCGGTTGCACGAACCACGAACTGCAATGTCCTCCTGAAGGGGTGTGAGGGTAGTGGAGAGGCTGGAGAGAAGAGGTGACGGATTAAATCAATTAGCCGTGAGGAATGAATGAGAGAGTGGCCTATAAATAGGCATAGTCAATCTAGGATGGCGCTCCTTTTTGGGGCTGCAAATCCTAAAACACAAACCCTAAACACAAAATGCAGAAACGCAAAAACGCAAACTGCGGGTGAAGGGTTTCTCAACAAGGCTGAAAAATATGAAAGGGAGAGAAAGTTTGTATCCGAAGTTGAGTATGAGATATTGTGGGCCTTTCCAGGTATTGGAGAAGATCAACGATGTGGTATATCGGCTGAAACTACCTCCACATTTGCAGATACACAATGCCTTTCATGTTAGTTTGTTAAGGACTTTTCATGTGATGTGCTAGAGGATGTCCATTGATATTCAGCTTGAGATTGAGGAGTTGGATGAGATTTTGGTACGTGAGCATATTTTGGCACATAAGGAAAGAAAGGTCAAAGGTAAAGTTTCTAGGAGATCCGGAGTATTGCTTGATGCTCAAGGGAGAGGTAGCACTTCCGCTTCGCCAATTGTGGACAACTCTTGTATGTAGTGGATCTCGGATGTATTTAGTATGTATCCAAGGTATTGTGCTGATTGTATGTTTGCCACCATAAGGTCACTACTTAGTATACTAGTCATTGTGAGATGTATGCAAATGAGCATGAGTTTCACCCGGGCACTGAAACTATACTTTTGCATCAACTTATGATGAGTTTGGCATGAATTTTGTCGCAATTTTGAGACGAAAATTTTGATTAGTCTTAGCTCAATTTTTGATCAGCTTGAGAACCGCTTACAGTCACTTTTGGGATCAGGTTTGCATTAGTTTTTGCATTGATTGCTCGTCAATTTTTGCAATGAGTTTGTGATTAGTTTGGGGTTACCTTTGTAGCAGTTTGTGATTAATTCTCAGATCAGCAAGTGATCAGTTTATGATCAGATTATGCTTAGTTTTCTAGTTTTCAATTGTTTATAGCTGGTTCCATGGACAACAACATGTTCGTAAATACCATTGATAGTTTCAGCCATGGTTGATACTGAATTGATGCTTTTCTATGGTTTAAAAGTTAGAACAGTTGAGAAACATGAGTTATGGATGTATTCAATGGGTTTCTAGCAAAGAGTTTTGGATTGATTTTCAGTTTTATGTTATGTATATGCTGGCTGAAAATTCTCAGTAATGTTTGGGGCATGTAACATTGTTGGACAATATTGCGCAATGTTGTGTCTATGATGCCTTATGGAAATTCCAGTGCAGTATGTTTTTCCTTTGGTACAATGTAGTGGAATTGAGGATGATTGCACGGATTTCAAGGGGGAGGTTTGTCACAAGGATGTGAAAGTTTGAGATGCTTTAATCTTATTGATAAAATTTGATTAAGTTATTAATCAAATGTGCAAGGTTCATTGGGTGTCAAAGGCAAAAGTTGTGATAAGTTATGTTGACTAGGTTTTGTTAGTAAGTTGGTGTTAATTTTGACCTTGGGACAATTAAATTATAAGTGTACGACCACGACCGAGACATAGAGAACTCAAACACAAATGCAAAAATGCAAAACTCACTTACATGCACTATATCTACTTCTCTAGGAGGTAGGTACATCTTTTTCTCCATTGGTTACATGGACTGTTTAACTAACTAAGCCTATACCCATTGCAAAATGACTCCGTGCCATTACTCCAAAATAGCTTTCATAGTTAGATGTAGCATGGATATCAAGGTGTTAGGGCTGAAATGATGTGGGTTACTATACAATTTTGAGGGCTTGTATACTCTGGTAATGCTAGGAATTTCTTAGATATTTGTACAACGGGATGAATCCTTCACATGGCAAAATAAAGGAAAATGTAGATTTCAACTTAGTGGACATGATATTGTTGAATATTGTATGTAGTTACTTGTAAAGTTTTTCCTTCGAATGATGGTAGAGGAATTAGTGAAAGATAAATATATATGAGCTAGCATTTATATTGTACTTTTTTAAGGCTTCAAATGATGGATGATGAACTTGACTTGTGAAACACAAAGAGATTTGAGCTAACATAGCTCTGTTGTGCTAAATGTAAAAAAGGATATAATATACAACGCCTTCAAACTTTCTATCTAATAAAATTGGCCAAAACATGTATAATTTTGAACAATTTAATGTACCAATTTTCTAGTTATAGTTTTTTGTATTGGCATGAAGTCAGTCTCACTGTCTCACCACAATAACCAAATAACATCTCTTACCCTAGTGAAACGTGACACCTTGAAATAAACAAAATGTTTTATTTCATGAAAGGGGGTTGCAAAATGGACAAAAAAGAAAGGATTAAAAAAACATGCTAGCTTTTTCACTTTTACAGCCTGCATTTTTTCCACACTCTCCTCATGCGCACCATCAACACCTCCACTTCCTCCTCCTCCATCTCCACCTTATCTCCTCCTTCATGCTCTCCTTCTCCTCCACCTTTTCCACACACATCCTTTAGGCTTCATCTCCTCCCCTACCTTGAGCCTCCACCTCCTCTAGTGCAAATACCTCCCCATAAGGATTCCCCACAAGGATTTTGCTCATGAACATCAAATTTTATTTTTACTTTGCTTTATGTATTATATAGATGTTATAGCTTGCATGCTATAATTTGTGAATTGTGAATGGTAATTTCTAAATGAGTATGTGAAATCAATGTGTCTGTTTTAGGCTTTAGGCTTTTGACTCTTGGATCTAGGTGGAATGACCATTCTCATTTTATGGATGTATTTTCTTCATAGTCACGTGGAATGGGGATGGCCACGAATTGCAATTCCATGTTACTATGTGATCACATGCAACAGGCATGAAATGGGAAATGGGAACGGGGGACCCAAAAATGGCCATTCCATGTGACTATGATTTTCTTCCAATGATATTATTAATATATACTATAATTATTACAATCGATAATTTGAAAAACCTTGAAAAGCCAAGGTAGTCAGCAAAATGAATTGTGAATGAAACTCGAAACAAGACAAAACGTTTCTGGTGACACTGATTTTTACTAGGGATACTCTTCTATAACATTATATAGGAGCTGGGTACAAACGTTGGTAGAGGATGGAACTGGGTTTGCTGCCATAATTTTCCAATATAGCTTGTTATTTAAACAAACTTGCATTGGGCTATAACTTGCATTTTGCCAATGACACTAGCTTCAATGGGAAAGACAAGCATGATTGGCCTTGAAAATGTGAGATTTGATCCCAGATCATTGAAGAAAGGTTGTGAATGGTGTTCTGACCCAAAGATTTTGCAGAATGCTTAAGAGGATATGCAGAAGAACAGTTTGCTCTACCAAGTCAGTTGCTGAATATGAAGTAATTTTGATAGTATACTTCTGACTAGTTGCAATCTGTCTCTCTTGCTACTTTTAAAATATAGTTAAGAAAGAAAATCTTGTTAGCATGCAAAACTGGTGATGTTTATCATCAGGTCAATCATTTGTGTTCACGAAGACTGCTTTAGAGTAGTTGCGTAAGCTATTCTCCTAAATGTGCTTGGTTTCCAGGTTACTGGGCCTCCAGCATATCTGAAGGACAGTGTTATTGATCTCACTCCCAGTCGCTCTCTGAGTCGTCCTCGTCCACACAAACAATTTGGAAAAAACAGACGGCAGCAAGATGTGCAAAATAAAAAAGAACCACCTGCAGGTAAAACTGCTCCTATTTTATGCAAAGGCATCTAGTAGGCTTCATGACTTTCACCTAGCAAGGATGTGTGCATGGAATTCATATGGGCTTATATGCTTGCTGCCTTGTTTAATAGATTTCAGGCCTTATATTTTGTGTATGACTTATAATTCAGATTGGATTTTAGCCCATCATTTTAATTTGCTTTGCTCTATGTAGTATTAGATGTGTCTGTTGTAATTTTTGCCATTGTTTAAACTGAATTGTAGGACTTAAAACACTGTATGGGGTCTGAAGTGTTAGATATCATTTTGAGCTGTATATGCGTGTGCCGTTGCCCCCTTCTTAGTAACTCGTACTTTGGCATCTCAGTGTGGAGACCCAAGACATGAGAGCTGTTTGTCCTTGGTGTGGATGGAAGGCTTCCAGTGTTGCTTCTTTTAATGTGGGGATGGCTATTGAAACCAGCCTTCCTTCTTGGAATGGGTGGTGATGACCTGATTTAAGAGTTAATTACAACAATAAATAAATGCACATAAAATGAAATACACACTTTACCATAACATTCGTGGAGAGTAGACTCCCTGTTGGCCCCAAAACTAGCGCCCCTTGCGGTTTTTCTTTAGCTTTCATTCAATTGGAAGGAGTACAACTTGAGATTCTTCAATCTCCTCCTGCTAACCAATTACTCTTGCTGTCATAAATGACCATCAAGCCTTTTGGGTCATTTGCCCCTTGAATCACCCAGGACTTCTTTTCCAATTTGACCCTTGGCTGGCCAAATGCTGCCCCAAATCAATTTGGGATGGGTTGGCTCTTGAAATCCCTTGATAATTTTCAATTATCAGCTACTGATTTCAGTCCCTTGAGCCTTCAATCTTTGGCATGGATCTCAAGGTGGTTGCTAAACCCTAATTTTTGCTGTAAATTAGGGTTTACTGCAGAAATTACAGATCAGCCCACCAAAAATGGCTGAGATTTCCTTCGAATGGCTGAGAATTGCTGAGAATGACTGAGCATAGGCTGAAGGAGATGAGAGAATGCTATAGAGAGAGAAAATTCTGAGATTTGTTGCGAAGAACTGATCAAAATCAGCTGTTGCCTTGTTATACTAGCCCCAAACGGATGCACCAATAATAGGAGCATCAGAGACTGTGATCTTCAGGAGAAAGTGCATCAGCAGCAATTGCCAGCTTCCAAGGTCAAGAATATGCAATCTCCATCACCAAAATGGTCTCCAATGGCTGGGAATTGGCCCCAAAAGTTGGCAGCAACAGTCCAATACCTCTTTCAAACAGTTCCAAAATGAAAAAATGAGATTCCCCTCTCCCTTTAGCCCTATTTAGCCTTTCCCCCACTTGCATGGGAAAGTTTTGCCAAGTGGCAGCTTTCTTAATCTATTTTCAGTAATTTTCAGCCATTTAATTAATTTTGAGAATTAATTAATTCTGAAAATTAATTCAGTCCTTAATCCATGCCCAAAAAATTGACCTTGCCCATCCAAAAATTAATTGGCTAGGCCATTTGCAACCCAAAGTGGTCCCATGTATTAATTGACCCTTGGACAAGCATTAATCCATTAATTAATGCCTAGTCCCTAGTATCACCACTGACACTTAATGGCCAATTAATGGTCCTAGGGGCAAACTGACACCAAAATTCACCGAGAATCTAACAAGTGTAACTTGTTATAACTTTTGCCTTTGACACCCATATTTTTACAGGGTCCTTTGGCCTTCAAATGTGAAAAAGTAGCTTGCACCTCACATGTGCATCTTTTAATTGCACATTTGATTAATCCTTTAATCAAATGTCAATTAAACATAAGCAAAGCATCAGATTTTCACGTCCTCGTGACAGCTATTGTATCTTGTCACGTTGCACATTGGTGATTTAGTTCTGTTGCTCTCATTTTTGTTTGTGTTCATATCTTTGCTATGGTCTTGTGTTTTGCTGCCGCATTGTATCCATCCAACATGATATTAGATGTTATAGTTTATTTGTTTCTTCCAGCGTTGAGTTTTGTGATTGTTTCTTGTTCCAATGTGTATTTTACTGTTTGATGGCTTTCTACAGTTTCTTGTTTGTGTTTTTAACATATTTGCTAGTGTTTACTGCTTGCTTGGTCTTTGTGACTTTGCACTTTTATGTGGTGCTCCTGGATCAACCTTCCAGTTGCTTGCATTTCTACTGGCAATTGCTATGCGGCTATTGCATATAAGTTTCTTACATTCGTGCGTGTTAAACTGCTTATGCCAGCATTGTCTCACAAGTACATGTCTTCCTATATGCAGTAGCTACATGGCTGTTTCCATGTGGCTATTGTATATAAGTTTCTACAATACACGTCTTGTATTTCATCTCCTCTTGCTTAGGGTGATGCATATCCTACTCGAGGACTAGTCTGGTATGCGCCAGCAGCACCCAAGGAGAAAAATATGTAAAGACATTGGGACTTATGCTTGAGGAAGTACACCCCCATGTACGAGAATTATCATCCACAATAAAAAAAAAGTATAGTGCGCCGTTGAAGGCAACGGTGGATGTTGGTCCACGAGTCTATTGTTGAGGGGATGAGATATGATGCTATTTTCAGAGTTGACAAGCTTTACGGACATCTTGCGATAGCTTCAAAGGGGAAAGGCCATCGACCATTTGTGAATGTGACAACTCATAAAGAGAGTTGTAGCCAAGATGTTTTAAGTGAAAATGGCAAAGACATGCAGTGCTTGTAGGCTCATTTGTAGTGGCTAGAGCTTGGAAGTAGTGGAACTTAGAGCCCTTAGCTGTTGGCTCAGAAAGAAATTGTGTCATGTGGTACATGCTACTAGGTTGTGCCTCACCAGGTGCGACCACTAAATCAGTTTGAGAATCAAGGACTTCGATCGTGGTCATTGTGAAGAAGATTGCTAGACCCAACCGGCAAAGTTGTTGAACAGATAACAAGTTTACCCCTGTTGGGGAACATAGTATATATCATCCAATGTAGTGCAATGCGGTCCTTGGTCAGTGGTAAAACTGATGTGACCGTGAGCATGAATTGTGATTGAGGAGTTATTCCCAACTCGGATGTGCATGTTTGTAGGGACTCAGGAAATGAAAATGTTTGCAATGGGAGTCATATGATGGGTAGCTCCATTGTCCACAATTCAAGGAGTAGCTAAAGTACTCGACAATGATGATTAGGCCTCTGCAATCACCTCATCAAGAGTCAATTTATAGATGTGGGCAAGACTTGCATCTTGAAATGTCTCTACGGAGACGATATGGGCCTCTATAAACTAGTTAGACAAGCCCTTTGGCGCAGGGAACGTTGTTGATTGTAATGGCTGACCGGTGGCAACGTGGGTTTGGCCTTGCCATTGTCCATGTTGAGGGTTGCCACCACCTTGCCTCCCTTGTTGGGGGTTGCTCGACTGAGGGGCGGGGGTGTAAGTCTTAGCTTTTGTTGCTATGCCTCTTGCTTTTGATTGACACTTGTTGTCAAAGTGGCTAGTCTCTTTGACAATGTTGATAATACCGATTTTTCTTCGGTACATTTTGCTACCATGGTTTTAGAGATGACTAGGAGTTTCCTTGGGTCTTAGTAGTTTGATTTTGATTTGGATTAGAAATTTTGATTTTGTTTACCCTTTCCTTGTTGCCCCTTCTGAGAAGCAGTAATAAGAGCCTTCTCTGTAGAGGTTGAACTATGAAACTGATCAAACAACTGAGCATAATGCAATAGCGAATATTCAAATTCATAGAAAGTGAGCACGGTGGGTTGTCAGATCACTACTGTATAAAATGGAAGTATTTTGGCAGTAG
Organism: Lygodium microphyllum; assembly: GCF_053477565.2. Taxonomy (NCBI): domain Eukaryota; kingdom Viridiplantae; phylum Streptophyta; class Polypodiopsida; order Schizaeales; family Lygodiaceae; genus Lygodium; species Lygodium microphyllum. The sequence continues at coordinate 62,081,267 of NC_141135.1, forward strand.
CTTGTTTAGAAACAATGTGACTTGATGGTTAGAGGAAATAGGAGTCCCCGTGGTGGAGAACTTGGTAAGAAGGTGCTGATACTTAGCCAACTTGAGTTTCAAGTCATCCCGATCAGCGATTTTAAAGTTTTGGAGCTCATGAACTAGATTGATGTGACAAGTTCTATCTCGAGTTGCATAGTGCTTAGTCAAGTGTGCTCGATGCTTGGATGCTAAGTTAAAATGTTGAAGTTGTGAAATACATGTAATAGACCTTGCATCAACTTAACAATAGTGGAGGCATTTCTAGCCTTTCATAAGCGGGAAACCTTGTATGGAACAAGTGTGGGATCAGATTGGGGTTCCAATCCCTGCACAAGATTCCATAGAATATGGGAGTCAAGAATATGTCTCATCAGGTTTGACCAAGTAGTGAAGTTTGACCCGTTAAAATAAGTCTTATAGTTAAAGGCATGCTTGGTTGACGAGGAGGAAGAATCATGAGGTATTGGATAAGTGGAATAGAAAGGAGGTGGTGGAGGGGGGGGTAAGTAAGAGGGGAAGGTGGGTAGGCAGAAATAGGTTAATAGTGTCTAATGGAAGTTGATTGATGTGGAGACACTGGAATATGAATGTTTCCATAAAGTGCCGGTGATGGTAGAGGCACTAGGACACGTGAACCCTCTCCAAGAGATGGCTGGGGTAAAGTAAAATGACTAGAAGGCCCACTAGGTAAAGCCATGGAGGCAAATTGTGGCACCAAGTGATTCACACTCAGATGGTGGTTGGGTGGCATTTCCAAGCCATGAAAAAACTGAAAGTGTGGGGATGGAAGGATGAACCTCCATCATGGAGACACCACCAATTTGGGGGAAAAAGACTGGAGGTTCTAAGAGGCGTGCTATGGGTGAAGGACCCCTTGGTGTGATGTGAGAAGACATGTATGGTGCACTTAATAGGAGGTTGAAAGGAAGGTGCAGCAGAACTAATGGATGGGATGTAAAGAAATGCCCTAGCACAAAAACATATACAGAAACCGTACGACAAAGCACAGTCTGATAAAAGAACACAGTTAGGGTTAGGGTAACTTAGAGACAATGAACCCAGTGAATGAATGAAGTGATATGACTATTGAATATACGATGCTCATGCAGCAAACACACTATGCAATGAATGAATACTGTACCTTGAACTCTTGTATCTCAAGGATCAGGGCAAGGATATTGAGTTGGAGAGTGTGTTTTACTTTGAATGAATCCCGAATCGCAGCAAGGCAGCTTTCGGATGTTGAACACCAGCAAACGCAGCAATGAGAAGCTGAATCTGATGCAGACAATAGTGAGGAGAAAGAAATACTAAAAACGCAAGCAGTAGGTGAGAGACAGACTAAAAACGCAAGCAAGACAGCTTACAGGAGAGAGAAAGACTAAAACGGGAGGTAGGACAGTCTACAAGAGAGAGAACGACTAGAAATGCAGGCAGGATAGCCTACAGGAGAGAGAAAACTGCCAGTCGATCCCTGTGGCAGCTGGGCTACAGCTTGCAGGAAGCAAATGGAGGGTTGTGATGATGTGGCAGGTTGTACGGCAGCAATCTGCAGATGAACAGCAGTCGCGTGGTTGGAATCAGCTCCAAACTGTGCGACAAGGGCTGGAAATTAGGTGCCAATTGATGGAGACAGCAATGGACAGCTTCGGCTAAGATGTCCTCTGCGAATAGGGTGTGGGTAGTAAGCTGAAACACCTGAAATCTGCAAAAATGAGATTAAGGATTGAATGGAGGGCAGCATACGTATTTATAGAAAGTTTGGGCCTCCCAAGTGGGTTTGTGCTTATGGGACACAAACTCTCTAGGATCACGTTTCTTTTAAATAAACAAGGTTTCTTTATTAATTAAGCATGTTTGGGGCTGTTTAAGTAAAGCTAATGCATTTTTAGCTCAACACCTCCTCTCAGGTCTCACAACAGTGCGACGAGAATAGAGGCTAGCCAAGCCCTTTCTTGGTTTATCTTTTACCCTAAGGTGTCCCATCCCAAAGCAACCAGAGCATCGGACAAAATGTGCGCGTCGGCTGCCCAGTTGCCTACTAAGACTACAGAGGTAATGGTTATCTTGCCAAGGGAGCCCAAGTGATTAGCCCAGAGAAGATAGGGCATTGGACAAAGGGTGCACATCGGCTGCCCAATGGTCTACCAAGCCCTACAAAGGCGGATGGAATCAACTATGGATTTTTCTTTTTGGTTTTTGTTTTGGAGGGCTTTTTAGGTTTGATAGATTAAGCATTAAGTGAGGGTTTCAAATTAGTTTTTGTCCTATTGAGTATCCATGCCCCAAATGGGAGAGTGATATGGGATGGTCAGATCCAAGACCTTCACAAGACAAGCATACTATATAACCCCACTGGAAGTGGGCTAACCGATTAGGAGAGGGGAAATACTAAAACTTTCTCCTCCAGTCATTTAATTGATTTTCATAATTAAATAATCTTGAAAATTAATTTCAATCCTTCAAACCTTGCCCAAAATTAAATGCACCCATCCATAATTAAATTGGCTAGGCCATTTGCAATTTGGAGTGGTCCACAATCTATGTTGAGACTTAGACTGGTATTAATTAAATAGTTAGTGCTAGTTCCTAGTGTCACCGCTGCACTTATTGGCCAAACAACTGTAATAGGGTCAAAATTTGCACCAACGGAGCCCCAAAGCCTAGCTAGCATAACTTATCATGATTTTTTTATTTGACAGCCATTGCATTACACGTTAAACAACCTTGCACATTTGATTAATAACTTAATCAAATGTTATTGGCAAGATTAAAGCATCTCAAATTTTCAGCGTTGTGACATAGCCTGAAAGATGGCTTCGAGAAACACAGAGAAAAAAAATGATGAAAACCTCTGAGCACGAGCGATTTTTCTCCTCCCAACCACGCCTAGATAAGTGCTGGCACCTCTCCCCCGTATTCCTCTGCCAGCCATCCACTTTTCTTGAGTCCTACTATTCTTGGACTCTCTTATTCTCTAGGCTCCCCTTAATCCCGTTCGGGCGCCCAAGAGCCCAGACAGTCATTCTCGTACATGTTCCCTTAGATTTACCTTAATATCACATTAAATGTCACTTTAATGTCACATTCCATATTTATGACCTTAACGTGACATTAAATGTCACTTTTAATGTCACATTAATGTCACATTTCCTTCCCCTTAAGAATCGGTTTCGTCCTCGAAAACGATACTTGGAAGGTCTAACTGTAAATCGGAAAACCTTTTCTTTAAAGTACTTACTCGCTCCCATGTTGAGTTTTCTTGTGAACAATCTTTCCACTTAACCAAATATTCTTGGTAAATAGTATTCCTCGTTCGTCTATTACGAACATTTAATATTCTTTCTGGTTCATGTGGATTAGATTGGTCATTGAATAGCTCCTCAATATCATCATTTAAGATTAGATTATCTAAATCACCTAGTTTCTTCCTTAATTTACTTACATGAAAAACTGGATGTATTTTACTACCAGCAGGTAGTTGGAGCTTGTAAGCCAATTCTCCCATCTTTTTAAGTATTATGAAAGGACCACAATACCTTGGTGAAAGCTTTGGACATTGTCTCTTTTTCATAGTTTTAGTTTGTTTAGGCACCTTAAGATAGACCAATTCTCCTTCCTCAAAGGAGATGTCTCTTCGGTGAGGATCTGCATATGCTCTAGCTCGATTTTGAGCTTTTTTAATATTTTCTTGAGCAAATTTTAACATACTATTCATATCCTCCAAAAGGTCTTTAGCTGCCTGAACCTTTTCCTTATGCAGTCCTACTGCAAAAGGAGCTCTGGGCTGAAACCCATACATTAACATAAATGGACTATATCCAGTGGAAGAGTGCTTGGCACTGTTATATGCAAACTCTGCTATCGGTAAATACTCTTTCCAATTAGTTTGCCTTTACTTACATATGCCCTAAGCATATCTTCAAGAATTTGGTCAACCCTTTTAGTTTGCCCATCTGTTTGCAGATGATCCGCCGTACTCATGCTAAGTTTAGTATTCAATTTCCTAAATACCGCACGCCAAAAATGGCTATCAAATTTTCTATCTCGATCAGAAACTATATTTGCCGGAAGGCCATACAATCGGTATATGTTCTCTACGAACAATCTAGCCAATTCTGGTGTTTTAACATCAGTTGAAGTTGGAATGAACCTAGCCATTTTGGTTAACCTATCTACAATCACCCACACAGAGTCGTGCCCCCTCTGTGTTTTAGGTAAAGCAGCAATAAAGTCCATGGAGATACTCTCCCATTTTCCCGAAGGAATTTCTAGTGGATGGAGAAGTCCTCCCATTTTTAATCTTTCAGCTTTATTAACCTGGCATTCATTACATTTGACCACATAGTCAAGGACGTCCTTATTCATTCCAGGCCAATAGAACTGCCTTTTAATAAGACTATAAGTCTTATTAACTCCTGGATGTCCCACGCTAGGGATATCATGACACTCAAAGAGTATCTGGCGCCTTATTTCTGTATCTTTCGGGACACATACCCTACCCTTGTAGAGTAAATAACCATTATCAATGGTAAAATTCTTCCACTTGAATCCAATTTGAGCAATCCCTGATGCTCCATTTCCTTGTTGAACATCCTCAGATATTCCTTCCTCAGTAGAAGCACTTTCATTTGGATCCCCATTTTTTATTGCTTCCCATATGTTGGAATATGCCAGATCAACCTGGCATTTCCCTTTTAAAGATTTAAGCAAGTTGGAAGTGAACTGAGTAAAACTCAATTCATTAATGATGGGCATTCTGCTGAGTGCATCAGCTACTATATTATACTTTCCTTTTCTATATCTTATCTCATAGTCGAACTCTTGGAGGAGTTCGGCCCATTTGGCCTTACGCGCGTGTAAATCCAGTTGATCATTAAGCCACTTAATGCTTTCATGATCTGATAAAATCAAAAGTTTGGCACCATACAAATAGTGCCTCCATTTTTTCATTGCATGTACTATTGCATATAGCTCCCTCTCATAAACAGAATAATTCTGTTTTGCACAGTCTAATTTCTTGCTTTCAAAAGCAACTGGTCGACCTTCTTGTAATAAGACCGCGCCTATTGCCTTATCACTGGCATCAGCTTCAACCACAAATGGTTTATTGGGATCCACTATTAATAATACTGGAGCTGTAGCAATAGCTACCTTAAGTTTTTGAAAACTTTCATTTTGGTCAGTTCCCCAATTAAAACTTTTCCCTTTCCCTTTAAGTTGGTCTGTCATTGGAACAACTATTTTGGCATAATCTCGAATGAATCTACGATAAAATCCAGATAAACCTAGGAAGATCTGCAACTCTTCCAGGTTCCTTGGAGGTGGCCATTCAATAATTGCCCTTACTTTTTTTGGATCCATGTTGATTCCCTCTTTCGAGATAATATGCCCCAAATATTTGACCTCTTGTGCAAAGAATTCACACTTAGTTTTCTTTGCATAAAGGGAATGCGTTCTTAACAGTTGGAATACTGATTGTAAGTGTTCCAAATGTTCTTCTCTTGATTTACTAAAGATCAAGATATCATCCAAGAAGACTACTACAAAATGTCCTAGATAGGGCCGTAAAACACTATTTATCAGTTTCATAAAGGTAGCTGGTGCATTAGTGAGGCCAAAAGGCATCACTAAAAAATCATAATGTCCGTATCTAGTACGAAATGCTGTCTTGGAAACATCTTGTGCTTTAATTCTTACTTAGTGATAACCTGATCTTAAATCTATCTTTGTGAAGAATTTTGCCCCTTGTAATTGATCAAAAAGATCTTCCATTCTGGGCATAGGAAATTTATTCTTCACCGTTATTTTATTAAGTGCTCTATAGTCAACACAAAGGCGGATAGAACCGTCTTTTTTCTTTACCAATAAAATTGGTGAAGCCCAAGGTGAATTACTGGGTTGAATAAACCCTTTATCCAGGTAATCCTTAATTTGTCTTTCAACTTCTTGATGCTGTGTTTCACTTAACCTATATGGTGGTTTAGAAATAGGGTGTGTATCCTTATTTATGTCAATTGGGTGATTTATATCACCCCTATCTGGTGGAAGGCCACTTGGTAAATCAGAAGGAAACACATCTTTAAAATCATCTAACAAACTACTTAATTCATTATTAACATTCAACTCATAAACATAAGAAAATTGTTTCTTTATATTACAGAAAGTAAAAGTGTTCTGTACAGGAAGAGACCATAACATATATACCTCACAAACTTCCTTCTTTATCAGCTTCTGAACTTCAGTAGAACACAACAAAGGATTATCAGATACTTCATGTTCACCTTGAATGACAAAAGTCTTATCATCCCTTTCAAATTCCAGTGTATTATGATGGTAACTACGTTTTAAGGATGGTTCCAATCCTCATAGCCACTCCCTCCCTAGAGCAATATCAGCTCTTTCCATGTTCATTATTTGGAAATCGAGTTTGTCTTTATATTCTTGAATTTCAATTTCCAAATTGGATACCATTGTATTCCATATTTTATTGTCTTGGCCTTGCATCATACGAACAACATATTGATGCCCACTCTTTTGTTGGGGAAGTTTCAATTTTTTGACAAGTGCATAATTTATAAAATTATGTGTGGCAGAGTCATCAATCATGACTCTAACCCTCTTTCCAGCTATCAATCCATGTACTTTAAGTAAATCATGTGGCCCAAAAGTAGGCTGCCACATAGAAGTTGACATACAACACTTATGTTGTACATCCATGTGCAAGACCTCTAAAGATTTATACTTTTCATGGCCCTTTAATTCTAAGGTCTGCACTACATGGATTTGTTTTTCTTTTCCCTTGCCCTTGTCCTTATCCTTTCCTTTGTCTTCCCCCTTTTTCTTTTGAGGGCAATTCCAAGCAGCATGGTTAGGGGATAGGCAATTGAAACACAACTTTTCTTTTTTGGCCTTATCAAAGTCATTAGGACTTAACTTTGGCCTCATATATGGTTTTTTTTCAAAAGGTTGTTTTTTACCCTTAAAGAATGGCATTTTCCTTTTAAATTTGCCCACAAATTTTGAGGTTTCCAATTCCTTAGACTTGGGCTCTGTATCAGTGAGACTAGTGAGTGTACCTGGACGCATACTATCTTCATGAATTAATGCAAATTTAATTGCCTCTTCCAGCGTCTTAGATAAACTCCGTTTTACTTCCTTTTTACAGGCTTTATCTAGTCCCCTAATGAATCCTCTTGTTTTTTGGAATTCATCTATTCCTTCCAATTTGAGGATTATCTCACGATGTTCCTCCAGATATGTCAGCAGGGGTCGTCCCTTTTGTCTGACATAATCCCAATCTTCCCAATTTCTTTCCATTTCATTTTCAGGAAGGAATTTTTTCAAAAAGACAGATTCAAATTGAGCCCAGGTTTCAGGTATTTTATTCGCCTCCTTTAAAGTTCGCCACCACTTATATACTTTGGGCCCCAAAGTTAAACTAGCCTCCAGTGCTTGGAGATGTGGTGGGGTATTTTTTAATTTATGTAAATCTTCCTATTTTTGGAGGAAATTAAAGATTGTGTCTTTATTCCTATCTTTTTCCTCCCCGTAAAATTGAGGTGGTTTCATATCCTTTAGAACTGGATTATCCTTCAATTTATGGTAAGGTTGGGGTTCCTTAGGATCTCACATAGTCACATCTAAATCTTTCGATGAAGATGGGACATCCGAGGTTTCTATCTTATTTTTATCTCTTTTCAACAATAAAGTTAATTGAGATTTTATTTCAGTGAGTGTTTGGGTTAAAAATTCCATTTGAACCCCCTGAGCTTGTACACGAGCAGTAAGATCATCAAATTGTTGTCGTGTAGCAAAAACTTCTTCCCATTGTTCTTCTTGTATTTCTGGTTCATGGGGATCTACCATAGGTTGGTCCCCAGAACTAGAACTTTCCATTACCCTTTCTTTCCCTTTTTCTGCCATTAATACACTGAAATTGGAAAGCAAAGATAAGAAATTTGCATAGGTAAAGTACTTCCCTGATTGTAACGGCAGGCAATGGTTGTTGGTTTGAAAAGAAACCCGAAGAGTAAGGAACAAATTTTATCATCCCGGACTAGAGCAGTAAAGCAATCATGCTGGAAATTCAATTTCCTAACTTCAGTTGTGTATGACATTTTTCCGTCCGTTCCATGACGTTTTTCTGTCCGTCTCAGAGCAGTCGCCTCACGCACAGCAATCGTGACAACAGTCGTGTCACGTTTCACGTTTTGCCTCCGTTGATCACAATCGGATCACGTTTTGCCTCACGATCACACGCCTGGTCGTTTCGCTTCAATCTTTCTTCTGCCCGTAACGTGTCACATTTACGTGACGTGGCACGTTTCACTTTTTCTTTCCTTCACGGCCCGTCACGCTTTTACGGCGTCTCTTTTCGGCTAGTATTCATCTATGACGGGTGACGCGCGACCTTGCGAATGATTGACGACTTGGCAGATGACTGATCTGGCTCTGATACCAATGAAAGATGGCTTCAGGAAAGACAGAGAAAAAAAACGATGAAAACCTCTGAGCACGAGTGATTCTTTTCCTCCCAACCACGCCTAGATAAGTGCTGGCACCTCTCCCCCGTATTTCTCTGCCAGCCGTCCACTTTTCTTGAGTCCTACTATTCTTGGACTCTTTTACTCTCTAGGCTCCCCTTAACCCCGTTCGGGCGCCCAAGAGCCCGGACGGTCATTCTCGTGCATGTTCCCCTAGATTTACCTTAATGTCACATTAAATGTCACTTTAATGTCACATTCCATATTTATGACCTTAACGTGACATTAAATGTCACTTTTAATGTCACATTAATGTCACATAGCCCGTTTCTCTTCTCGATAAAACTAGAGTAGCCACTTGCCATACATAAGGTAACTTGGTTGTGTAGGCCCTTGTAGCTATTGCATGCAATGAAGAACATGTTTCTTTACATGATGCTTTACAAAATGAACTTGGATGGTAGCTATGCAATTAGAGTTAAACTTTATTGACAAAAATGGTACATAGGAGCTATGTGACTTGCTTGCTGATAAGCGTGCTATGGGCATTGAGTGGGTTTACAAATTAAAATGCAAATCTGATGGTAGCATTGATCGTTGCAAGGCACGCCTTGTTGCCAAAGGGTAGGTTGAATAGATGGGATTGACTATGATGAGACGTTTGCACCCACTTTAGGAATGACTACCATTCATAGTATCATTGCTTTGGTTGCTCATTATCATTAGCATGAGCATTATTTAGATGTGAAGATTGCTTTTTTGTTTTTGGTTGGACCTCATGAGACACATATTTTAGCTTTGAAAGTTGAAATGGAGCATGCTTTTTGATGTGACAAACCTTTGGCCACTTGCACTACTATCTTGGCATACAGTTTACTATAGCCGAGGACATTATTTTGGAGCAATATAAGTACATTGGGCAACTTCTTGAGCATTTTTAGATGTAAGACTGCCGTTGAGATAGGCCACAGGGTTAGACTTGAGGATGCAGGAGAACCTTTTGATGCTTCTCTTTGTTAGCAGACAGTTGGTTGTTTATTGTGTTTGTGTAATACACAGCTGGATATTTAGTTTGGGGTCTCTTAGTTGGCACGCTTTATGGACAACTCTAGTACTACACATTGGCAAGTAGTTAAATCTATCTTTCGTTATCTCAAAGGCACTCACACATTGGGGCTTTATTATCCTAAAGGGCACTATTCCTTGCTTGCATGCGTGGAGATAGTGATTGGGTTGGTTGTTCTGACACAAGGGTGTCCCCACTAGTGGTAATTGTTACATGCTTGGTGCTTCATGCATTTCTTGGCTAAGCAAGTAGTCTACAATGGCCATATCTAGTTATGAAATTGAATACAGGGCAACATTTATAGCTACATTGGATTGTGTATGGCTTAAACGCCTTTTGGCTGATCTTAGTGTGGGACAACAATCACCCAGTCCTATCTACACTGACAGTTAGAGTGCCATGGTAGTTGCAAGGAATCCAAATTTTCATGCTTGCACTCAGCACATTGAGGTGCATTATCATCATGTCAAAGAGAGACTCCATGCAGGGTAGATTGACTTGGTTTACGTCCCTACACAGGACAACTTGGCAGATGTGTTTACAAAGCTCTCTCTGGAGAGAAGTTTGAAGCCTTTCGCAAGGTTCTTGGCTTGATACTGTTTGGGGATTGATCTACTTATTCCTTTTATATGTTCACATCATTCACTCGAGGGGGTTTTGTTACACTTTTGTGTTCCTCCTATGTTCTAGTGTGAACGCTCCCTTATCTCATGTACACTTTTTACCTTCTAGGTGAAGGGTTTTTTCCATAGTTACCTGGAACGGGGAACGGGAACGGGAGCGGGACCCCCTGGAACGGGGGGAACGTCCAAGGTGGGGGAACGGGAACGGGGGGGAACGGCACATATCTTAAGTGCCCCAAATATGCCCTGCATGATCAAGTTGCCCCAAAGAATGTCCCTCTAATTGCCCCAATACCCCTCAATGCTCCAAATTGACCCAAATGTCCCAAAATTGACTCGATTACCCCCACAGCTCCAAATTGCTCATGAATTGCCCCAATTATTCTAGTTTCCCTTGAAATTAGACAATATAAATGGATAATTACCTTGGAATTGAGAATAGGCTGAAATTTGATTGTGATTTGCCAGAGTTCATAATGCATCAAATTTGAGCTTTGCATGGACTCCCAATTGGCTTGTGGGTTGTCTTGACACTTTGAATATTCGCGAGAGAGAGAGAGAGAGAGAGAGAGAGAGAGAGAGAGAGAGAGAGAGAGATTAGTGTGTGCACATTAGGCAATGGAGATAGGTGAACATGTAGTAGTAGGAGTGTGATATAAGCAAAAAGAAAAAACGTGGAAAAGAGTAAATTTTTGGTCAACAGGCTTGGAATGGCCGTTCCAAACAGGGAACGGCAGGGAACGGCCCAGGGAACGGCAGGGAACGGTAGGGAACGGCCCAGGGAACGGCAGGGAACGTTCCCTGGCCGTTTCACCTCCTCCAAGGACCTGGAACGCGTAAAACCGTTCCTATAGGCTGGAACGGCCGTTCCCTGTTTCTATGGTTTTTTCCCTGTGTGAACCCTCATCAGTGTGGGTGTGGTACTTAGTACCTTAGGGATTGTACTTTCATTTATTCTCACATAGTGGATGTGACTTTCGAGCGCTCTCTTTTCTCTTGCTGTTCACTTGTTCAATTTGAGTGTGTTATATATTCAATTCTATATACATAGGCTATCTTCTATAAAAACTTGTATGTAGAGTGTCTAAAAATTAGAGTGGCATGCAAGCTCTTTGTGGCCCCACTTATCATAGCAACTAAGAAATGTGTTTCTTTGAATTTAAAACTTACGAAACGTTTCTTTAAGTATGAAATGTTTTTGAGAGTAAAAAACATGGAGTTTTTTTTAATGTTAAACATGATGATGATGATGATGATGTGTAATGACTTGTGAGGGCTCAAGATTTTGGACGAGAGATTGATTTTTTTGTGATTTTGTTTAGTTATTGGACTTTGTCAATCTAGTATCTATTCTTGTTTTGAGAGTTGAATATTATACGACTTTAGTCTCATTTACGAGTTATTTATGATATATTATGATTCATTCTCAATTTTGACATTTTGTCAATTTGTTTTGAAATGATAATCATGATGTTACAACTTGACTCAGTCCATATTGTAGATAGACTATTTACATGTTAATTTCAATTTTCTTCGTATGATATGTATGAATCATAATGTTTGAGTTTTAAACCATAAGGTATTATTCTCAATTGACTCTATTATCACTCAAGCTCAATTGGCTATTCTTTGTTTAAGAGAGAGTTTGATGGAGGTTTAGAATCTCTTTCCCTAGTCAAAACTATTAAAAATCCCTATATTAAAAAACCCGCGTTTCTTATTTTATCCCCTCTTGAAAGAAACAAAACACGTTTCTGATGTTTCGTTTCTAAACATTTTTGATATTTTTGGCTACTATGCCACTTATCATTGTAAAACTCAAATATGCATTATTTGTTGCTAAACCAAAAGGCTTGCCTGAGAGGGTAAAGTCAATGATATTTGGTAACACAAAGAGTGACCCCATCAAATAGGCTACCGTACTTGATCCCTCCTTCGGGTTGCAACATGTGACCATCCTGTGTGCACTCCCCAATGCAATGAAATGCTTGCCATACTGTGTTCTCTTTCTAGTGTCACATGATGATCTTTGCGTGTTGGTATCCTCTAGGATAATCTCTCGATACATAGCATCATGTGTATCATATTGCAATCAATTACTGAGAGAGAGAGAGAGAGAGAGAGAGAGAGAGAGAGAGAGCTGCCCTCTACTGTTCACAGCAATATTTACTACAGAATCCAGGCTGCACTATATTTCTCTGAGAGAGAGAGAGAGAGAGAGTCTTGAAACCTGAGTGTGCTCCTATCAACAGTCGGAGGTCTCAGGTCACAAATTCCAAGGTTGTTTGTAGACTGTCACGGACTGACTGAAGAACTGTAGCTTGTCATGATTCACAAATTGTAAGGTTAGAGGTAGAGGGCACAATTGCAGGAGAAAAAACATCACTTTCAGCTTCTTTCAGGAGGGAAAAAGACACTTTCATGATAGGGCACACTTTTTGGGGCCGAAATGTCACTTTCCAGCCACTAACCTTTGATTTGCTGGATAAGAAACACTAAACACGTTTCCATGCAACTATTCTCAAGTGGTTGATAGGCTTGTAGTCTTGCATTTGAAATATGCTCAAGGAGGTGTCCAATGTACTTTGACCATCTCAAATCAATGCTCCTCTCAATTGCGGTAAACTATATGCCAAGATAGTTTTGCAAATGGCCTAGATCCTAACATCAAATCAATGCTACAATTCACCCTTCAAGGCTGCAATATGCATCTTATGGGGCCCAACCAATAGCATATCATCCACATGTGGAATGAGAATCAACAAATCATCCCCTTTCCTACGGATACAAAGTTTGCTCTTAGCGTATGAGTTATTGAAACCAAGAGTGTTCAAATGTGTCAAAGTCACCATTGTAGAAGCGGATGTATAGGTTGAGTGAAAGAGATGAATGCGCGCGCGCGCGCACACACACACACACACACACACACACACAGAGTTATATTAACGTCTATGAAAGGCCAAGTTGGCCTATGAGACCAAAATGTTACATACAAAATTTCTGGGAAACTTTCGAGGTCCCAGTAAAGCTACCATCTAATGCTATGATAAAATAATTGAGTAGGTACAAAATGGTATATAGGCTAGGTACAATTCATATGTGTTCCAAGTATGGTGTGGAACTGCTCATGGAGCTTGGTCATCCTAAAATGTTCCGCATGGGTCTATCTAACATCAAGAGGCTGAATCGGCAGGGCAGGGCCCTCCGGTGGCGGCATAGTATCCCTTGTTTCCTTGACATGCGCCTCCTGTGGGGGCGGGGGCCAGTTGGGCATGGGCACCGGGCTTTGCTTCTTGCTGTGGCTATGGCTAGGGTGGTCCCCCGAGATTGGGAGGTTAGAGGGGCTGGTGGAGGCTTAGGGGTGGGGATGGTAGTTGGCTAATGTGTGTGTGTGCATACAAGATAATGATTAGACCACATTGATTGGAGGCATGAGAGTGCATAGTGGAAAGGAAAGGGAAAGTTAACATGGATGTGAAAGAGAGGGAACAAACGGATTCCTGATTTCAATGGTTGAAAGATACAAGGCTACGATAGTTGTCCTGAACAAGACCGAGCGTCAATTTGGGTGCTAGATGGTAACAAGGGGATCAAAGAGAATAAAGAGGGCTGGCTGAATGATCACAATGATGCGTTGAATGAATGAGAGGGTAGGCCACCTATACATAGGCAAACTGGGGCGAAAAGGGATAATCAAGTGGTGAGACCCATATAAATGGGTGCCTAGGACAACCTACAGCCGTATCACAGATATTGTCCCCCTCCGAAAGGGATGGGAGGTATGAGGGAACCACTAGAGGTGATGGTGGGGGATGGCATGGAACCTATGAGATGGGGGGGGGGTGCACAATCAGAAATGGGTGTGGTAATGGAAAACTGTCTTAGAGGGCCCTTCACAAGGGAAGGAGATTGGAGTATGTATAGCCCCCTCTCTTGCCAACCTGTTGCAAGAGTAGCTCTTGTAGAGGGTTTTTCAACAAAGATGGCCTACTCCATTAAGACAACTTGGGTCTTGAGACTAGTAAGGCCATAGTTTGAGAGAAGATGAAGCCCAAGTCTAAAACATGTAGGGTCTTTGAGAATCGAAATAGATCTCGACAGACGATCAAACAATAGAGGCAAGATGCCAACATCACTAATAGGCATCGAAGAAAAGTCACCTACAAAGATTATACCTTGTGATGGACAGAGATCCCACAACAGGTCTCATCGAGGAGTCATATGACTTTACGCACTACTGTTGATGAGTCAAGGCTGCTCAAAAGACGAGATTGCTGAAGAGGATGGCTCCATTTGATGAACACTAATCTGGTGGTAATCGCTGGTGTTGAAGTAGAGGTAGATGGAGACTTCAATGTAGATCCACCTTTCATTCTTGGATGAAGATAACAGTATTTCTTCCAACACTTCTCCTTGATGTGCGAGGTCTTCCACAGTGAGGACACTTGGGATATCCTTTGTGTGACTCCTCAAAATCTATATGAGATCCAGCACTTCTCAATGTGTGAGATCTTCCCACAATGAGGACACTTGGTTCATTGTGCTGCTTCTCAAAATTTGTATTAGACTTTGATTTTACCCTTTTTCCCTTTCTTCTACTTGGCTTGTCGTTTACTCATAGGTGATGCCACAAAAGCATGGCTATGTGTATTGGCTTTGTTAGAATCTCTCGCCTTGTGACACGCATTTAGCTCAAGCACCAATGTGACTAGCTCCTCCCAAGTCATAGTCTTTTGTGTATGAGAGGTGAGAAGACTAATGTGGAACACATCATAGGTTGGTGAATAGAAGATGTGAGAGAAGTGTCACAAGTAGATCCACCAAAGAATGTCCTTACCAAGGATGCGATCCCTTGTTGTAGGGGAGTTTGTGACATAAAGATATCATATCTTCAAGTTTTCAACTTGAGAGAGGGCAAATGCCCAAATGTCTAGATTTGATAGAGAGTTGCCAATCTCTTCCAAACCTCACGGAAGTGTGGATGTGTCTCCTATGTACGAGTATGGAATCTGCTCAACTCAAAAAGAGAAGAGAGTGGGCTTTGGCATTCAGGCGATCCCGCAAAGTTGCTGAGTCTGAGGTCGCACCAACACAGGGATCCACAATAGGTTGGGGTATAGGAACCACAACAAAATCCCAAAGGTTGTAGGTGTAGGCACTTGCACATGAGGTGCTAACACTACCAATCAGGAATTGGTAGCCTGGAAAAATGTGAAGGGAGAGAATGATAGTCTGGTGGTTAGTTTCACAATCCTGATGCAACTATCCCACAAAGCATGCATGTTTTGCCACATATGTCCTTCAAGAAAAAAGTACCTACAAGAAAACAAGAAAAGATGGTGCAATTGGGATGTAGATGAGGTGAATGAGGTGTCCTTAACTTATTCAGCATCCATTGGCCTACTAGTCAACAAAAGATTGATGTACAGCAATGGAGATGGGGAGTATCCAATGCCAGAATGGCTCCCTTCTCTACCATGCCTGCTTTTGCCAAGTCACATGCCTCCAATTGTGCCTCCTTGCCACTCTATGCAATCCTACCTACCCATTAGTGCTACCGCCCTATGCACCTAATTTGCCATTGCACTGCTCCTTTTTGTTGAGAATCAGAGTTTGCAGTAGTAGAATGTGTGCACAAGAGGGAGAAGAGAGCTCAAAGTACAAGAATGAAATCTTGCTTACTAAGTTGCTTAGAGTACAACTTGGGTACACTCTCTCACACATGATAGTGACCAATAGGCTGTTTATATAGCCCTTTGCCAGCTAGGGTTAGGGTTTCCCCTGCCCCTAGGGCTATTCACACTCATCTCCCCTTATACTCCCTTGCTTACAGTGGGTTTCTATGCCCGTCTTCTAACACCCCCCCTCAATGCCAGGGTGGCATTGGATTACAAGACATGTAAAAGATTCCCCCCCTTTTTGGGATGCCTTTATAAATCAGGCTTACAAGGTTGTTTTAGGTAGATGATTTAAATAGTCAAAACAGTCGATCTTCAGATGAATTGGAGACATAGTTGGCCACGAATTCTTTGGGTATTTCAGGAGTGTTGGGGCATTTACTAGTGATATGCCCTGTCTTCTTGCATTTGTTACATTTCATCTTCTCGGGATACTTCTTCCAGCAGTTGTTTACAAGATGTCTTTTTTTCTTACAGAAAGAACATTTAGTGAGAACTGTATGAATCAATACTTGTTCACGGGAATTTGAAGTTGCCTGACTGTTGCTGCTTTCTTTGTGGTTCCTCTTTTCTTCATCCAAACAGGATTGAATGGTACTTGCCAAAGTAGGATCTGGAATGTTGGTGAGAGTGGTTATAAGAGTAAGAAACACCTGTTTTACAGCTTTTAGGAGAATAGCAATAGCATCTTCTTCAAGTATTGGAGCTTGTACAGAAGCAAGTTGTGCCATAAGTCCCTTCATATGAGAAATGAATTTTCCCAAATCTTCTCCTGAACGATATTCCAAGCTAAAGAATTCAATTTTAAGGAAGATTTTAGTATTTTTGCTAGTGGTTCCATAGAGATTCTCAAGCTCATCCCATTTTTCTTTAGCAGTGTTTAGTTGATCAACATGATGAATCAGGGATTCATCTAAGTGTAGCATTATGATTGCCTAAGCACGTTGGTCATCCTCTATATCAATCATATTTGCAGAGTTTACAGCTCTACTGCCTTAATAAGAGGCCAATACTCTCTCTCCATTATTTTGTATTTTATAAGTACCTGCCATGGGTGGAAATCCTTACCATCAAACTTTCGAATTTGAGGACGGACATCAGCATATGTTGTGGTCATTGGGAAGGTCTTACCACTTGTTAGGACAAGGGCAGTGTCTAGTCCCTTACAAACTTTTCACTGAATGCGGAAGCAAATTAGACAAAGTGAAGTTAAAGTTGCAATGAAGAGAAAGGTTGAAAATCATGTAAGTGTAATATTTCAAAGTATGACTTAGGTGGTGCAAGCTTCTTCCGTGGTTTAATAGTTTTTTTAGGTTTTAATGAAATAGACCTAGACTGGACTTTAGGCTCCTGCTTGTGGTACGGCTTATGGATGAAGCTTGTGTTGGACACGGTTTGTCTATGATCTCAATGCTTGTTGCTGATGATTCCGAGGAGAGTATGATGACACTCATGCTATTGATTTCACTGACCAATGTACTTGAGACAAAGTCACTCACGGTATGCAATACACTTCTTGTGCATGATGGTCTATGTGTTAATTTTACACATAACCTTACAACAATATATGAAGAGGAATAAAAAACTCACTGGGTTTTAATGAATGCCCAGCAAGCAATTAACTTGATGACTTATGATTAGTGTTAAAAGAACACTATTGTCAAGCTTAGTGAAGTGCTTGAATGGAACCCGGTTGGATGTCGGCTTCCCGATGCTTGGTGATGTCCATTCAGCATGCCCAGGAGCTTTAGACTCTGGAATAGGGTTCAGAGACTCTGCTTCAGTGATTAGAATCACTGTTAATGAAGCTCAGAGTGTAAAAATGACAAAATGTCAAGCTTGGAGCTTGTTGGCTATGGCTGCCCAAAAAAACACAGTTAGGGTTTGGCTTGTAGCAGCCAACAGAGGATGAATTTCTCAGAGCCCTCTTAGCTGAGGATAGCCCACTTGGGGGGCTATCAAAGCCCTATGGTGGTGGCTGAGATTGCGCCTTTTACAGCCCGCGTTTCAGCACGAGGTAGTCGCCTGTCCAGAACTGCGCCGTTTTTGAAATCCAGGCAATGCTGCTCACGACGTCGACCAATCTCGGGGTTTATCACTCCAGGCTGATTCGCCCTGAGATAGGGAAATACCCAAGTTGTACTCTAAGCAACTTAGTAAGCAAGATTTCATTCTTGTACTTTGAGCTCTCTTCTCCCTCTTGTGCACACATTCTATTGTTGCAAACTCTGATTCTCAACATGGTATCAGAGCCATCTCTGATCTCCTCAGCTTCCCTCAGCATCAGTTATCACTAAGTGCACATGAACTGTCATTTTCTTCATCCTATCCTTCTTTTCTCCATAGCTGCCTGCAACCTACCTCCATTGGAGGACTTGGGGAGGACAAAGGAGGCCATATCAGCTCCTGTTTTCTTCTAGGAACTTCTTCCCTATCTCAGGGCGAATCAGCCTGGAGTGATAAACCCCGGGATTGGTCAACGTCGTGAGCAGCATTGCGTGGATTTCAACAACGGCGCAGTTCTGGACAGGCGACTACCTCGTGCTGAAACGCGGGTTGTAGAAGGCGCAATCTCAGCCACCACCATAGGGCTTTGATAGCCCCGCAAGTGGGCTATCCTCAGCTAAGAGGGCTCTGAGAAATCTCTGTTGGCTGCTACAAGCCAAATCCTAACTGTGTTTTTTTGGGCAGTCATAGCCAACAAGCTCCAAGCTTGACATTTTGTCATTTTTATACTCTGAGCTTCATTAACAGTGATTCTAATCACTGAAGCAGAGTCTTTGAACCCTATTCCAGAGTCTAAGGCTCCTGGGTATGCTCAATGGACATCACCAAGCATCAGGAAGCCGACTTTCAACCGGGCTCCATTCAAGCACTTCACTAAGCTTGACAATAGTGTTCTTTTAACACTAATCATAAGTCATCAGGTTAATTGCTTGCTGGGCATTCATTAAAACCCAGTGAGTTTTTTATTCCTCTTCATATATTGTCGTAAGGTTATGTGTAAAATTAACACATAGACCATCATGCACAAGAAGTGTATTGCATACCATGAGTGACTTTGTCTCAAGTACATTGGTCAGTGAAATCAATAGCATGAGTGTAATCGTACTCTCCTCGGAATCATCAGCAACAAGCATTGAGATCATAGACAAACCATGTCCAACACAAGCTTCATCCACTAAGCCGTACCACAAGGAGGAGCCTGAAGTCCAGTCTAGGTTTACTTCATTAAAACCTAAAAAGACTATTAAACCACGGAAGAAGCTTGCATATAAGAAAGAACCACCAAAGTCATACTTTGAAATATTACACTTATATGATTTTCAGCCTTTCTCTTCATTGCAACTTTGACTTCACTTTGTCTAATTTGCTTCCGCATTCAGTGAAAAGTTTGTAAGGGACTAGACACTGCCCTTGTCCTAACAAGTGGTAAGACCTTCCCAATGACCACAACATATGCTGATGTCCGTCCTCAAATTCGAAAGTTTGATGGTAAGGATTTCCACCCATGGCAGGTACTTATAAAATACAAAATGATGGAGAGAGAGTATTGGCCTCTTATTTAAGGCAGTAGAGCTGTAAACTCTGCAAATATGATTGATATAGAGGATGACCAACGTGCTCAAGCAATCATAATGCTACACTTAGATGAATCCTTGATTCATCATGTTGATCAACTAAACACTGCTAAAGAAAAATGGGATGAGCTTGAGAATCTCTATGGAGCCACTAGCAAAAATACTAAAATCTTCCTTAAAATTGAATTCTTTAGCTTGGAATATCGTTCAGGAGAAGATTTGGGAAAATTCATTTCTCATATGAAGGGACTTATGGCACAGCTTGCTTCTGTACAAGCTCCAATACTTGAAGAAGATGCTATTGCTATTCTCCTAAAAGCTGTAAAACAGGTGTTTCTTACTCTTATAACCACTCTCACCAACATTCCAGATTCTACTTTGGCAAGTACCATTCAATCCTGTTTGGATGAAGAAAAGAGGAACCACAAAGAAAGCAGCAACAGTCAGGCAACTTCAAATTCCCGTGAACAAGTATTGATTCATACAGTTCTCACTAAATGTTCTTTCTGTAAGAAAAAAAGACATCTTGTAAACAACTGCTGGAAGAAGTATCCCGAGAAGATGAAATGTAACAAATGCAAGAAGACAAGGCATATCACTAGTAAATGCCCCAACACTCTTGAAATACCCAAAGAATTCGTGGCCAACTATGTCTCCAATTCATCTGAAGATCGACTGTTTTGACTATTTAAATCATCTACCTAAAACAACCTTGTAAGCTTGATTTATAAAGGTATCCCAAAAAGGGGGGGAATCTTTTACATGTCTTGTAATCCAATGCCACCCTGGCATTGAGGGGGGGTGTTAGAAGACGGGCATAGAAACCCACTGTAAGCAAGGGAGTATAAGGGGAGATGAGTGTGAATAGCCCTAGGGGCAGGGAAAACCCTAACCCTAGCTGGCAAAGGGCTATATAAACAGCCTATGGGTCACTATCATGTGTGAGAGAGTGTACCCAAGTTGTACTCTAAGCAACTTAGTAAGCAAGATTTCATTCTTGTACTTTGAGCTCTCTTCTCCCTCTTGTGCACACATTCTACTGTTGCAAACTCTGATTCTCAACATACTATTGCCGCCTTACTTTCCTAACAAATTTCGACATCAGCACTGACAGCAAATTAAACTTGGGGACTTGCATGCTACACAACGTACTTTGCATCCATCCTCAGAAAATTTGGGGCCTTTTCCAGAAATTGAAGAAATTCCTCATCGTAGTTCCATTTCTTGCTAGGTTCAGCCCAAACTTTGGGCCTTTTGCTGTAGACCACAAATTTCCAGCCAATTTTACCATAATGTTTGGGCTTTCTGCTGGAAACCTCAAATTCCATCAGAAGTCCCCAGATTTTCAATTCTGAGCCTGAATTTCTCAAGATTTCTTCACCAAAATTTGGGGCTTTTGTGAATTTTGTTAAAAATCTAGTGCTTAGTTTGAGGCAAACCTAGTACTGAGGGAGAGGAGTTGCTGAGCAGAGAGGAAGAGGAGGACGAGCTTGAAGCTCAGTGGCAGTGGTGGTGGCAATGGCTCATGAGCTAGATGGTGGTAGTATCGGTGGTTCTGATACCACTGTTGGAGCTGGATTCACGCATATGTGCACATCCCCACACACACACACACTCTCCCTCTCTCACAGCGAATAATGAACGCGCACGCGCGCGCACACACCTTTTAAGAAAGACCAAAATCGGCCTATGAGACAAAACCATGTACAATAGTGATCATCACTATACATGAAAGCGTGACACACTAAAAGGTAAGTAGTGATATATTGTGCAAGTAAGCTAAAGTGGTGTATAAGGCAGGTGGCTGCTCTATGGATGGATATCCACATCATGCTGGTTGTCCCCTTGGTGTTCCTCTTCTTCTATTCTTGTAGCCTCATGCTTTTTGTAGCCTTTTGGCTCCATCTATTGTTTTCTACCTGTCTTTGAGTCTGCTTGGTTGGCTAGAAGGCCCTTTGTAAATATTTTAACTCATTAATTTAAACTTCTTCATGTGTTTATTTTTGTTGGGTTGGGGGGGGGGGGGGGGACTGGTTTAAAGGGAAATTTTTGGGATTATCTCAACACGAGTTTCACACCATTATTGTAATGGAATATTGGCATATCCTTGTGTATTATGGTGGTTTCTTTTTTGATAACTGATATGTTCTGTCCCATCAAATTGGATGAATTTACTGATCCAGTGACAGTTATCTGCACCTAAGGACACTTGTTTTTCTTTGGATGCAGGTGCAGTCGTTCAAGCCAAGCCACAACTAGTGGCAGTGCATGAACGTGTGCGCAGTGATAATGCCATAGATGAAATTCCCAAGCTACCAATGGCTGGAATGCCACCAACTGAAGATGCTGCAAAACTTTTGGGGTAAGATGAAGTCTTAAAATCCGCAGTTGTGTGTGCTCTGCTTGTGGGTGTAGCTAACTTGTGAAATTGCAGGGTATGTCCTCAGTGCAGTGTTCCAAAAACATATTCGGCTGCTAAAGAAGGCATGGTGTGTCCAGTTTGCAAGGATCGACCCCTTGCAGATGATGGTGCTAAAAAAAGAGGGTCTAAAATCAAAGATAAAGAGAAGAGCAAACGCATGAAGGGGCAATCTACTCATGCCACTTGGAAGAGTGAAACAGAAATGCAGCTTAGACAACAGTTTGATTGATGATAAAAGACATTTTAAAATTGTGTGGTTTGGTCACTCAGCAAGCTTTACTCTTCTTATGGCAATGAACCTTTTGAGGCAAAATGCGTGAATTGCAATCTACTGAAGGCCTTGAGAAGATTTAAACAGATCTGCAGCCAGGGAACAAAATTGGGGCACTGCCTCTGGGACAAGTGCTGATGTTGCCTGTTGTATCATAACAGTTATACTGCTGTCAAGATTAAGATGTATTGAAAATCAATATTCCAATTTCTAAACACTGGTATGGGAAGGTATTCTAGTAAAAGAGACCTATTGAGTGTGTGGAAATAGGAATGCATTTAAACTTTTTAAGGAAATGAACTGATTGCCCTAATGTATTCATGTAACGATTGGTGTAGGTTGTGATAACATCACCTGAAAACGGATGGTTGATTATGGTGTCAACACTCAGAGTGTGGTTTTTGGTGGATGGCTCTTTTTCTTCTGGCCCACATGCAATCTCCACAGCTTAGAATATGGGTGTAAATCCTAATTATTATCATATGAATGGCTAAGACAGTTCTTAGCTCTAGTTGAAAGGAAGATATTGTGTACTTGCAAGAGTGACAAACAAACATGAGAGAGTGAATTTGGAGCCTCCCTGCATCTAGCTGCCGCTGCCGACCAACCTGTTATCACTCCCCCTCACCTTCTCAGCCTGCTGCCACTGCACTCCTGGCCACTGCCCATGTTTCTTCACCTCTGCTTGTGCTGACTCCTGGCTATGCCAACTCCTGCCTGCTTAATTTGCTCATGCTGGCCGCCTCAGCCCAGCTCATTGCCGCCGTCTAGCTCATTGTCACCACCAAGCTCATTATCCTCTCAGCACTGCCTGGCCCAGCTTTACTAACACTGCTCCTCCCTTTGCATTTCCCCCCTTTTTCCCTGTTGGTCAGCAGCGTGCTCAATATGTCCCAAGAGAAATGTCTGCAATGGCAACCTCTAGTGTGATGCTGGTGCAACCCACAAGTGCATTCCAACCATACTGAGGAACAACCCTAAGTAGTTCATGCCATGAAGGAGTTGGAGAAGGGGAGGAGGCTGGGTCTTTGGATAGGTTGTGGGTCACTCCTTTTCTTGGCACACCTGCAAGATTGGCTTCATCCTACCTTGTTCATCAGAGTCGAGTGCATAGAAGTGACCCTTATGGGACAAGATATCTACATGGTTTGTCTCACTTGAGTGGAGGTAGTATGAAAGGCTAGCAACAACTCTTTTGTGGTGTCCACAAACCAGGGTTATCTGCTTGGAATGTGCTTTACATGTGATTCCCTATGCTCAGTGGTGGTGAGCCCTCACATGTGCAATGCGACGACGGTGTAGTTGTGATATGTGCTTGCATCTTGTATCTTTCTATTTCATGAATATAAGTGTTTCTTATTGATCTATATTTTGTGTTCCTTTTTGTTGTGCCATTTTTGTGTCTTTTGATAGGTTTTCACTTAAAGTTCCATGAAGGTCCATAACACTTGGTATCAAAGCAACTTTATCACAGAGCAAACTAGCTCAATAAGAGAGTAGACTCATGGTTGTAGAAAAGATCACGATGAAACATGAAGCTAACTCGTATGAAACAACGAAGTTGTGAAGGAGTCCTGATGTGATAGGGGTGCACGATATACTGTCTAAGATGACAACCACCTAGAAAGAGCTCAAGCTATGGAAGCACACCTCATTCAAAGATGAACTTGAGCTATGTCACTGGCTCGAAGTTGCATATAAGAAGAAAGAGCTATTGCTCAAACAGATCAAGAAAATATGGAAGACAATCAAGGAGTTGAAGAAGTCTCACAAGGAAGTGAACTGTATAGAAATTTGAAGAAAAAGGCCAAAGATCTAGATAGAGACTTGGATGAGGTCAATCATGAACTGATCATGGTGTGTGAAAGAGCCAGAATGTGGGAAGTCAAGATGGCCCAAGACCTCGATGTAGAGTTGCTAGGAGATATAACCATAAGGTGGCACTGGGAGAATGCTATTGGATTTGAAGAAGCATGGGAGTGTGTTTGGTTGTACATAAAGCAAATGAAACTTGATAAAATCCAAGAGTTGAAGAGTGAAGTGAAACTCATCAATCAATAGCAAAACATGGAAGAGAAGCCAAAGGAGAGCCAAGAGGAAAGATGTAACATGTGAATATGAGTTTAAGTTAGAAGAAGACGAAGAAGACTACCAACAACTAGGGCATCTTGGAGAGTACCCTAAAGACTACCTTGAAGATTGCCCCATCGACTACTACCTAGAAGGTGGAGAATGCTACTACATTGAAGAGTTTCCCATCAACTATTGCCCTGAAGATGAATACCTGTACAATGACTACTACTTGGAAAGAGAAGATTGCTACCCTAAGGAAGATCCAGAAAAATGCCAACTCCAAGGAGTCAATGAAGCTCAAGAAGAAGTAGAAGAGAGAGAATGTTATGTGAAAGGAGAATTATGGAAGATAGATGTTAGATCAAAGGTAAAAACCATTTTGAAGTAGCTAGGATATAAGAAAGGAGATGAAGATAGGTGGATATGTGAGAAGGATGAGCCCTCACACCCAAAGGTTGAAACCACTTAAAGAACAACCAACATTAGAAGAAGTGAAGATAGAGAAGGAATGGGAGGTACTCAATTATATGAATCAAGAAATACCTTTGCCCATTGAGATTGAGGGAAAGGCTAGTGTGGCACCCTCCTTTGAGGCACATGATGCCTTTGATGATGAAGTAGATGAATTCGAGTTAAAAGATAAGAATGGTAGGTTGAATGTACTTGGGAAGGGAATCCTCCATGTGGATCCAACACTTCATTGTGCATGGGCAAGACCCCAAAGTTAGATGAAGAGAGATGATGAGGAAGACAAGGAAAAGCCAAAGGAAGAGTTAGAAGGAGAAGAGTTAATCGAAGAAGAAGAGAAGGGAGAGGAGATGCTCAACTTGAATCAATAAACACCTTGAGCTCTTGGCAATCAAAACCCCAAGAACCAACCAAACCAACCAAGTTTAACTATGAGAAGCTAGGAGAGGAGTTCAAACATAGGATCATGAGAATATGGGAAGAGATAGAAGAAGTTGCTAGGAAAGAAGAATAGAGAGACTTGCCATAGCAAGATAGAAGAAAGGATGAGGAAGAGCTAGCAACGAAGATGAGTGAGGAAGAAAAGATAGACCAAGATGAGAAGAATGAGAACAAGAAGGTAGAATAAGGCAAGAAGAAGAAAATTAGGAAGAAGGAAGAGAAGTTAGAAAGAGGTGAAGGTGCCAACTTAGATGAGATAGTGCAGAGAGCTTGAAAGCCAAAAGAAGAAGATGAGAAGTAAGAAGAAGTTGTGAGCTATGTGAGTCAAGATAGAGCTAGATATGAAGGTCAAAGAAGCAACAATGAAGAAAGAGCTAGACTTGGACAAGAATGTGAAGGAAGAAGAGGAGATAAAGATAGCATTAGGCAAAGAAGGCCAAGAAGCAATAGAAAAGATAGAGAATGAAGAGAAAAAGAAGATGACAGTGAGACCAAATGCCAAGAAATGGAGGCAGGCTACTAGAGCTAAGATGAGAGATGAGAATGAGAATGCCTTCAAAACGCCCCAAGCTAAGCTTGTTGCTAAGGATGAAGCACACCTTGCTTTCGAGCTAAAGCTACACCCCATCCTAACAAAATCAGATCAAAGTAGAAACCAAATGTACTCCAACAATGGAGTCATTGGCTACACCTTTGAGCTCAAAGAGATAAACCCTTACGAGCTTGGATAGAATGAGTTAGAGGCTTTTTCCTTGAAGAAGGGAGAGTATGACTGAGTGCTCACAATATGGTCTAACCGAGATAACATAGTGCCATGGAAGGGAACCTCGCTAGTTGAGCCTTGGATAACCCTCAACTCACTCTTAAGGTGAACATATTTGGACTATCGAACCCATTGGGACCATACTCAATGTTGGTAAAGATTGAGATGGTGGTCTTTTAGGTTGCAAGTAGTGCAAGGTAACGTCATTCCGATCCTATGGATTCATGACACCCTAAGCGCTTCAAACATGGGTGTCACCTTGGATACCAACTTGATCCCTCTACATCTGATGCTGCCAAGAATCTAGTCTAAGTGTGACGACTGAGTTCATTCCCCCCAAAGAACTTCAACTCGAAATGAATTTGAAAAGATCCAAAGGAAAGGTGCTATGTAATGGGATCACACCTTCCATGCAAAGTAGCAAGTTGCACCAACTCACTTGTCCAAACTCAAGGCAACAAAGAAAGATCTAGTGAAGAGGCTAGGGTAGACCACCTAAGTACTTGACTTGGTGATGAGGGAAAAGCATATTGGCAAACAACCCAAGAGACCCAAGTCCTCGAGTCCCATGATGAATGTGGAAACAAAGGGATGAATTGCACAAGGAGTAGCACAATGGACTGGCTCCCTTAAGGCATGGCATAACATGCTGATAAAGACGAGCCACCGCACGCTGACCCCAACAATGCCATTGCTTGGGATTGCACTTACAAAGCTTAACATGCAAAGCCATAAGAGTCAAGCCAAATAAAGTTAGGACTTTGAAGCCTCCACTCCTAAAATGTAATTGAGTCACGGGTGGTTTGGAATGAAAGTCAAAAAAAGAAAAGAGTATAAGATGAGCATACATTGAGTAGCTTAATAGGAAAAGCTCTATAAAGACCCCCAAGTTGTAGAGTAGTTGACACTGACCAACTTGATAGAAAAGGCTATATTAAGGTTGTGCAAACGAGTTGAGTCTTAGACCAGTAGACATTGGCCAACTTGATAGTATAAGCAATGTTAAGGCCCCGTAATGAGCTAAAGGCAACATGCCTCAGATTGCTGAGAACAACAATTCATTGTGTAGGGGTGAGTGTGAAAACCGCAAAGGGATTTGTAGGTATACCATAGCATTGCCTATAAATGCACCTATATACAAAGTAGTAGTCACTTAAGCTCTGCTTGGGATGTACTCTATATGTGACTTCCTATGTTTAATGGTGAATCCTCACATGTGTGGTGTCACGAGGGTGTAGTCTTCAGATGTACCTACATGTTGTATCTTTCTATTTCATGAATGCAAGGATTCCTTATTGATTTATATTTTGTGTCCCTATCCACTATGCCTTTTGACAAGTTTCCACTTGAAGTCCCATGAAGGTCCATAATAACACCCTAATAACCCCCCCATAATAACACCCTAACAACCCCCCCCCCCCCCCCCCCCCCCCCCCCCCCCCGACCGACAACTGAGTGGGAGACTTTGTGTCCTCAAGCATTTTTCTCATCACATCGAGCTCTTGCAAGAGGAGTTTTATTGTTATGGCCCTTAGCGTGTACATGAGTGTTGTGGGCCATGGGAAGTTTTGGCTTCCATTATAGGTGGGAATGTTCTTGGTTTGCAAACCTTGGAAAAACAAAGACACATTTACTGGCTCCTTTGGATGGGCCAAACTACTTATTACAAATTGCACAATTTTGATGCATGGTTTGAGGTGTAGGTAGTGGTAATTTGCAATCATGTGGCAAAGGTGCAGGTAGTGGTCATTTGCAATCATGTGGCAAAGCATGTTTTACACCTTGGAGGTGTGGGATTGGAGTTTCTCTCAAACTAGTGGCCTAGATGCATGATGGAAATTGTTCTAAGGTTTATTGTACAAAGTTTTCTCACTTAGCAATCTCTTATGCACCACACAATGATGGTGTTTCCCTTAAAATATGATTGAGTGGTTGCTTGCCCATGCCACTTGATGCTATATGATTTAGGCCCATTTTGATAGCTTGGTTGATAGAGACACACTTCATGGTTTTGGGGGGCAAACATAGCTTCCCTACTATGCCTACACACTAGTATGGGTAAGAAATTGATGAGTTGGTATGAGCTTATCTGTATCACTTTCATGTTCAACCATGCCAAACAAGAGCTATGTCAAATCCTATAGTTTCTTATGAGCATACATTAAGCAACTTGGAATTTGAATATTCTTCACTATAGTGGGCACAAGGTCCTTTGAATTTGAGTGTTTATTAGGAATTGCAGCTAGTCCTTGTTGGATTACATTGACATCTTGTTAGTTCAAGAGAAAAATATCTCCTCCTAGACCAACAAAATTAGAAGGTGTTTCGAGAGGCTCCTTTACTATTTAGAATAAGTTATTGGTGCCATTGGGTGGAGTGAAGTTTGCACAATGATTAACATGAGTCTACTATCCTATGTGTGGCATCATGGGACCATTGTTGCAAGGTGTGCCTTGTGGGTCAAGCTACATATTTGGGATTCTTTCATTGGAAACCTTAACATTTGTGCCCCGAGGTTAGGTTGCCTTTTGGACAGAGGTGGTGATTGGCTTGTATGATGTGGACTCTTGGATTTTTGGAGGTGACTTCAAAAATTTGGAGACCCTAGAGGATAAATAGGGCAAAGGTATGATTTTTTGGGGCATTGCACTTGATGAGCAAGAGGCAGGGGAGATATTCCCTTTTGCAACCAGTGCCTAGATATTTGGAGAGATGTGACCTTTTTTCTTGCATGATGGATGATTGGACTTCTCTTAGGGTTACATGCATTTGGGAGGAGTCCTCTAATGGTGGTTGAATAGGTTCTATCTTGATGACATGTTGCTCTCAAGTGGGGTAGAATGGGAAACTAGAAGGGACCACACTATTAGATCATACCCTTTGTTCTTTTTTCTTTGGATGCACCTTCCTGCACCCACATTCTTGTCACATTTTAGGCTTGACTTATTAGTGTGAGGAGGTGCATAGAAAAATCAAGCACCTTTGGGCAAGATATTGTGTGGATGGTGGAGGGATTGTAGAGGAGTTGGCCTAGGCCTGAGGAGAGTCCAGCATGTCTTGCTAGGAGAAGGCTCTCCATGTGAGGTGAAATTGTTGAGAGGAGAGGCTCTGTGATGGGTCTTGACATCCATTCAAAGTTTTCTACAAGATGGCACCCTCTAACCTTAGAATTAGAAGCATGGGCCACCTTAACAAGCCTAAATGATAGGATAATATAGTCTTTATGCACCTTAGCTACCTTTTGGGCACAAAAGGTAGCACTATGTGCCAAGAGGTCTTTCAAATGCATTGATCTAGCACTTGGAGGACCAAATCTGCAACATATGTAATTAGTATGGAAGAGTTAGGTCATGCCCTAGGGAAATGATGGGGCTAGCTAGTATTTTCTATAAAAAACGTTTTTAGCATGAGATGGACTTTGCTTGTGCACTTCATAATAAGGAGCAAGTTTGGGATTGTATCCCAAGTCTCTTGATGGAGGAGATGGGGAATTCACTCCTTACACCCTTTAGAAAGTAGGAGCTATTTTGTGCCATGCACTCACAAAATTGGGAGAAATACCTAGGAAGTGGCTCTCTAGGGGTCCTTTTCACATTTTGAAAGGAGATGAATACTCTCCCCTTATGTGTTCCTTTTAGGAGATGGATGCTAAGTCACTTGATTGTTGATCTCTTTGTCTCCTCCCCAAAGGAAAAAACCAATTGATGAAGGGAGGTGAGCCGTGAGGTGGAAGCACAGAGTGGAAGTAAGAGCTATGGAGAGAGAGAGAGAGAGAGAGAGAGAGAGAGAGAGAGAGAGAGAGAGAGAGAGAGAGAGAGAGAGAGAGAGAGAGAGAGAGAGAGAGATTCAAAGATGGGAGAGAGAGAGACAGGGAATACTCCATATCCATGAGCCTTCAGGCTCTCATTGTGTTTTCTTCATTATTCAAGAACTAACTGAGAAGTACACAATACAGTGTAAAAGTAAACTAGACTAGGTGTAGACCTAACTGACTAACTCTAGTCAGGTCACTGACTAACACAGACTCGACTTATTCAATGTAGTCACATGGAGACAGCTGTACACACACACTAGCTGTCACAGATGTCGGTCACTCATAAAGACGGATTGAAGTGAGCTTGACTTCTAAGTCATTCAGCAACTTTTGTAACCACATAGCTTCACATGCCACTAAGGCCGCACCACGATACTTTGCTTCCGTACTGGATAGTGCAACTGTAGGCTATTTCTTACTTTGCCAACTGATCATGCTACTACCCAATCCAAATGCATAGCCGCTGGTTGACCTCCTGTCATAAGTACAACCAGCCCAGTTAGCATTAGTATACCCCATCAAGTTAAGGGGTTTCCCATATGCATAAAACAACCCATGATCTGTGGTACTCTTTACATATCTCAGAATTCTCCTGACTGCATCCAAGTGTGGTTTGCGAGGCTTCTACATGAACTGATTGATCAGCCCCACAGCATAACTCAAGTCAGGTTTAGTGATCATGAGATAGATAAAGCTGCCTACCATCTATCTATACATGGTAACATTCTCAATCTCTATCCCAACATCAATCTGCAGCTTGACATTCTGCTCTAAAGGCGTATCCATAGGCTTGCAATTAGCCTTACCATATTTCTGTAACATGTCTCGAGCATACTGCTTTTGTAGCAACCATATGCCTTGAGGTGTAGAGACAACCTCAATCCCCAAAAAATATTTCAGCTCTCCTAGGTCCTTGACCTTAAACTCAGCCTGTAAACATGTCTTTACTTCAGCAATCCCACTTTCATCATCTCCTGTAATGATCAAGTCATCAACATAGACAACTAGGAATACATAGCAACGATCTGTCTTCTTCACAAACAAACTATGATCAACATCACCCAATCGGAAACCATGTTGCTGCAAATAACTACTGATGCAAGCATTCTATGCTCTGGGTGCCTGTTTCAGCCCATATAATGCATTTTTCAGCTGGCATACATATGCTGGGAATTCTGGATGCACATTGCCTTCAGGCTGTTCCCTATAAACTTCTTCTTGTAACTCTCCATTTAGAAAGGCATTTTTTACGTCCATCTGCCATAGTTTCCAGCCTCTAGTTGCTGCCAAAGCAATCACAGTTCTAACTGTAGCCATCTTTGCTGCAGGTATTAACCCCAACACGAAGAAAACAAAAGGAAATAAAAAAGATGCAGGGCAAAGGTGGAAAAAAGATAGCTCGGCTGAAGAAGGAAGAGGAGAAAATACCAAAAGCGCAAGGGCAACCTTAAAAATCCAAGGCACCTGCAAAAGGGGAAAGGTGCATTTTAAAATACAAAGGCGTACCCTGAAACCTTGTAAAAGAGTGCAAGGCAGTGGAAAATCCAGAAAGCTAAAATAAAGGACAAAGACAAGGGCCAAGGCAAGAGAAATGGAAGGCAAAGGCACACCAGGAAAAGCGCAAGACAAAACTTGTGTAAAAGAGTGCAAGAGCACCGCGGTTTAACTCAAGGAGTCTAGTATCCTAGCTGCTATAACAAAGACACATATCTGGATGACATCCTAATTTTGCCAGCCAAGTGTTGCCATATAATGAGCCACAACTCCTATTGCAAATTCTATGTCAAGTCTAGTGGCTATCAAGGCATACATAAAGCTACCTATTGTGGAAGCATATGGAATCTTAGCCATCTTGGCCCTCTCATCATTTGATTGGGGACAATCTTCTTGATTAACCTTCACATGACAAGGTAAATGGGTGCCAATGGGCTTATCACCATCATGCATATGGAACCACTTAAGTATCTTGTGAATGTAATTTTTTTGCGAGATAAGTAGAGGTCTATTAGAGTGGTTGCATAGGATACACATACCAAGTATATGGAAGGCATGCCCCATGTCCTTTATCTCAAAACTCCTCTTGAGCTAAGTCTTCAAAGCATTTGAGTACTCCTAGCAAACAATCAGCTTATTTTATCAACATAGAGTAACAAAATAATAAGGCTACCATCATTGGCCTTCTTATGTAGATACACGAATCCATAGCACTATGCCATGTAAGATTTTTGAATGCATAAAGGCATCAAACTTATGATACCATTTGCTAGATGCTTTCTTAAGTCCATAGAAACTATTTCTCAATTTTCACACGGTGTTCCCTTAAGTCATTAGGCTATTGCATATAAATTCCCTCATGTAGATCCTCATGTAGAAAAGTTGTCTTAACATCCATCTAACATAAGTCTAGATCTAACTGTGCAATTGAGGCCAAAACCAAGTAAAGGATAGTCATTTCGACCATAGGAGAGAAGATAATATCCAAGTCAAATCCCTTTTCTTGTTTAAAACCCTTTGCAACCAAACAAGAATTATATGCTATCTTAGGGTGATTGAGGATGCTCTTCAGCTTGGCAATACATGTTTTTCACTAAGAAAGGAAACCAAATCCCAAGTATGATTTTTCTAGAGTGAGTTAAACTCAGATTTCATACCCCTCTCCCAAGATGAATTGTCACCTCTATGCATACCTCCTCATAAGTAAGGGACTCATCAAAATTTGTCACCATGATATAATGCATAGAGGACTCATAATAATCTAGAGGATGCGAGGTTCTAGTAAAGCATCGCAAGACTAGTTGTGGAGATGGTACATCGTGTCCTCCCTATCCATGATTAACATGATCCTGCACAATAGGCAGATCCAAAGCCATTGGAGCATCAATAGTAACTGTAAGTTGTCTAAAAGGGATTAGTTATACAACAATAGGAGTTTCCTCTTGAAAGATCACATTGCATATCTTAATCAATTTCTTAGGTCTTATGCATATTATCCTCATGAATTAGAACATCATGGCCTATAGATAACTTTATAAGCATGTGGATCCCAAAGATGATAGCCCCCATCTCGGTTGCATCATCATATCCAATAAAGATGTATTTGATTGACTTTGGATCCAACTTGTTGCACTTATCTTTGGGAATATGGAAAAATGCCTCACATTCAAAGACTCTCAAGTATGCATATGAAAGAGGTTTACTAGACCATGCCTCCTCTACAACTCTACCACCAAGAGCAATGTATATAAATCTATTAATCAAATAAATTGCAATAGTAATTGCATCAACCCAAAATATATGAGACAAGATTGCATGGCTGAGCATGCTATGAATCCTCTCTTGAATGGTTCTATTCATGTGCTCTACAATACCATTCTAGGGTGGGTATAGGGAGTGGTCAAGTGGCACTTAAGGCCTTGATCATCACAAAACAACTCAAAGGTATGTGATACATACCCACCCCCATTATGTGATCTTAGGTATTTCAACCTATACCTAAACTAGTTCTCAAACAAAGCAGCAAAGCTGAAAGATAGCTAACATCTCTGATTTTTTACTTTATGGGATAGGCCCATTATTTATGTAAGATTAATTAATAAATGTGAAAAAATACTTAGCACCACCCAAATACTAATAGGGCAAGGACCATTAACATAAGAATGAACAAAGGCCAAGGGCTCCGCAATGTACATAGAGTGAGACTTCTTATGAGTATTACTAGATTGCTTGCCATGTAACATATGATTATAAGAGTCAAAACAAGAGTAGTCCAAGGGTGGGAGATACTATAAATGAGGAAAATTTTCATTCTGTTATGTGACATGTTCCCAAGGTGACAATGCCATAGAGATACATGAGAAAGTTTAGTGATGGATAATACATGATTATTAGATCTAGAAATAAGAAAATGGTAAAGACTACCAAATTTGATACCTCTATAAAAAGTAAGGTTTCCATGAGTGATATTCTAAGAAAAATCACCAAAAGAAACATGATAACTAGCATCATCCAATTGTTCAAAAGAGATAAGGCTTTTTGTCAAAGCTGAAACATGATGTATGTCATGTAAAACAAAAGGAGTACTAGTAGAAAACTATAATGAAATATCACCGACACCAATAATGTCACATACATGGTCATACTAAAACAAAAATGGTATGGTAGCTAGAAAACTAACTATGATGTGGGGTCACATGAAAGGAAGCCTCAGAATCAAATAACCAACATTGAGAGAATGAAGATTGACCATCAATCAACTATGTGACACCAAGTAAAGAAGCATCTAATATGTAATCATCTGATATGTATTCCAATACATTAATCTCTTCAATGTTAATAGTGGATTTAGTGTGGTGCTAATCTAGCCAATGATTTAATGTTGTCATGTACTTTTCCTTTCCCTTTATTATTACACCTATCCTATGTTGAGAATAGCAAATGATGCTTTGTCATAGAGGCCAAATGTATGCCCTGAAGAGGCTAGGAGATATGACAAATATGTATGCTCTAGAAGCTCTAGGAAGAGATGTCCAAAATCCCGTATGCACAGTGAGTACAATGGTACTATCCAAAAAGCTCTAAAGGCATGTACTTGTGACACTCATTTCAATGGTAATGGTACTTTCAGTTTGAGTCACTCAAGATTGTGTTTATGAGTCCAAGCTAATCTATCTTGGAACCTAATTCACTTGAGTTACAATCTCTTCTCTTTATAATATATCATGTGTTTGATTTGTATCCACCATAGCCCATCTAGTTCTAGGTCCATGATTCTCAACATGGTATCAGAGCCATGGTTGAGCTAGGTAGCTAGTGGTGTGATTTCTTCATGAATGGATCATAGGTCTTGTTACTTCTCAAGTTTCCCTTTGCTCTCTTTATCATATTCTTGCGCACTTGCCCTTAATAGGTACTCATATGTTTTTAAAAGAAGAAATCATGGTGCAAGAAGAGAAAGTACGAACTTGGAAGACAGCCAGCCATGACCAAGCTGTCAAGTAACAAGACAATGCATAAGATCCAAGTTAGGGGTAGGAACTTCAAGTTCATGGCTCCTCGTCTTGATACTGGCAACTACTCTTGGGGTTCTGAGGTTATAACTCGCAAGACTCGTATTTTGGATATGGTATACAATGCCTCCAACAATGAGTTGTCTAAAGACACTAGTGAAGTCTGCTATTGTTCAGGTGGATGCTCTTCCATTTCGTCAATGGTATAATCAACACTATGGTGTATACATTGGAAGGAAAAAGAAGGCTTCTAGTGCCAATAAGAAGGGGGTTGCACCCACCCCGCTTATTACCATCCCTCACACTCATGCTAGGCACATTGGACAAATGCAGTAGAAGGCATTGCCAAATAGGGTAGGAAATAGAGAGCATTATGTAAGAGGAGAAGAGACGGAAGCAGCTGAGAGCAGAGCCGACTTTTCTTTCATGGCACCCTCCTCTCAAGCATAAGAAGATTAGGAGGAGGAAAAAGAAGAAGATTAACCTGCAGCAGCAGTGAACAGCTACGTTTCATGGAGGGGGAGGAGAATTTCTTTTGCAAACACTACAATGTGGACTTCTCACTATAACACTTTGTAACATTCTTGTTGTAGGATCCCCCCTAATAAAATGAAAAAAAAAAGAGGATAAATCCCTCCCACTCACGCCGCCAAACTGGCAGACGACGAGGACGGGGAGGAGCTGTTGTGATGTCAACGGGGGAGGGTGCTGCATGGTGGAGAAGAGGCGAGGGGTGCCGCATGCTCAAGAGGAGGTGGAAGGGTGCCACATGCCATGGAGAAGGCAGGGGGGCTATTGTGTGCCGATTGAGGAGGGGAGGGCCCCCATACCTTACTCAAGTTCCCCCCTCTATATAAGGACCATGGGCGTTGAATGGAAGGGAGAGGGGGGATCGTTGC
This sequence comes from Lygodium microphyllum, assembly GCF_053477565.2. Taxonomy (NCBI): domain Eukaryota; kingdom Viridiplantae; phylum Streptophyta; class Polypodiopsida; order Schizaeales; family Lygodiaceae; genus Lygodium; species Lygodium microphyllum. The sequence goes on from NC_141135.1 coordinate 62,116,882, forward strand.
TGGCCATGGTTCTGGTTCTTGTCTGCGAGCTGCTTGTAGAGAGAGAGAGAGAGAGAGAGAGAGAGAGAGAGAGAGAGAGAGAGAGAGAGAGAGAGAGAGAGAGAGAGAGAGAGAGAGAGAGAGAGAGAGAGAGAGAGAGAGAGAGAGAGAGAGAGAGAGAGAGAGAGAGAGAGAAGTGAGGGAGAGAGTAAGAGAAAGAGAAAAAGAGAGAGGGAAACAGAGCGTAGGAGAAAAAAAGGGAGAGTAAGAGAAAAGAGAAAGAAAGAGAGAGAGAGAGAGAGGGAATTTCTCTTTCTTTGAAGACTTTCGAGCTTGCCATCTTTATCTTTTCCCCCTCTTTGAGAAGATTCTCACAGACAAATTCCCTCTGTGAGGAGTCGTCTCTCTCGTAACCTAGGCATGTAGCAAGAAGGAAAAACCAAAATTATACAATGCCTCCCAAGCGAAGTAAAGTCCAATTGAACGCGAATCCCGCTTCAACCGATGGAGCTACAGGTCAAGGAAGCGTGTCACTTGGTAATAGGTGCGTCCCATAAATCCTACCCTAATGGGAGGCCTTAAGAACATAGACCGACTTCATTGGGAAGGGAGAAGTATTTGGAGAAGGTCCATGATAACTAACCACCATTTAGGTTGCATCATTCTATCATGTTGGAAACTGTGTTTATTTGCACTTTGGCATGTTTTGAACAAATAAATTGCATGAAAGGTTTTGAATTCATGCACGCTAAAAATATCAAGGTCCTTATTGATTGTGCCCATAATGCTTTAGATTATGCACTAACATTGGCATGCTTGAAGGTACTGAAAAATGGGTTGTCAGGATGCTTATGCATATTCATCATTAAGCAAAAATCGTACTTTTTCCATTGTAAAATTGGTTAAACTGAAAAGTAGGAATCAAGTCCATGAGAGTCGTGAATGCTACCATAATTGGGTTAAGTATGTTTAGGTCATTGTAACAATAGGCCGGGTTTTGGGCTCTTATACTCCTTTAGAGAGATGCAGCTCGCACATGCATTAGGCCGATGACTTCGTATTCCTCGTACAAAAGAAAAACACAAGCCTTTGTTTATAATTTGCATAAGTGCATTGAAAAGAAATTCCCAAGAGTAGAACTCCATATTGCATCATCGTCCTAGGAAATACTTGCATTTAGATTACGTTGTATTACGGATGGTTTCAACGGTACTACTAGCGAGCCATCTTAAAGATAGTTGTAAGACATTCATATGAAGCATTTACCTTAATTTCTCAGTTAGTTCAATGGGATAAATCCTATATGGGGCTTAACTCGACTTATTTAGGATTAAAGGTAATTGAGCCAATCTATTGTTACTTCATAAGTGGACCATGAGACAAGTAAAACACTCACTGGTCTCTATTCCAAATCTGGCCTCGATAAAGCTAAAATAACCTTGAAGATATCACCTTCAACCATGATGCAATCTATCGTTAATACAAGAGGTTCGAGTGCCGTTTCTTTCAATGACAAGAATCCTAGATTAAAGACTAGCAAGCTAGGATAGCTTCCATCCCGAGAACTATCAAATATAGATCCAATTGCATAATTGCTCACTCCTATCACACAGGAGTGAGGTTAGGAAGAAAGTATTCCCTAACCCTCGGAGGATATTGAAATTTTTGCCAATGCAAGAAGATCAAACGATAAGTGTCAAGTTAGGGACCCCCACCTTAGTAGATGTCTCGAGCACTCACCTGCACCTTTGTTTGTGCTTGTAAATTTAGGAACACTGCTTCTATAATTTAAAAAAAATATTGTGTAACACCAAACTCATAAATGAGTATAATGAATCAGGTTGAACTTTTGGAGAGTGCGCCAAACCACCCCTAGCTAGCCACCAACCCTAGCCAAGGGGATTCTAAATAGCCGTGATGGGAACATGGACCGAACCCCCACGAGAGGTCTCTCCGCGGGTTGGTTTGAACATAGGAGGAAGCTTGGATGCCAGGGGGGCTTTGGCTGTAAATTCCCTGCCTTCGGGTTCTATTCAAATGATCAGTGTGACTCAAGATAGATTCTCGAGGGGCCCTTGTTACTAGTGTAAGGAGGAAACTTGGTGGAAATAAAGTGCATCCTTACCGATTGTGGATATTGTCCCTTTTGAACAAGATTTGTATCTCTGATAAATTGCTAATATTAAGTTTACTTCGAGGGAACCTGTTTGAATTTGTTTTTGTGTCAATGCCATAAGATTACGTGAACAAACCCTGTCCTTAAAAAGGCTAATTAAGGAAGTTATTTTTACATGTCACATCTAAAAGTGATAGGGCTAAATAGACAATTATAGTACCCCAAATGAGGGAAGCGGGAGGGTGGAACCCTTGACGGGCCTGTCCTATGGTAGGGTGGTCCTAGAGAACTGGGAGGCTTCTCACAAGGTTTTACTGACAATCGATGCTTAGTAGTAGTTAGGTTAAAACCCAGATTCTTGCCATTTTAGGGGACCAGAATGAGACTATGCCTATGGGCAGAGAGGTTGAGTGCCACATCCCTTTCGTTTCCCATTCTCTTTGAACCAAGTGTGGCATGAGTCTGCTTTGGCTTGGGTACCTCTACATAAAGTAGGATGTCCAAAACTTGACGCTAGAATGCTGTCAGGAGACCTTGACCACTAGGGACACAAGTTTCATGTCAATCCTAGTGGGTTCAACCGCAAACATTCCGTTGCGTGGCAGACTTGAGAAACCATAGGCGACAAACCCCGTGACGTTCCATGGAAATGCTGGGTGGCATTGCTTAGACTCTTCTCTCGATGGATCGCTAAAAATGTGCTTGGACAACCGATAGGTGGCATGTTACAGTTGGTATCAGAGCTGACCACTGACTTAAATAGTTAGAAAGAAATCGGGAAGAGTGAGGCGATGTTTTTAGTGGAAAATGTTTATTTTCTTTTTACTCACTTGTGGATTGCTCTCGCTTCCAGACTTACGAGGCATGGAGCAGGTTCCTCGTATTTCATATAATGTTCAGGACATCTATGAACTCTTCAAGCTATCGCAGACGGTCCAACATGATGGGGATCTTGGATTGGCTCTACAACCCCTTATCGCTGTATGTGGAAAGGCGTTGGATTTGGACCGTGGGATACTACTACACAGATGCAACCAACTCACCTATCTTCAAAACAATCTAAGGAGGTTAAAGTGGTTGGAAGACTTGAAGATTATCAAGTTATTCATCTTCCATGAGACTCCTATGAACTCGACCCTACACATCGAGCGCCAGCAAGTAGATCAGAACCACTATATATACAAGGAGGTGGTTAAAATTTTATCGGTGCACAAAATTAAAGTAGTGGGGCAAAATGAACGTCATGGCTATCAAAAACAGGGATTTCCTGAACTTCCCATGACTTATCACTTCCTGAAAATTGATTCCCCCAATCCATACTACTATCATGTCCTAGTAGCTGATTCCAATAGGGAATTATTAACCTGGCGTTAATGTAATTCCTGAGAAGAAAAATCATCCTGAGAAGAAAAATCATCTTAGCCAAACCCTATTTATTCCCGAATAATTGTACTTGAGGCTTATGCTTCCCTATGATTAAATAAGAAGTTTATATTTATTTGAATGGTTACATAGTTGCAATTAAAATTATGTGCCCATTGATTTAAGTTGTATAGGGGTGTGTAAATGCAATCCTAACATGGGAAAGTTTAAATAATAATCAGATACAACCCCAAACGCAGATCCAGAATCCTGTTTCCACACTAAGCCCATCAGAGGTACAAGAGAAGAAGTTTCTTCTCAAACAAATTAAACCACCAAAATTTGATAGAAAAGGGAAGACTGTTGAAGCTGATGGTATTGAAATATGGAGTGAATCCATGGAGGACTATTTTAGTGCAGTCGGAACAGCACCTATGAACCAAGCCATGATTGCTAAGCTTAAGCTCACCAGCGAGGCTAGGCTGTGGTGGAAGCAATGATGTAAAGACCAAGCAGTCACACTGAAAGCACAATAACTTGGGAAAAACTAAAGGAAGCAGTGCAAGGAAGGTATATGCCGTCTGCGTATAGAACTTAGAAAATGAATGAGTTCTTTAAGTTGAGGCAATTGGGCCTGTCTCTGGAAGCATACTACTCGAAATTTGTTTCCTTGCTTAAATACGTTCCGACAATGAATATCCCCCAACAGGTCTCGAAGTTTTGTGATGGACTAAATCCGCCAAAAAACACTCAGTTGGAATCAATGCGTCCTTCAGATTTGCAAGATGCATTGATAAGAGCAGGACCTATTGCCCAAGAAGTCCAGCCAAAATCCAGACCTTGGGCTTATAAAGACCAAAATTCAGGGATGTTGAGAGCTCAAATTAAAAGGGTGTAAGGATAGGATCAAGGCCAATGGAAGAAGCCAAGAGCAAATGCAATCAATAACTTTGTCCCCATTCAAAGAAGTGAACAAAGCCTGTGTTGTTTCCACTGCAATGAACGTGGGCACTTCAAAAGGGAATGTCCCAAGCTTGGCGGGGACCACCATCAAGGGGAATTTGGAGGCCAAGCCAGGGCTACCCGTGGCCACGGTCATGTAGCATTGGGAAGGACCAAAACTTCCAATACTGCCACTAAAGGATTAGATGAAGAAGAAGATCTGTTCATGGAAACCGAGATTGAGAGGGAAACCATTCATGCCACTCTCCATAAGAAGGGGCTAAACTGCCAATTCTCGGTGATTCAAACACCATCGGACTTCCAGGGTAAGAAATTCAAAACCTTGATTGATTATGGCAGCACTCATTCTTTCATTTCACCAACCTGTGCAAGAAGGTTAGGGATAGCCACTATAGTTGCACCCACTTTGCTTGTCGAACTAGCAAATGGGCGAGAAATCACTTGCACCAGACAAACTGCTAAGATGGAATTCCTACTCGGAAACAAGCCCACAACTGTTAAGTTCAGAGTAATGAATCTAGGTGTCCATGAATGTCTACTCGGGATGGATTGGCTAATCCGCAATGATTCTCACAGTCATTATGGAAAGGGTCAAGTCTCCTTTCAGAATCCTAAGGGTGAGATAGTCATGACACAAGGTGAAGCAGGTAAACCAAAGATCCAGCTAGCTAAGGCAATGTGAATAGTTCAAGGAATAAGGAAAGGGCTACCCGTGTGCCTGATCAAGCTAAACAAACTAGATTAGGCAGAGGACAACAATGAAGAACCATCATGGCTAAAGGAATATGTGGATGTGTTCCTAGAAGAATTGACAGAATTAGCACCGCCTAAGGAAGTGGATCATGAGATTAAGCTAATCCCAGGAGCTGCTCTAGTTGCGAAAATGCCCTACAAGATGTCCATTCCTGAGGCCATTCAGCTAAAGGAACAACTCAAACAACTACTGGACCAAGGGTACATATGCCCCAGCAGTTCTCCTTGGGGAGCTCTAGTCTTGTTCCAAAAGAAGAAGGATGGTACACTTCGACTCTACATTGATTACAGAGGCCTGAACCAAGTAACCATCAATAATAAATACCCCATTCCAAGGATAGATGAGTTACTTGATCTACTGCAGGGAGAAAAAATCTTCTCCAAGATTGATTTGAGGTTAGGGTATTATCAAATCTGTATCAAGGATGAGGATATTCCAAAGATGGCATTCAATACCAGATATGGTCATTTTGAATTCACAGTAATGTCTTTTGGATTGACTATTGTCCCGTACCACCTTTAACAGGCTAATGCAGGACATTTTTAGACCACATCTCTATGATTTTGTACTCATATTCTTTGATGACACCTTGGTTTATTCCAAGGAGGAGGTGGATCATGAGTCCCAAGTTCGCATCGTCCTTGAGACCATGAGGACTCATAAGCTCTATGCTAAGAAGAAAAAGTGTGCCTTCCTAAAAACGCAGATTGAATATCTCGGATTTATTGTGTCAAATGAAGGGATATTTGTAGACCCTATCAAGGTTAAGGATGTTCAAGAGTGGTCTCCATCGGCTACTATTAAAGAAGTGCGTAGCTTTCTTGGATTAACAGGTTGGTACAAGATCTTCATTAAGGACTATGCTTTAATCGCACCACCCCTCACAAATTTGCTGAAAAAGCAAGTTGCCATAGTGTGGACACCCTCTGAACAAGCAAGTTTTGATCAACTCAAGCATAGATTGGTGACAGCACCAATTCTGAAGCTCCATGACTTAAGCAAGGAATTTGAAGTTGTCACGGATGCTAGGACACTTGCACTGGGTTGTGTACTAATGCAAGGTCATCCCATAGCTTATTCCTTGCGAACGTTAAAAACCCATGAGAGGAATTATGCCACCCATGACCTGGAATTGCTAGCAGTGATCCACGCCCCCAAACTTTGGCGACATTACTTGCTTGGTAACAAGTTTTCTTTGGTCACGGACCATAAGAGCCTTAAATGGATCTTCACCCAGACCGACCTCAACATGATGCAACGTCATTGCATAGAAGTTCTACAGGCGTATGATTTTGAGATCAGCGACAAAGAGAATGTGGTTCAACTCGCAAGATGTTCCTTAAGTCACAAGGCATTCCTCAACTCTCTTATCATGGAGAAACCCTCAATGGCCGAATCTTTGGCAACTATGGTGTCAATGCCTAGCAACCATATCCTTGAACTAGCGAAGGAAGAAGCTAGCCATGATCTGGAATATCTGGAGATCATAAAGGAAATTTTGGAAAAGGACCAAAACCCAAGACTTAAGGTCAAATATCAAGAATCCTCCGTCAACGACGGACTTGTCTACTTTAGGACAAGATTATGCATATCCTCGAGTAAGAAACTCAAACAGAGAATACTTTGGGAAGCACATGACTCCCCCTTTTCAGGCCATCCCGGATATGTCAAGACCCTCAACACGGCCAGAAAGAGCTACGATTAGGGAAGGATTAAAGGTTACATGCTCAAATATGTCACAAAATGTTTATCTTGCCAGCACATTAAGGCTGAACATGTCAAGATGCTTGGGAAGCTACAACCCCTCAACATCCCCCAAATGAAGTGGGAATTTATCAGCATGGATTTTGTTGTTGGGTTACCCTCAGTGCAAGGAGGCTACAACTCAATTATGGTTATAGTAGACATGCTCACCAAGGTTGCACACCTCATTCCAATCAAGACAAACTATAAAGCTTCAGATATTTCCAGACTGTTGATCAAGGAGATATTCAGGCTCCATGGGTTTCCTAGAAGGATCATTAGTGACTGCGACTCCCTCTTCACATCTCAATTTTTCGGAAAGGGTTATTCGGGGCCATTAAGACTCAACTCTATTTCAGCACAGCCTGGTCACCCTCAAACTAATGGCCAAACAGAGAGGGTCAATCAAGTTATTGAAGATATCCTTAGAGCTTATTGCTATTGCAAACCTAAGAAATGGATTCAATATCTACCATTAGTAGAGTTCACCTATAATGCTTCCTATTAACAAAGCATTCAAATGACACCTTTCCAAGCATTGTATGGGCATGATTGCCATTCCCCATTGAAATTTTCATATCCTACTTTAAGAGTAGAAGCTTCTAAGAAAATGCTCGAGGAAATGGATGAGCAAGTTAAGACCATCAAACAAGACATTAGAGCCGCAAGTATAGGCAGAGAGCCTATGCAGATCTAAATCGACAAAAGCGACTCTTCAATGAGGGAGACATGGTTTTTATTTGTGTACGGCCCAAGAGGAGCTCCCTATCATTGGGGGAATTTAAAAAACCGAGTCCAAGGTATTGCGGACCCTACAGGATCCCCAAATTCCTAGGGTCCAATGCCTACAAACTCCAACTTCTTGAGAACGTAAAAGTTCACAATGTACTTCATATTAGCCTACTAAAGAAATATGTATCCAATCCTAGCCGTGTACTCGATGATCAACAAGTTGTAATGCCAAGCCAAGGAGTCCTTGAACTCTGGCCAGCTAGAATCATGGACATTCGAGAAAAGTTATTGAGGAGTAGAATCATAAAGCAGTACCTCATCCAGTGGAAGGACTTTCCAGAAGAAGATGCCACATGGATTGACAAAAGTACTCTCAATCAACAATACCCCCAATTCCTTTCGAGATCAGAACATCTTGATCCCTTAAGGAGGGAAGAATGTAACATTCTCACCGTAGGATCCCCCCTGGGGGGGACAGGGGGCTGTTGTGATGTCAACGGGGGAGAGTGCCTCATGGTGGAGAAGAGACGGGCAGTGTCGCATGCTTGAGAGGAGGCATGAGGGTGCCACGTGCCATGGAGAAGGCAAGGGGGGCTGCTGCGTGTCGATTGAGGAGAGGGAGGGCCCCCATACCTTACCCAAGCTTCCCCCCTCTAAATAAGGACCATGGGTGTTGAATGGAAGGGAGAGGGGGGATTGTTGCTGGCTGTGGTCTTGGTTCTTGTCTGCAGGCTACTTGTAAAGAAAGTGAGAGAGAGTAAGGGAGAGAGTAAGAGAAAGAGAAAGAAAGTGAGAGAGAGAGAGAGTGAGGGAGAGAGTAAGAGAAAGAGAAAGAGAGAGTGAGTGTGAGGGAGAGAGTAAGAGAAAGAGAAAGAGAGAGAGAGAGAAAGAGAGGGAAAGGGAGAGTAAGAGAAAAAAAAAGGGAGGGTAAGAGAAAAAAAGGAAAGTAAGAGAAATGAGAAAGAAAGAGAGAGAGAGAGAGAGAGGGAATTTCTCTCTCTTTGAAGACTTCCAAGCTTGCCATCTTTCTCTTTCCCCCCCTTCAAAAAGATTCTCACGGGCGAATTCCCTCTACGAGGAGTCATCTCTCTCGTAACCTAAGCATGTAGCCACGAAGGAAAAACCAAAATTATATGATGCCTCCCAAGCGAAATAAAGTCTAATCGAACGCAAATCCCGCTTCAACCGATGGAGCTGCAGGTCAAGGAACCGTGTCACTTGGTAATCAGGTGCGCCCATAAATCCTACCCTGATGGGAGGCCTTAAGAACATAGGCCAACTTCATTGGGAAGGGAGAAGTATTCGGCGAAGGTCTATGATAACTAACCACCATTTAGGTTGCATCATTCTATCATGTTGGAAATTGTGTTTATTTGCACTTTGGCATGTTTTGAACGAATAAATTGCATGAAAGGTTTTGCATTCATGTACGCTAAAAAAATCAAGGTCCTTATTGATTGTGCCCGTAATGCTTTAGATTATGCACTTACATTGGCATGTTTGAAGGTACTGAAAAATGGGTTGTTAGGATGCTTATGCATATTCATCATTAAGTGAAAATCGTACTTTTTGCATCGTGAAATTGCTTAAACTAAAAAATTAGGAATCAAATCCATGAGAGTCATGAATGCTACAATAATTGGGTTAAGTATGTTTAGGTCATTGCAACAATAGGCCGGGTTTTGGGCTCTTATAATCCTTTAGAGAGATGTAGCTCGCACATGCATTAGGTCGATAACTTTGTGTTACTTGTACAAAAGAAAAACACAAGCCTCTGTTTATAATTTGCGTAAGTGCATTGAAAAGAAATTCCCAAGAGTAGAACTCCATATTGCATCATCGTCCTAGGAAAGACTCGCATTTAGATTACATAGTATTATGGATGGTTTCAAGGGTACTACTATCGAGCCATCTTAAAGACAGTTGTAAGACACTCATATGAAGCATTAACCTTAATTGCTCATGTAGTTCAATGGGATAAATCCTATATGGGGCTTAACTCAACTTATTTAGGATTAAAGATAATTGAGTCAATCTATTGTTATTTCATAAGTGTACCATGAGACAAGTAAAACACTCACTGGTCTCTATTCCAAATCTGGCCTCAATAAAGCTAAAACAACCTTGAAGATATCACCTTCAACCAAGATGCAATTTGTTGTTAATACAAGAGGTTCGAGTGTCGTTTCTTCCAATGATGAGAACCCTAGATTAAAGACTAGCAAGCTAAGACAGCTTCCATCCCAAGAACTATTAGATATAGATCCAATTACATAATTGCTCACTCCTATTACATAGGAGCGGGGTCAGGAAGAAAGTACTCCCTAACCCTTGGAGGATATTGAAATTGCCGCCAAGGCAAGAAGGTCAAACGATAAGTGTCAAGTTAGGGAACCCCACCTTAGTAGATGTCTCGAGCACTCACATGCACCTTTTTTTGTGCTTGTAAATTTAGGAATAATGCTTCTATAATTTTAAAAAAAGATTGTGTAACCCCAAACTCATAAATGAGCATAATGAATCAGGTTGAACTTTTGGAGGGCACGCCAAACCATCCCCAGCTGGTTGCTAACCCTAACCAAGGGGGTTCTAAATAGCCGTGACGGGAACATGGACCGAACCCGCCACGAGAGGTCTCTCCACAGGTTGGTTTGAACATAGGAGGACGCTTGGATGCTAGGCCGGGCCCTGGCTATAAATTCCCTGCCTCCGGGTCCTACTCAAACGATCAACGTGACTCAGTATAGATTCTCAAGGGGCCCTTGTTACTAGTGCAAGGAGGAAACTTGGTGGAAATAAAGTGCATCCTTACGGATTGCAGATATTGTCCCTTTTGAACAAGATTTGTATCTCTAATAAATTGCTAATATTAAGTTTACTTCTAGGGATCGTGTTTGAATTTGTTTTTGTGTCAGTGCCATAAGATTACGTGAACAAACCTTATCCTTTAAAAAGGCTAATTAAGGAAGATATTTTTACATGTCACACCTAAAAGTGATAGGGCTAATTAGACAACTAAAGTACGCCAAATGAGGGAAGTGGGAGGGAAAACCCCTCGACGAGCCTATTCTATGACAGGGTAGTCCCAGAGAACTGGGAGGCTTCTCACAAGGTTTTACTGATGATCAATGCTTAGTAGTCGTTAGGTTAAAACCCCGATTCATGCCATTTTAGGGGACCGAAATGGGACTATGCCTATGGGCATAGAGGTTGAGCGCTGCATCCCTCTCGTTTCCCATTCTCTTTGAACCAAGTGCGGCATGAGTTTGCTTTGGCTTGGGTATCTCTGCGTAAAGTAGGATGTACAAAACTCGACACTAGAATGTTGTTCGGAAACCTTGACCACTAGGAACACAAGTTTCAGGTCGATCCTAGTGGGTTCGGTTGCAAGCATTCCATTGTGTGGCGGACTTGAGAAACCCTAGGTGACAAACCCCGTGACATTCCATCGAAATGCCGGGCAGCGTCTCTTAGACTCGTCTCTTGATGGACCGCTAAAAATGTCCTTGGTCAATAGATAGGCGGCACGTTACAACTATGCAATGCACCAAATGACAAACACTCATCTAAGAAAACTCAAGAGAGAGTTGCTTGATAAAGAGTTTACAGCTATGTGTCAGGCCTGCAACCGTTTTGTATAGAACTTGAAGATGGTTGAAGCCCATGTGTGGGAAGGTAGTTGCTTGGAAAAGGTGAATTCCTTTTCATTTGGCAATTTTTTTGAGCAGCAGCAAGTGTCTCAAACATATTCACTGCCTGCACCTTGAATTATCCCCGTTTTTTAAATTAAAAAAGTCTAATTATCTCAATATGCATCTGTATGTCCAAATACATGTATATATTTCTCTATCTCATTAAAAGTCCATCATATAAGGTGAACTTTTACATATATCAATATGCATCTATATGTCCAAGTACATGTATATATTTCTCTACCTCATTAAAAAGTTCATCATATAAGGTGAACTTTTACATATCTCAATATGCATATAATTGCATCCAAATGAGGCTTTCTAGATACTCATATAAATTGTCTTATAAGACCAACAACACAACTCAAGTCTAGCCTTGGGATAGTCATAGAAATCAAGCTCCCTACAAAACATCCATGGTTTTTCATTTTGGCTCATTGGATTAATTAAACCAAGGTGTAAGGTTTGACATAGCTATAAATGGGAAGGCATTATCTTTGGTGGTTTAGCAAAATATCAAAATTACAAACTCACAAGCTACTCAATAGCTGATCAAAGTGTGTACAAGTGTTACTCTCAAATTGGGTTGGGGAGTTTCTGAGAGAGGTAGGAGTGCTCCTCTCTATAGCAACATATGGGTCAATGAATGTGCTTATCACAATAGCTTTATACCAACCGCCATTGAGAATCCTACTATCTTTCATAAAATTTTCACTAAATGACTACCTTATTGGGGAGAAATGGGATGCAAATGCAAGCATTGTGTCTGTGATGACGATTAGTTGCCATTAGTCCTCTCTAGGACCAATTGTTGGGGATAAAGGTGCCTCTACCTAGCCACCCATGTATTACTACACTGAAATTACTCGCACCTATACACTGTAAGAAACAGGTGCCCATCACTGTCACTTGATTCCTTATTCTTTCAGTGATATTTGAATAAAGGGAAGGCCAGTCACACATTGTGATTGTTGGAGTTCCCACATTGTGTGTGTGTCTCTCTCTTGCTCTTACTCCTTCCACCATAGCTCTTGCTCCCACTTGTGCTTCCACTTCAAGCTCACCTCCCTTCAATTGGTATCAAAGTCTTCTTCTTCGTAAGCCTCACACTCTCAGCTTCCATTTGAATACCTACATCAGTCATCTCTTTGTTGACAGCCATAGCCACTTTGTTCGATCTTCCTATTGGTTGCATTCTTCTTGGGCACTTTTTGAACTGTCTTGAGCAAGTTGGATCAACCCCCCATAGCCCTCACCCTGCTGGTGTATCATCACGTTGTGTGGAACATGCCCTTTTTTTAGCAGCAACTCACGTTTTTCATCTCCTACAACATATATTCTTCATTAGGTAGCTATACAAACACTTATATACTTGGTTTTTATGCTTGGCATTGATCCTTCCACTCTTGGCATTCAATTTGAGTACTAAGATTTAGATTTGGGTTGTTAAAATAATCCACAGACTATTATAAAATAGGGCAGTATCTATCTTTGATATCTGCACTCATTGCCATTGGTTAGATGATGCCTAGTTATGCTCGATTGATGCATATATATTCGAGGATGCTATGTCATTTCTTGGAGTTGATTTTGGACTGATTTAACCACTTTATTTACTCTATTTTGGCTGAGGTTTGGTGGCTGAAAATATAGGGTAGCACTCTATTTGATGCTTCTATGGTCAACTTTGTTGGTCTTATGATGCCCGGTTATGTTGGGGTGATGTCTACATGTATGGGAATGCTATGCCTATGTTATGGGTTGGATTTGGAGATGATTTTGGTACTAAAATAGCTTGGTTTGACAGTGTATTCACTACTATATATAGTAGGTTTGAACCTATTTTAATAGGGAATTTATATGCATATTGCTTTTGGCTATGATTCGAGTGTTCTATATGCACTACTACCGATGTATACCATTGATGCTAGTACATTGGCATATTATATGCTCATGATTTGAGGTGGCTTTGAGCATGATTTGAGGACTGATTTACTCAATTTTGATAGTGAATTTATGGCTCTTCCTGGGTGACACATATGACTACACGGATGTATACAGAGGTTGGCACATGTCTTGTATTGCTCTGTAATGCCTTTTGAACTTCGATTGAGTTGTGTCTTGGTTGGCATTTGATTGACATTGGTCTACAATGGCATGCTCTGTGATAGTCATTATGTCTATGGTCTATGCTTGACCCTTCGGTACATGCTTTAATGCATATGTTAAAAGTGCATGCTCCTTACATTGATTGTGTTTGATTGCCACACTTGGAGATTCAATGGGGCTTTCATTTGCATACTTTGGAGCTCTTGGATGCTTATTTGGGTTGTCAAAGATTTAACATTGACTGTTACATGATGTAGTGGATGTTGTAGGTGATGCTTGACCTATCTCTTACTTTGGATGCTTTGTTGATATACGGTCTTGGCTCCATGATGCCTTATGTATTCACGTACTATCTTTGAGCTTAGTTGCTCAATTGACATCAATCTTTCTGCCAGTGGGAGCTTTATGCTATCTCTGGATATTGCAGAGCTTGTAGGTTATGCAGTTGAGCTTCTTGAGTAGATGAGACTGGAATCTCTTACATGTCTATGCTCTTGATAGATACTTGTCTGCATTGGATGCTTTTGGGCTGATTTAATTCGTATTCTCTTTGAGCATACACCAACCTTTGTCAGATCCTATATCAGTTAGGCATATACCTAGCTTGGCTTACTCTCTAAGTTCTTTATGCTAGGCCTTGTATCCTTCTATTGACATTGATTGCTCTAACACATTTGGGTGTTTGGCTCATGGTTCTTGGCTGTTACAGTGTTTGTTACGTGCCCACTTCATGTAGGATCTAACCTGGCACTCATACTTAACTTTGGATCATTGTTAGCTCATTGTTTGCTCTCTTTTTTCTCACTATTGTGATTTATTATGACAAGTTGTTTTATGCAAACTATGATGTATTTACTAAGCTTAATCATGTCATCTTGATGTACTTTTGGTACTACTTTGTGGGACAGCTCGTCATTTTAGCAGTTTCTCTTATTTTCAACTTATTTTGGTAGTAGTTTTGTCTTGTTTACTGCTAATTACAACATGCTATTTTCTGCATAGTCTACCTCTGTTTGACTCATTATGGCTGGTTATCTCAAAGATATGGCTTAGTTTAATATTACCAAGTCGGATGGGACCAACTATGGGCACTGGAAGTCTCAAATATGGCAAGTTTTGGTGTAGAAATTGCATATTAAGCCACTAAGAAACAAAGGTATTAAACCTGAGAACATGGATCATGTTTGGGTGATTTAGATGCACTATACAAGTCCACTATCATTTATCACTCTCTAAAGAGGTCCACAACAATGTTGTTGAAAAGATGAAGATCAAAGTGCATGGAATGTACGGAAAAGATTCAAGAACTTTATGCAAAGCAGAGCCCTGCTTCGCAAAAGATGTATTGGCTTAAACAGTTGATGGATCTCTACATGAAGGAGGGGACCCCATTGTCTACTCACTTTAGCCAATTTCATTCTACAATGAAGAATTTGCTTCAATAGGATATTGAGTTTCAAGATAATGTGCATCCTTTGTTTCTACTTGGCACTTTACCTGAGTCTTGGGATGTATTTTGCATTGCAATTTATACCAACTAACTTGATGGGCTGAAATTGAAATATTTGGGGAGTGCTCTTTTGACTAAAGAAATTAACAGGAAAAACAATGATGCTTCTCGCAGTTCACATGCTTTATTTATTAGAGGTGGTAGAAGTGATAAGAAAGATAGTTATCGTCATGGGAAGGACTCTCAGAAGTCCTAGTCTAAGTCATGTGGATGTAGCAAGTCCAACGGACATAAGTCTGATCTTACATGCCATTATTTTGGAAAAGTAGGACACATATGGCTGCAATGCCATAAGATGCACGATGATAAGTGCAAAGAAAAGGCGAAAGAAAAAGTGCATGAGAAATCCAATGATCGCAACATTATACCTACAAAGTCCAACGTTGGTGCGCAAATCGGATGCTGGATGTGTACGTAGCGAGCATCGAAAGGTTCCCAAGAATAAAGAACTCTACTTAAGCTCAAAAAGCAAGAAGATAGATTTGCATGACATGAAGAAAAGAGACAAATTGGATACAATCTCCCCCCATGCCTTGTGTGAGTGCTTCACAAGGCATGTATTTATAAATTTATTCATCTCAAAGCTAAAAAATAGCCCAATTTTACAATAAGCATGCTTTAGCTTTTGTGTTTGCTTTTGTCCAAATAAAGAATAAAGTAGTTAGGCGGCCTCAAAGTCAGATTGTGCCCAAATACAATATCCAATAATGAAATATTTAAACAGTGCGCCCATGCACATATAAAATAATAAATATTTATCAAGTGCTTCAATAAATAAACGTGCCTAAATAAATATTAGCGCCACATCGCCCATTAAAAATGATAATTTCTTCTGGGTAATTTGAATACACGCTATCACCCAGTGCTTCCCAACGCCACCACCGCCTGCTCTACACATTAATTGAAGCATTCACAATTGTTAGAAAATAATAAAATTAAACCAACAAAAGTGAATACCTAGCAGTCTTTAGCTAAAAAATAAATAAATAGGTTGGAACTCTGTCCTAACATTTTTTTAATATGAGTGCACTCTAAACTCATAATCATTTATTAATTTAAATATGTATTTTGCGAAATCACCCAAGTGCACATTAAATTAACATGACCCGAAAAGGACACGCATCCCCGTCAACTTCTCGCATAAGGAATCCACCTTGTGTATGAGCCCCGGTAAATAAATATAGTTTTATGGAATCCATCACAAAACCTCAGGAATCCATTGCAAAACCTCAGGAATCCACCGTGGAATAAAAACTCACGAAATCCATCGTGGAATATGCCTCCTGGCATCATATCCCCAGGGTGGGATAGCAATTGACCTCAATTGCTATTAGCTCAATGTGGAGTGAGCAGTGAAGGGTAAGCACTTAGGTCGCATGCGTGCATCCATTGGGCCTCTTCAACATGATAATTTTTAAACTTAACTAAATATCTAGAATATCTACGGCCAGTTCTAATGGTCATAAAGTCAGTGTCTCTAAAAGGTCAGTTCTAATGGTAGGGTAAGCAGGTAATGCCTCTAAAAGGTTGTAACAAACCGATATGAAAAGTATTGTGGATGTTCCAGTGTTGGGGTAGTTCTAATTTAAATGCATTGTCATTGATTTTGTGAATGATCTTGAAAGGTCCATAAAACCTAGGGGCTAACTTAACAACATGGTGTTTCTTAACACTTTGTAATATTCTCTTTTCAATGCGTAACCAAACATGATCATCAATTTTGAAACTCATAGCTTTTCTTTTCTTGTTAGCTTGTTTTGTGTATGATTGCTAGGCTTTCGCAATCATGTCTTTAACTTCAGCAAAAAAAGTAGCATGCATATTGGCAATATCATCAACAACTTTAACTTTGTTTGACAATGATGTAACATGTGTAGGCAATCTATGTCCATAAATGATTTGAAAATGTGCTTTCTGTGTAGCTGTATGTGGTGTATTATAGTATGAAAACTAAAGTAAATGCAAATATGTATCCCATGTGTGTGGTTTTTAAATTGTGTATGTACACAAAATATCTAAAATTGTATTGTTAGTAGCTTATATTTGCCATTAGTTTCAGGATGAAATGCAGATGAGAAATCAATATTTGTACCTAAATTAGCAAACAAAGTGGTCCAAAAGTTATTGCAAAATCTAGAATCACGATCTGAAATAATAACTTTTGGTAAATCATGATTAGTGAAAATAATTCTAAAAAATAATTGAGCAGCTTGAGATACAATTAATATTTTTTTGCATGGAAGGAAATATGATTGTTTGCTAAATCGATCTACAATAGTCCAAATCATATCATGATTAGCTTGGGTGTTAGGCAAAATAGTTATAAAATCCATTGAAATATGTTCTCATGGTCGTTCAGGAATCGATAAAGGCATTAACAAACCATATTTCTTACCATGGTGTCGCTTAACTCTTTGACAAATTAAACACTCAGATACAAAGTTAGAAACATTAGATTTCATCTATGGCCAGTAAAAATCTTCAACCAATGTACACAAAGTAGAAATAATACATCTATGGCCTTGATATGGGGGACAATGAATTTCATGCAATACAAATGATCTAAATGTAACGGTTACACACAACCTTTTCTCATAAAACATAAATCCTTCAGAATAAGACAATGAATCTACTAGAATCCAGTTATTTGCAACTAAGTTATTCCAATCAGCTTGAAAACTGGGGTCTTGGTCATAGGTATCTTTCGTAGGATAAGAGAATCAAAAGATATAACGGAGATATTATGGATACTTTGTCTTCTACTTAAGACATCGACAACAACATTCTCTTTTCCAGGTTAATATTGGATAAGTGGATGAAAACTTTGAATAAAACTAGCCCATTTAATATGACGGTTAGAGATTTGTGGCTGACTAAGGAAATGTTTGATACTTTGTTGGTCAGTTTTGATCATGAATTCAAATCCCATTAAATAGTGTTTCCATTGACTAAAGCTTATACTACAGCTAGCAATTCCTTATCATAGGTAGAATACTTGATTTCAAATGGTTTAAGTTTGCTGCTAGGGTAGGCTATGGGATGTGAATCTTGCATAAGGACAGCTCCTATTCCAAATCCACTAGCATAAGTGAATACTAGGAAGAATGGTCTATTAAAGTTAGGTAATTGCAATACAGGGGCATATGTTAAGGCATGTTTCAGTAATTCAAAAGACTTTTGCTGATTATCAAACCAATGATACACAATACCTTTCTTTAATAATTTTGTCAAAGGCAATGCAAGCAATGAAAAATTTCTCACAAATTTTTTGTAAAAGCTAGCAAGACCTAAGAAAGAACGTAATTCATACACATTTTTAGGAATCGGTCAATTCAAAATTGCTTTTATATTTTTAGGATCAACTTAATACCATCAGAAGAAACAATGTCCTAAGTATTCAATTTGGGTTTGGAAAAATTGGCTCTTTTCGGGATTAGCTTATAATTGGAAAGAATTGACTCTTTTCAGGATTAGCATATAATTGATTCTCTTTCAACAATTTGAAAACCAAAGATAAATGTTCATAATGCTCATTCTCATTCTTACTGAAAACCAATATGTCATCAAAGAAAACAATTACACAGTGCTAATGCTTCAAAAATATGTGATTCATCATACGTCTGAATGTGTCTGGTGCATTAGTTAAACCAAAAAGCATAACAAGGAATTCATAATGTCCAAATTGAGTTCTAAATGTAGTTTTGAAAATATCAGGTGTATCTAGTCGTATTTGATGATATCCAGATTTAATATCTATCTTGCTAAATATTGTGGCCCCTTGTAGTTTATCCATGAGGTCGTCTACCCTAGGGATCGGATATCTATTCTTGACAATGATCTTATTTAGGGTACAATAATCAATGCGCATCCTATAAGTATTATTTTTCTTTTTAACTAATAGAATAGGTGTACCAAAAGGAGAACTACTAGGCCTAATGAGTCCTCAGGTTAACAATTCTTCAACTTGGGTCTGAATTTCTTTTTGTTCAATTTGATTATGTTTATAAGGTACTTTACATGGTGGTTGTGAACCATGAATTAATTCTATTTTATGATCTTCAGGACGTGTAGGTGATAAACCAGGTGGTAAGTCAGCACCAAAACAATCTTTAAATTATGATAGAAATTGTGAGTGCCTAGGATGTATTTGATTTTCCTTAGCTTCAATTTCATTCACCCATATTAGGTATGATTTGCTACCTTTTCTTAATGCTCATTTAGCCTGTGTGTGATTAAGTAATGAAAATTTATCAAAAGTGTGCGTACCATGTAGTGTGATTTGTTTTCTATTAGAATGAATATTTATTGAATGTGTGGAATAATCTATATTGGGATTATATTTATGATGCCAAGGCATTCCTAAAATAATGTCACTAGATTACGAAGGCACAACCAAGAAATTTTTGTGCTCAACATAATCGCCAATTTTAATTTCTAAATTATGACCTTCTTGTGTATCATTGTATCTAGTACCTAAGAATGCAGCCTTGATGTGATAATGAGTTGGAACAACATGTAAATTCAATTCTTTGACCAATTTTGCATAAATAAGATCGTGTGTGCTCCCATCATCATGCAAAACAATCTTTTCTTTACTATGCACAAGATATTTCATCATTAATAAAGAATGAGGATTTAGCATACCCGGTAAAGTATCTGAAGTAGCACCGATATTGTCATCGTCTTCTATGAAATCTGGCATTTCTTCATGGTCTTCATCTTTAGTTGCTCCCAAGTAGTTGATGTCAACACTTGGCTTTTTGGATTGACAATTCACCGCTAGATGTCCAGGTTGGTGGCACTTGTAGCACACTATGGGTTTGGCTTTGGAAACATTATTAGTAATAGCTGGGAGTTTAGGTATGTTGGGATTTGGTTGGAAAAATGGCTTAGGATTTGAATTTGTGTTTGATCGTAAAGTAGGGGGTCGTGTCCAAGATTTACGAAAAGAAGATGGAACAAAGCGACTTTGATTGAATCTTCGAAAGTTAGAAATGAATTGCTTTGTACCGAAGTTACCATTAGTTGAAAATTGTTGTGGTGACTTCTCTTGTCCTCGAATTTTGTATTCAACATCATGGGCCAAAGAAATCGCATCCTCGAGAGTCATTGGCTTGAACATGTTCACCTCAACATAGAAGTGACCAAGCAAACCAGACATAAACTTGCGCTTGTGGATCGCCTCAGGTACATCTTCAAGCATTTGAAGTTGCAATAA
Source organism: Lygodium microphyllum (assembly GCF_053477565.2). Classification (NCBI taxonomy): domain Eukaryota; kingdom Viridiplantae; phylum Streptophyta; class Polypodiopsida; order Schizaeales; family Lygodiaceae; genus Lygodium; species Lygodium microphyllum. Next base: position 62,137,060 of record NC_141135.1, read on the forward strand.
GGCGTTCCAGAGACACTCAGTGTATTGCGAAATAGGCTCACGATCTCTTTGTTGCAGAAGATCCCACTATTCCTTTTTCGTGGAATTGAGGTGGAATAAAATTTTGCAAAAATTTCTTTTTGAAAAGCCTCCTAGGTAGTAGGATAATCAATACTCTTGAGAAAGACAGTCCACCATAACGATACTCTATCCACTAAATGGTTAGTGACACACTTCAGTTTGTCTTTTTCGGCATACTATTCTTCATGGAAATAATCATTAAACTGATTTATAAAAGTGAGAACAGTCTTTCCATCATGTAGCCCATTAAAAGTATGTAATTTGAAATTCATTTTACTTATCTTGGCTTGTTTCCTGATAGATTGTGTTTCAAGTGTCGCATCGATCGTACGTCGTATAACATCTTTAGGTTGCGGTCCATCTTGTTCGACAGTAGATCGTTGAAGAGTAGCCAGTTGAGCTTGCAAAGTTTTACGTGCTCTTCGTTCCTCTTGAAACTACATCATAATTAGGTCCATTTTTTGCTCTACCATTGGTTCCGGTAAATCACCATCGGCCATCAAATCTTCCATATTTTGATTGGACATCCTGCAATTTTTCAAGCAACCTCACACACTCAAAATCTTGTTAGCGGGATGAGCGTAGCTCAAAGTTGGGTTTACAAGGCTTGCTTCTTCTTCTTTTTTGTATGCCTTTTTGCGATCTTTCTTCTCTTTACAAGTACAAAAATTGATGAAGTCCTTCTTCCAACGAATACTTTATAGCAATCTGTTTGCTTAAAAATGGCTCTATCAGAGTGCAGGTACGAATACGGGCTTGTTGGAGTTGCAACATTTTTGAAATTAACAAGGATAGGAGGACGTCGACGACTGATTTGGCAACGATCAGTACGTCTTGCCGCTGCAGTCGATGAGATTGAGAGCTTAAGCTCTTTCTTAAACTTTTATTAAGCTTAAAGATTAATGATAATGAAATTCTTCTTCTCTGAGTCTTAAAAAAAAAAGTCTTGCAACGGAACTTCTCGGGTGGTCCTTCGTCGTCAAAGAGTGGTCCTTCGTGATCCAACAACATAGCAGGGGGTTTTTCACCGCCAGCAGGAACACGTTGGTATTGACGATTTGTCACGAGACTGATTGTAGAGCCCATTCGTTCCAGGAGCTTTGCCTTCGCGCGAAATTATAAGCAATTGGAAGCCCTTGATCTTAGCTTTGTTGTGATACCGTTGGTGCACAAATCAAATGTTGGATGCATACGTAGCAAGCATCGGAAGGTCCCCAAGAACAAAGAACTCTACTTAAGCTCAAAAAGTAAGAAGATAAATTTGCACGACATGAAGAAAATAGACAAATTGGGTACAATCTCCCCCCATGCCTTGTGTGAGCACTTCACAAGGCATGTATTTATAAATTTATTCATCTCAAAGCTCAAAAATAGCCCAATTTTACAATAAGCATGCTTTAGCTTTTGTGTTTGCTTTTGTCCAAATAAAGAATAAAGCGGTTGGGTGGCCCAAAAGTCAAGTTGTGCCCAAATACAATGTTCAATAATGAAATATTTAAACCATACGTCCATATGCATACAAAATAATAAATATTTATCAAGTGCTTCAATAAATAAGCACATCTAAATAAATATTAGTGTCATGCCGCCCATTAAAAATGATAATTTCTTTTGGATAATTTGAATGTACGCTATTGCCCAGTGCTTTCCAACGCCACCGCCACCTGCTTTACACATCAATTGAAGCATTCACAATTGTTAAAAAATAATAAAATTAAACTTACAAAAGTGAATACCTAGCAGTCTTCAACTACAAAATAAATAAATAGGTTGGAACTATGTTCTGACCTTTATTTAATATGAGTGCACTCTAAACTCATAAACGTCCATTAATTTAAATATGTATTTTGCAGAATCACCTGCCATGGAATCACTCACGTGCACATTAAATACACATGACGCCCAAAAAGGACACGCGTCCCCATCAACTTCTCGCACAAGGAATCCACCTTATGTATGAACCCCGGTAAATAAATATAGTTTTACAAAATCCACCGCAAAACCTCACGGAATCCACCATGGAATATGCCTCCTAGCATCAAGCATAAAGAGATTGAGGAGATAAATGTCATGCAGCTTGAGGAGTCCGATGGTGACTACATCTTAGTAGCCTCTTCATGTAATGCTTCTCAACTGGCCAAGGCTCAGTCTATGCATGCACAGTGTTGGCTCTTGGATTCAAGTGTGTCTTTTCATGTAACCCCCTACCGTGAGTTGTTTTATACCTATCGCAGTGTATCTAGCTAGTATTGTGTGCTTAGGTAATGATCGATCCCTTGCTATTGTTGGCATTGGTGATGTCACTCTACAATTTTCTTGAGATAACTCGTGGCATGCTTGTTCTTGCAAGACGTGCCAAGTTTGGCAGCCTCTACCCCTTGGTTGTGTCTGGTACTATTGACCATGTTTTGTCAATGGGTTCTATCCCACATGTATCTCTCTAGCATGCTCGTCTTGGGCATATGTTGCTTAAGGAAATGAAAATGCTTATTGCTTTGCAATATCTTCTGCCTTTTGACTACTTGCATTTTGAGTCATGTGATCATTGTTTATATGGCAAACAGACTAGGAATTCACATAAAAAGTCTAGTATTCCACACACAGGTGAGCCTCTAGCTCTTGTGTAAGATGTATGTGGACCCATGCCCTGTCAGTCATTAGGGGGTGTGAAGTACTTTGTCACATTTATTGACGATTATTCACATAATGTTTGGGCTCATCCCATAAAGTAGAAATCTGATGTCTTGGCAGTCTTTTAGCATTGGCGTGCTTTAGAAGAGAACTAGTCTGGGCATATGCTAAAATGCCTAAGGACCGATAATGGGGGTGAGTATATCTCACGTGCTTTTGAGCGATTTTGTGACGAGCAGGGTATTAAGCATTAGTTGACCACCCCTTCTGAGGCGTCACAGCTGAGCAAGAGGGGGAAACGCCGAGATTGCAGTGGTTGTGAGAGGAGAGAGGTGCCGCCACTCTGCCGTCGCTCTGATACCATAGAGGGAGAGGGTGGTCATGAAGAGGGAGGAGCCAAGGCCCTGTTGCCGCAGGGAAACAAGACACGCCAACAGCCGCCGTTCAATTCGCCTGTCCATCGACACACTGCCGCAGTCGCCACGTAGAGCCTCTACCTCCTCCTTCAGAAGCTCAGAAGCTTCTTAGGAAGCTTCTAAAAGCTCCTAAGAAGCCCCCCCTCATATGGATTATTAAAGCCCTTTTTCCCCATGCAAAAATCCCTTATTTATGCCCTTTCATACCTTTGTTCCAAAACCCCCCCCCCCCCCCCCCCCCCCCCCACACACACACACACACACACACACACCACACAAAAAGAATAGACTCCCTTTAAGCCCCCTCTTTTCCCCAACATTTGCCTTGAAGGGGCCCTTATATGGACTCCTTAAAGCCCCTATTTCCCCCCAAATTTTTCCCTTGAAGGGCCTTTATGTGGTCCTTAAGCCTTTCTTTTTCCCCCATACAATAATTCCTCCTAAGGCCCTTTCATACCTTTTGTTTCCCCCCCCCCCCCCACCCCCCCTCACAAATTCTTCTCTTCGGGATTCTTCCACCCAATTTTGTGTGAATCCCACCTAAATCCCTTTCCGTGTTTGCGTACGAAGGAGATGGACAAGATCGTAACTCTGTGCCTAAGGCGAAAAGGCTGAATGCGAAATGGCTCCTAAGAAAGCCCAAGGCGCAACCGGAGGAGGATCGTCTCCTAGCATCCACGTGGACATCTCACCACAAGTCCAGGTTTTCCTTCCTAATTTTTATTTTGCGTTGTTATAATTCAATCATGCGTGGATGATTTTTTTAGAAGATAGGATGCATTTTTCATCTTAAACACTTTGGTTAATTTTGAAAGAATTAGCTCTCATGACGAAAGAGATCGGCCATTAGTATTTTTAATAAAACGAACAAAATAAAGTGAGCAGAAGATTGATATGCGTTCCTAACAAGTAGTTTTTGTGCATTTCAATGAACTAAACTTAGATTATTGTCCATATTTTCAAAACGGAATTAAGATAGTGCACTCTGTTTAAGCATGGGAAGTATAAACTGCATGTCGCATTATTAGGCCATATCTTCTTCACAATGAGTCATTATGGAAAATGCTAATAATCCATAGAAAATTGCAAGGCATGAAATGATTCTTAAGTTGCATAACTCTAGTAAATTGGTATAAATATCGTTTTTCAATTGGATATTTATTAGTAAAAGGCTGCATGTTTTAGCAGGAATCTTCTTCGCAAGTTATAGGGTGATTAATTGGAATTAGGCTATAACCTAACCTATGCTTGATCTTAAATCAAAAAGTTAGGGTTGAAAATCAACTTACGCGTAGACAATGAGTCATGTGTTTATGGAAATGATAGCATAATTATCTTCAAGAATTAAACAAGTTGGCTTAAACCTAAACACCTAAAAACCGCGAAGGGACTCGTTTAGGAAGAGTTAATTCAATTCCAAAGAACTAAGTAGGATTTAACACGTGACCTAGCCGCTCGTATTGCCAAGGTTGGAACTCTTATACCCTAAAGACTTGCCCACATTCACGGAATGTAGGGACATTGGAACATACTTGAGAAGTGATCCAGGGTTTGTCCCTAAGAATCTTTCGCTAAAAAGATGGAACTTGGAGCCCTAGGACTGACAATGTCAGCCTAATGTAATCAGGAATAGATTGTTTCGTGACTCCATTCGAAGGGTAAATAGTCCCATAGCTTAATGCGACACTTGTGCAACAAGTAGTAGAGTCGCACGATCTTGTGAATTGATCACAAGGAAATGGTCAAATTCCTCGGCATGAGGTTGGCAGATTCTTACGCAAGATATCTTGCAAGAGGATGAATAATCATCCTAACATAGTATCTTTCTTGGGTAAAGATAATTGCTTGAAAGCAAAAGACCAACCAATAAATTGGGATAACATATGAACTTAAGGTATTGACCAAGTCGGGTTAATAGGGTACAGTCCGAATCCCAGGATATAGGGGATCTTGCCAAGTCAGAAGTTCCCGGATCGAGTGCTGCATGCATTCAGAAAGAAGGATTCACTCCTTAGCAGTTGGCCAACAATAACAACCAATGGAAATGATTGTACTTGTTACAGATTTAGGAGCATTGTTTTGCTTTTTTTAATCAAAGAATTAAAGAATAAATGGATATCTAATGCTTCAGGTTGAAACCCTGAAGGGAGAGGCAGCTTCAGTTACCCCCGACTGCCTGCCTGACCCTAACCAAGGGGGTTGTTAACCGCGCCGGGAAGGTGGACCGAACCCGCCGCGAGAGGTCTCTCCATTAAGTGCTACTTGGAGCAGGAGGATGCTTGGGTGCCAGGGGGGCTCTGGCCGTAAATCCCTCGCCCTCCGGGCCCTGCACAAGAGGCTAACGTGACTCGAGATTGGATCTCAAGGCCCGCATACTAGTTTACGGGCGGAATCTTGGATTAGTGATCCATGTGGATTGCTGGATAGCCTTCGGGCAGATTGTGGATAAGCCTACGGGCTGGACTTTATGTATTTCAAAGATAAATATAATAACCTGTTGAAAAGAAACTTGTTTGACATTTTTTTTCTATGTCAAGTGCTATTATTACGTAAAAGAACCAGTGCCTAATGGGTTAATTAAGGAAGCTAATTGATACATGTCCAACTAAATGTATTCGGTAATTAAATAACTAAAACAACTTGAGGAAAGTGAGAGGATGTGGCCATAGGTCCGTCCTACGGATGGGTGGTCTCGGTTGGCCGGGAACTTTTCTCAAATTACGATGGACAGTTAGAAGATCGTCAAAGAACATGAACAACAAGAGAGTTGACCTAGAGTTATAACTGATCCCGATTTACGCTATTTTAGGGGAATGGAATGGGACTATGCCTTATGATAGAGAGGTTGAGCTTCACATCCCTCTCGTTTCCCATTCTCCTTGAACCAAGTGCAGCGTGAATCCGCTTCGAACTTGGCATTTCTGCGTACAGTAGTTCGCTCGGGTTCGACGCTAGTTGCCGTTAGAAAATGACCAATAGGGAAAACCCTAATTCAGGTCGGTCCTAAGTGGGAACAGCCGGAATACTTTCGCTACGTGGCAGATGCGGAAAGTCCTAGATCGCAAACCTCGTAACATTCCATGGGAGTGCTGGGCGGAGCTTTCTAGACATCCTTTACGATTGACTGCTAAGACGTGTCTTGAAGATATAAATGGACACGTTACATGCAAGCTTAAGTCAAAAGCAACTCCATTAATTGTGTATACTCTTATTAAATATCTTATCATATCTGATGAACAACAATTGGAGGAACCAAAATGTTCCAGATTGTTCCATTTGGATGAGGTGGAAAATGAGAAGGATGCAGAGGAATGTTTAGAACCCCTAGCAAGAAGCATATATCACTGACAAATTAGATGTTGTCCAATTCAAAGCTGAGACTATAATTGAAGAAAGCCATGTAAATGTAGATATTGTATGTGACTCCTCTTCTTTCTATATTGTTCATTCTCTTTCAATTTTCCCTATTAAGGACAAGGAATACATATTGCTATCAAACATCCAAAGGCTCTTCAATCTCATGGAGGATTATCGTTTAGTGATCATTGTAGAGATTTTTGATGCTGCAAATGGCATTGTTGATGTCGAAAATGAATCGAAAGAAGAGTTACTTAAACTAAACACTCAAATTACAGATGACAAGTTTATTGATGTAGGGAATGCCCTTTCTCTTTGTTTCAACAAGGCAAAGGATGGTGAGAAAGAGTTGGAGATTACTGATGAAAAGTTCAACCACCTTCAAGACTGACTTGGAATTTCCAATTTTGGAAGAGAGGAGTAAGATCATGTTAAAGAATCGCAAGATACCAATGTGACATAATCATATATTAGTATATGGAATCCAACTAAGCTAGAGAATGATGAAAATCAATTGGTATTGTCATCTCCAATTTTGTAAGATATATTAATACGTTTGATTTCAACTTTCATTTGACATTCATCTTTATTACAGTTGGAGATTGAAGATTTTGATAACTTCATGGAACGGGGGAAAGGGTTGAGAGCTAGTGCTAATTAATTCAAAGATGTTTCACTTGGTCATTACTTGGCAAGGATTGATCCCCATGTTTACTTGGTATTCGATAACATCTTCTTAGAGGAAGCAACATTGCCTATACTATATGTTAAGGCACTTACAAGGCTACTTGGTTTCTCTGGTCTAGAGTATACTGTGGACAAGGTGTTGTTTTTGGAGAAGACAATAGCAATTAGGATTTTTGGTTATGGTCCTAGTTTCTCTACTTCTAGAGCAAGATACTTTTTGGCCCTCTCATCTTATGCTTTGGCAGCAAATAGAATTGATACCAAATCAATAGTTGGCTACAAGAGAAGAAAAATTCTACATTATTCAGGAAAGATCCTTCAGGAGGAGGAATATGTAAAGGCTCTTGAGAGCTAGCTTTATACTTTTCTATCTTGAAAAATACTATAAATTCTTAAGTTTCATTGTCATCTTTAGTTTTCATTCTTTGAAGCTATCATCGAAAAAACCAATTGAATAGCTCCTCAAGAGCTTTGCTTTTTGTAACTCCTCCTCCATGTCTTGTGCTTCGAAAAAAACTTATACGTGCTTGATAGTGAGATTTTTCCATGCCTTGGCCACATTAAGGTGTTAGAGGGACCTTGCTTCTCCACAAAGTAAGCCCCATGGATATTATATGCTACAAATACAAGAGAGTAACAATCATTTTATGCCATTGGAAAATTTATCAAAGAAAACTTGGATTAAATATTCTCTCTTACCAAATAATATGTGATATCATTGTCTCCCTATGCCTCCTTTATTGCTTGAACAAGATTTGTAATCGAACATTTGAGCTCTTCTAGATATGTGTAGGTTGTCTTTTGTTGTTGGAGGAGGTTTAGAAAGACATCCAGGTGTCTCCAAACCTCCCTCCTTAGAAATGGAAGTCACAATGTTCTTGCAACATTTGTTGTTATGTCACATAGCTCTCTCCAATGCTCCCAAGTAATGCTTACCTATTTTCCTGTATGGTTTCTTAAAAAGAATTTGGGTTTTAAGCCTCCCATTGAGACATCAGCCAAGAAATCTCTTGTTTTTTTCGAAAGTATTGAATCTTTTCTTAAGTGAAGTTAATCTCCATGAAAACCCATTTTGGAGAGTAATGTCTCACACTTTTCAATACACTCATTCGATAAAGACAAGGTCTTAATCGAGTATGCATAGTCGAGATGCAATAACTTGAGAAGTTTGTCAATTATTCTAATATCTACATGTAAAGTACATATATGAACATTTCTAAGAGGAATTGAAAGAATGGGATCCCATATGTCTTCTTTGTTTTTAAATTTACTCAAATCTATATAGTCTCTAGTTGGGGCTCTTCTTGCAAGTGCAAGTTGCTCCAATCTTTGGACCCAACACCTTTCTTTTTGGAGTTCGCCTTACTAGTCTTTCTAGATGACTTGCCCTTGACCTTACTCTTAGTTGAAGATTTTTGTGGAGGGGAGTTAGGATTGACTGGTGTGATTGCCCTATCCAAAATCAACTCAATACATCACTCCCTTATCCACCACATGTATGAATTGGGGTAATCTTGGCACTACGAGAAAAAATGTAACAAGTTGAAAAACTTAAAAAAGGGCTCCTAAAAAACAAACAAGATAAAAAAAAGGGTTCCTAAAAAAATAAACAATATGAAAAATACATACATTTACCCCATCTATCTTGATATCTTTGAATCCAATGTCTTGCAAACATTTGAAATCACTCTCCATCCACAAGTATACGTATCACTTTGCAAGGGTAATTCTTATTGAAGAAAGCTATATGGTGTTTGAGGATCAACAATATCCTCATATATGGTTTCCAAAAATATAGCCACGAGCCTACCAATACTACAAATGGAAACATGTTACTAAGATAAACAATCAAATAAAATAAATAATTAACTAAAAAGTAAGTAGTATTCCATTGAATGCACATTTTTGCTTGGCCATGAATACCACTAACCACGAGCCTACCATTACTTTAAATGGAAACATGTTACTAAGATAAACAATCAAATAAAATAAACAATTAACTGAAAAGTAAGTAGTATTCCATTCAATGCACATTTTTGCCTGGCCATGAATACCACTAAGAGAGTTCATGAGGATAATTTCTCTGGTGAGTATACTTCAATGTCCTCTACAAAGTGAAATGTTAGTAAGTAATAAATACAACAAAGAAGTATACATTAATCCTTCAAAAAAATTGCATGCCTTTCGATGAAAAAAAAAAGGTAGTTTATTTTTGAAACAAGAATTTTGAAAAATATTTCAATGTTTGAACCAAATCTAAAAAAAAATTCCACTGATAATAGTGGATCAACAATAAAGTAATTTCTTGGTTAAGAGAAGCAATCAATGTCCTAAAACCAATAGCAAAAACAAAGGAGTGTTATTTGCAATGAACAACACAATCATTCCATATACTAAAAATTTTGAGAGTACAAATGCATTACCTTATGTAACAATAGACTATAGAATCTAACAATTGAATATCTTTTTTAACAAGTATGGACTTGTCCTAAGGAGATATACTAAGAAACATTGACAACCATTTGTCCATACATCTCACTTATTCTCTTATAATTGACAAGGCCAAGGACATTGATTTTTCTCTTGCAAACTTCATTGTCAGATTATATAACCTCTCGTGGTTTTTCTTGTTGGATGGATGCGGTCTTTCTTGGCTATAGATGTGTCATCTCCTCGATCTTTGGCTGTTTCGCTCTCTTGGAAAAATTTGGTGGAATGTTAAGGATCTCAAAGGTTTTCTATCAGAAGTGGACAAGGGCTTTAATACCTTGTCGAACCTATACATGATTCTATTGACCATACTAAAATCTTTGTTCATTAAGGTCACCCTATGAGCATGAGCAGCAACAATGTAAGCATCATTCATAAAAGTCTTCAACTGCCTCCTAAAGACCTAGAATGGCTGCAAGCTACCATTACTTTTGCATGCCAATTTCAGTGGGAGACACCCTTGATAGTCTATCAAAAATATCCTTGATAACTTTGATAAAATATGTCTTTGGAATGCCATGCCGTCCATGAGTAGAAGATGGTCCAGGTTGCTCTGTTTGTTGAATAGGTGCTCTAGGAGGGGAGGTTGGAACTTGGTAGTTGTAGGAGAGGACTCTCCAGCAAGATCAAAGGATTGGTCATTAAATACATGGAGCTTGCCATGGACAGGAGGAGACACACAATCTTTGCAGTTGATTGCTTTGATTGCATGGCAGAAGACTGAGGAAACTTGGTAGTTGTAGGACAGGACTCTCCAACAAGATCAAAGGATTGGTCATTAACTACACGGAGCTTGCCATGGACATGAGGAGACACACAATCTTTGCAATTGATTACTTTGACTGCATGGCAGAAGACTGAGGAAAACTAGGGTTAGAAGGGATGTTAGGAGGGAAAGCTTATGGAACCTCTGATGGCCTTGCCTCTTTCTCACTATCCCTGCTGTCTATATAGATCCTTCTTGCTATCTGCTTTGCCCTTGCCATCACTTACCAAAAAATGATAGGAAGACCAATAAAAAAAATATGACCCACACAGGGTAAGATATGTCGCAAGAGGAGGAAAGTGTTATCTTGTGAAGGGTCTATTCACATCGCATTTTGGAGTTGTAGATACGACGTGAGAGGAGGGAACCATGATCCTATGAAAGACCTATTCGCACCATACCATGGACTACAGATATGGTGTGAGAGAAGGGAACAGTAATCCTATGAAAGATCTATTCACACTATATTATGGACTGCAAATATGATGCGAGACTCGACAGGAGTGTGATGTTGTTCAATACCTATTCACGCCATATCATGGATGGGAACGTGGAAAAGTAAATGTGAGAAAGACATGAGGATTAAACGCCTGATATGATGTGATCAAATGTATTGTTACCTTTGGATTACTTTCTCTCACACTCAGTATCGTGGAAAGACAATATGGTGCAATCTATACAACGTATTAGCTTTGGAAGAGGTACTCTTGCTTTGTATCCTAAGGAGCTGATACGGTGTGACAGAGGAGAAGCATCAGCACTGCAAGAGGTCTCCTCGCTTTGTTGAGTAGCAAACAAGCATGTGAAAAGCAAAGTAGCAAAGCAGATACATCAGGATAGGCAAGAGAGGAAATCTATGAGGGATTGTTGTTTGCATCATATGGTGGATGTCTAAAATGAGCCATGTAAGCTAGGATCAATCTTATATACTTATGTGGCATGCGACACATGGCATTGTATTATTAGCTAGGGTTTTCCACAGGCATCTATTTGGCCATCCACGTGGCAAATCCTTCCGGTTGTCTACTATAAATACGTGTTGTAAGACATATTTTTACTTTTTAACCAAAATTTACACTTGAATTATTTTAGTCCTCTTAAGCTAATTTTGAGCTTGTTGTGCTGTTTTGGGTGCTATTTTCTTTGAGTTGTTGTGGGAATCATGATACAAAGCGAGCAGTGATTAGAACTGGCCGAAGATATTCTAGATATCTAGTCAAATTTAAGAACCATCCTGTAGAGGAAGCCCAATGGATGCACGCTAGAGACTTAAATGCTTTCCCCACTCTGCTAGCTCCACATTGAGCTAATAGCAATTGAGGTCAATTGCTATCCCACCCCGGGGGTATGATGTCAGGAGGCATATTACATGGTGGATTCCGTGACGTTTTATTGTGGATTCCGTAAACTTTGTTGACCGGGGCTCATACACAAAGTGGATTCTTTGTGCGAGAAGTTGATGGGAACGCCTATCCTTTTCGGGCATTTCATTAATTCACAAGTGCAATGTTGATTATTTTTCTAAAACCTTTATTCCAAGCAATGAAAAAATTATAAGTGCAAATTTTTTTTAATCTCTTTGTTTCAACAAGGCAAAGGATGGTGAGAAAGAGTTGGAGATTACTGATGAAAAGTTCAACCACCTTCAAGACTGACTTGGAATTTCCAATTTTGGAAGAGAGGAGTAAGATCATGTTAAAGAAGCGCAAGATACCAATGAGACATAATCATATATTAGTATATGGAATCCAAATAAGCTAGAGAATGATGAAAATCAATTGGTACTATTATCTCCAATTTTGTAAGATACATTAATACGTTTGATTTCAACTTTCATTTGACATTCATCTTTATTGCAGTTGGAGATTGAAGTTTTTGATAACTTCATGGAACGGGGAAAAGGGTTGAGAGCTAGTGCTAATTCATTCAAAGATGTTTCACTTGGTCATTACTTGGCAAGGATTGATCCCCATGTTTACTTGGTATTCGATAACATCTTCTTAGAGGAAGCAACATGGCCTATACTATATATTAAGGCACTTACAAGGCTACTTGGTTTCTCTGGTTTAGAGTATAATGCGGACAAAGTGATGTTTTTGGAGAAGACAATATCAATTAGGATTTTTGGTTATGGTCCTAGTTTCTCTACTTCTAGAGCAAGATACTTTTTGGCCCTCTCATCTTATGATTTGGCAGCAAATCGAACTGATATCAAATCAATAGTTGGCTACAAGAGAAGAAAAATTCTACATTATAGAGGAAAGATCCTTTAGGAGAAGGAAGATGTAAAGGCTCTTGAGAGCTAGCTTTGTACTTTTCTATCTTGAAAAATACTATAAATTATTAATTTTCATTGTCATCTTTAGTATTCATTCTTTGAAGCTATCATTGAAAAAACCAATTGAATAGCTCCTCAAGAGCGTTTCTTTTTGTAACTCCTCTTCCATGTCTTGTGCTTCAAAAAAAACTTATACGTACTTGATAGTGAGATTTTTCCATGCGTTGGCTGCTATAAGTTGCTAGCGGGCCTTACTTATCCACAAAGTAAGCCCCATGGATAGTATATGCTACAAATACAAGAGAGTAATAATCATTTTATGCCATTGGAAAATTTATCAAAGAAAACTTAGATTAAATATTCTCTCTTACCAAATAATATGTGATATCCTTTTTTCCCTATGCCTCCTTTATTTCTTGAACAAGATTTGTAATCGAACATTTGAGCTCTTCTAGACATGGGTAGGTTGCCCTTTGTTGCTTGAAGAGCTTTAGAAAGACATTGAGTGTAAAATATTACACGGCGCAGCGAACAGAATCTGAGAAAGCGATAGAGAGTACACAATAGACAAGAGGAGAATCAGTAAATTCTTTAACTCCAAACAACTGATACAAAGATGGCTCTGTCCACCCGTGCGCTTTCACTGTGTGAAGCTTAGATGGCGATCTAGACAGAAGATAGGTGAAGAGCTTAAGGCTAGCTGGAACAACAACTCTGACTCGGTGAAAGATGAGTAATCGATGGCTGTGAAGGGGTTTAGCTTTTATAGCCTGCAAAGGCCGTGAGGTTGGCCTGACTGACCTACCATATAAGCCTCCACTAGTCGGCCAAGGAATATTCCAAGGAATATTCCCTTTACCATCGGGCTAGGGGTGTTGCCCTCGGACCCCGCCAGGGGGGCCGTTGGCCCCCCTGGGATCCCCCAGCCAGGGGCCGCTTCCGTGGCCCCCGGACCCCACAATAGGGGCCCCTTTTAACTCCCTTACCCCGCAACTCGATGCAATGCGCCTTGAGTTACTATTAGCTTAACCACTCCGTCTAACCCAAAGATTAGACCCACAACGGTCACCTTTTTGCCATCCAATCACATAGACCTCATCTGATATACAAGTCAGGACTCAACCAATGTCCGGGCTCACATTTGGCTTCTCCTCATAATGGGGGCCTTACAACTTTGAGCACCATGGATCATTGGTAGCACCTAATGAGGGTGGGGCATTGATCATATCTAACACCCCCCCTCAATGTTCACCCATATGTGAACTATCTCCTCAGCCCAATGCCGAGTCTCTGAAGATGAACTTGAAGCAGATCCTTTGTAAGTGCTTTGGTGAATATATCTGCTCCATTCTCCTCTATTGGACAATAGACCAGTTCCACTATCCCATCCTCCATCAAATCATGCACATAGTGATACTGGATCTCTATATGTTTGGTGCGTGCATGAAACACTGGATTTTTGGCAATGGCAATGCAACTTTGATTGTCACATATCAGCATAGTCGGTTCTTCATCCTACACTCTCATATGCCATAGAATCCTTCTCAACCATACTGCTTCACATGCAGCAAAACAAGCTGCCTTGTACTCTGCTTCGGTAGAAGACAATGCCACTATTGGCTGCTTCTTACTAATCCAAGAAAAAATTCCTGAACCCAAAGAGAAACAATAATCAGAAACTGACTTCCTGGAATCACTGTCTCCTGCCCAATCTGAGTCACAGTTCCCCACAAGAGAAGTTCGGAAACTGTATGTGATACCATAGTCAAGTGTTTTCTTCAAGTATCTGAGCACCCGCATCCCAGCCTTCCAATGACTCTCATGAGGTTTGTTTGAGAACCTGCTCAAAACACCAACAGCAAACCTGATATTTGGTCTGGTGTTACACAAGTAGATCAGATTGCCGACCAACCTCCTATACCTCCCAATGTCTGCTAGTGCTGATGTATCCTCGATGGATAACTTTGCATTCACCTCCATAGGTGTAGCTATCTCCTTGCACTCGGTCATGCCAAATGCCTTCAAGATCTCCCATGCATACTTCTTCTGAGAGATGAAGATCTTTCCTGGCTCTTGCCAGACTTCAATCCCCAAACAATAGTGCAGCAAACCCAAGTCTGTCATTTCAAACTCAGAACTCAAAGCCTTTCGAGTTTGGTTGATCATTTCTTCATAGTCACCTGTAATAAGAAGGTCGTCCACATATAGGACAATCACTACAGACTTTTTACCATCCCTGTAAACATACAAGTTAGCATTTGAGGCACATCTTTTGAAGTTTAGGTTTAAAGAGAACTTATCTATCCGCTGGTACCATGCTTTGGGGGCTTGTTTTAGCCTATATAATGCCTTCTTCAGCTTATACACTTTGTTCTCAGAATGGGGGGCCTCAAACCCTGGTGGTTGAGCCACGTACACCTCCTCCTTGAGGTCACCATTTAAGAACGCTGACTTAACATCCATTTGGTACACTGGCCACTTCTTGTGGGAAACCACTGCAAGTACAGTGCGAATAGTGGTCATTCTGGCAGTTGGGGAAAATGACTCTTGAAAATCAAACCCTTCAAATTGTGAAAATCCTTGGGCAACCAGTCTAGCTTTGTACTTTTCTAAGGTACCATCAGCCTTATACTTTACCTTCCAGATCCACTTGGTGTCAATAACCTTCCGCTTTGCTGGTCGATCCACTAGCTTCCAAGTGTCATTCTTCATTATGCTATCATACTCCGCCTGTATAGCAGCCTTCCATGATGGATCTGCAAGTGCTTCTTCTAAGTTAGTTGGCTCCTTTACTTCTCTCATAATCTCAACCATCAAGGCCATATTGACTATGTGAGCAGAAGCCCTCCTTTGCTCCTCTATTCTCTGAGACCTCCTTGGTCCATTTGCCTTCTCCTCAACAGATGTAGGCATAGGATTATTGTGGTCATAGAGCTGCTTCACCCAGCGCAGCAATGGCTTTTCCGGTGGGGTGATGTCAGGTTGGTGAACTTTTTCCTCATCATCTGAAGATGATGCTTCCTCCTCCTTAAGGATAGGGATAGCTCTCAGGACAGGTTCATAGTGGACTACTTCTTTGCTTGATGATAAAGTGGAAGAACTTGCCTTCTCCTCCTCCATTGTATGCGGCTCCTCCTTGAACACCACATCATGGCTCAGGATGATCTTCTTTGCCTCTTGGTCATATAATTTGTAAGCCTTCTGCTCATCACTATAACCCAAGAAGATACATTTTCTACTTTTTGGTTTTAACTTGTTTCTCTTCTCATCTGGAACATGTGCATAACATTCACATCCAAAAATTCTGAAATGTGAGACAGATGGTTTCTTACCAGTGTAAGCCTCATGAGGTGTTTTCCCCTTGAGAGCCTTTGTGTAGCTCCGATTTAGAATGTAGACTGCAGTATTAACAGCTTCAGCCCAAAAATGGTTAGGCAATCCCTTGCCCTTTAGCATACATCTTGCCATCTCCACAATGGTGCGATTCCTGTGTTCCACAACACCGTTCTGCTGAGGTATGTGAGGCGTCGTCAATTGACGCTTGATCCCTTTGCTCTTGCAAAAGCCTTCAAACTCCTTTGAGTTGAACTCACCACCACCATCTGTTCTAAATTTCTTCACACTTTTCCCTATTTCATTCTCAACAAGTTTTAGCCATTCTTTAAACTTACCAAAAGCTTGAGCCTTATTACGAAGGAAGTACACCCACATCTTCCTACTGTAGTCATTGACAATCAACATAAAATAAGAAGATCCCCCCAAGGCCTGTGTAGGCATCTTACCACACAAGTCAGCATGCACCAACTCTAGAGGAGCATGTGCTCTATTCTTGCTTTCTTGTGGAAATGCCTTTCTCTGTTGCTTGCCCATCATACAAGCTTCACATGGTTCCTTCAATTCAGTTATTGTAGGTAGGTGAGCAACCATACCTTGCTTTTGCATCTCCTTCAACACTGCAAATCCGATGTGTCCAAACCTTTCATGCCAAAGCTTACTTGTGCCCACTCCAGCGGTGGCTGTGAGAGCACTTAGCTCATATAGGTTGTTCCTTCTTTCTCCTTTGCCAACAATTATGCCAGCACTATCAAGAATTTCTGCACATGTCTTCTTGAACCTCACTTCATGACCAAGATCAGTTATGGTAGCAACTGATAAGAGATTTCTCCTGATTTCGAGAACATACAACACATTTGAAAGTTTTTTGACTTCACCATTTGCAGCAACAAAAGAAATAGTACATGTGCGTGCAGTAGGGCATTTAGCATCATTTCCAACCGTCACAGTGATGGATTCTTGTAGAGGCTACATAGAACTATATAGACCTTTCTTGTTGGTCATGTGACGGGAGGCCCCACTATCCAACACCCATGAGTTAGTGGTAGATTCTTCTTGCATTGAGGACCACACTTCCTCAATGGTCGCCATGAATAATTCCAGCTCTGCTTCAGCTGTATTGGCTGTCTCTTTCCCTTTACTTTTAAGGGTATCATTCTTTTCATCTGGCTTCTTGACACGACAATCTGCAATTGCATGTCCTTTCTTCTTGCAGTAGAAGCACTCTCCTTGAAACTTCTTCTTTCCGTTCTTCTTCTTTTTATCACCATCATTTTTGGTGGAGGAACCACCTTTGCCTTTTGCATTGGCAGAGAATGCAGCATCTCCATTGTTTCTTCCTTCTCGGGCTTTCAACCTCAACTCCTCCTCCATTAATAATGCACAAAACTCCTCAAAAGTCAAAGCTTGAGGTCTCACCTCAGTATTAAGGGCAGTTACTAGTCCATCAAACTTTTGTGGACAAATATGAAGACACCTCCGAGCTAGCTCTTCGCTAGTCTTTTGTATCCCAGCGCCAGCCATTTGGCCGCGCAGATTCTTAATCTGAGTGATGAATTCTTCAACTGTCTCTCCTTCAGCAAACTTCTCTGCTGCTAGTTGATTCTCCAAGTTTTGAATCCTTGTTTGGTTTCGTGTTTCATACTGACTCCTTAGTACATTCCAAGCCTCTGACGCTTTGGTTGTATGCTGAATCAAAGTCAGAACAGCTTGTAACTAAGGCACACAATGCATCTGAATTCCTTCGTTTCCAAGCTCGTAGAAGATCTGCATTCGGAGGAATCATCACACTAGGATTTGATGGGTCGGGGGTAGGTTGTGGTTCTGTGTCAGTTCCTAGCATAGTCTCCAGAAGCTCATAAGAATCAAGGATAGTTGTAATTTTGAACTTCCACAAGGTGTAGTTTGTACCATCTAACTTGCCTTCGCTGCCTAAGGAGCTGATACAATGTGACAGAGGATAAGGGTCAGTCCTCCAAGAGGTCTCCTCGCTTTGAGTAGCAAACAAGCATGCACAAAGCAATGCAGCAAAGTAGATATAATGCGACATGCAAGAGATGCAATCTACGAGGGGTTGTTGTTTGTGTCGTATGGTGGTTGTCTAAAATGAGTCACGTAAGCTAGGATGAGTCTTATATACTTGTGCGGCATGAAACACGTGGCATTGTATTATTAGCTAAGGTTTTCCACGGGCATCCATGTGGTCACTCACGTGGAAAATCCTTCCAATTGTCTACTATAAATACAAGTTACAATGCATATTTTTGCTTTTTTACCAAATTTTGCACTCGAGCTATTTTAGTCCTCTTAAGCTATTTTCAAATTTCTTGCATTAGGGCCAAAAATATTTCAAAATGACACTCGTAAGAAAATGATTAAGTTGCTAATTAAAAGAGATTTAAAAGAGAAAAACCCTCCAAATTTGGCTACCTAAACATGATTAATGAGAGAATGTATGATTCATTTAAGAGGTTGGGTATTAAATATCTTCAATCTTTAATGGGTGTTAAGTGTCACCTTTTCAGTCTTATTCTCTTGGAAATTGAAAAATTTTGTATTTTTGAATTTTTGCACCAAAAGACATCGCTTGTTTATTCCTTGATGTTCATTTTCTACACCTCTCTTTCCTGTGGTTCTATTTCCTTTGTGATATTGTTGCCTCGTTTAGGGTTCCCTACCAAAATGTTTACCAGTACCTCTTCTAGCAATACAAGCACAGCCCAACCACGCAAGTATAAACTTACTATTTAGTTAGATCTTGTCTATTCATCTTGGAGGAGTATACACCATCGAGCATTGTTGGACAAGGATGAAGCTAACATGTTGCGATTACAAGGAAAGAAGCATGTAGACTTATGGATGGATGGAAATATTTATCATCCGGACCCTTCTACAAGTAAACATCCTCCTTTTTACAATATTCACAACTTCATAAGGTATGTTGGAGATGGTTGTGATGGGATGCTTGGCTATTGCATGAGGTTATATTCTGCATCTTTTACATTTAGAGAACAAATGCATGAAATGAAGGAAGCATTAAAATTGGCAAAAAAAACTATTTTTGAGCTAAGGGACAAGGTTGATAATCTAGAAAACTCTAATCAGTCACATTGGAAAAAAAATTATTGCGCTTGAAAGAAACTCCAATAGGATTTAGACAGAGAAAAAGACCACTTAAAAATATAATGGACTTGTGTAGTCAGGTGAAGAAAAGGAGACTAAATCTTGCAAAGAGATGTGTCTCTAATATTTCAAGTATTAATATTTGAGAGAATGATGAAAGGGTTAAGCTTATTAAAGAAACCATGACAAAGAGGGACATTATAAGGATTCTTAAATCACCTGAAAATGTAGACTTGAGAAGCCAAACTCTGAAAGAGTTAGTGAAAGATTTAGTGATGACTGCATTGATAAATGTGAGGCTTTACTGTCAAAAATGGGTTTTCATGGAGGTCAAGTTCACCTAAGAAAGGATCCAATTGCCGCAGGGAAAACAAGAGAGGTCTTAGCAGATGTCTCTATGGGGGGTGCAAAAGCTAGATGATTTCTAGGAAATCATACTGGTAAACAAATGAACGCATTGTGGGAGTGCTGGAGAGAGTTGTGTGCAATCACAACAAATGTGGCTAGCACACCATGAATTGCATTCCTACAAATGGAGATTTGGAGACACCTTGACATATTTTTAAAAATGCTCAGGGAACAAAAGATAACATCTAACTATGCGGAAGAGTACAAACGTTCAATTGTGAATCTTGTTCAAGCAATTAAGGAAGCTTGGGGAGAAAATGATATTACTTTCTACTTGGTAAGATAGACATAAATTTGAACCTTTTTACTTTGAAAACAAGGTTTAATAATTTAAACTGATTATTTCTTGTTGGGTTGTCATAGCATATTCTTCTTATTCATGGGCCTTACTTTGTGGAAGAGCAAGGGCCCCTAGCAACTTACAGTAGCCAAGGTATGGAGAAATCTCACTATCAAGCACGTATGTTTTTCTTTCGGAGCACTAGACATGGAGGAGGAGCAACAAAAACCAATGCCCTTCAGGATTTATTCAATTAGTTTTTTCGAAGACAACTTCAAAGATCGAGAACACAATAAATGCGGTGGAATCTAAAATACCGATACTATTTTCAAAATATTATATACATGGCTAGCTTTTAAGAGCCTTTACATCCTTGTCCTCCTCAGGAATTTTTCCTTCATAACGTAAAAACTTCTCTTGTATCCAACTATGGATTTGATATCTATTTTGTTTACTATTAAAACATAAGATAAGTATGCCAAGAAGTATCCAGCCGTGGAGGCAAAGAAGCTGGGACCATGACCAAATATTCGGATGGTTGTTGTTCTTTCCAAAAACATAGCTTTGTAAGCATTGTACTGCAAACCAGAGTATCCAAGAATCCTTATAAGTGCTTTAACACAGACAATTGGCCATGAGGCCTCCTCTGAGAAAGTGCTATGCAAAACCAACAGAATATTTGGGATCAATCTTCGATATGAAATGCCCAAGTGCAACATCCTTTAGGAAACTACCACCAACTCTCGATCCTTTGGCTCTTCCCAAGAAATTATCCTCATTTGCAATCTCCGACTGTAAAAGAAACATTCAGAATGAAAAAAATGAAAAAATGTATGTGGTTCCACAAAAACAAAAGAATGCATTACCATTTGATTCTCATCACTCTTAAGTTTGCTTGGATTCCATAAGCTAATTGATGTCTCCTTGACATCCTTGAGCTCATTTACATATTCTAACTCCTCTCTTCTGAAATTGGAGATTCCAAGCTTCTCTTGAAATTGGTAAAACTCTTTGTCAGTAGCCTATAACTCTCTCTTAGCATCTTTAACCTTGCTTAAACATAGGGAAAAATCATTTGATGCATCTATAAACTTATCATAGACATTTGAGTATCTAATTTAAGTAAGTCCTCCTTGGACTCTTTTTCAACATCCACTATGCCTTTTGCATCTACAGATGCCTCTACAATAACTACCAAGCAATAATCTTCTTTCAAATTGAAAAGAATTTGGAGATTAGACAATAATATGTACTCCTTGTCTTTAATTGGGAAAGTAGGCAAAGGTGGAACGATAAGGCTTGAAGGAGTGTCAGATGGCTCATCAACCTCTATAGTGGTCTCTTCAATTACTGTCTTTGCTTTGGATTCAGCAACATCCAAGTCCTTTGCAACTAATGCTTCCATCTGGGTGTCTAGTTGCTCCTCAACATCAACTTCATCTACAATCTCTTTAAGAAGGCAACAGCTAGATAATTTTGAGGTTTCTTTATGCTTTTCATCAGATCTTAGAGGATATTTCATAAGGGAAAATACAATGAATGCAGTAGACTTAAGCATAATCTTGCATTTTTTTGGGTGTAAACATCATAACTCAGATGCATAAAATCTATCAAGAGAATGATAACCACATTTCTTGGTAAACAAGGACTTCTCAGTGTGCCCTGACCTTCCAATAGGGGTGTGAACATACTCCTTGGAATCCAATTGAACAACATGATATGCCAACTCCTCAAACTCTACAAAATCTTCCTTGATAAAGCCATTTGAGAAATTAAGAACTTGATCAAGGTCCCATTCTGGATTGAAAATCTCCCTAGTCATTGGATAGAAAGTAATGTCAATATTGTTTTCTATGAGAAAATCCAAAAGCTTCTTAGAGACCGTGACATCTATAATTTGAGATAGCCTTGGGATCCTCACAGGAGACTTTGAAGCCTTTCCCTTCTTTGAATCCTTGCTTGAACCTTTAGTTGTCACAGATATATGAGATGCTATTGAAACATCTGAGGCAACTGACTCCTTTGTCACTGTGGGCTCAAGGACACTTTTCCTCTTCATAGATGTGGAGGCATATATGTGTGACATCTTTGTACGAGGCATCTTCTTGAGATTCAATAGCTCTAGTGGCTTTAGACTGCCTCCTAATACAATGCAAATATTAAGGTATAAGCCTTTTGAAGTGGTGCCCTTGCTTCGTGTTGGAGGAGTTAGTAATACGATGCGAATAGAAGCATTTCAGAATCTCCAAACCCCACCATCACGATATTTCTATGAGGGTAGGAAAATGATTGGACAATGACATGATAGGAAGAAAATCAAAAGCTTTCTATTTATCTTCTCGTGCTATGTTGGACGAGTTAGGAATACAATGTGATAGGAATGTGCCTGCTGTGGAGGATGACTTTGACTGAGGGGGTGATGGAGTATGGACAGAGGGGGCGACGTGGAGATTGAAGATGGAGCATGGACGCAGGGGGCGACAGAGTATGAATGCAGGGGGTGATGCAAGGGGTGACACAGGGGGTGTCGATGATGAAGGAGACGGGAGCCTAGGGGTGAAGGAGACGGACAGTTCAGAGCACCGTGCAGAAGGAGACAGAAACGGAGATGGAGTCGAAGACGTTCGACGCACGAGGAAATGGGGAAGAAATGTGCACAAAAAAATTTGGGTGGCCTTAAATAGGCGCGAGGGGGGAAGAATGAATGTTCTAGAAACCCTAATCAAATAGCCGATGAGAACATGACACGCGGACATCATCACCCACGAGTATATAAGAACTTCTCAGTTGGTGTGAACGCGAATTCACACCTTACATCACGACTGACAGTTCTGACGTATCCAATCGATAGAGGTGCCATACGTCCGACTTAAATGATGTCGAAAGTTGGTGAGTTTTTCGAAATAGCGCGATTGCATACCTCACTAGCTTTAGCAACAACCTTCATTGCATTGTATTGGCCAAAGTTATAGAGCTGTTGAGTTGTCCGAAACAGCATGATAGCATACATTACGAACTTTATCAACTACTTTCGTCGCATCTGTATTGAAGCTATAGAGCTTCTTCTTGTCTTCTCGCACTGCATTGCGTTGTGTTGGAATCCTCTGATATGAAGCGACTAGGGCAAAAGAGGGACTTGAATTCGCTCTATCGCATTGTATTGGGCCAACCTTTATTGCGAAGCGAGGAGAAGTAGGAGTTCAAAGCTTCCATCTAGTCTCTGTTTCAGCATGATGGGAGTCAGTTGTCTTCATTTGTAGCCTCTTTATCGCGTCGTGTGGGTTTCAATGACTAGGATAAAACAAACTGCAAGGAAGGTCTTGGTGAAGAAACCTTCTAAAGAAGGTCCTGAGCTAATTGTTGAGGAGACCTTTGAAGAAATTGTTGTTTCTATTACACCAGCTAGTAAATTTTGTTCAGGTGAATCCTCAGAGAACAAGTTATTTGGTGAGTTTGAGCCCTTAGCTTCTCCTCAGTCTCAACCTCCCAAGGAAGCCCCTGTGAGGAAAAAGAGACAGTCAAGTTGGTTTTACATGCAGAGGTATTTTGCAGAGATCACGAAAGCTCAAAAGTCAACTAGTCACCTCATTCCTAAGGCTGCATTTTTTAGACTAGTCAAGGAGATATCTGATAGGTTGTCCTCTGTTGCTTCTGTGGATGACCTCAACAAGAGATGGTAGCTATCTGCCCTACTATGCTTGCAAGAGGCAACATAGGATTTTTTAATAGATTTTATGAATGATGCTTATATTGCAGCTACCCATGCACATCTAATTACATTAATGAATAAAGACTTTAGTATGGTTAGCAAACTTAGATATAGGTTTGATGAAGTTTTTAAGCCTCTTATCAATTGATCAAAAGACATTTGAAATCCTCAATGTTCCACCCAAGAGAAAGCAGAAAGAGCCACCAGCACCCAAGATTGAAGAGGTTACCCATTTGTATCCTACAAGGGTTGGAAGTGAGCAAGAGGTTGTCTTGGAGGAGAAAAGGAAAGAGGTAATAGAAAATGAGGATCTAATCTAGCAGAGAAAGATTTTGTCTCTTGGCCCAGTGAACTACGAGAGGATGGGAAAAGTGTACGACCAAATGGTCGTGAATGTTTCTGATAGTCTTGAGAAAAAATATTACCTCAGCATTTCTCTAGAGGATAAGATCCTATTTGAGAAAAAGGATTCTCAACTAACAGATTCAATAGTTTTTTGCTGTTTGAGGTAAGGTATTTTGCTTCTCTTTATTTATAATGAATTTTTTCAAGGGTCCTTATATTGCACTCATTCTCTTATTCATTCTTTACTTTGTATACATGGCATATCTTGCTTCTATTAGCATTGATATTGCTAAAGGTATATTTGTTATTGATCCACTTCTCTTTATGGATTTGTTTTCAAAATCTGATTCAAATATTGCAAGGTTTTTTAAGGACTTCGATAGTGTCACAAACCATCATATTTTTTTTCCATATATTGAAAGGTACTTTCTTCAACATTCTATCTCTTGATGATTTGTCCTTAGGGTTATTTCTCACTTGTGTTTTGGTTTGTAGAGGAAACTGGAGCCTAATTTATATCGATATTCCTACAAGAGAGGTCATTTTTATGAATTCTCTTTCAAGAATCCATGGCCAATCAAAGATGTATTGTCAATAAACACTCTTTATTTTATCTTTTATTGGATAAAGTTTATAATATTCGCTAATAAGTTAATATGTGCAATGCTGCTAGACTTGTTACTACCCACTTGGACACCAACTTTCAAAGCATTGTTGATCCTCATAGACCTTTTAAGTTTCTGCTTCAAGAGGTCCCATTGCAGAATGATGTATATAGTTGTGGCTGGAGAGTGTTTTCAAATGCTTTGAGGATAATAAATTCAAAGTTACTGAATGTAGAGGGGTTGAATGTAAGTTTCCTATGATTTATCATTTTTATAGTGAAAGTCTCTTACTACTTCAAATAACTTGTGTGCTTTGTTACAGTGCAGAGACTACCCTGAGTCATACGTGTGGTGGATACGGGAGAGGTGTATTGAACTAGTTTTAGATAGGGAAATTACACTGATGGACCCTGATTCCCCTCTCCCAACTAAAAATTCCAAAGGACAGGCAACAATGAAGGGCAAAGGCAGGAAAATTGAAACCACTAAGAAAAAGAATTCTCCAGGGTCCAAACAAAAGGGGCCCAAAATGAAGGGCATGCCTAAGCTTTCTCCATTGAAATTTAGTCCATCCCCTCTAAAGCCCAAGGAGAAAAGAGTGCCTAAGGTAATTAAGTTCTTCGAGCAACCAAAGAAAACACCTACTAAGAGGAAACTAGTGATGACGGATGAAAGTATGGAAGATGAAGTAACTTTTCCAAAGAAAGAGAGAAGTCTTAAGGATGGAGAAGCTGTAGATCAAGGAGAAGCTAAAGAACAGCCTGAGGATAGAGAAGCCAAAGATCAAAGAGAAGCTAAAGAATAGCCTTATAATTATCAGTTTGTCTATTTGTAGTGAAGTAACATTCCCCTTGTGTATACATATGTAGTGCAATATTCTAACCCAAAATGTAATGATATTTCATTTTGATCTTACCCATGAAAGATGATTTTTTGTTCATAGAATCATAGAGAATTATAAAGCTTATACAAAGTCTTTCCTATTAAAGTGTACTGCAATTTTGTAACTCATGATATAATGAAATTATTTTGGTCCACAAATGACGATTTGTTATTCACAGAATCACTGCAAAGCTTATACCAAGTTTTTTTAAAATAGTACTTATCAATGTGTATAATTCCATATTTCTGGCAGCAATATTTGTGAGCAGAAGAAAGATTCAAAATTATTTATACATGCATATTTATGGTCCGAAACTCACAACACTAGGAGGCAAACAACTCATACATGATACAGAGCTCTTAGCTCTTTTTCCAATTACAACACCATTTACCTTGAACTTATATCCATGAGTAACATTCTCTAGAAACTCCAAGGTGTCTCTTATATCCTTAAGACTCCACTTTGAAGTAATGTTCACCTCCTTTACTTCTTGTGCAATAACTTGCATGGTAAGTTTCAATATCTTACAATCAATATCTAAATCTAAAGGAACCCAAGCACCCAATCTAACTTTGTATCTTGTGTAATCAAAACCTATGATAAGTGATTGTCAAGATATATTATAGGATAAATCCAATGATTGAGGGTACACATTGCACCTTATAAAGTCACCTTTGTGGTCAAATTCCTTGACTTTCCAACATAGACCTAAAATTTTGTCCAAATCTTCCTCTAAAAATTTCCTATTTAGGCATGAAACCTTCATCCGTTGAACATGTTGTTTTAAAGAAAGCTACAAAAACATGCAAGGGTAAAAACCATGATAAGCGTACTCTTCTTGAGATCCTTCCAAAAGTCATAGCCTTTTGAAAATCTTGAGCAATCTTGAGTTTAAAACTCTCCATTGTTGCTTCATCAGGCATCTCCCAATCCAAAGATGAGAGGCTTGGTAACTACAAATCTTCAAGGTATCCATACACACATGCTCTTGAAGGAACCACATATTGTGCATAATACACAAAAATTCCACTTGTATGACAAAAACTCGTGGTTTGATCAGCATAAATAATGTTTGCAAATTCTTTATGAATGGCATGGAATGTTCCACTGAGACTCTCCACAGGTTGCCACTCGAAACTTGTTGATGGAAAGATATCTACAACCAACAATCCATTATTTAGCATATGCTTCAAACAAAACCATATACTCACGTAAATCTTTAAACTCAAACTTACGGTGTGCTTGCTGGGAAAAACATTCCCGTGGAGCCAAGTGCATATCTCTATCCATGTAAGCATGTTGCACCAAAGCAAACCAATCTTGAGTCATGGATTTGAAGGCAAAGATACATCCCTTCCAATGATATTTGATATCCCCTTGTTTTGTTTTTTTCACTCTGTGAGAGCCCCTACAAGATGGTAGCATTGTAACCCAATCATTAATAGTAAATGTTTTGGGCTCCTATTCTCCATTTGTGCTCTTGCTATACATGGTGCAAGAGTTTATGGAATGAGAAGGATGCCTTGTGGACACCATGTAAAAGACAACGAGTATGCAAACAATGTGCAGAGAAAGAAACCTAAAGAGAGAGGAGATAAACTAAAAATACTACAAGCACCAAGAACTTTGAAAATTCTCCCAACTTTCAAAATGGTCTTAATTAACTTAACTTTTTTATGTCTTTGTCAGAGGTTTTGACTACTTTTATTAGTTAATAGGGGCCATTGGGACTACCAAAACCTCGCAGGGTTTGAAGATTTCGGTTAAATAGGAGGGGAGAACCACAAAATGAACTCTACTATCTCAAAAGCAGAGGAGACAAGAATATCGTATTTTTGTCCATGTGGAAAAATCTATTTGGCCCTTTCCTTAGTACATAGATTACAAAAGTGCAATTTTTAACATTTTTCGGCCCTAATGGTGCTATCTTGGGTGCTATTTTGTTTCAGTTGTTGTGGGAATCATTATACAACGTGAGAAGTGCTGTTATCAAGTTTGTTTTTGTGACGTATTAGCATTTAATGATACAAAGCAAGCATGCATTCTCCATGTGGTTGGCTTCATCTATTTGCAATATATTGTGCATCCTTCAATGCCTAAACCAAAAGATTTTGTAGGCTCCCAAGATGTGGTTCCTCCAAAAAGGAAAAAAAGAAGGTTGTATTCAAGTTTAAGGTGTTTTGGCTATCCTACCTTTTCTCTTGAAATTCCCACTACTTTTTCTCCTTGCTCAACAACAAGTGTGGGAATACCTAAGAAGTATCCAATCAAAGGTAAGTCACCATTGAGGGTTCTTTGATTGTCTCAGATCATAGAGGTTTCTCCCTCAAAAAGACTCCTAGACTTTCTTCTTCAAAATGGCATGGAGTTATCTTACTATGGAAGTGCAAAGGATATTTTCAACCCTAATTGGGATATTGACCATGTCTTGAATTCTTGCATTTTTTTTGTGTGGAGGAGTTTGTTGAGTTTGAAATTCTTGCATTGCTCGTGGCTGAAAAGGAATATGTTCATATACCTATTGGGAGCTCACCTTCAAAGAAGGCACCATTCATAAGGATGTGTGAATCTCATTCTCTCGACAGGTTCTGTGCACTAGATGTATTTTTTTCTACTCATTCTAGGAAATACAAGCTTATGTCAAAAGTGATCGCATTAATTGTGTATAATCTTGTTAAATATCCTATCAAATCTAATGAAAAACAATTGGAGGAACCAAAATGTTCCAGATTCCACCATTTGGATAAGGTGGCAAACGAGAAGGATGCAAATGAATGTTTGGAACCCCTAGCAAGAAGGATATATTACTAACAAATTAGATGTTGCCCAATTGAAAGCTGAGACCATAATTGAAGAAAGTCATGTAAATGTAGATATTGTATGTGACTCCTCTTCTTACTATACTGTTCCTTCTCTTCCAACTTTCCCTATTAAGGAAAAGGAATCCATATTGCTATCAGACATCCAAAGGCTCTTCAATCTCATGGAGGATTATCGTTTAGTGATCATTGTAGAGGTTTCTGATGCTCCAAATGGCATTGTTGATGTCGAAAATGAATCAAAAGAAGAGTTACTTAAACTAGACACTAAAATTATAGATGACAAGTTTAGTGATGTAGGGGATGCCCTTTCTCTTTGTTTCAACAAGGCAAATGATGCTGAGATTAAGAGTTGGAGATTACTGATGAAAAGTTCAACCACCTTCAAGACTGACTTGAAATTTCCAATTTTGGAAGAGAGGAGTAAGATCATGTTAAAGAATTGTAAGATACCAATGAGACACAATCATATATTAGTATATGGAATCCAACTAAGCTAGAGAATGATGAAAATCAATTGGTACTATTATCTCCAATTTTGTAAGATACATTAATACATTTTATTTCAACTTTCATTTGACCTTTATCTTTTTTGTAGTTGGAGATTGAAGATTTTGATAACTTCTTGGGATGGGGAAAAGGGTCAAGAGCTAGTGCTAGTTCATTCAAAGATATTGCACTTTTCCATTACTTGGCAAGGATTGATCCCCACGTTTTCTTGGTATTCCATAACATCTTCTTAGAGGAAGCAACATGGCCTATACTATGTATTAAGGCACTTACAAGGCTACTTGGTTTCTCTGGTTTAGAGTATAATGTAGACAAGGTGATGTTTTTGGAGAAAACAATAGCAATTAGGATTTTTGGTTATGGTCCTAGTTTCTCTACTTCTAGAGCAATATACTTTTTGGCCCTCTCATCTTATGCTTTGGCAGCAAATAGAATTGATATCAAATCAATAGTTGGCTACAAGAGAAAAATAATTCTACATTATAGAGGAAAGATCCTTGAGGAGGAGGAAGATGTAAAGGCTGTGGAGAGCTAGCTTTGTACTTTTCTATCTTGAAAAATACTATAAATTCTTAAGTTTCATTGTCATCTTTAGTATTCTATAACATCCCCGCCCTCTACGCATGGAAAATCCCCTATAAATTCCATTGAAATTAAAGTAATTATTTTTTATCCCTCCCCCCTTTCATCTCCGACGACAAGTGGCAAGGGGGGAAAGAGGAAGAAAAGATGACATGGATGATGATGGTGCAAATTGTGATGACAAGGATGATGACATAGACAAGGAGGGAGGCCGCATCTACATGTCTCACGGCCACTTGGAGGGGCTAAGGAGTCCCCACTGCCATGCGGATGGTGACAGGTGGTGGTTACCACCACCACCACTCCATGTTCCCCCCGATAATAACCACCCTTCCATTATATAAACCCCCCCCCCCTCCCCCATCGTTTAAAAAAAAACAGGTGACACTACTTCTTTCCCCCCTTGTTGCTGTGTGTGTGTGTGTGTGTGTGAGAGAGAGAGAGAGAGAGAGAGAGAGAGAGAGAGAGAGAGAGAGAGAGAGAGAGAGAGAGAGAGAGAGAGAGAGAGAGAGAGAGAGAGAGAGAGAGAGAGAGAGAGAGAGGGGGGGGAGGGGGAGGGGGAGGGGGAGGGAGGGAGGGAGAAGAAGAAGAAGAAGAAGAAGAAGAAGAAGAAGAAGAAGAAGAAGAAGAAGAAGAAAGAGATGTGAGAAGAGAGAAAAGGAGAAGAAGAAGAAGAAGAAGAGGGACACACAAATAGAGAGAGAGAGAGAGAGAGAGAGAGAGAGAGGGAGGGAGAGAGCCTTTTTGAAGGATCTCCTTCTTTTCCCCTCCTTAGAGGGTGACCACACACGATTACTCTTATCCTCATCTCCACAAGCTTATTCCCCTCCCATTGCGATAGAAGGAAGACTCCCAGCACACCATCTCTCCGAGGAGAGAAAAAGAGAGAGAGAGAGAGAGAGAGAGATTTATAGGTCGAAAATATGGCCCCAAAATGGAGGGAGACACGCACCAATAGTAATCCCGCATCCAACAATGGAGCCACCGGCCAAGGCATTTCTGCGAATACGAATACAATGTCGGATATGGATAATTCATATCCAACTATCCAGGTACTAATAGCCATCTTCACTATTCATTGAGACATAGGTTATGTTGTCTTGGCATGCGCATGAGTTCATTTTAATAAGTAACCCAAAATTAATTTCAATAGTTAATGAACTCATAGGGATTTTAGGATAATTCTTTTCGTAACCATAGATGATCTTGCGTAGATTTATGCATATCACGCATTGAGGTTCGCACAAACCCTTGTATCCAGATGCAATCATTGCATCGCAGTCCTACACAACGAAATCATACGTAGTGTAAAAACCATATAAGGTTAGTTAAGGGTTATGCATGTAGACGGTGCATGCATGGGAAAGATTATATGAAACATACATCAATGGTACACAAATTGAACTTGTATTAAAGTCTTGCTAATATTACGAACTCTTAGTTCATTGGGATCTTGAAGTTATGCGTAGCTAGTACAAATAACAATCATTAGGATTAAAACTACGATGCCTTGAGATCCACCCGATAGCGACTATGTTTATCAATCCTATTCAAGGTTGGGCTTGGGCTAGATGCAAACAACATCTCCAGGCCTCAAGGGGAAGGGAAGAACACAAGGGATTAGGAAACCCTGGGATCAACTACAGACTAATACTTCTAAACCTATTGGGAAAAAAGGTCGAGTTATCGATCAATGTAAGTGCTCAATAGAATTTACATTCTTCATAGTTGTATGATACCTTGGCATGTGTCTTAGCCGAAGTGTTAAGTAAATTTTACATAGAATTTATTAGATCGTAAGGGGGAGAGCGAATAGGCAATGGAAGGGTTATTGCGACTATTCTTGCAATGTTTGGAAAAGAGTACCATTGTTTTGTTGGTTGATCGAATAATACCCTAAATGATTTTACATTCAACTAATTGTTGAATTGTGGTTTGGATGATAATTCCAAGTACTTGTGATTATTGGAAAATTCATGGCAGGGGTCTATGATGACAAGTTGCCATGGGGATAAAGGAATGTTTTCTTGGAAAATGATATTAGGGCTGATTGCCTTGATTGTGTTTGATTCTTGATTAGATTAATTAAGGAGAGGATATTTTTGCATGGGTGGATCATCTCCAAGGTCACGTCGCGTTTCAACCCGAGAAGGCCACTCCTCGATTCATGGGCCGAAGTTCAAGTGGTGAAAAGGCCAACCATGGAAGTTGTGTCTCACTCTTAGGTGGAGCTCTAGACACCTCTTTCCTAGTCCAAAACGAAGTTTAAGACTGTCAACGTCTGTGGTGTTGGAAGATCCTATTCTAGATAATGGATGGAAATTACGGTGCCATGTAATTTGGACCGGGTACTTTTGTTGATAGAAGGGATATATAATTTCTCATGTATGGGTAGAAGACAAAGATTAATTTGAAGATAAGTTGAGAAACTTGTTTGTCAAAAGAACTGTTTGTTCTGTCTTTGTGTCAGTACCATAAATTATGTGAATGAACCATGTTCTCTAAAAGGATTAATTAATGAAGCTGATTTTAAATGTTACACATAAATGTGATAGGACCTAATTAGATAATTAAAGAACGTCTACTAAGGGAAGCGGGTGGGCGGAACCCTCGATGGGTCCGTCCTATAACAGGGTGGTCCCAGAGAACTGGAAGGCTTCTCACAAGGTTTTACATTAGGGCCAAAAACGTTTCAAAAATAGCACTTGTAAGAAAATGATTAAGTTACTAATTAGTTGAGGTTTATTATTCAGATGTGATTAATGAGAGAATTTATTATTCATTTAAGAGGTTAGCCATTAAATGCCTAAGGACATTAACTCATGTCAGAGGTCACTTTTCGGCCATTATTCTTTCATTTTGAATATTTTACTCTCACGTTTCCCACCAAAATCACGCTTCTTTTTTCACATGCATTCATTTGAATCATCGTTCTCTCCTCTTCACTTTGTTTCTTAGTTCTTTAAGTAGATTTTACTATGTCGTAAAATTTCTCACCAAAATCACGTCCGGTTCTTACCAGCAGCGTGCATTAGTCTCCCTTCGTCTCCTTTCACAAAATCTTGAGAAGGTGATCAACAATCAAAAGAGTCTCTACACAGAGGATCAATACCACTTACTTGCCGATTGAGCTATAGAGATATGGTCCTCCATGGACCTGAGACGAGATCATCTTGTTAGTTTTCAGTAGAACCAACTAGGTTAGGACATCCAAGCCACATCTTTACTTCAACCCCTAAGATATCCATTCTGTAAGATTTTGTTTCAACTAAATCCAAGCTTTTCCTTCAATCTTTTCAATTTGATTCATAAGAAAATGGGTAAAAGAGTCCCACGGTGTTGATGCAAATTGGTAGGGATAGATATACTAAGGATAATCCTTAAGCTAATAGAATAGAAAGTGAAAATTTTCACTTTGATCTTGACACTTGAAAATAGAATATCTTCATTATACAGTGTTGTAATATCAACTTTTTGGCAAGGACTAATTGATAAGACAAGGATAATATATTATAATTAGAAGAAAGGAAGTACTTTGATTTCTGGGAGATAAAAATATTTACCTAGTAATAGATTAAAAATATTTATTATTCAATTTTATCTCTTAAAATATAAAAAAATTAAACAAGTAATAGATAGAAGTATTAGTGATATTGTGTATCATATCAACTTTAGGACTAAGATGATTTTATGTGTGCAGGATGCTTCGAAGAATATAAAGGATACAACTTCTTACTTAATATTAGCTCTTGGGAGTATTTTTCTCATCATATCCTCAACTATGATTAGCACTATGGGGTTTCAAGTTTCAATATCTTCAATTGTGATTCTTATTAGCACTATCAGATTTCAATACCTAAATGGTGGCTTGATGTCATGGGATGATACTACTCATGATATCATATCCTAGCAAATCTGTTAAGACCTATTCCCTTGATTTGTAAGAAGAAATAGAAAGGACTTGAATCTATTTCTTTCTCTCAGAACTCTGATTCTAAAGCAGACTGATTTTATAATTGAAAGCATCACTACATTATTGATGCTTTATCCTTGTATATCTTTTTTCAAATGTAATATATCTCAATTTCATAAAAAAAGACCATCAAAATAATCAGTCTCCATTTCACAAAAAAAAATTACATAACTTTATTAGGTTCTGAAAAATTTTTAGAAATATTTAAGGCTTTTTTTGAGCTCGTTTGCTATTTTAAAAATATTTTTAAGCAAAAAAGGCCTAAAAGAGACCCAAAAAATCACCAAAAAACCACCCAAAAATAGCATTGCCGATACAACGCGAATATGGGTATCCGAGTGTTGGTTTTTTTGTGATTTTTTGGGTTTTGTTAAGGCCATTTTTTGCTTAAAAATATTTTTAAAATAGCAAAAGAGCTCAAAAAAAATCAAAAAAAAATCCATGAGTTTATTAGGCTTTGAAAAAATTTTAAAGATTTTTTTGAGCTCATTTGCTATTTTTAAAAAAATTTTAAAGCAAAAAAGACCTAAAAAAGACCCAAAAAATCACAAAAAACCACCCAAAAATAGCATTGCCGATACAATGCGAATATGGGTGTCTTTTTTTCTTATTTTTTTAAAAATAACAAATGAGCTTTAAAAATTTTGAAAATTTTTCTAAAATTTTTTCAAAGCCTAATAAACTCATGGAATTTTTTTTGAATTTTTTTGATAGGATTAAGATCTCACAAAAAATAAGTCATTACAAGGGGGGTATACTTTGCACGCGCATGTTTACTCCTTCACGATACTGAGGGAGGAGGACCCCTATGGAGATTTTATTGTGCCACTCTTGCACCATATCAAGTCATCCATGATATGCAGCGAAAAGTATAGTACCAAACATTATGCTTTTTGCCACGCTCGCGCCGTATGAACTGCTCCACGATACGGTGCGAATATGACCCTGCGAAAATTTGGCTTTGCTGCTCTCGCGTCATATCAACTTATCCTCACATGGTTGACTTTATGAATTTATGAATTATCCTTACATTGTTGCTGCTCATGCTCATAAGATCACCCTAATGAATAAAGATTTTAATATGATTAGCAAAATAAGGTACCGAGGATGATGTTTGCAAGAGAAAAATCGATGTACTTGGATCTATTAATTATAAGAGAATGGATGAGGTGTATGGACAAATGGTTATTAATGTTTCTTGCACTTCTGAGGAAGAGGACTATCTTAGCATATCTCATGAGGACAAGTCCATGCTAGTTGTAAAAATGATATTTAATTGTTAGATTCTGTAGTTTATTATTGCATAAGGTAAGGCATTTTGACTCTAAAAAATTTTAGTATATAGAATAATTGTGCTATTGATTGCAAATAACACTCCTTTATTTTTGCTATTAGCTTTAGGACATTGATTGCATCTCTTAGCCAATAAATCTCTAAAATTATGTGTATTGTTGATCCACTATTATCAATGGAATTTTTTTGAGATTTGGTTCAAATATAACAATGTCTTTCAAAGCTTTTGATTCCATCACAACTACCATAAATTTTTTTATTACATCGGATACACTCACCAGAGAAATTATCCTCATGAACTCTCTAAGTGGTATCCATGGCCAAGGAAGAATGTGGGTTGAATGGAATACTGCTTGCTTTTTGGTTAATTATTTATTTTATTTGATTATCTATTTTAGTTACATGTTTCCATTTGCAGTGCTGGCAAGATCCTGACTACCTTCTTGGACACCACATATGAGGATATTGTTGATCCTAGAAAACCATATAGCTCTCTTTAACAAGAAGTACCATTGCAAAGTCACAAAGTCATACATATACTTATGGAAAAAGAGTGTTTTTCAAATGTCTGCAGGACAATAGATTCAAAGATACTCAAGATAGATGGAGTGAATGTAAGTCTCTTTCATATTGTTGGTTTTTTTAGGGACCCCTTTTTACCAACTTGTTACATTTTTTCTCGCAGTGCTAGCAGGCTCCTCTTCCGAAAAGTTTCTACTTAGCCAGGATACCTTCGTTCTTTGTAAATTTGCTGTTTTGAAGCAAGCCACGAAGATATGGAGGGGTACAAACTATGATAAACGTATTCTTCTTGAGATCCTTCCAGCTGTCATGGACTTTTTAATATCCTGAGCTATTTTGAATTTGAAACTCTGCACCGTTACCTTGTCAGGAATCTCCCAGTTTAGAGATGAAAGACTTGGCAATGGCAAATCTTCGATATTCCCATACCTATCCGCTTTAGAGGGAACCACATACTGTGCATAATATATAAAAACCTTGCATTCACTAAAAAAAGACACAATTTGATCGACATAAATAATGTCTGCCAATACCTTATGAATGGCATGGAAAGTCCCACTTAGGCTTTCCACAGGTTGCCATTCAATACTTGTTGACGGAAAGATATCTACAATGACGAACCGTTTGTTAGAACTTGCATAAATGGAAAAGAATTATATACGTTATTCAACTAATAACTTACAATGTGTTTGTTGGGGAACACATTTGTTTGGAGGCAAGTGCATAGCCAAGACATCTCTTGTTTTGTTTGAAAGTGTTGAACCTTTTCATAAGTGAACTTGACCTCCATGAAAACCCATTTTTGAGAGTAATGTCTCACATTTGTCAATACACTTATTTAATAATAAAGACAAGGGCTTAATCGAGTATGCATAGTAAAGTACATATATGAACATTTCTAAGAGGAATTGAAAGAATGGGATCCCATAAGTCTTCTTTGTTTTTGAATTTACTCAAATATATAGAGTCTCTAGTTGGTGCTCTTCTTGCAAGTGCAAGTTGCTCCAATCTTTAGACCCAACACCTTTTGTGTAATACATACAAGGATATTTTACATTTACCCCATTACATATTTCAAGCATACACTTGATGCAATGGTGGTGAAGGAGAAATGGTGGTGGTTGATGGCTTTAAGTCAGCACTCATGTACCTTTCCTCATTAAAATTACCAATCCCATCAACCACCACCATTTCTCCTTCACTTTGAGACTTAAGAATGTTTGGAATACCTCTATGAGTGAACAACCATTTCAATGTTTGATGATTCTCAATTGGTACTTGAGTTGCACCAATGCACCAAATCTCCATCTCATACTGGAACTTATGCACTGGTGCTTAATCCCCACCATTGTTATAGTCCAATACCATGTTCATAATGCAAATGCTGACTATTTTCATCTTTTGTCCTTTTTGAATCTGTGCTTCATCTAACTTCAAGAAAAGCTTCAAAACACCATGACATTTGTCTAATGTGAGTCTATACATGTGAACCATTGCAATATGCACTCCTCTTAGATTAACCCATATATTGTTAAACACATTACATTTAAAACTAGATTTTCTTTTTGTCTTTTTGTATAATGTAGATGGTTCAATATGAATGTATTTCCTTGAAACATGTGGAATCTTACAATTCATTGCAGTCCTTGCAATCGATACTATAAGGGCTCGAGACAACCCAAATGCAGTTATTCTATTATATTTAAGATTTTTAAACCATAATATAAGGATAGCATGATAATCTTTTCGACTTATATCCACAATATCACATGTCTCTACAATTTCATTTGATTTTACTGTGTTCTTTAAGTCCTTTACCAATTCGTTGAGAGTTGGGCCTCTCAAATCCACATTTTAACGTGACTTAAGAATCCTCAAAGTATCATTCTTATTCATGGTCTCTTTTAAAATATTGATTCTCTCCTCACTCTCTCGAATATTAATGCCCAATATGTTAGAGACATATTTATTTGGAAGATTCAGTCTTCTTTTCTTTACTCTCTCACAAAGCTAGTTATATTTTTTAATGGTCTCTTCCTCTCTCTAAATCCTATTGGAGTTTCCTTTAAGTGTGCTAGCTCATCTTGTAATGACTTATTAGCATTTTTCAATATGTCAATCTTATTTTTAAGCTCAGAAATGCTTGTCTGTGCAATTAATAATGCTTTTCTCATTTCATTCATTTGAGCCATATATGTGCAAGATGCAGAGCATAACCTTGTACAATAGCTAAGAATCCCACTATAAACTTCCCCAACATATCTTACGTATTCATGAATATTAAAAAAATTAGGAGGTTTGCATGTGGGGAAGTATCCTTGGGATAAATATTTCCATCCACCCACAAATCTATATGTTTCTTTCCTTGAGTTCGCAATTTGTTAGCCTCCATCTCATCTGTTAGTACTAGACAATGCATACTTCTCCAAGATGAATAAATTGGATCTAGTTGCCTGGTAATTTTGTACTTGCATGTGCTTGCATCTGTATCACTGCAGAGGCATTGCTAAACATTTTAGCAAATCAACTGCAAAAGAATCTCACAATGATAAGAAAGTGAGCACAAAGAAGAGAATGGCGAAAGAGTGATTGGTGTGTGAAAAGAAAACGCGGGAGCAGATGAACATGATTTTGGTGGACATATCTTGAAAATACACATCCTCCCAAGTTTCAAGACAAAGACGGCCGAAAAGGTGACCCTGACATAAATTAAAATATGAGGGGCGATTAATGGTTGGCCCCTTCAATGAATTAAATATTCTCTCATTAATCACATATGAGAAGCTAAATTTGGCAGTTTCATTCTTCCAAAATCTCAACTAATTAGCAACTTAGTCATTTTCTTACAAGTGCCTTTTTTGAAGCATTTTTTGCCCTAGTATTCATCACTTGGATCAAGAATTTGTATGATCAAATGGTTGGCACATTTGGATATAAAAGACTAGTGAGGAGCTAACTCAGAGGTGTCTTCGGTTTGTCCACAAAAGTTTAATGGATTGGTAACTGCCCTAAATACTCAGGTAGGGCCCCAATCTTTAACATTTGAGGAATTTTGTGCACTACTAGTGGAGGAGTTGGGGCTTAAAGCCCCTGAAGGTAGCAACAGTGGAGATGCTGCATTCTCCACCAATGTGAAAGACATTCTCCACCCCTGAAGGCAGCAACAGTGGAGATGTTGCATTCTCCACCAATGTGAAAGGAAAAGGTAGTTTCTCTATCAATGGTAACAAAAAGAATAAGGGTGGTAAGAAAAAGTTTCAAGGAGTGTGCTTCTAATGCAAGAATAAATGACATGCAATTGCAAATTATTGTGTCAAGAAGGTATATGAAAAGAATGGCACCATGAAGACTAAAGGAAAGGAGACCACCAATATGGCTGAAGCAGTAGAGTTAGATTTATTTATGGTGGCCATTGAGGAAGTGTGTTTCTTGAAGCAATAATATCTAATACTAACTCATGGATATTGGATAGTTGTGCCTCCTATCACATGACTAACAACAAAGGTCTATATATTTCTATGAACCCTCTGCAAGAATCCATCACTGTGATGGTTGGGAATGATGCAAAATACCCTATTAACGACATATGCACTATTTCCTTTGTTATACTAAAAATAGTGAACTCAAGAATCTTTTAAATGTATTGTAAGAGAAATATGCTATCAATTTCTTCTATAAAACACATATTGGCCATGAGGTCAGGTTCACTAAGATGAGTGCATAAATTATTGACAGTTCAATTATTGGCCATGAAGTGAGGTTCATTAAGACAGGTGTAGAAATTATTGACAGTGCTGGCAAAGTTGTCAACAAAGAAGAAGGGAGAAACAACCTATATGAGCTAGTAGCTGCTCTTACAGCCACCACTGGTGTAGGCACAAGTAAACTTTGGGATGAAAGATTTGATCACATTGGTTTTGTAGTGTTGAAGAAGATGCATAAGCAAGGTATGGTTGCTCACCTACCTATTGATGCCAGGAGGCATATTTCACGATGGATTCCGTGAGGTTTTACGGTGGATTTTGTAAACTTTGATGACCAGGGCTCATACACAAAGTGGATTCTTTGTGCGAGAAGTTGATGGGGACGCCTATCCTTTTTGGGCGTTTCATTAATTTAGTGTGTACATGGGTGATTCCATAGCGGGTGATTCCGCAAAATGCATATTAAATTAATAAATGTTTATGAGTTTAGAGTGCGCACTCGTAATAAATTAAGGTTAGGATTGATTTCTAACCAGTTGATTTATTTATGTAGCTGAAGACTGCTAGGTATTCACTTTTGTCGGTTTAATTGTATTATTTTACTAACGATTGTGAATCCTTCAGTTGATGTGTAGAGATAGCAGCAGTGGCAAAGGAAAGCATTGGAGGATAGCGAGTATTCGATTTATCATTTATATTTTGATGGGCGCATACCTTAGGCATGGCGCCTATATTTTGTCACGCCTATTTATTGAGGCGTTGGATATTTATTTATTATTTTGTATATGCATGGGCGCACGATTATGTTATTTGTACTTGGACATTGTTTTGGGCATGCCAGACTCTTTGGGCACCGTCCATTAGCTTTATTCCTATTTTGTGCTAAAGCAAACTCAAAAGCTAAAAGCTTGCTATTTTGTAATTTGGGCTATTATTTGAGCTTGAAGATGATTAATACATAAAATACATGCTTTGTGGAGCGCTCACACAAGGCATGGGGGGAGATTGCACACAATTGGTCTCGTGTTCATGTCATTCATGCTTTTTACATTGAATTTTGTGCAAAAAGTAGAGTTGTATTATTCTTGCGGACCTTCCGGCATTTACTACACGAGCGTACAGCATCTGATCTGTGCACCAGTGGTATCGGAGCAAAGTTGAGATCAAGAGCTTCCAATTGCTACCCATCTTGAGTGAAGGCAGAGCTCCTGGAACGATCGGGCTCTACGGTCAATCTCGTCGCGAACGGTCGATACGGATTGATTCCTGGCGATCAAGAACCTCTGTTTCCATCATCAGACTGCGAAGGACCAGCTGGCAGAGGCGGAGGACCACTCTTACATCCTCTTCTTCAAGTCGTCAAGAACAGAGATAAGCCATATTCTTTGCCAAGCTTAAAAGCTTCAATCTTTAAGTTACAAAGCTTAGTCAATTAGAAGCTTAACTTAAGCTTCAAAACGATTCGCTATGAAGGACATCAGGATGTTCTGAGCACCGAAATTTGCGCCAGGACATATTCATGTCCTTAAAAACGACGACTGGTCAGGAAGCATAAAACTTCTTAATCCCCTAAGTCACCTAAAGTCATTCAACCATTCAAGTCTTCAAAGTTCTTTCAAGTCAACTTCTACAAGTTACATAAAGCAACCAAGTTCTGCAAGTCTACAAACTCTGCAAATCACATAAGTCTGGTACTCTGCAAGTCAGACAAGTCACCTGAAGTCAAAACCGACCTCTGTTCAAAACTCATAGAAGGGCTGTTCCTGCGCTGAAACTCCGAACTGCAAAGTTGTTCATTGGAAGGTACTCTTCGCATACATAGGTTTCCTGAAGCATTTTCAGCATATGAAGAAGGATAAAACGCAGATTTCTCAAAGATTACAAATCCAGCAATAGTCGAAGACGAAGATTGTGAAAGCCACACCCAAAAACATATAAGCCTTGTACACCCAAACTTGAGCTACGCTCATCCCGCTAACTTGATTTTGAGAGTGTAAGGTCTTTTGAGTTTTGCAGGATGACGGAAACACATATAGATGATTTAATGGCTGAAGGTGACCTACCTGAACCTACGATGGAGCAAAAGCTGGACTTAATTATGATGCAGTTGGAAGAAGAAAGACGAGCTAGACAAGCATTGCAAGTTCAATTGGCTAATTTACAAAGATCGACTACCGACAAAGAGGAACCTCAATCTGAAGACCTTATCCGACGTACCATTGACGCAACTCTCGAAGCTCAATCCATCCGCAAGGAATCAAAGATAAGTAAAATAAATTTCAAATTCCATACTTTCAATGGCACTCGAGAGGGAAAAACTGTTCTTGCATTTATTAGTCAGTTTGATGACTACTTTCATGAGGAAACATATGCAGAAAAAGATAAAATCAAGTGTGTCACTAATCATTTAGTGGATAGAGCATCTCTTTGGTGGACTGTGGTACACAAGAGTATAGATTGTCCCACTACCTTGGAGAATTTCAAGAAGAAGTTTATGCAGAATTTCCTTCCTCCACAATTTCATGAAAAAGCTATAAAGCAATGGGATCATCTTCAGCAACGGGATCGTGAGCCTATTCCTCAGTACACTGAGCGCTTTTGGAATGCACTACTCCAGTTACGCATGCTTGAAGACGTACCTGAAGCGACACACAAGTGCAAGTATATGTCTGGACTCCTTGGGCATTACTACGCTGAAGTTAATATGTTCAAGCCTACAACTCTTGAAGACGCAATTTCACTAGCTCATGACACTGAAGACAAGCTGCGAGGAAGAGACAGACGTCCACAGCAATTCCAAGCCAATGGTAACTATGGATCTAAGCAATTCAACTCAAATTTTAGAAGATTTAATCAAGGTCGTTTCTCTTCATCATCTTTCCATAAGAATTGGGCAAAACCACCTGCTTTACCATCCAATGCCAATCAAAACCTTAAGCCTATTCCACAGCCAAATCCTAATGTACCTAGACTTCCTGCCATTGCAAACAATGTATCCAAAGCCAAGCCTATAGTGTATTATAAATGCCACTAGCTTGGACATCTAGCAGTAAATTGTCATTCGAAGAAGCCACTTGCCCATATCAACTACCTTGGAGCAATGGAAGATGACGAACATGAAGAAATGCCTGATTTCACGGAAGATGAGGACGACACTACTACTCCTTTGGATACTTTACCAGGTATGCCAACTCCACATTCTTTATTGACAATGAAATGTTTAGTGCATGGAAAGGAAAAGATTATTTTGCATGATGATGGTAGTACTCATGATTTTATTTCTGCAAAGCTAATAAAGGAATTGAAGTTAGAGACTGTACCTACGCATTATCGCATTAAAGCAGTATTCTTAGGCACTAGGTATAATGGTACACAGGAAGTGCATGATTTAGAAATTCAAATTGGTCAATACACTGAAAGAAGAAATTTTCTAGTTGTACCACTACAGTCCAGTGACATTATTTTAGGTATGCCTTGGCGTCATCATCATAATCCAGATATAGATTATTCCACGCATTCAATTAATATTCAATTTCAAGGAAAACATATTACATTGTATGGTATGCATGCATCTAATGTTTTTCCATTGCTTTCGCATACTCAAGCTAAACGTGCATTACGCAAAAGTAGTAAATCCTATCTCATTTGGGTGAATGAACTACAAGTTAAAGAAAATCATATGCACCCTAGGCATAAAGAATTTCTTGCACACTTTAAAGACTATTTTGCGGAAGATCTACCACCTGGTTTACCTCCTTCACGTCTAGAAGACCATAAAATAGATTTGATTCCTAGTACACAACCACCTTGCAAAGCACCATATAGGCATAACCAGATAGAGCAAAAAGAAATTCAAAGTCAAGTTAAGGAATTACTAAATAGAGGATTGACTAGACCTAGTAGTTCTCCATTTGGTGCACCTATTCTGTTAGTCAAGAAAAAGAATAATACCTATCGTATGTGCATTGACTATCGAGCTTTAAATACGATCACAGTAAAGAATAGGTATCCAATTAGATAAGTCTGACATATTCAAGACTGCATTTAGGACACAGTTTGGTCATTATGAATTTTTAGTGATGCCTTTCGGATTGACTAATGCACTTGCTACATTTAGTAGAATGATGAATCGTATATTTTTGAAATATCAGTATTGTGTTATTGTCTTCTTTGATGATATTTTGGTGTTTAGTCAAAATGAGAAAGAACATTATGAGCATTTGTCATTGGTTTTCTAGTTATTAAAAGATAATCAACTGTATACAAATCCAAAAAAGAGTGAATTCTTTAAAACAAAAATTGAGTATTTAGGTCATATTGTATCATCTGATGGAATTAAAGTTGACCCTAAGAAAATAGATGCAATATTGAATTGGCCTGTACCTAAAAATGTACATGAGATACGATCATTCCTAGGTCTTGCTAGTTTCTATAGGAAGTTTGTACGTAATTTTTCATTACTTGCTTTACCATTAACCAAACTTCTGAAGAAAGGGATTGTTTATCATTGGTCCGATAATCAACAAAAAATCATTTGACTTATTGAAACATGCATTAACCCATGCCCCTGTCTTACAGTTGCCTGATTTTAATAGACCATTCTTTTTAGTAGTGACTGATGCTAGTGGATCAGGAATAGGAGCCATATTTATGCAGGACAATCATCCCATAGCCTATTCTAATTGTAAGCTGAAACCCTCTGAACTGAAATATTCCACATATAACAAAGAATTATTAGCTATTGTACAAGCATTAAGACAGTGGAAACACTACTTAATGGGTTCAGAGTTTATGATTATGACTAATCAACAAAGTATTAGACATTTACTTAGCCAACCCCAAATATCTGACCGACATATCAAATGGGCAGCCTTTATTCAGAGTTTTCATCCTATCATTCAATATTAACCCGGTAAAGAAAATGTAGTGGCCGATGCATTAAGTAGAAGACCTGCCATTCATAATATTTCTGTTATATCATTTGATTCTTTGATTGCTATGAAAGATACTTATCATCAGGACATTACTTTTCATGCTGATTGGAATAAATTAGTTCAAAATAACTTGATTCCTATTGATTCACTATCTTATAACGATGGATTTATGTTTTATGAAAAGAGATTATGTGTTACAGTTCCATTCAGATCTTTTGTTTTG
Source organism: Lygodium microphyllum (assembly GCF_053477565.2). Classification (NCBI taxonomy): domain Eukaryota; kingdom Viridiplantae; phylum Streptophyta; class Polypodiopsida; order Schizaeales; family Lygodiaceae; genus Lygodium; species Lygodium microphyllum. Next base: position 62,180,991 of record NC_141135.1, read on the forward strand.
AATGAGATTCATTGTCCTCCATATCAAGGTCATAGAGGTATCATATCTACTTTACATACATTAACTGAAGATTTTTATTGGCCGCATATGGACACTGATGTATCTAACTTTGTTTCTGAATATTTGATTTGTCAAAGAGTTAAGAGACATCATGTAAACAGTATGGATTACTTATGCCTTTGTCTATTCCGTCAAGACCATGGGAACAAATTTCTATGGATTTTATTACTGGTTTACCTAATACTAAATCTAACCGTGATATGATTTGGATAGTAGTAGATAGGTTTAGTAAACAAGCATATTTCATTCCATGTAAGAAAATTTTAACAGCATCACAGGCAGCACAATTGCTTTTGAAAACTGTTTTTACTAACCATGGATTACCAAAAGTTATTATTTTTTATCGTGATTCTAGATTTTGTAACAACTTTTGGATTACTCTGTTTGCTAACCTTGGCACAAAAATTGATTTCATCTGCATTTCATCCTGAAACTAATGGACTATATTGTTTGTCATCTGCTAACATTATGGGACAGAAGCTACTAACAATACTATACTAGATCTTTTACGTGCCTATACTATTTCTAAACCACAGACATGGGACACACATTTGCATTTATTATAGTTTGCATATAACAATACACCACACACATCTACAAAGAAAGCACCATTTGAAGTGATTTATGGTTATAGATCATCTACACCTGTTGCATCTTTGTCAAATAGAATTCAGAGTGCTGATGATATTGCTACTATGCATAATACTATTTTTGATGAGGTTAAAGTCATGATTGCCAAAGCCCAGCAATCATATACCAAACAAGCCAATAAGAAAAGACAAGCAATGAATTTCAAAGTTGATGATTATGTTTGGTTGAGAATAGAAAAACGTAGACTACAAAGTGTAGATAGACACCCAGTTGTGAAATTAGCCCCTAGATTTTATGGACCATTTAGGATCATTCATAAAATTAATGACAATGTATTCAAGTTAGAATTACCACCTCACTGGAAAATTCACAACACATTTCACATTAGTTTATTAAGACCCTTTAGAGGCCAATTACCTGTACACCTTGTTTATGAAAACCCACCTTTGTTAGAGGAAGAGACTGAAATACTTGAACCTGAAGCTATCATAGACACTGACTTTATGACCACTAGAACTGGCCGAAGATATTCTTATCTAGTTAAATTTAAGAACCATCCTGTAGAAGAAGCACAATGGATGCACGCTAGAGACTTAAATGCTTTCCCCACTCTGTTAGCTCCACATTGATCTAATAGCAATTGAGGTCAATTGCTATCCCACCCCGAGGGTATGATGCCAGAAGGCATATTTCACGGTGGATTCCGTGACATGATGGATTCCGTGAGATTTTACGGTGGATTTCGTAAACTTTGATGACCGGGGCTCATATACAAAGTGGATTCTTTGTGCGAGAAGTTGATGGGGATGCCTATCCTTTTCGGGCGTTTCATTAATTTAGTGTGTACATGGGTGATTCCATAATAGCGGGTGATTCCGCAAAATGCATATTAAATTAATAAACGTTTATGAGTTTAGAGTGCGCACTCGTAATAAATTAAGGTTAGGATTGATTTCTAACCTGTTGATTTATTTATGTAGGTGAAGACTGCTAGGTATTCACTTTTGTCGGTTTAATTGTATTATTTTACTAACGATTGTGAATGCTTCAGTTGATGTGTAGAGATAGCAACTATGGCGGAGGAAAGCATTGGAGGATAGCGAGTATTCGATTTATCATTTATATTTTGATGGGCACATACCTTAGGCATGGTGCCTATATTTTGTCGCGCCTATTTATTGAGGCGTTGGATATTTATTTATTATTTTGTATGCGCATGGGCGCACGATTATGTTATTTGTACTTGGACATTGTTTTGGGCATGCCAGACTCTTTGGGCACCGTCCCTTAGCTTTATTCCTATTTTGTGCTAAAGCAAACTCAAAAGCTAAAAGCTTGCTATTTTGTAATTTGGGCTATTATTTGAGCTTGAAGATGATTCATACATAAAATACATGCTTTGTGGAGCGCTCACACAAGGCATGGGGGGAGATTGCACCCAATTGGTCTCTTGTTCATGTCGTTCATGCTTTTTACATTGAATTTTGTGCAAAAAGTAGAGTTCTATTATTCTTGGGGACCTTCCGGCATTCACTACGCGAGTGTACAACATCTGATCTACGCACCACCTATAGCAACTGAAATGAAGGTACCATATGAAGCTTGTATGATAGGCAAACAATAGATAAAGGCATTTCCACAAGAAAGCAAGAACAAAGCAAAGGCTCCTCTAGAGTTAGTGCATGCTGACTTGTGCGATAAAATGCCTACAAAAGCCTTGGGAGGATCTTCTTATTTTATATTGATCATTGATGACTACAGTAGGAAGATGTGGGTGCACTTGCTTCGTGATAAGGCTCAAGATTTTGGTAAGTTTAAAGAATGGATAAAACTTGTTGAGAATGAAACATGGCAAAGTGTGAAGAAGTTTAGAACAGATGGCGGTCGTGAGTTCAACTCAACAGAGTTTGAAGACTTTTTGTAAGACAAAAGGAATCAAGTGTTAATTGACGACACCTCAATAGAATGGCATTGTTGAATGTTGAAATCACACAATTGTGGAAATGGAAAGGTGCATGCTTACAGGCAAGGGATTTCCTAACTAGTTTTGGGTAATCAAAGTTACACAAAGGCTCTTAAGGGCAAAACTCCTCATAAGGCCTATCCTGGTAAGAAACCAACCATCTCACATTTTATAACTTTTGGACTAAATGTTATGCATATGTTCCAAAGGATAAGAGAAACAAGTTAAATCCAAAAAGCACAAAATGTATATTCTTGGGTTATAATGATGAGCAAAAGGCTTACGAATTGTGTGACCAAGCGGTAAAGAAGATCAAGCAAGCTATGATGTGGTATTCAAGGAGCAGCCACATATAGTGGAGGAGGAGAATATAAGCTCTTTCACTTTATCATCCAGAGAAGTAGTCCACTACGAATCTATTCCAAGAGTTGTTCCTTCTCTCAAAAGGAGGAGGAAGCATCATCTTCAGATGATGAGGACAAAGTTCACGAACTTGCAATCATGCCATTGAAAACGTCATTGTCATGATGGATGAATTAGCTCTATGGTTGTAGTGATCCAAGGGTCTACCATAGTTGAGAAAGAGGCAGATGGACCAAGGAGGTCTCTATAATAGAAAAGCAAAGAAAGGCTTCGACTGACATAGTCAATATGGCATTTATTTGGATGAGATTATGAGAGAAGTAAAGGAGCCAATAGACTTGGAAGAATAACTTGCCAATCCACCATGGAGAGAAACTATGCAAGTTGAGTATGATAGCATAATGAAGAATGATACTTCGGAGTTTGTAATATTCCCCCCCCCCCCCCCCCCCGGTGCCTCCCCCATGAAAACCCCCCTTTTTTAATTTAAAAATTTTAATTTTTTTACTCTCTTCCTCTCTCCCCCTGTCAACTACATGGCGGGCAGAGAGAGAGAGAGGGAGTAATGAGAGAGAAGGGGGGGCATGTAGCCCCCAAGGGGTGGCAGCCATTAACGGCCGTCTCCCAACCCTAATACCACTCCCCCCTCCCCATTTAAAAGGGGAGCCCTCCCCCCCCTTCTCGTCAGCCAGGACGTGCCCTCCCTCCCCCCCCTCCCCGTGATCTGCAATAGCAGCTCCGCCAGGCTGGCCCCCCACCTGATTCATCATCATCATTCTCGTCCTCCTCCCCATCTTCAACACGATGCCCCCTATCAGAAAGCAGGAAACAAAAGAAAAAAAAAAGCTTCTAGAAGCTTCCTCAAGAGAGCCTCCTTAAGGGTACCACCCGCAGATCGAGAAAGGGGGCATAGGTGGTCTATGAAGGGAGTTCCTTGCAGGAAGGGAAAACTGCCAGCTTGCAGCAAAATTCTGCACACCCTCCACCTGCCCAAGCCCCAATTGCAATGGCCCCAAAGTGCCACATGAGAGGAGCACACGCAGGAGTAAGAGGGGCACATGTTGGAGTCCCCACCCAAAGCACGAAAGCCGATAATACCCCTCCTGCAGAAGTTCAGGTTCCATCAAATTCACCCTTTTCGTTTCCACATGATATAGATTCGCATAGGGTAGTCTTAATCCCATTGAGAATTTACTAAAATTGAACGATGTGCTTTAAAAAGATCATAGGAATGTTCGGGGGAGTTTTAAATCGCATCACACGGTACTTATAATTCCTGCACCCTCTATGTGAAAGGTTGTGTATTTAGAAATAATTTGATGGCACAAGTATTGATGGTTGTAGGAGAGGGTTTGAAAACGATTAACCCCTCCCTATTTGGCTAAATCACATAGAGTACATCTACATTAGTTGCTCTCACTTTTAAACAAAATATTGTTATAATTGAAGGGGACTTTATACCTCCGCCTTCTATGTGGATAGATATGAAATCAATCCCCCCATATAAACTTGATTACTAGGCTTGAGATAAGCCTTTGATTTTATGAATGTAAAGGATGTTTGTTTGTCTTGGGAAGAGGAGTGCAGTCCCAAGTTAAATATGAGAGAGAAGTTTGGAACAAAGACTTGAATTGGTAGATAAAAGAAGGAATTGTTGATGATGATGATGATTCTTATACATGTATGGAACCCATGGACTGATAATGATGACTCCACCAATTAAACCTCTACTCTAATATCAATGTTGTTGAATAGAACCTTAAACCACAAATTAATGACTCAATTGCACAAATTAGACAAGTTCCTTATTAATAGGTTATCATAATTATCTTTGAAATACAAAGAGTAGAGTGGGGTGAAGGGGATTGTGGGATCACTTCTTTCTCAAATCTGCCCCAGTAAAATTGCAGTTCAGCTTCACTCCTTTGGCGATATTATTACTGTACCTCCTCTACAAACCCCAATGCATCAGTCTCTTAGGGGGTTAGGCTAGCCAACAATAGGTACTTGCGTTGTTCATCAAGGTTCAACCCAACTGCAACGGGTTGTGGTGGCATGTGTAGCTCTGCTTTGCAGCAGAGCTCTGCATGCTATGCTCAACTTCTTGTTTACCACCTCAAGGGACTCCCCTTCCTCCGTGTGAGTGGCATCCATTAGAGTATTCAGGAAAGCTCATTGTTGAGTATTGAAGCCCACTTGGGCTGCCTCTGCTCTGCTTTTTGCTAGGACTTTCTCTTTTTCCATGAGAGCCAGGCAATGCACCAAGGTCTTTACTCTTCATTCATTTTGGCCTGCCCACTCTTTGACTCTCTTTTTTATCTCCTCCATACTTTCTCCTTGTCTTTGTACTAGGGCCATGAGTCTCCGCTCATGATCTTTCAATTCCTTGCTCATTCTCCCCTGCTCTTTTCTTTCAAGGCTCAACTTTTCAATCATGGTTTCCATCTCTCTGTGATGTTTCTCCTCTTCTTGCTTCCTTTCTTCTTCCCTTGCGGCAAACTCATCCATGCCTCATTCGATCCAATCTGTTTTTGGTGCCAAATCCTCATGTTGCATGATTAAAAGTTTATATTCTCTCTACATTTTCACTAGCTCTTGATTTTCATCTTCGAGCCGTTGCCACCAGTTTTCCTCCTTGTCATCTTTGGTCTTTAGTTCCTGTTTTAGATCAAAGATCTCATTTTGTTGCATAGATATTTGCCTCGTCTTTTCAAGTTGTGTCTTCCTCCTTTCTCCTCAATTGCGCCTCCTTTTCCATAGCTCTTCTCTCTCTCTTCCTCTGTTTTCCCTGATTCTTCTACCAGTTTTTCAGCTTCTTCCTTCTCTTTCTTCTTCCTCTCTTTAACCTCTTTTTCCAACTCCTTCTTGGCTTTTCTGGCTTCCTCTTTCAATTCCTCTGCCTCATTCTTTTTCTTCTTCTCCCTCTCTTCAGCCTCTCTTAGGGACTCTATTTTGGCTCTCTCTAGATCTTCTTTTTCCTTCTTCTTGCCCTCATTCTATTTCTTCTTCTGAGCTGTCTTTTTAGTGGGATTCTTTGCCTTTTCCTTCTGGATTGAGCCTCTTGATCCTCCATCTCTGTCTTAGTTTCTATCCTGTCACTCCATGGCTCTTTATCTTGGTTGATTGGTGACCTATCTGGAGTCTCATCCTCTCCTTCTTCTCCCTGCTGAGCTTCTTTTATAGCCTCTTGGATGATGGCTGTCAGCACGCTTCCATATTCGATGAAAGAGGCTTTTGAGAAAGGTTTCTTTCTCTCTATACTTTTAGAGACTGGGGACTCTCCGCCTACCGGTTTGCTACCCAGGGCTAGTGCTTTGGCTGCTTGGTCTATAGTCTTGCACACGTAGCTGTTCCAGTCTACCTCATCCAAGGTGTGGGCTATCACATTCTCTAGCATAGCCACACTAATTCATTGCATGGGGTAGTTATAGCGCTGGCTGGAGAAGAGTGAGTGCACTAATTTTGCCTACATGTGGGCCTCAGCATCGGGGATATCTTGTATGTTGATGCCGTCGTTTGTCAAAACATCCTTCCTCTTCATCTTTAGTATAGCATACACATCTCTCTTATGTTTCTTCTCCACCTTAGGTTCCAACCCCCATGCCTTCTCCACCAAGGCCTAGTTCAATGGCACCTACACTTGTTTCGCATTCTCTCATCTTCCCATAGTCATTGTTCCACATTCTTGATTGGCGTTGTATGTTCTCAGAAATTTCGCACACTTTGTGTGGTGAGGCTCGTGCGCAAACTTCTCTAGATACTTCGAGAGGTTACATTGTTCCACCACTCTCATTGCAGCCTCCTCCTTGGCTACCACCTCGGTGAGCATGATCTTACTGCGACATCTTTCGTTCCTATCATGAACCATGATTCCCATTAGTGCTTTTAAAACAATTATTTGCTGAAAAGAAAGACTTCATGTTTATTGAATGAAAACATTTAAGCTCCAAAATAAACTTTCCTTTCAAAATTTTCACCCTTTATTTCAAAAATTTTGTGACATTTTTCCTCAATCCCAAGTTAACATGTTTCTTTCCTTTTTGGGTTTAAGTGTAGACTGAGGTTTTCACGATGGCGTGTTTTTTCTCATGTGTTATCCGTTTGCTTGATTTTGATTGGTTCTGATTTGACTCACCTTACTCCCTCCCCTTCCGAATTTGAGAAGAATCCTTCCTAGGATTGAAGGTATTGGGCCAAGGGAATTCATCGTACGGGTCGAGTGTTTAGCTTTGCATGAGCTAAGCATAGAAATTTGGATTGTACTCCAGCTGAGCTTTGTGGTCCAGATCGAAGGGTCAATTGCCTATGTGTGTGATGTAAGTAAAGACATCCATTAGGAAGTTGTCGAAATCGACACAGCTAGCAATATGCAACTCTTCCTCGGTCAGGAGGCGATCAAGGTAAGGGTGTCCTTTGATGTGCTCATCCATGGGTTGGCCATAAATAGTTGTCAACACCCTATACAAGGTTGGAGCAACATAAGTTGCATCATACTCTGATGTCTTGATTGCTTGTCGCTACTTAGTGTTGGTCATTATTTGGCATCCTTCGAGTTCCCATTGTAACTGAAGAGAGTATCAATTCTATAAGAATGGAGATTCAGTTTCAGCAATTTGTTTTAACTCCTTGATTTCTTAGTCAGTGATAGCAGAAGTAGCTCGCTTATCGTATGACGTAATGAGATGATGTTTGATGGCTTGCACTCTATATATCTCATTGCTCAGCAACTCTGTAGTTGAGTGGGGTGCTTTGACAAATGCGAATTCGAATGTGTCCCATGAACAAGGCATCGTACGAACTTCTGTTGCTACTGGCTCTTGCAACAGGTCCAAGTCCAAGCAGTCATAGCTCAAAGCCAACGACATGAATGTGGTATCTAAGCATCTAAGGCAAGCAATCACGTCATCCCTTGTGTCTTTGGCTAGATCTGACAGCCAGTATCAAGAATGATTTTCACTCATAGGAGGGTCTAAGGCTTGTGGGTGGTCGAGATTTGACAGAACTAGAGAGTTTAGCAGCAAATCATTGCGGTTTCGGTTGTCCTTGAGATTGCGGTTGGGTCCCTTGCACAATGGGCTGGGACTGTGGACTGTTAATGGGGCACTGCTACTTGCGGATGCGGCTTTCTGAGTCTTGGTAGAGTTACGTGGTACTAGTGTGGGAGTAGCAGACCGAGATTTGGGCCAATAGACTTGGTCAGCTTCATGGGCATAATCAGTGTGTGAATCTATGGGCTTGGTGTCTCGAGGCTTATGCGGCTTTAGGCCTTGACACGTTGTATGGCTGGGTATGATTAAGCGTGAGGGCAATGTTTGATCAGTACCTTTGGCTATTTTAGCCTTAGGGATCCATATCCAAGCATCACCCTCATAATAGCCTTGCGCTTGCAATAGGGTCTTAGGAACCCATCGCAGCTTGATCGTACATTGTTGTCTGTAGCTTTGTCTTGGCTTCCTAGGTTTTGAGGTTGCATTCTTAGCCTTGTGAAGGTGTGGCCGATTCCTCCTCGGTGGCAAGCTTTGATATTTAGGTACTCATCTGAATTGGGGTTCATGGGCATTGGCTTTGGCCTGAGCGGGTTGCTGGAGTAGAGGCTTGATAAGTTGTAATAAGTCACAACCCCCCTCCTTAGTCTTGGCTACAGGTGTTGCTACACCAGTGGCTTTGCAGATCTCGTAGGAGTTGTGCAGCCCTTGTTGAAAGCTGCTACTATGCGGACATTGCCAATGGCTAGGTGGATACACTGCTGCAACTCATAATCAACATTGCAGTGAGCTTGCTTTTTAAAGGTTCGACCTAGCAGCGACTACGTGCCTGCATCTTTAGTATTTGATAACACATAAGAGATCATTGGTATGCTCTCAGACTCAATAGAAACTGCAACCCTACACTTCCTGGGAGTGCTTGTGATCAGTCCCCATATGGGCTTAGGTTGGCGGTAGTGGGCTATAATTGTGGTTTGCCAATGTGGGTCCAATGATTGTGGGTTAAGACATTGAAGTCTGCTCCCTCATCGATCAAGGCGTTGAAAGTGCATGTCTACTTGGCAGTGACCGTGATGCAGAGGTAATAGGTTCTACGACTTCCTCATTTTCATCGTCAATCTTCATGATTGTGGCTACTCGTACCTTGGTAGGGGGTTCTAACATTGGTGGTTCATGCAGAGGATGCGTGGGAGGGTAGTACTTCTTGATTTGACTGGCATTGAAGAAGCCTATGTCCTCACCTTCCAAAGTCTCAAGTTCGACATTACCAGTTTGACTGATGGCACAAATCTTGAAAGGCCCTAGACCTTTAAACTTCATTTTCTGTTTATGCCCCTTAACAAAGTACAAGAGCACTAAGTCTCCATGTTCAAAGTCGCGCTGTTTGACATGCTTGTCAAACCAACTTTTGCATCATGCTTTCTCACATACGAGCGTATGGGTAGCTAGAAATTGAGTTTTCGAGAGGCGTTCGAGTTCAACTAGACATTCCGCCATCCATGCCTCCTTCCCTTTCCATCATTCGTGAAGTGCGATCCTCAGGCTAGGAATGAAGAACTCTACATGTAGAATTGCTTCAGTTCCATAGGTCAACCTAAAAGGCATCTGGCCTACAACTATTTTATAGGCTGTGCGCTGTAAGCCCACAAGGTTGCCATCAAGTTGTTATCCTAGTCAATGCGCGAAGCAGAGACTACCTTGGTCAAGACGTTTACTAAAATTTTATTTGTGGATTCCACCTGGCCGTTTGCCTGAGGGTAGTATGGTGAGGATTTCTGATGGATAATTAGAAAGGCGGATAGAAGATGTGCAATCACTTCATTAATGAAGTGTATGCCCTAGTCGCTAACCAATTCGATGGGGCAACCGAATGAATCGTGAGATTACGTGCTCCCATAGGAACTTGGCAGTCATTCTAGCATCATTCTTTCTCGTAGCTCTTGCTTCTGCCCATTTCATTAGATAGTCAATGGCTACAATAATGTACTTGGCTTGCAAGTATTGTGCTGCAGGACTAATGGATCCTATGAAGTCAATTCCCCATTTTTCGAAGGGTTGTCATGCAATTATTGGGGTTAGCTCCATCTGATCCTTGCAAATCAGGACCTTTGTCCGTTGACACTCATCACAGTGCTTAACGAATCATGCGGCATCACGAAAAAGCGTGGACCACCACAGTTGAGACTGCAGCACCTTGTGGGATGTTGTATCTCTGCTAAAGTGTCCTCTAGCAATTCTGTTATGCACCTCTGAGAGCATATCATGCATCTCATGCTCCCATACGTATCTACGCAACAATGCATCTTGCCCTAGCCTATATAGCTAGCCTGCTATCAAGTGATAGGGTTGGATCTTGAGGATAAGTCGCCTAAGTCAGGCTTTCTACATCGGTCATTCAAGTAGTCCATGCTCAAGCACTTGGACTATGTCGTCTGCCCAATATGGCGTCAAGTCAGCTCAAAATAAATCTCTCTCTTTGGATAGGCTAAAACAAGTGCGCATCTGGAAACTCATCAGTGATGCCTTGTCCAACCCCTCTCCCGTGGAGATGCGTGACGTGTGGTTGGCCATGTAGTGCTGCTTTCCCTTTCGTACAACCACACAGAAGTTGAATTCTAAAAGCAGAAGAAGCCACCGAGCTATGCATCCTGTAGCACAAGGTTTGTTTACTAAATATAGTAAGGCTTGATGGTCCACAAAGAAAGCGAAAGGCGTGGCTAATAAATAATGGTGAAATTTCTTCACAGCAAATACCATGGCCAGACCTTCTCTTTCTATCATCGAGTAGTTCATCTCAATCTCAGTGAGTTGTCTACTAGCAAAGCTCATTGGATAGTTGCCAAGTTGGCACAACACTGCCCCCACAGTGAATTTCGAAGCATCAATATGCATGTGGAAGGTAATGGTCCAATTTGTGGCTCATAGAATCGGTGTTGTGGTTAGAGCCTTTTTCAAATCCTCATATGCGTGTTGGCATTCTTCAATCCATTTGAATATAATCAATAGTTTGTATAGAGGTCTAGCAATTAATGCATAATTTAGCACAAACCGTCGATAATACCGCGTATGACCTAAGAGGCATTGAACTCCCTTATATCTGGTTGGGGGTGGAAGATCAACAATGACCCTGACTTTCGAAAAGTCCGTGGCAATGCTATTCTTTGACACCACTTGCCCTAGGATGCATTTGTGCTTTACCGAGAATTGGCACTTTAAGGGATTCACAGAGAGACAATATAGGCGACACCATTCAAAGACTATCTAAGTGTTCTCTCCAGATCAAGTGAACACACAAGTCATCTACAAAGAATTCTAACTCTTTCGTGAGCATGTCTTTAAATATAGTGCACATAAGGTGTCGAAATGCGAATGGAGCATTAGTCAACCCAAAGGGCATGACTATGTAGGCAAAGATACCCCACTCAGTGGTGGGTGAATGCAGTCTTATGCCTATCGTCAGGATACACCTGCACATGATTGTATCTAGAGAAGTCTTCTAGAAAATTGTAGGCCTCTTTGCCTGCTACTCTCTCGAGCATGTGCTTGGTGTATGACAATGGGTAGTTGTCCCTCTTAGTGGTAGCGTTCACCTTCTTGTAATTGACGTACACTCTAATCTTTCTGTTTTTCTTCATTACAATGACTATGAGTGACATCCACTCTACGTGCTCAATTTTGTAGATGAATCCCGCTCTCATCATCTTGTCAATCTCTTCCTTGACTGCATGAGTGTGTTTTAAATTCATAGGGTATGATCGCTGCTTGACCGGCATTGTGTCTGACATCATGGGTATGTTATGAGTCACTACACTCGGATCTACCCCCTTACGCTCTTCTAAGGACCAAGCAAATACATCTATATACTCTCACAAGAGAGCAACAAGACTTGTCTCCTCTTCCTCCGTCAAGTCATCGGCATTAAAGACAGGTCAGGGTGTCTCCCCTTCCTGGGCTAGGTTCACCTCCTTGACTTTGGCAAGTCCCTTGATGGGTTCACTTGCTTGCCCTTGATGTTTGGCACCCAGTAGGATCACTACCCTATCACCCTTCTTGAACTTCATAAATCTCTTAGGGAGGTCCTATCATTTTCGTTGTTTGTCTACTTGTTTGTCCTTAGGCTATTTTGCCCTTTCTTCCTTTAATCATCTACACCTTAGCTGGACAGGTAGGTCCCCCTTGGCACGTCTAGTCTTGGAAGGCCTAGGTATTTCTGGGTCATTCTCTAAACTCACTTCCAACTCAAAATCAAACTCCCCGTCTTCGCTAGAAGAGGTAGTCTTTCTCGGTGGTTGCAGCTCAAAGGGTGACTCTGTTCTAAGCACTGACGTGGCACCTGGTTGGGTTAGGCCTACTTGTTCAAAGTCTATGGCTCCTATATGTTTCAACCAAGTGCGGTCACAATCCACGCGCATGACCCCTTGCTCTATTCTAAAGGTGTTCTTTCTCTATGGCTTGGAGTCTGCTCGTATTTGTTCTATCTCTCGTCCTTCAGTGTTGTATTCTATGGTATCTATCTTACCCTCACTCTTGTCACCGAAGGAGTGGTAGTCTTCGTATTCGTCATCGAAATCATATTCATCTGACTGCTCGTTGTCTCCTAGGTCTTGGTATGTCTCGTGTCTTTAATTGGGGACTAGGGCCCAATTTTACATGAGGTTTAGGTCATGCACCCTAGTCCATTGCCACCTTGGTTCATCTAAGAGATCTTGGAGTGGCTTGAAATTTGCTGCTGGATTACCAGCTAGCTTGTTGGTCAAATACTCTAAAATCTCATGGATTTCCCTCTTGTTGTTTGGCACTTGGAAAGTGATAGGGTTGGGTCTTCTGCAAAGATTTCATGCCATCATGCAAATCGGTACTAAGGGTGTACCCTTGGGCTTGCTGATCATTTTAATGTCATGTTCATACTCCTTATTGTTCGAGAACGGCATGTCGATGGTAGCAAGGACATGCATCCAATCTCGCTCGTCTTTAGGACATGGGATATACTTAGTCAGGGGCCCGTAGGATTTCTTTATCTGAGCATCACCCTTAAGCATCACGGAAATGGCATCAAGGTCGACTGGTGTAGTCTTCTAGGAGTCCATTCCTACCCTTACGACTTTGGAGCCCCGAGAGGAACACCAAGGAAAAGGGAATTCTCTTGCAAGAAAATCTATCTTGTAACATCAACAAGCTTGTTTATCATGTTTCATATGATCACAATGAAGAAAAGAACACCAGGCACAACAAATCTTCATACAGCATCATGTAGATCTCCCACAGATTTGATAGAATCAACCATATTCTTCAACATCTTCACAAAATCCATCAATAGAACAAAGAAAGCAAAGGAATACACCATCTTTGAATGGAAGTACATCACATAGTATTCATCTTCAATATCTTCATAGTTTTCTCTCTCAATCTCTCATATACAATCACTCTGTTTGAGTAGAATTGGCTATCTCTGACTCTCTCTCTCTCTCTCTCTCTCTATCAATCATACATCATATCCTCACTAAAATATCTCAAAATCACCCTCAATAATCCTTCTTAGGTCGTGGATACCCCTCCCAAGAGGTATGTCTGATATGAAGAGTCACCAGAGCCACTACAGTGTCCTTTCATATCTCACTACTGTCACTTCACTATAGTCTTCACTTGAGTCTTCAGCAGCTACTTCTTTCAGCTCTTTTGCACTTGTATTCACCTCTTTCCAAGGCTAGAAAACTTTCCCAAGCTACACTCTCATCCACCAGAACACATACAGAAGCATATAGAACAGCCACAGAACAGTACCAGAACAGCTATAGTACAGAACAGAACAGAACAGAAACAGAGGCTCTACAGAAGACCTACAAAAGGTTACAGAAGGTCATCAAAACCACATAACTCATTCTCAAACCATTCCAAACTTTCACAAACCATTCAATAAGCTTTCTCAATATCTCAATCTTCATCAATCAATACTCCATCCCTCCTTACAGAAGACAATCAGAACAAAACAGACCAAAACAGAACAAAACAGAAGGTATACAGAACCAATCAAAACCTATCAAAACATCACATAACCACTAATAAACATCATGAACTTCCAAAACACAATCAATATCATCCAAAACACTCTCAAACCACTTCTAAACCAATCAATCAACAACAAAAATCAACCAAAAAAACAAGTCATTTCAACACTCAACATATCCCCACACTTAATAAGGAAGCGTCCTCGCGACCCAGGAAAAAGGGAATACAAGTTCAGGGAAAAGCGCAACTTTGATCGTCACTATCTCTTCAAAAAGAAGCCATCCATTACGACCCCAACTTATAACCTGTATCTGATAGAAAAATACAAAGAAAGGAAAACCCATTATACATTAACACTTGTTATCAAACTAGAAAATCACAACAAATTTGTAAAGGATATAAGATTTTTCTTCTTCTTCATCTGCATCAACTTCAACTCTGCAACCACGAACCCAGCACCACAATTCTCCAAAATGTAGCTCGCACACAAAATCCAATCCAATAGAAAACCACCACGCTCGTTTGACATAAATGAACTCACAACACAAACACTACACACAACACAACCATCTGGGAACCAAAAAAGTGGATTGAATATCTTCCACTAGTGGAATTTTCCTATAATGTGTCCTACTCAATTAAAGACGTATCAAGTTATAGGAGAAGAAGGTTCTTCAAGTTGGGATTGCCATTTATTGCAATGTTGACAATCCAATGAAACCAATAGCGCTTTCAAGAATAGTAATCATTGATTGAAGATAGACGGTGGGGATAATGAAACTAGTACATATTGTAAGGATAGTAATCATTGATTGGAGATAAATGGTGGGGGTAATGGATTTCATTGGGCTTTGGAAACACCGTCGTCGGTTAATGCATGAAAGGGATGTAGGAGATGTGGGAGAGAAGAGCACACACAATGTAGGTGTTGTCAACAATGTTATGATAGCATTATTGCACTTTCATATATATATGAATAAAGAATATGGGCGATCACTATACACGAGCAGGCCCAAGGGCCTTTTACCCCAATAACCTCCCACTAAAAGGCCAATGGGCCAGGGAGTGAATAAACAAAATTAAAAAAAAAGAGAGAATGTGAGGAATCATGACATCTCACCCAACTCTCAATCAGAAAGCGAGCTATGCAAAAAGTGGCGGGAACCTCCTCACAAGAAGAGTCAAGCATCCCCAAGTCCATGACATCCAGGAGATAAGCGATCCCATAGCTCTAGACAATAGAGCAATCCATGACTGCTTCCCATGAAGCAAGCAACACAACTCATAAGTGCACGGCTGTAAAGCATCAGAGTGGCGCATAGTATCAACGCAGCACATAAAAGACAGCGGAGAGCATACATACTCTCCAAGGTCAATCATCAAAAGAGGGCTAGCATCCCGGACACAAGTCAAACGGGGTCTCAAGACAATATGCGGCCTCAGCAAAGCGGAAGACTAACATACGACTATAGAATCAGCCATAAAGCGCATTGAACGAGCATCAAGAGGCCTGAGAGGTGTCTGCGTCTCATAAAAGACAGCATGACGGCTGCGTAGAACGTACTGGGTATCTAAATCCCAAAACCTGTAAGCCGTAAAGTCACCATCTCCATAACTAAGGAGTATGCATCTGCATGACATAGGCTCATGTAGCATACTGGCAGATGCCTAGCAGCCAAACATCCTCAAGTGATCATAGAAGGGTCTCATGCCACTCTATGCCTCATGCGGAGTAATAACATCCAAAGAGAAACACGACATCCGATTAACCAAGTATACTGTCGTCATAAGGGCCTCAGTAGCACAAAAGCCATAAGATGACCTAGCTTTGGTAAGCATAGAAGCAACCTTTGCCTATAAAGTCAGGCACATGCCATGATCAATCCCATAATACCGTGGGCATAAGAAATCAATGCCATATTACTAACGAGATCCGTAAGCTGGGAGAGATAGCATGACTCTCATAATCCATCTGCAAGCATCTATGCCTGCTACCAGCAGCAGAATCCATAAACCTGCCAAGCATAGTAACATCATCCTCAATCCGTACCAAAGGGTAAGCCCAAACATGGTAGGTAGCATGATCCATGAAGGTCACAGAATACGATGCTCCACCAAGTGACTGGGAAGGCATAGGTCCATATATTGCAACATGGACAAGATCTAGAGGAGCATGCCTCACACGATCACCATAAGCCAAAGAGGCTCTGCACAGACCATGAGTACAATGAGGGCAAGTAGCATAGGGAAGAGCAGTTAATAAGCCCATATCACATAAAGCATCCATCTCAGTGTATCATACATGGCCTAGGCGACAATGCCATAACAATGTATGTGGTATCTGCGTAGCTGAAACCATAGAATCTCCCACATGAGAGACATGAACTACATAATCACTATCATATCTAGCACCTTGGCCAATACCAAGCAACCACGACGGATTTTCCATGAAGTTTCCCCAAGAGAGACATAATATCTTGCACCATGCAACTGACTGACAGAGATCAAGCTCTTACTAGCGTAGGTATATACAAGACATCACGGAGCATAAGAGAAGACCCATTTGGCAAAGCCAAGTGTATATCCCCTGTACCAATAACATGACAATCCTGCTCACGGCCCAAAGAAATACATCTGTCAACCTCCCTATAAGAAGAGAACCAAGCTCTATGCGGAGTAACATGACAAGCTACCATACTGTCTAAAAGCCAATCAAAGGTATAGGTCGTATCACTGAGCAAGTAATCTGCAAGGTAACATGATGCCAGGAGTCTAGGCTCAGCTGCATCATCATGGGTAACTACATGCACCATACCACTATCAACAGTGGTCTCACCTACTGTATCACTAACTCTACTCTCATGTCTTGTGCGGCACAATCTTTTTTGCTCTCTAATCCACTTGAAGCATTTACACTTCACATGCCCTGTCTTTCCACAATGAAAGTAAACAAGACCTGTAAAACTTGTAGAAGAGGACAACTGCTCTGTAATAGCATGAGTAGGGATGTCCAATACATCCAAGGAGCTCAAAGAATCATCAAAGAGAACATGCTCATCAAGAGGACTGTCTGCATGACTAAAAGAGCTGGAAGTCGTCATAGCATACTGCAAAGGGGACTCATCCAAACCAGAAGGGAAGAACTCAAAGGCATCAACTACGGATGCAAAAGCTCCCACACGGACAAGCCTAGCAGACAAAAGCATGTTATATTCAACCACTGTAGCTCGCAGCCATAAAAGCATAAGCATGCTTCGTAGCCATAAATGCATAAGCATCCCCGAAACATAGGAGTATACATAACTTTACAGTGTCTCATACCATGTACTGACATACATGTCCAGCCAAGAACGACAAGTGACAAATAAACCTGCAAGAATCAAGCTCCAATAAAAGCCCAAATATATGTGTAAAAGCATCTAGGTAAGAGACTCTTTAAAATACATAGCAGCAGACCATGTGCATACATGGGTGGCCATAAATATCAACTCCTCCCTGATATACGCGGGCAATAGCAACCCAAATAGCATAGATGCCATACAATAGAAAAGCAGGACGGCCATAACTGTAAATCCCAAGCACTATCCAAGTGCACTGATTAGTAAGTATCCCGCATATCAAATGCAAATGAGCAATTATAGCTCAATAGGCAATTGCCAAAACAAGGGAGCAGTTCACTACTCAATACCTATAAGTGCATCCAAGTAATAGCCAAGATCCATAATCAGAGCATCAAATCCCATAAAGTATCCAAGGTCGTAACAGAAAAACCCAAGTCGTACCGGAAAAAGCCAAGTCAATGTCCAACTGCTCAAGGGAATACTCAAATGAATATCAAGACAAGCTCAAACAACTACCATCCACAGCCAAAGCATAAAGCATTCACCAAGACATCAAAACCCGTACACGATAGCCTAGGCATAAACCATGTCATAAATGAAATGCCTACTATAAAGAAGTGACAATCAAATCAAAATCGAGCTCTAATCTCAGCTCAAAAGCATTCCCGAGCATAAACAAGACGCGGCATAGTCCAAATATATCATGACATCATACCGAGTAGCCGAGAGCATCCCGTGACTAATAGGCATAACCCAACTGTAACATAAATAGCTTCAACCGTGAAGTTTCCAGCGGCAAATAACAGTCCAAAACTGAGCAAATCACTGCTCAATCCAAGCTCAAATCCATAGACATACATTTTCGTATATATAGGCACCAACCGAGCATAATCGAACATCAAATGTCAAAACTTGTAAGAATAAAATTGAAGTGACAGGTGACTGCCCTATTCTGAACACATCTGAGACTGTTCAAAACAGTCAATGGCTGAGCTAAATCAACTTCGAATGCATCTCACATAAGAGGCATAACATCCACAAGTGATCCGGTATTAATAGTCATTAGTAGAAGCATCACATAAGCCATAGGCATATAAATACATGCTATGTCAAATCTGAAATCTGTTGCAAAATATTCTGTCATCAAAATTTGGCAAATCCGACATCACCATTGCATCCAGGGCACGCCAAAACCCCAACTTCGACTCTTACCTTGCTTGAATCGAATTCTGAATGCCCAAGATATGACAAAAAGAGTCATTTTTTAACCATTTTTGCAAATAGGCACAAATAAAACGTAAGCATGCTGCTGTACTTGAGGGGCCAAATCAGGGTGGATAGGGCATAAGCAAGAGCCCAATGAAGACCTACAATAGGCCTACACAAGCTTAGGACAAATCCAAGTAAGAGGTGAAGACAACAAGCTTCAATGATGGAAGTTATGGCTGTCTGTTCATGAAACCCTGTTGTTCATGTCAAAGAATGGTTGAGAACTGAGTGAGAAGCAAGCTCTCATACCTCATGTAGATGCCAGGGAAGGCCAGAAAGCGCTCGCGAAGGACCTACTCTGATACCAGTTGAAAGGGATGCAAGAGACACGAGAGAGAAGAGCATACACAATGTAGGTGTTGTCAACAATGTTATGACAACCTTATTGCACTTTCGTATATATATATGAATAAAAAATATTGACAGTCACTATACACGAGCATAACAACGTACTACCACTACAACTATAGCAAGCAACAAGCACATTGTCAACAATATCGAACTGGAAGCAACATGCCTAAGAACTAAGCTATAAGCAACAAGGAAAGAAAGGTTAGCAATAAAACAAGCTAAGAGCACAAAATGAGATGACACACAAATTGATAATGTCACCAAAGATAACGAATGAGCTTAAAAGGGTGCATGGGATGAGAGGTGACATACTAAGAGGAGCTTATAGTAGACACAACCTATAATTGCAACATTGCACAACAAGCAACCATGCTCAAAAGTAGCAAAGTCTAAAGAATTGATAGATTGCCTTTCTAGACTAACCCAAAGCTAAAGGAATCCAATGCCACTCTTGTATGACTTCCTCCCCTTTTTTTAAAATTAACAACACATTCCAATCATAAGAAACCGTACTTTCTCATAACTATCATTTGTAACCAAAGAGATGGATTAAACAATTAACCATGCCAAATCATTGTGAATAATTGGGACATGGAAAAAAGTTGTCCTAAGGCACGTCCATAAATATGTTCATCCTTGTGTTAGGGGTGAATAAAAAGTTGATGTGAGAGGCATACGTAGGAGGTTTTTAATTTGGGAAAGGGAACAAAGTGATCCTAAGCACATCCAAAAATATGTTCATCCATAAAAAAGTGTTAGGGGCGAACAAAAAGTTGATCTAAGAGGTAACTAGGAGGTGGTTTTATTAGGATAAGACTTCAGTCTTAATAATGTTTCATAAAGTTTATGATTATAATTTCTTGTGGCAAACATGCACAATAGAACAATCATCTACTAATGTTTAATCAAACATTTCTTTCAAAATGAAAGGATGCGCTTCTATAAACTTGACTATGGTGGACTACAAAGTGTGGACAGTTGCTTTCTCTATATTTAGAAAAAAACAAGAATTACGATCCTTAAATAAGGTATGTGCATGCTCATGTCTATCCGTTACAAAATTTCTCAATATTAATATGGGCAAAGGTCTCAAACATAACATGAATAAGAAACTTCACAACATGAAGTAGAAAGTGATGAAAGATCATGCTAACAATTCAATCACTACATATAGAAGGCTGTGGGACTCATGGCAAACAAGCTAGCTAGTAACAAAGTCAATACTAGTAAGCATCAATTGTTTTTGCACCTTGTATTGCAATGAAAGCTTAGACTTCCAAGTAGTCCCATAAGCATGTGTTTCACGATACTAAACAAGCACATATATTTCCATATGAATATGTCCACAGCAGCCTCACATTTTCATTGACTACCAATGACCAACAAAGCACTTACAATTAGAAGCCTTCATTCTCTCGACCAATTCACGTTTAACACGTGTGTCTACATCACATGTTCTCATATTTCTCGAAATTAAACAAGCATGTATATTTCCAGACAATCCCATATTTTCATTGGCTGCAAAGGACAACTATAAATTTATAAGGAGAACCTACATTCACTCAACCCATTCGCATATAGAATCCATGCCTACCTCACAGCCAGAGCACATAGTTAAGCAAGCATTCACAAATGGACAACATGGAAGCGACCAAGAATTGATGTGCACATGAAAATGTACCATCCAAATAACATGTTTCTACCATGCCAAGTACTACCTCTTGTGCGTGTGTGGTTCTCAACATATTTGTCCAATACTCCACCCATAAAATGTCTAGACCTTATTGTTGGCAATAATACCTTAACTTTCCACCTAAAAGCACTCAGGATAGCAGCATCGTCCTACAAGGAAAATGCCTATTTTTGAAACAACTTTCTGTTGAGATCAAGTACTAAGTTTTTTGTCCAGCCTACAATCACATCCTGATGTTAAAAGAACTTTACAATTATGTACAAAGGTTCTACAAGGCATCTAGTCTAGTTTTCCAATGCTCACTTATCATGTAAAGGTCTACTTGGTCAATTACTTTAGCTTTTCAATGCTTTTGTTATTATCACGTAAACTAGACTTAGCTATACCATCTTGAATGCACTCTTAACCATGACACCATTTCAAAAGATTCAATTATATAAATTCAAGCATTCCATAGACAAGCTATGATCATAACATTTTGGCTCTTGCCGTTCATGGCCAATCCCTTGCAATGGTCCATCCTGGTGAGATCCTGGGTGATGTGACCAACATCTGATTACAAGTACGAGTTCATGGCCCACTTGCCTGACCCAAGCCAAATCATACTTTGCATGTGCTTTCACTTCTATACCCCTTGCTGTGAGTGCTGAGTGCACATACTTCCCACCAAAAAAAGGGGTATGCACATGACATCTTCCACCCCTATGTTTGGGTTCAAAATGGACTGCTTCCATTGCCTGTACCTCAAACTCCTACATAGAGTCAATCTATTAAGCTTTGTTCTGAAGTTAAGCGTTCTCTCACAAACATACACCCCATTATACATTCTTTTGATTCAAGTCTGCTTTGAGTTGCTCAAGACCTGATGTGACAAGCTACAGCAAAAAGCCTCACAGTTCTTATAAACAGATGTACAGAACCAAAAGCTGTTGAGCAACTTATACAATAAAAGGAATGGAGAGTTGAGTGGAAAGAGCGCAGCTTTATATAACATCCAGAAACTGCAATGCAACCTGCAAACTCCAATGTTGCTGGTTTAGAATCTTCAGTTGAATCAGGCCTTGTCATCATGGTATTCCCATGAGGTAAGCTTGGGTGACTTTCCTTTACGGCAGTTCTTAACATACCTATCATTATCTGCAGGCCTTTCCTGAGCAAGGAGAAAAAGACAGTTAATATCCTACTTACCTGTAAAATGGTATCAAATCTGAACTTCAGCTTGTGAGTGTGCACCAAGATAAGAACCAACAGCTCATATGAAACACGAAAAACTGGCATCACTGCTATTATCGCCAAAGGGCATGTTTCCTCAATATCAAGCTTGCATTAGATTTTAACAGAAAGCAATAGGCATGAGCTCAAGAAGAGAAAGCCGTTTTGACCCTTTAAAAAAATTTGTACGTTGTTGTGCAAGTTGCATTGCTACTATTGTACCATCAACTGATCATCACCCAGAAGTTGGCCATTAATTTGCACCAAATTTCTCATTATGTTCTTTCTGAAGCACCATGGATGGCATCAAATCAGGCCTTTGACAGGGGTCTTTAGATGCATTACTTCGCCCAGAACAATGAATATCAAGCCTACACATTCAAGAAAAGAATGTCTCTATGACTCAACTAAAGATCCAGAGCACATTCAGCAGTAATACTGATCTGACACAGAAAAATGTCATCAGCAAAGACGAGAAAAGTGAACCTTCCCAGCATCTTCCAAACCTTTTAAACATTGGTTCCGTTCTACAATATAGATTACATTTAAACCTTCAGCAAGATGACTCCCTTTCCAAGAGAAGGAAGACATCAAATGAGAACAATGCTGCCCAGTTATAGTTAAAAATCTCACGCCGACTACATACTTATATCCTTATGGGTTTTGGGAAGGGGAATGGGAATGGGGACTAGAATTGCCATTTTTTGTCACCATGGGAGGGGACTCTAACAAGAGGCAGGGACTGGGACAGGAAGCTAGAAATGGCAATTCCATGTCACTATGCTCAAGGGCCTAGATAACGATTCTCTCTTATGTTATCCTCCTCAACCACCCCAAACGTGAGGCACTCCTTCCATATATAAACACCATTTCAACATTCTATGGTCATATGATTTAAATGCACCAAGCAATGACATGTGATAAAAACACTCACATGGCAGATCCTTTGTGAGAAAACTTTCCAGCACATGAAGGGCCTTGTTAAAAGTGACACAGTGAAAGAATTCAAAGCTAGCCATACAAGCATTCAAGTTTTTCAAATAAAAGAATGTGTTAAGTGGGCTGCTCTTTTCTGGAGCAAAAATCCACCATCATATCCCAAGACACACATATGATGGATCTCATAGGCCTATTGCCACATAGGGCTTCGTCCCCTTCATGAGAAACAAAAGGAATCCTCATAATAATGAGGTTAACAAATAAAGATGTTGACACTCAAACAACAACCACCCCTCCCTGCCATCCATGGTGAGGCAGAAAGTAGATAGAAACCATCTCCCTTCTTGCTCTAAAAGTTCACAACATTACATTACTCTCCTAGGTGGGATCTCAATTCAAATTTTCACCTCTTATCATAAATTAGAATGGAACCATCCTCATCCTTTTCCAGACCAACTTCCATTGAAGTTCATCCCAGCATCTATCCATCAGGCCCCTCATCCAGCTGCTGTCGTGGTGATCCTCAGCTGGCACCCAAGACCCGTAAGCCTGGCAACTCCTCCAACCTGCATTTCATCCCAATTTCTGCCACCATCTTCTCCACTCCTGCAGTGGCCATCTACAGCTGTCACCTTCATCCTGGTGACTCCTACAGCCTGCATTTGCACTAGTTGCTGTCCTCTCCATTCAGCCTGCTTCCATGGTCATCTCCAGCTATCGCCCTTCAGCCTAGCAACTCCTATACGCTGCATTTCGCCCCAGCTTGCTGACATCATTATTTGTGGCAAGTCATTTTTGTGTTTTCAGCACTTTTCTTCATCATTGTCTACTTGGATTGGTAGTTACTGAATTTGGGATCCATCTCCGATGGACGACGCACATCGATATCCCCCTTAGCCCACTCCCACAAGAGTCATCAGCTGTTGGACAACTCTGCCCTTGAGCAATTTGTACACATTCAAGCATTTTTCATTCATTATTTAGTTACGTTCATTTTTTCATTTTGTGTTTTCGCATTACTATTTGAGTTTACTGTGTTTCCACCATGGTCATATACCCTAATTTCTTATGTAAACCATGGTGTATCTCCATTAGAGTCCATGCTCTTCTAAAGAGTTATCTAAGACTATCGTGGAGTGCTTGGTTTGTTCTTGATTACACTATACATCACGTGCTAATGACTCGTACCAATTCACCTTGGGATTCTCTAACTCTTTCTCAAGCTACTCTAAGAAACATTATGATCTTGATTTGGAGGATAATGCTCCACCTAGTAACCTTTCTTTTAGGGGTCATCTCATGGAAGGCCAGAAATGCCTCCACTATCGTCGAGCTCATGCAAGGTCTATTCCTTGAATTTCACTCAAAGCTACAACACTTTTACCTAGCTTCAAAGTGGTTGGAACACTTGACTAACCGCTATGCAATTGGAGGTAGGACCTGCCATAGAGTGGATGTGGTACTTTAAGTACCTTAGGGATTCTACTTTCATTATCATTCTCACATAGTGGATGTGACCTTCTGGCACTTGACTCTCTTGTTCACTCATTCATTGTTAGTGTGATTGATTGTGTGTGTTGCTGAATCCTGACATAATAGTGGTATCAAAGCCATACCTCTTATTAGCCGCCACTAAAATGTCCTCGATACCAATGAAACATGCCCCTAAGACCCAACCTGTACATGAGACACAACGCAAGCCAAACTCACCAAAAAAGGGACTGGACATCAAACTCACCTCGCAACCATAAGCCAAACGAGCTCACTCCCAAGCCTAGAAGCTAGCAACACTCTGGGTCATAACCGCATCCCAAGAGTTGGCATCCCATACTACCAACCTAAACCATCCCATTGTATGTATGCATCGACCAATGGGTCAAGAGTCCAATAGTGGGGCGATCACACAATGAATGTGCACAATAGGGCCTTGAGTCCTATTTATAAGACTCAGCTGCCCTACCTTAGTACATTCGTACCAAGTCACTTCGTAACCACCGTGACCAATGCTATTAGTGCCCATATAGATGTCCAAGGACATCACAGCCACTTTGCTCATGAGCCACTATTGTTTCAATTGCCCTCGAGTCTTGAACTTAGCTACTATTGTTTGTGGTCTCTCTACATTGGAAATCTACTTGCAGAGTCTATCCGTGAAGCTTCCCATCTTGTGTAGCCTACTCGTGCTTACTTCAACCTTCTCGCCTTCTACTTCTCAATTCCACTCTTTCCATAACATGTCAGTTGCGTGCCCCTAAAAATCAGCTAACAACCCGTGCGTTCTCTGTCCACCACACTGCTCAAAATTTCTGGCCAAAGACTTGCCCTATCTCACAACAACCGTTGTCATGAGGACATGGAATTTTAATGCTTTGCTTAGCATTGGATTAAAAGTTAATTATATGTATAAATGTGAGTTGCACATGTGAGCTGCAAGATAATTATTTCATAATGTGGGACCCACAACCTTGAGATATCACTTGATACCACTGGCAAAAATTGTAACAAGTTATATTAGTCAAGCAACACCTAGCATCTGGTGACAAATTTCGGCCTCAAAGATTTTATTAGCCATTAATGTCATTGGTGACTTTAGAAACTAGGCATTAATTAATTAATTGATGCCAATTCAAGAGCTAATAAATACTCAAGAATACTTGGATGACAACTTGGCCTAATCAATTTAATTGTTGGTTGAAATTATGACTTTTCTAAGTAAGATTTAATAATTAAATTTATTTTTAAAATTAATAGTCTAAAAATAATTTAAATGCGCTCAAAATAGCTGCAAAATGCATTTAGAAGGCTGACACCTGGCAAAAATTGCCCATGCAAGTGAGAGAGAGACTATTAGAGGCTGGTGGGGCCTCATTCTAGTATGGTAGAGGTTGAGAGAAGAAAAGAGAGAGACTTGCCACTACAATCTTCCAACCATTGGTGATCAAGGAAGCCATTGGAGGCAATCAAAGAGCTGCCCCCAATTGATCAAGAGGCCATTAGCAGCATGTCACAGCTTCTATAGCCTGTCTACAAGGAAGCGACAACAAGTTTGGAGCCCACAAGGGCTGGTGGCTGCATGTGGGACTGCAATTGATTGTAGGCTGCAGTCAATCAGCCATTTGTAGTGGGGTAGTATTAAATTTCAGCCAACCCAAGAGGATGCAATTGAAGAATTTTTGCTACTAAACCCTAATATATGGCTAAAAAATAGGGTCTACTTGCCGCCAAGGAGTAGAGTGCTCAAAAATTGGGGCCTAGTACTTGACATTCAACAACCAAAACTTCGGGATTTCAGAGAATTTTTAGAGGTCAACCAACTAACATTAAGTTTGGGGCAGAATTTGTCACCCAAGGAGGAAATTGAAGGCCAATCCCCAAAGTAGTTTACGTGAATCTTATGCTTGATGCAATTAGTGTTTGATCAAGTTGATTACCACCCTATCCAAAAAGGCTGATCTCAGCCGTCAAGAGGCAATCTGTGCATTCCACGAGCCAATAGTCCCGTTACTTCGCCGGACATCTCGTTTTACATGACGATAGACTACATCACACAGATTCAGCCAGATAGTGAACAATATTAAAATATTCATGCTGTGAGAGTGGAGGTAGGATCGAAGCTCAGCACAGAAAACAGTAGACAGTAGAGAGTGAAGCACGACACCCAATGCAATAGGTTGAAACAATGTCAACTGAAAGTACAAGGTACAACCCTTAAACCTTAGGGTTGTAGGGGGGTGTTCACACCCGAACACGGTAAGTGTCCATAAGTGTGTGTCATAAGCACATACAAAATAATACCATAAGTCTGGGGGAAAAAACCTCTCCTACTAAGAGTAAAAAGTGCCCCAATGTCCTACTGATCACCGACACTCTGATGTGAGCGTAGGCGTAAGTGAGGCGTGAGTGAAATACCCAACAAACCACCCCTAGAGTGAAGAGTGATCAAATGTACAAGGTTCATCCGCCACCAAAGGAAATCAAATTTAAACCATGGCGAAATGCTTCAAATTTCTCAGGAGGAAGAGCTTTGGTGAAGTTGTCTGCCACATTACTGGTGGTAGGACAATAGACAAGACCGATATCACCTGCATGTAGCCTCTCTCTGACAAAGTGATAATGTATCTCAATGTGTTTTGTGCGTGCATGAAACACTGGGTTTCGTGCCACTGCAATGGCACTCTGACTGTCAGTGAACAAAGAAGTAGGCTCTGTAACAGATACATCCAGATCAGCAAGCAAGCGTCTAATCCATACGCATTCAATTGTGGTAGTGAAAGCTGCCTTGTATTCAGCTTCACATGATGATGTGGCAACAATGGACTGTTTCTTGCTAAGCCAAGATATGCAAGACGAGCCAAGAAAGAAACAATTGCCACTAGTGGAGTGACGTGAATCATAATCACCAGCCCAATCAGAATCACTGTAAGCATGTAACTGCAGTGGTCCTCCCTTGGCATAAAGCAATCCAAGAGATCTAGTACCCTGCAAGTAACGGAAGACACACTTAACAGCTTGCTAATGTGACATGCGTAGCCGATGTATATATCTGCTCAGGGCTGAAACTACAAACTGTATGTCTGACCTAGTGTTGCATAAGTAAACAAGACATCCAACTGCTGGAGCATATGTGTGTATATCAAACAAATCACTGTCATCATGTAATGACAGTTTAAGTCCAAGTTCCATTGGTGTACAAACTGGCTTGCAATCCTATAAGCCAAGAAATTTACAAATGTATCTTGACTGTGATAACCCAATACCTCTAGCATCATGTATGAACTGAATGCCCAGGTAATAATGCAAAGACCCAAAGTCTGAGATGTCAAAAGTTTGCTGAAAATTTTGTTTAAATACTGATATCTGATCAGCATGTCTCCCTGTAAGCAAAAGATCATCAACATAAAGACAAATGATCAACATGGATCCCCCCTCTTTACATACGTAAAGGGTGGACTTACATGAGCTATTAATGAACCCTTGGCTAAGCAAGAAAGCATCTATCTTTGCATACCCAGCTCTAGGAGCTTGATTCAAACCATACAAAGCTTTTTTCAGCTTGCATACCAAGTGTTCCAAGCCCTCAACTGCAAAACCAATGGGCTGCTGTACATATACTTCCTCATGAAGTTCCCCATGTAAAAATGCAGTTTTAATATCCAACTAATGCACAGTCCATCCATAATGAGCAGCCAAAGCAACCATAGACCTAATGGTCGTCATATGAGAGGTAGGAGCAAATGTCTCCTCATAGTCAATGCCTTTTTTCTGTGCATAGCCTTTAGCTACAAGCCTTGCCTTGTATTTGTCAATGGATCCATCTGCATTCCGTTTCAGCTTGTAGACCCATTTTGTTCCAATGGCTTTCTTCCCAAATGGCAAAGACACCAAATCCCATGTTTGATTCTTAGTGATAGAATCCAATTCAGCTTTCATTGCTGCCATCCAATGCACACTCTGTTGTGCCTCCTCAAAACATTCAGGCTCCTCATCATCGAAGGTGCTTGCTGCCATAACGAACTCCATGGTATGTGCAGTATCATGCATACGAGCTTGCCTTCTAGTACGACCAGCCATGGGTGCATCCAAATGGCTATCTTCCATAGTCTGTAAATACCATCTAGGCATTTGTCTTGCCTCCTGACTGTGCATAAGCTCTTGCTGAATTTCAGTTTCATCACTTTGCTGAATATTCAGATCAGCCAATCTGATTTTCTGTGTTTTCCAAAGGAGCAGCTGGCTGAACATCGAGTTCACTTGCTGAAACTCCAGCTGAATCACCAAATGTAATGGGCAGCAGCCCTTCAAATACATCACGGGCAGCCTCATATGTATCTAAACCAGCCAGGGACAATTCTGATTTTTCATCAAATAGTACATCCCTACTGACAAACACCTTTTTAGAAACAGGATCATAGAATCTGTAGCCTTTGCTCTCACTGCTATATCCCATAAAAATGCATTTGACAGCCTTGTTATCTAACTTTTTCCTAAGTACCTTTGGAATATGTGCATATGCAAGGCACCCAAAGGTACGAAAGTGTCCAACAGAAGGTTTCCGGCTGTTCCAAGCCTCAAAAGGTGTAATTTTCTTCAAAGCTTTGGTGGGGCATATGTTCAAAACATGGCAAACACACATGACGGCTTCCATCCAAAAACTATGAGGCAAGCTCTTTGCCTTTAGCATACATCTGGCCATCTCCATGAGTGACCGATTATTTCTCTCTGCAACCCCATTCTGCTGTGGAGTATAAGCAGTAGTGTACTAATGGACAATGCCCTTCTGCTTTAAAAAAGAATTCAGCATAGAGGACATGTATTCCCCCCCTCGGTCCGAACGGAGAGTCTTAATTTTACAACATCATACACTTCTGACTTTTTGACCATAGAGTAGACCCAGCAAAATCGTGTAAAGTCATCAATAAAAGTCACAAAATAGTAACATCCTCCCAATGACTGTCTGCATAGGCCCACACACAACTGAATGCACTAACTGCAACCTGGTTGTTGCTCTAAAAGCAACATTACGGGGAAACGAAAAGTGATGCGTTTTCCCCAAAATACATCCTTCGCACAAGTGCTCAAGAGGTCTCTCCAGTAGAGGTAATCCATCTAACATCTGCGTACCCTGTAAGAGCATCAAGCTGCCAAAGTTCACATGCCCCATCCTAGCATGCCATAACTCTACATGTATCATAGCAGGAGTAAGAGTGGATGTCAAATACGTTGACTGATCAACTGAAAGAGCATCCAACTCGTATAACCCATGACATAAAGTGTCTGTCAAGACCAAAGTCATGTGTTCTTTGTCTCTCACCATGCATCGGTCATCATCAAATGTGACCTGCAATCCACAACGTGCCAAAGAAGAGATAGAAAGCAAATTCTTTTTTATGTCTAGCACAAATAAAGTATCCTGTAGGCGGAGAAGAGAGCCATCAATGGCTGTGAGCACAATCTCCCCAATACCTCTAACAGGGTATGATGCATTGTTGGCACATGGTACAGACTTGCCAACTGGAGCTGCATGAACAAATGCAAATAAATCTCTGCGATATATAATATGCCTAGAAGCACCACTGTCAAAAAACCAAGTGTTTGCATCCTCAGTAGAGCTGAATGCTCGATCTGCCCAAGAGGTGTCATAACTGCATGTGTAAAAACAATAGTCCCTGTTTGCAACAAAGGACGCGAACTCAATAGCAATGGAAGGAACATCAGAAACAGACATTTCTGTTACCTTTTTCTTCTCTTTGGCAATGCGCTTTCTGCACTCAGTAATGTAGTGGCCTAGCTTCTTGCCGTAATGGCATTTACCCTTTTTGGCTTGCGTGTC
Organism: Lygodium microphyllum; assembly: GCF_053477565.2. Lineage (NCBI taxonomy): Eukaryota > Viridiplantae > Streptophyta > Polypodiopsida > Schizaeales > Lygodiaceae > Lygodium > Lygodium microphyllum. The sequence continues at coordinate 62,211,094 of NC_141135.1, forward strand.
CCCTTGTTTTTTGTTTGTCTGGGATGTGCCAGAAGTTCCAGAACCCTGCGGAGCATTCTTCACTTGGCTGCCTTTGCCCTTCTGTCTAGCCATAAAAGCCTGCTCAGAGGCTATAGCATCCACACCACTATTTCTCTGTGTTTGCTCCTCCTCTAGAAGCAAATTGACTAATTGAAGAAAAGTGATTGGCTACGCGGCAATCCTCATTGTGAGGTTTAAGGCCGTATGAAAAGCCAAGTAAGAAGGAGGTAATGAGTTCAAAGTGGTGGATATCATCTGTGCATCCGAATAGTACTCATCAACATTCATGAGTTGCTCTCGCAAGTCCTGAATTTTGTTCAAGTGATCCTGAATAGAATCACCTTCATCCATTTTCAATGTCTCTGGCTCTTTCTTTAGGAAAGAGATGCGAGCCTCATTCTTGCCTGCAAACATCTGCTCCAAAGTTAGCCAAGCTTCTCGTGAAGAAGCTGCTGAACGAATGTGGGGGATGATTGACCGCTGAACTGCTAATGCAATCAGCGACAAAGCCTGTGCATCCCATGTATCCCATGCTTTTTGAGCTGCTATTCTTTGGGAAAGTAGCTGAAGTGGAGCAGGCTGAGGTGCCCGTGGTGCACGTCCTCATGGAGGAGGAGTAGCTGGAGCCACAACTCCAAGTGGAGCTTCTTCTCCACTCACATAATCCCAAAGATTTTTTGCCACAAGTATATTCTTTGTCATAAAGGACCAAACTGAATAGTTATTTCCATCCAATCTATCCTCCTTGGATACATAGGTGAAAACATCTCCTCCTTGATTTGCCATGATTTTTCAATTACCGAAAATACAAACGAGCAATGTCGAAGCAGAACTTCACTGGAAATCTGAAAATTTCCAGAAATTGTAGAAAATAACTTTCTGCAATTAGTGTACAGAGGTGCACTCTGTCAAAACTGTCTGTTATGCACACAATCCAACATGCAATCAATGTTCAGCAACACTGTACCAACAAAATCCCGAAAATTTATTGCCTCAAATGTGTTTAAAACAGTCTTTCTGTGACTGTAGCTGCAATTCATATGCCAATGTCCTCAAAAAACATAAAAGCCCCAAAATGTCTAATAAATTTGGCCAAAAATTTGTATTCAATGTGTCCTAGACAAGTTACTGAATGTTGTGCCTGCTGCATAGGAATCCCCTCTTCCAGAAATTTATCTAGAATGAAAGGATAAAGAAATTAATTTTTAAAAATACTTGACGTTTGACGGGCTGTCGTTGACGTGGCACACAGCGGACAGGAGGCGTTTGATCTGGCGCAGCAGCACACGGCAGATAGGAGGCGTCAAACGCGGCGCAACAATACACAGCGGACAGGAGGCGTCAAACGCGGCATAGCAGTACACGTCGCTGACGATGCCTGAACAGAGGCGTCACAGGCAGCTGGCACAGCACAGGGGGCGTGCACTGCTCCAGGCGGGCGGAAGCTGCAAGGGCGAGGAGCTCCCTGGCCGACTAGCGAGCTGAAGTCTGGTGGCACAGGGTAGTGGCGTTGGGCGAGGAGCTGCTGGAGACTAGCAGCACTAGAGCCACACCAAGTAGGGAAAGGGCAGGAGGTGGACTGAGCAAGAAGCTCCTGGAGGCTGAGCGGAGCTGGGCAGGACCTGAGCTGAGCTGAGCCAATGCTCTGATACCAAATGTGACAGAAAACAGTAGACAGTAGAGAGTGAAGCACGACACCCAATGCAATAGGCTGAAAGAGTGTCAACTGAAAGTACAAGGTACAACCCTTAAAACCTTAGGGTTGTAGGGGGGTGTTCACACCCGAACACGGCAAGTGCCCGTAAGTGTGTGTCATAAGCACATACAAAATAGTAAGTCTGGGGGAAAAAAACCTCTCCTACCAAGAGTAAAAAGTGCCCCAGTGTCCTACTAATCACCGACACTCTAATGTGAGCATAGGCATAAGTGAGGCATGAGTGAAATACCCAACACATGCTCCCAATCTTAATCTGCATTATTCCCACCAATAGGCCCAAATTCACATAGAAATACACATATTAAAAATTTTTGCTTAGAGATCCTCAATCACTTTTCCAAATGGACCCAAAATTTGGAGCTTTCCCAGACAATCATCTAATTTCCCTAAAAATTTACAATTTTCCATTTGCAAGCTAAAAATTGCTCAATTTCACATTAGAAAATTGGAGCTTTTGTGAAATTTGGATCAATTCATCAAAACTAAGGTAAATTTGATCTTCACTAACATTCGAGGATATAAGATCATCAATTGAGCCCCAGTTTGTAAAGTTTTTTGGCTTTTTTCCCTTGATCCATAGAGCTACACCTACAGGTATCTATTCAGCAGCTGCTATTGTGAAAATTCAGTTTCATACAACAAGCAATGGCAAGCAAAAACGATTTGTTAAATATATTTAAGGATTCGAATAAATTGGCTAGCACTGAAACATGAAACAACTGAGACATTTCATTGAAACATGAAATGCCTTGAGTGAAATAGCTGACTGAAAGATGATTTTTAAATGGATTTTTCTTTTCTTCTTTTTTTTTAGATTTTTGGATACTCTAGATGTAGAATACACATCATTTATTGATATGAAAGGATTCATATGGTATAAATGTGTAAGTTATAACTCATTGTCTATGAAGAGAACCTTCTCATACATATTATTCAATCGTTTCACTTGGTGATTCACTTAGGACTTGCCCAAAGGTGAAATGCAACCTTTCAAAGGTGAAACGTTTCGAGGGAAAACGTTTCGCAGTTACCTTGGACTGCATACATGATGAAGCATATTTTGGTTGCCTAACAGCTTTGGGGATATGTATGTGGTTCCTATGTTATGCCTACAAGCCCCACTGCACAAAATGCTACAGGTTCATCTAGGTCACCCACTGTCATAATTGAATCTTCCTAATACTTATCAAAGTGTTTCACCCCACTATACTTATCATAGTTTTACCAGTATACTTTGCTTGCAAAAGGAGATTTTGATACACTGGTGTCATTGTTATTCCAAGAAGAGCACTCCCGAGTAAGTAGCTCTAACATAAGTATGGAAAATCAAGCATTTACAGCCAACCATAGAAACAAAGAGAAGTCATAGTATCCATCAAAGTCAAAGGGCAAAAAAGGAAAATCAGCTTCTTCCATGGACTCTTCAAGCACCAAGGATGAGGATACTAATAGAAAGAGATGCAATTATTGCGAAAAAAAATAGCCATTTTATTGAGGGATGCAAAAAGAGGATTGTGAAAAAAGGAAGCAATCGGATATATGACGATTGTTGTTTATATTATGTATTGTTCATATGATCCTTCTTCACATGCACATGGCTTTTCAATAGCTGAAAACAAAAATACATGTTTTGACAACAATGGCTCCGAGCAAATAACATCCTTTCATCACTTGTTTGTATCATATGCAAATGTACAAAAGGGGGGGATCAATTGTATGTCCAAACAATGCTTCATATGCAATCCAAGGCATTGGACAAATTCCCATTATTGCAGTAGATGGAAAACTACCATGCTTAAAAAGGTTTTGCATAAGTCTAAGATATCTTTCAGTTTCAACCATTGCATGTGTTTGTTTTGTCATTAAATTTCACATGGATCGATGCAATGTCTATGACTATAGTGATGGGGATGTCCCGGTTGTCACTGGCACTTTGTACAATGACCTATATCAACCTGATCTATATAAGAGGAGAGCATCAAAAGATGCATTACACATTAATGTCACCATTATGGATAACACAAAGTTATGGCATTGCTTGATTTGATCATCTTAATTATGAGAATTTGCTTCACTTGAGAAGTAATAAATATGGTGCATCATCTCCCTCCCTTAAAAGCACCTACTCATACGATATATGAAAGTTGTGTACTTAGCAAAATACATTGTGCTTCGTTTCCCAAAAGTGGATCAACACATGCTTACGGTTGTTAGCTACGAAAGATAGGATATTAGTACAAAAAAAAAAAAAGACTATTTTGGATTACAAATAACAAAACACATATTTAGAGCTAAAATACAAAGTCACTTGAGTTAATAGGATGAATACATGAGGGTAACAACACAAAACCTCATGCCGAACATACGTAACACGCTACTAGAACACAGATGGGAGTATATACGTAATACATCATACATCGTACATCGTAAAACAAAGCAACGTGTGAGATGGATGGACAAAGAGGCTTTTCATTCTTTTGTGTGTGTGTGTGTGTGTGTGTGTGTGTGTATGTGTGTGAGAGAGAGAGAGAGAGAGAGAAGGAGAGAGATATCCTTGGAATTGCATATTCATCTTGGAATTTGGGAGAGAGAAAATGAGAGAGGCTTGAAATTATGATAATAAGCCTAAGACTTAGAAGTTGGAAGATACTGTGTGGTCTAGTCTTCATAGACCAAAAATAACGTGTTTTTCAATACAAATTGGTACAAATACAAACCGCACGATATGGTACAACCATACGGAACGAATTGATCCGTACGTAGTACAAATGCAACTATATGTGTATTGACAAAAAATTACAGCTTGTACATAGTCATGCTTGTGGACCCATGCATGCCAAATCCATCGAAGGATACTTGTATTTTGTTACCTTCATGTGACTCGTCATTGTTGAAAATATGCTTTGAGACACAAATGAGAAGTATTTGCATTCTTTAAACCCAACAAAAAATATATATACAAAAGCATACAGAGACTTACAAAAGACATACAAAAGCTCACAAAACACATCAGAACCCAAATAGAAAGCAACAAAACCTTATAGGTCAAACCAAACCGATTCCAACCTATCAAAAGCCATCCCATACATCTTCATTATGCCTTACACCACTTATTCACACCCACATGTTTCAACAAAGTGCACTTGATTTTCGTCAATTTTAACAACCTACTAAGGGTTTACAACAACAAAATCAGCAACAACCACATCCTAAACAACAACCTAATTTCCAACCCATTGATCAAGGCATTGCTAATGATGAAGTGGTCGATGAGAGAACTACTATTCAAGAAACAACACCTATGACGGCTGATTTACTAGGATCAAGACAGAGTACAGACTTGCATGAGTGTAGAGTTCAAAGTAGGGAGAGTGAGCAAAAGAAGTGAGAGCACAACACAAGTACAATGACAGGGTGAACCACTTCAGGTTTTGATAATATATATAAAGTACAAGTGTAGGAGTGCATTCACACGTAAACAACATAAAGGCACAATGAGCCTCTATTCCCAACAACCTCCCACCTAAAGGCAACGTGCTTGAAGGTAGAGAAAAGAATCAACTAAGTCTATGTATGTACAAATCTGACATACACATATACTATCCAACCCCTATCATTTGGTGGCAATGGGCAAACCGCTCTACTAGAAGACCCTTCGTAAGAAGGTCTATAGGATTATCATCTGTATGTACCTTGACAAGCTCAATGCTCTTGTTGTCAAGAACATTCCCGATAAAATGATACTTCCCTTGTATGTGCTTTGTCTTTGCATGAAAGACAAGATTCCGTGCTAGCATGATAGCACTCTGACTATCACAATGGAGTATAGAAACCTCTATAATACCAATCTCTCTCACCACACATGAAAGCCATAGAGCCTCTTTTTGCATGCCTCAATGGCAGCTACATACTCTGCCTCTGTGGTAGACAATGCAACACACTTTTGCAGCCTAGATATCCAGGAGATTGTTCACCCTGTGAACATGAACACGTATCCTAAAATAGACTTTCTATAGTCAGGATGACCAACATAGTCTACATCCATAAAGCCAACAACAAATGACTTCTGCTTACCAAAGCAAATGCACAAATTTTTTGTGCCCTTAAGATATCTCATGATACCCTTCACTGCTTCCCAATACTTTTTGCCAAGATATGCCATGTATCTACTAACCCCACTACAAATGCAAGGGGGTTTGTAGATACAACCCTTCTGACCTCCTGTGTCTTTTCAAGCTTTTTGTTCATGCGATTGTTGAGTCTAAAGTCCCTTTGTCTCCGTGTAAATAGACTTACGGGTGTGAACACACCCTTAATGTACCCTAACATATAAATACATTCTTTTTATTCTTTGTGTACCATCACATCGGTACACCTATCTCTGCGTTCACTCTTCTCTCTAACTCTCAGTTCATCTCTGCTCTTTGGCTAACACTTTGACTTTGCACGCCATTGCGTACTCTCACACCCTTCAAACTGGTATCAGAGCTTCAGTGAAGGTGTGTGCGCTTCCCGAAGTCAAGGCGAGTCAGTTCCAGATCGCCCGTGCGAAGAAAACAGCAAGTCGTTTTTCAGCAGACGACTGCGCGCGCATTGAGGCGACACATTTCAGCAAGCTGTCACCTCCCACAGGTCAGGTCGTCAGTTTTCTGGTCTATGTTGACAAGCGACAGCCTGCACAAGTCAAACGACTACAAACAATAGTTCCCAAGCAGGCGATAGTCAGGCAACAGCAGACGATTGCAAACGACAGCTCCCAGGCAGGCGACAGCAGATGACAGGCAGGCGACAGCTCACGAGGACAGGCGCAGGCAGATTTGTCAGGCGACAAGCACGCGGGACAGGCAGCTGGTCAACGGCTGATATTTTCGTCACGATATCAGCAATTCACGTGAATTTTTTATTAATTTGACAAGGAGACCCCTTGCTCACTGACCGGGGTTTGCGTGCTCAAGCACAGTTTGCAAGTTTGTGCAGATTTAGGCACAGTAATTTGGGGCTTTTTCAGATTGAAAACTGCTCATGCAAAGATTAAGGCATCTGCGTTAGAAATTGCAAACATTGTGCGTGTTTGAATTGGGGATTTCGCCAAATTTACTGAAATTTTGCTCAGCCGAGTGAAAATTCTCAACGTTGGACCCATAAAATTTGGGGCTTTTGCTGTATTGGCGAAATTTTGGTCAGCTGAGTCAGATTGGCAGACATTGGTGCACAATTGGACCCGAGAAATTTGGGGCTTTTGCAACATTTGCCCATTTTATGCTTTCGGGAACATGTATTAATGCAATCGGGGCAGATTGGTCAATGAAATTTTGGGTTTTTTATTGAAATTTGTGGTTTTTGGCAAAGTTAATGTGTGAAATGCACTTCGGGAATATTTCTGAAGCAATCTTGTTGCCATAAGCAGAGTGATTTGATCATTTTTATCCTGCTGGTTCGATTTTGGAGAAATTGCAGAGAATTCTTGGTGTTTTGGGGTATCATAAGTTGATACGAGCACATATGTATGCAGTACACATGTTGGGCAGCTCCTATTGAGTTGATGTATTGCTGATTATTCATGTTGCAGCAGTCTTAGTGATCATTTGCAAATCTCAGATTGGTGCAGATGTATTTATGGTGATATTGCTGAAGTGAGAGTTATCTGGCAGTGATGTATGCATTTATTGTATGCTGAAAGTCATTCATTCTACTGCTGTACATGTACTTGGACTGAATCTTGCTATTATTTGCTGAAAAATTGGGCTGATATCAACTGAATATTCAGCTCATTTTTGCTGACATAAATTGCAGCATTGAATTTCTGGTGTATTGATGAAAAATGGCTGCAAATGCTTCTAGCAGCAGTGACACAAAATCCCTCTTTGAAATCAAGAGGTTTGATGGCACTGGCTTTGACTTGTGGAAGGATAGGATGCAAGGCATTTTGTCTCTCAAGGACTGTGAAGATGCTCTCTTGGAGACTAAGCCTGCAGCTATGACAAATGTGGATTGGGCTAGACTTAATAAGAAGGCCATTGCATGCATTAAGATGGCAGTGTCTCATGATGTACTTACAGACATCAAGTGTCTTGATACAGGTTATGCTATATGGAAAAAGCTTGAGGATACTTGTGAAAATACAACTCCTGTTAGTCAAGTGCATCTTATGCGTAAACTTGTGAACATGGAATTGGATGAGTCTAAGCCAACATTTGAGCATTTGAGTGCTTTCACAAGGGTTTTGAGTCAGTTGCAGGACTCTGGTTTGACTGCTTTCGATGATAAATTGAAAGCTATTTTCTTATTGATGACTTTGCCTGACAGCTGGGAATCCTTGGTTGTGTCACTTAGCAACAACCCCGCTTTGACTTTTGATGGTGTTAGAGGTTCAATCCTCGATGAAGAAATCAAAAGAAAGTCTAGTGGTGAAAGCAGTGGCTCAGCTTACCATGTAAGAGGCAGGTCTGCAAAGAGGGGAAATGCACCCAGTAAAGACCAAAAGCAGAAGCAAAAGCAAGGGCAAACAGCAAGATGTCACATGCTATCAGTGTGGGCGTAAAGGGCATAAAAAGCCTGATTGCCGGTACTTCAAGAAAGAGCAAGAAAGAAAGAAACAGCAAGATAAGAAAAAGAAAGATGATGACAGCTCTTCCTCAAAAGAAGTTGCAAAGGCAAATGTTGCATCCAATATGGTCATTAAAGAGCTTCCTTACACTGAAGGGATACTTGTTGTAGCCTCATGTAATGATGCAGATATTATGGCAGCAATAGGTGATATGCACATCACCAAAAAGGAGGTGATTGATGCCTTACTTTCAGCTCATGATGGGCTGTCACAATCATGGATAGTGGACAGCGGTGCTTCTTTTCATGTTACCCCCTCTTTGGAGTCTTTTTCCAGAATACACTACGGGTTGCCTAGGCAAGGTTTACTTGGGTAATAACTATGCATGTGAGATAGAGGGTGCTGGCACCATTCACTTAGCTCTTGAAAATGGCCAAGAGCTAATTTTGCAGGATATCAAATTTGTACCTGGCATAAAGAAGAGTCTACTATCAGTTGGGCAGCTTGATGCTAAAAGGTACTTTACTACATTTGGTGGTGGATCTTGGAAGGTCCATAAGGGCTCTATGCTGATTGTTAAAGGCAACAAAAGGGGGACTTTCTATTACTTGCATTGTAAAGCATTACCTGGCAAGTTCTTGGCTCACAAATGGAGCTTTGGCACAAAAGACTAGGTCATATGAACCAAAAAGGCCTTTAGGTTCTCTTCTCTTTAGGGAGATTTGATGTAAAAGGCTATGGTCTCAAATTTTGTAATGATTGCTTACATGGAAAACAAGTGAATTATCCTTATTACTCTGGTGTCGTTAAGAAGTCTAATGCTCTTGACCTAGTACACTCTGATGAGCGCAGTATGCCTATTAATTCGTATGGGGATGCACGGTACTTTGTTACTTTCATTGATGATTTCAATAGAAAGTCATGGGTGTATGCAATTAAGAGCAAAAAGAAAGTATTGGATTCTTTTAAAAATTTTCATGCTTTTGTTACCACACAAAAAGGGCTTAAGTTGAAAGCCATAAGAACAGATAATGGGGATGAGAACGTCTCAAAAGAATTTAACAAGTTTTGTGAGATGCATGGCATTAAGAGGGAGTTGACAGCCCCTTATAATCCTGCATCAAATGGCGTAGTGGTTGAAAGAGTTAACCGTACACTTTGTGAGAGAGTCAGATGCATGCTGTCCACAGCTAATCTCCCGCAACAATTTTGGGGAGAGGCTCTTAAAAATACAGATTCATGTATGCAATCGCTCTCCCAATCGAGCATTGAAAAATAGCATTCCTGAAGAGGTTTGGTCTAGCAAACTTGCTTCCTATAACCATTTACGTGTCTTTGGCTGTGATGCCTTTATGCATGTACCTGTAGAACATCCTACCCTTCGTGATTGCATATTCCATGGTAGAATTTGCCAGTTTAAGGTGTCAAAGGAATGGCTTCGAACCGGGTTCAAATCCTATAAACGAATCATAGTTGTGCTTTGCTTGCTGTTTGGATTCGCCTTACCTGCTTATGCTTTTATAGCGAGGACCAAACTCGACATGAAATCCATCAAAGGCATCTTCACGGGATATGGAGATGAGGAAGAGATGGATTATAGAGTTTGGCTTCCTCAAGGCAGGAAGATAATACGCAGCCGAGATGTAGTATTTAATGAGACAAAGTTGCTGAAAAATGCTACACATGGTGATCTTGACAAAAAGAAGGTCAAATTTTAGCATGAACAGTCAGCCATTCAGCAACCATTAGCTGAAAATTCTGTCCCTTTTGATGCTGAAAATGAGCAGCAACCTATTGTGCTACAGCCAGAAGATCATGGACAGCAAATAGATGCACAGGATGAAATAGGACAGCAAGAAGAACATGCTGAAAACAGATTACAGCAGCAAGAAAATGCTGAAAATCAGCCACCTAGTGATGGTGTGCACATTCCTCAGGATGTAGGTCCACTGCCTGATAATACAGATCATTGGGTAAGACGGTCTACACGTGTCAGAAGGCAGCCACAGAGATTTTAGCCATCTTTGGATTGCATTTTGTTGACTGATGAAGGTGAGCCTCTGACATTTAAAGAGGCACAGTCATGTGAAAGCAAGAGAAAGTGTGAGCTTGCTATGCAAGAAGAGATGAAGTCTCTATATGCAAATAACACATGGGAGCTTGTACCTTTACCCAAGGATAGGAAAGCTATTCCTAATAAATGGGTTTACAAAGTGAAATGTATTGATGGGAAGCCCAAGTATAAGGCACGGCTGGTTGCTAAGGGCTATACACAAAAGGAAGGCATAGACTTCGAGGAGGTCTTTTCACCAGTGGTAAAGATGACTATGCTCCGTGTTTTGTTTGCTCTCACTGCATCCTTGGATTTAGAGTTGGATCAGATGGATGTGAAGACTGCTTTTCTTCATGGTGACTTGGATGAAGAGCTGTACATGAAACAGCCAGAAGGATTTGGTATTCCAGAATAAGAGCATTTGGTTTGTAAGCTGAAACGCAGCTTATATGGGCTGAATTGGTGAGGAACCAAAAGTGACCTTCATTTTGTAAACCCATTTGCATGGAAGGATTTCTGCCCTTTAGGCAGCTGCATCAAGTCCCAAGTGCCATTTTTTTCAAGAGATTCCATCTCTGACAGCATGGCTTTATACCATTTCTTGTTGTCCTGTCTGTCCATTGCTTCCTTGAAGCAAGACAGTTCACCACAGTCTATCAACATGACATAATCAGCCACATTAATTGCACTTTCATTCTTGTTTGACTCATATGTCCCAACCGGCCATGCCACAAAGAAACGCTTGGCTGCTCGGTCACGCCAACAACATGGTTACGCACACTAGATACATGAAGTGGATACAACATATCACTCTTACAACCTCTGGCAATAACCCTGGATCCCTTACAGATGTTCCATTTTCCATCACCAAAGATGGTATGAAAACCATCATCATCTAGATGCCCTGTGCTAATCAAGCTTTTCTTGAGCTGAGGTGCATGCCGTACATTCTGAAGTGTAAAGACAGAGCCATGCTGAAACTGTAACTGCACACTACCAATACCTGCAATCTCACATGCATAATTGTCCCCAAGATGGACAACACCATGTCGAACCCCTGTATAGGCGGAAATCAAGAATCCAAGTATGTATGTCATCATCTGTATCTACAAGTAGAGCATGTGCACCAAAATGTGAAGAGACAAAGAGTATATCACTCCCACTGTCACTATCATGAGTGACTACATTCACCTCTTCAATTTTTACACTGCTCTTCTTAGGCTGACTGTCCTTCTATTCCTTGCAATCATCTGTCTTCTTGCCTTTTCCTTTCTCTTTCTTTCATTTGTAGCAGTCACGTTTAAAGTGACCCTTCTTGCCACAATGATGGCATTCAACATCTTTGCCACGTGATTTACTGCATCCCTTGCCATCATATTTGCCCTTTTGTTGTGATCTACTCCTAGTATGCAAAGCACTGGAAGACTTACTGGATGCATTGTTCTGTCGATTCATCTTTTCCATAAGTAAAGCACTCTCTACATCAGCATACAAAAGGATCACATTAGAATTGCTCATAGCAGTCCTGAATGTATCCCAACTCTCTGGTAGAGTGCAAAGCTAAAAAGTAGCCTTAAATTCCTCATCAATCATGAACTTCAAGGCAACCAACTGGCTGAAAATGAAGTCAAACTCCCTCAAGTGAGTAGACATTACTATACCTTCTTTCATACGCAAATCCATAAGCTTTTTCAGCCAATACACTTTGCTTGCAGCACTCTTTTGTGTATACAGTTCTTCCAGTCTAGTCCATATAGCATATGCAGAATCCAAACCTTCAATGTTGAACAGCAAGGCATCAGAAATTGATAGATCTATGGTTGAGCATGCAAGCTCATTCAACTCATCCCAATCATCCTGATCCATGTCCGCGGGCTTTGCCCCTTTGGTTTTGATCGGCTTTGCCTGCTTCTTTTGTAACAGGGTATTGTAGCCTTGTTTTTGCCAAACTGCAAAATTATGTGCGCCTTCAAGCTTCTTTATGTGCATCAAATTACTACTGTCATTGCTGCCAGCCAACCCAAATGTGACCAAAAAACCAGTAAATGCAGGCCCAAACTGTCACCCAAGTGACCAAGGTACAAACAAGTACCAATCAGCAATAAATGACCACGCAAAAGTACAGATTTCAGATCTGTAATTAAGTTTTTAGAAGCACCAAACCAAGTGCTACAGCATTATCCAACTGATTACAGCTGTCCCAAAGGGCATGTGCATCACATTACATGAGAAATCCCAAAATTTCAGCTGCAATTTCTGTTGTACATGTACCCACGGGCATAAAATTTGACAAAAACGGTCAAAAGCCCCAAAGTTTTGTGCTCAAAGCGTCACACACACATCTGCATTTCCTTTGTCATGCATAGGACTGCCCAATTTTGCCAAAATAAAGCAATTTCAGAAAAACCCCCAAATTTTACCAAGTGTTGATGTCCAAATTGCGCGGAATTCAACCTGCATGTACATAAAATGACCAAATGCTACACAAATTTTGCCCAAACTGCAAAAGCCCCAAATTGCATGGGATCCAATGTGCCTCAATGTCAAGAAATTGGGTTAATTTCAGCCCAATTCGTGCATGTACATGAAAAGCCCCAAATGTCGGGGACAAAATGTCATAAATTCCTGCAATTTCTGACACAGATGTCGCTGTTGCATCTTGCTCACACCAAATCTGGACAAATCCCCAAATTTTCCAATCATGCGTGCATTAATTTCAATGAAATTGAAAGATTTTCACTGAAATGTGAAAAGCCCCGAAATTCCCAGGCAAATGTGCACCGACTTTGCAATTTCTGAGTCAGATTGTCCAATTCTGTGTTGAGATCCCCAGATTCGAGAAAAGCCCCAAATTTCTGAGGCGATTTTGCACTGATCTGAGATTTTGTGCTTACGCACGCGAAACCTTGGTTAGAGGGGGGAATTTCAAAGGATTTTGAAGAGAACAAAAATTTTGATGACCGGTCCGTTGACCCGTCAATCATGCACTGTGACGCTGACGCCACCTGTTCGCTGTTCGCGCTGGTCACCCCCCTGGACAAGGCGCCTGTCGCAGGTCCCTCACGCCGCGTCAACTAGTCACCCCCGCTGCCCGTTCACAAGTCAATCGTGGAGCCCCGTCGTGCAGCCCCCCGTCGTTCTGCAGGTCGACATTTCGTGTAGAGCCCCCGTCGTGCAGCCCGTCACCTGTCATGTAACTCAACTGGTCACGCAGCTATCGCCCGCTTCTCAACAGTCCACAAGACTGTTACACGAGACTTTGCGTGTCGCCTGCATCTCTCAACAATCCACAAAACTGTTACACCTGTTGATCTACCCCTCAACAGCTTGAGTGAGCCATTGGCTTTGATACCAGTTTGTAGGGAAATGTTAGGCACGGATATCAAGGCAGACCATCGTTATGCGCAGTGAGAGACACAGAGAGAGTGCGAGAGAGCAGAGTAGAGGTTGATTACGTTTTTCGGTACAATGACGAGTGTACCACTTTAGGTTTTTAGATAGATATATGTATGAAAGTACAATGTGCTAAGAGTGTGTTCACACCCGTGCACATATAAAAGGCACGATGGCCCTTTATTCCCAACAAGGGTGGCTAATGGTCAAAACACCCTATAATTATACTTGGGTCGTCATTGACGAGATACCCAAGAGAAATTAAAAGTTTAGTTAGGGAGTCAGATTCACCGAAAACTTCATAATGACTAAGACTTTTACATTTAGATAGTCAAATTGACTAGAAACACATATAATGAGTGATTATAAAAGTGAAACTAGATATTCATGATCAAATAAACAAACCGTGAATCAATGAACTTATATAATGAACCTCTCCGAAATCTAAATTTGGCAACTCCTAAAATTTAGAAGATTACTATTTTTGGGAGTTGCTAAAATGAAAATTTTGTTTGTGTCAAAGACTCCGAAATTTCTCAAGGAACAATTTTCTATTCAACAACTATCTCGAATTCTTAACCATTTAAGAGATTTTTAGAGCAGAAGGTTTAGGAGCATTTCTTTCTCTAGAAAAGTGACATGTGGCATCTAAAATAGGATATATGTCACTTTAAAGAGACGAGTGTCCCTACACTTTGCCATTCTAAGCAAACACTTGTCATTTGTAACCTCTACTTTCACTTCTCTTGAGCACCCAAGCCCCACACCTATATATTAGAGATCTCTCTCTTCATTTGGAATAAGCTCTCATGCGAAAATTTCAACCATATGGTTTGTACTTTCCTATCTATCTATCATCCAAGCACTTTCTACTTAGCTTGACCTAATCAAACACTAAATAAGAAAATCAACTTGCTGCCCAAAGTTTGCAAAAATTAGGGTTTCAAGAATTACAACAAATCAATCCTTTTGTATATGGTTTAACCACTCAATGCTACTGATTTGTTTCAATAAATTCATGTAAAGGGAGAGAGGTCGGTTCTCTCTCTCTCTCTCTCTCTCTCTCTCTCTCTCTCTCTCTCTCTCTCTCTCTCTCTCTCTCTCTCTCATTCTCATGGTGAAAATTGATCAAGTTGATTAGTTCAAAGAATTGTCATTCTCACATTCCTCCCTACGTTTACATTAGGACATGAGATCAAGAGGGGGATCGATCACCTTTGGTGACAACTCTTTTGTCCCTATGCGGGTGAGGACCATTACCCTCTTACCCATTCGATATACTTATTCGATCAAAGTCCTCTATGTACCAGATGAGGGTTTTAACCTCTTGTCTATTTATTATCTTACACAACTAGATACCCGAGTCATCTTTACCCAAGATGCAATCACAGTGGAGGATGCATCTTCAAGAGCTGCTCTATGGATAGGTACACAAGAGGGTGGACTCTACACATTCCACAAGCTTGGACTGTTTTGACATGCTTGTTATGAGCATTTGAACGTTAATACCATTCAATAGGCTTCTTGGAAGAAGATGGTCAAGGGGCTTCCAAATTTCCCTCCCATTCACACTCTTTGCCCTAGTTGCTTAAGGGGCAAGCAACACATGCAACCTCATCCACATGTCGCTACTCGGAGAGCTTCTACACCGCTTGAGTTGATACATATGGACCTTTGCAAACCTATGGGCATGGCCTTCATTGAAAAGGCCCAGTACCTTATGCTCATTGTTGACAACTTTAGTCATTATTTGTGGTTCTATTTCTTGAAGTGCAAGAGCAAGGCATACTTCCACTTCTGCAAGTGGAAGGTGTTTGCAGAGACACAAACCTCTTTCAAAGTCCACAACATCCAAGCAGACCACAGTAAGGAGTTTGGTTTTATTTTCTCAATTTTGCAAGCACCACAGTAATCAAATGAGTACTCCCATCCAAAACACACCATCAAAAAATGGTGTGGTGGACTGTGCCAATCAAACCATACTTGAAAATTGCAATGGTCCAGCATATGAGTCTTCCCCATTCCTTATGGGGTGAGGCAATGGCTACTATGATACATATCCACAACACGTCCCCCACTTCGACATTACAAGATATAACTCCCGACCAGGATTTCTTTGGGGAGAAGCCTTTAATTTTTCACTTTCACATCTTTAGCTGCAAGGCATATGTCCATGTGGACAAGAAGAAAAGAAGGCGTAAAATCGACCCCAGGTCGAAGAAGCTTATCTTCTTAGGTTATAATATGACCACCAACAGCTATCCACTCTACAACCCGAATACTCGAAAGATTAAGGTGAGCAAGAATGTGATCTATGATGAGATTGCGGTCTCTGAAGATCCAATCGATGGTTCTTATGTAGCATGTGGTTCTTCATAATCGACAATTGATCCCCTCTTGCCCCACCATCAGCCCCTCCCCTTCCTTCCAAGTTACCCTTGCCACCCTTATATATGTACTTTCTATATATATTATCAAAAACCTAAAGCGGTACACTTAGCAATTGTATCCACATCGAGTATTATGCTCTCTCTTCCTCACTCTCTACTCTACACTCACTCTCTCTCACTGTACATATAGCCTTCCGTGTCTCAATCCGCACGTACTCTCAGTTAACAAACTAGTATCAGAGCCACGTTAAAAGTGCACACTTCTCGAGGCAGCTCAAGAGTGCACACTTCTCAAGGCCCAATAGTCAAGTGTGAGCTGGACAGTTGCACGCTAGGAGAGTAGGCGACTACTTGATGAATAGTTGTGACGGCCTTGCAAACAAGCGACACTCGAGACACGTCCGCGTGATTAAGCGGGCTCAATTAGGCACGACAGGCCAGCACAAGTAATGGCCTAGCGAGCAGGCGACGGCCTAATGGACCATGACCAAGCGCGCGGCATGCAATAGGCGACAGATCCACGCTGTCGCGGCGTTATAACTCGGCAGACATTTTCGTCATTTATTTATTATTTTCTACAATTTGTTTCTCTCCCACTGACGCTCGTTCCCATGCCCACGCACAATGTGAAATTTTGACCCTAAAAATTGGGCTTCTCTCAAATTTGGGGATTTTGATGCAAAACAGGACAATCTGACTCAAAAATCGCAAATTTGAAGCACATTTGCCTAGGAATTTCAGGGCTTTTCACATTCTAGTGAAATTTTATCAATTTCACTAAAATTTGTGCACACCAAACCAGACAGAACTGTGGCTTTTGCAAAATTTCATCAAATTGTGTGAGAATTGCCTGGTATATGCACTTGTGTACATGTATTGATGCAATTTGGGTGGATTTGCCTTTGAAAATTTGGGGCCTTTAACCAGAATCCTCAAATTTTGCTTGAGAATGCAATTGGAACAAAATTGCAACAAAATTTCGATGATTTAACATGCAATTGGTGCATTGACCTATAAATCTCGTTGTAATTGATTGTGGAGTGCAGTAGCAAACATTCTCTAATTCTGGAAATCAATTTGCAGATCTGAAATTGCTGCAATTTCTCGATTTTTACCGCTCATTGACACTTGCAGCGTACCGTGGTCATTTGTGTGACATTTGGGCTTGCATTTGCTGATATTTGAGTCAATTTAGTGCTGCAAATCATGGCTGGAAACAATGACAACAACCACCTTTTGCACATCAAGAAGCTTGAGGGTGCACACAATTTTGCAATATGGTAGAAATAGTGCTACAATGTCTTGGTGCAAAAGAAATAGGTGAAGCCCATCAAAGCAAAGGGAATAAAACCAGTAAGTATGGAAAAAGAAGCATGGGATGATTTGGATGAGCTTATACGCTCTACCATAGAGCTCCCGATGTGAGACAACTGGCTCTTTAACATCGAGAAGCTAAATTCTGCATATGAAATGTGGCAAAGACTTGAGGAACTCTATGCTCAAAAAAGTGCAGCCAGCAAGGTTTATTGGCCGAAAAAGTTGATGGACCTTCGCATGAAAGAAGCTACAACCATCATGTTTGTACATTTGAATGAGTTCAACTCAATTTTCAGTTAGCTGATTGCTTTGGATTTCCACATTGATGATGAGTTCAAGGCTACTTTTTTGCTATGCACTTTGCTTGAAAGTTGGGATACTTTCAGGACAGCTTTGAGCAACTCAAATGCTCAGTTTGTATATTCTGATGTGGATGCTTTGCTGATGGAAGAACTCAACACGCCAAATAATTCAACAAACAAGTCTTCTAATGTATTACACACTAGGGGCAGATTTCAGCAAAAGGACAGTTCTGAAAATAGAGCACACAGCAGATCTCATGGAAAACATATGGAGTGTCATCATTGTGGCAAGAAAGGGCACTACAAACGAAACTGTTTCCAATCAAAGAAAATAAAAGGCAAAAGCAAAATCACTGAAGACAACAAGGCTGAGAAAAAGGACAGCCCACCTACAAAGAAAAGCAATGTGCAGATAGAGAAGATAAATATAGTCACTCATGAGAATGACAGTGACGGTGATGTACTCCTTCCTTCTTTTTTTAGTGCACATGCATTGATTGCAAATTCTAATAATGACATGCACACTTGGATACTTGATTCATGTGCATCTTTTCATGTTACACCACATCATGAGTGGTTTTTTTACTATAATGGTGGTGCATGTCATGTTGTCCGTTTGGGAGATAACTAGGCATGTAAAATTGTAGGTACTGGCAATGTGAAATTGGAATTCCAACATCGCTCTGTGTTTGTTTTGCATAATGTGAAGCATGTACCTCAACTCAAGAAGAGTCTAATAAGCACAGGAAAGCTAGATGACGAAGGCTATCACACCATCTTTGGGGATAGCAAATGGAAAATTTGTAAGGGCTCTCACATTGTTGCCAAGGGCTCCAAGTTGGAACACATGAGTCAAACTAAAATGAAAGTGCTTTCTCATTTGGGTTATTTGCGATCTTCAAGTATGTTGATTTTAAACAATGTAAAGTCTTCACCCTTAGAGTTGGTACATTTAGATGTATGTCAAATGCTAGGGTTATCTCTAGGTAGTACATGTGTAAGGGTGCATGCACACCCGAGCACTATAAAAGGCACAGTGACTCTTTATTCCCAACAAGCTCCCACCTAAAGGCAATGTGTTTGAAGGTAGAGGAAAGAATCAACTAAGTCTAGTATGTACAAAGTTGAAATACATATATATTATTCAACCCTCATCATTTGGCAGCAATGAGCAAACCACTCTGCTAGAAGACCCTTCGTGAGAAGGTCTACAGGGTTATCATTGGTATGTAGCTTGACAACCTCGATGCTCTTGCTGTCAAGTACATCCTGATAAAATGATACTTCACCTGTATGTGCTTTGTCTTTGCATGAAAGACAAGATTCTGTGCAAGCATGATAGCACTTTGACTATCATAGTGGAGGATAGGAACCTCAATAATACCAAGCTCTCTCACCATACGACAAACGTGTAAGCCACAAAGCTTTCCTTGCATATCTTATATTATCAAAAACCTAAAGCGATACACTTAGTGATTGTACCCACATCGAGTCTTGTGTTCTCTCTTCCTCACTCTCTACTCTGCACTCTCTCTCTCTCTCACTGTGCATATCTCAACCTCACGTGTCTCGATCCTCACGTACTCTCAGTTAACAATTCGTCTACGACTCCTCCCCGTCCTTCCTTTTATCCCTCTCCTTCTCCCCTTCCACCCTCAATGGCTCCTTCATCTACTACCTCATCATCAAGTAATCCTATCCCTTGCCCATCTCCTCAAGTGTCCTCAAGGGGGCATTGAGCCGTCAAAGGAAAAGCCTTCATCATTGGATGAGGAGGATCTACCTTCCGTTAGTGAGGGGGAGTTTCTTCCATAAACGAGTGCTTTATAGGTACCGAAGGCCTCTTACTCTCCTTCCTAGCAAACAAAACCTATTACCATTCCTCGATGGTATCATAGGCTCATGTAAGATTCAAGGAGTACTCAATTCCCTAAGACGCCTCCTGGGCCACGCAGATCGGCTAGGATTCAAGCCTAGAGGGATTGTTCGCCTTGCATGAACTATGCCCTTATGTCACAGATGCTTCAAGAACATGAGTCTACTACAATTGATGAGGCTCTTGCACAAGATGTTTGGCGCACTGCTATGCAGGTTAAGCTTGATTCTATCAAGCAGAACCAGACCTAGGAGTTACTTCCTTGTCTGAAGAAGCTAAAGATGATTGGTGTAAAGAGGATCTATAAGACCAAGTATCTTACAGATGGGACCTTGGACAAGCACAAGGCACAGCTTGTTTCCGAGAGATTCTCTCGGAGGATGTTGATTGTAACTCCTCAAGAAAATAGAGAGGAACCATAGCATATCTATGTATCCGTCATCAATGTCTTGCAATAGCATACAAGACCATCCTGTCAAAAATGCCTCTGAACATATGTGTCCATGGATTCCCCACCTTTGGCCACACCAAAGTGTCTCCCCATGTGAGCACAAGACTAGGAGTCAATCCTGCTCTCTGTCAAATACTAGCATGTCATGAACCTAGATGGCAATCCCAACTCTAGGAGTTGAACTAGCCAGACTTCGATTGATGTATCTGAGATTCACCTACCCCATTGTCTTAAATACTAAAATTAATATGGTAATCATTTCAGTGCCCTAAAAAATAATCTGATTGGCCAATAATTAAATTGGCTAGACAACTTCCATTCCCAAGTGTCTTTGCACCATCTTTGACCATCAGATTGCTGTTAGGTACCATTAAACGCCACTTCTCTAGTGTCACCACAATTGGAATGACCTAGGCCAACAAATTGCACCAGATACCACCAAGTACATGAGCATCATAACTTACAGCAACTTTTGCCTTTGACATCCCATGATTTCCTCAAGTCCCAAGCTCATAAATTTACTCCAACCTCTACACAATCAGTCAGTTCAAATCTCAGATTTCCAAGCTGTTGATCATAGAGACTGCCCTTAGGGTCACAGAGTGTGAGATCTTCGAGGTGGAGACATATGTAGACACACACTCTGCACCCATGTACATATTTACATCCTTATATCACATTCTTCACTGCAAATTTTCTATGTTCCACTGTCTCTTTCTCTCTCTCTCTCTTCGCTCTCTCTATTCACTCTTTGTCTTGGCCATACGCTTCCGCACTGCTTCACTCTATCAGGTGCTTCCCATTTACCTTTAGATTTCCAGCAATTCCTCATGCTTTCACTTCACATTTAGATTCATCTTCTTTCATTCTACAATTTTACTTTATACCTACAATAGGTTATCCAGTTTTAGCACACATTGTCTTTGATGCTCATCTAGGTTTTAGGCCATGACTAGACACTCAAAGATACACCATTTTGTACCCTCTCACATCGTTAGCACAAATGCCACTATGTAACATTATGCCTTACATACACCCTCAAGTGCTTTATTGTCTGTCCTCTGGTCTTGTTGTGTGGAGAATCTGGAATCCCCCTCCTGCACACTATACCACCATTCTCCATTCAAACGCACAAATCTCTATCTTGTGCTAATGAATCAACCCCTTCTTTGAAGGAACCAAGGAGTGCAAAGGAATCCCCTCCACGTATAGACCTCTCATGTTCCACAATTGATCCTAAACACAGACCACATCCCGATGTCAATGGTTAGTCTCCTTCTTTGAAGGAAAAAGAAAGAGGTACACTAACACCCTCATAAAGACCCTCTTGGCACTTCTTGCCTAAAAAGAGTAGGTTTTTCATATTTTACCAAAAACCAAGCCATGTAGATCACAATTGTCACTCAAAGGGCAAGGGTATTAGACCCACACCCAAAACCACCTCATCCACAGCTAAGGGTCTTCTACCCATACCAAAATTGAATCCAATTCCCTTTCCTAGAGCAATTTCTCCAACCGCTAGTATCCATGTTCATCAATGGCTGGCCATTGGATCCCCCTTCAATCACTACCATATAGCATCTCTAACAAGTTCGGCCATTATCCTCCTTCAGGCTAGTCTCTTAGGAGTCCTAGGTCATTCTTAAGAACCTTAGGCTCATCTCCTTGACGCTTAGCCATATTTTTTTAAGTCTTCTACTGCATTCTACACTCACTTAGCTTTCTTTTTCATTTAGCACAACATCTAAAGCATCTCAATATGAGACATTTAGTATGTTAATTCGTTTCTTGATCTTTTCATGTTGAGTTTTGTATTTCAATTTAGGACAATATTATGGGTCCTACCTAGGCTAAAGGTTTAGTTTTTTAATTCCTACCTTATTATTGAGTATTGCCTCCATTAGCATGGAGACGTCGATAGTATCTTCTCTCCCAAAAGGGACTTGGGTATGTTTTCATATATTGGTCCTCATCTTTCTTTCCTTTTAACCATTATTTCCCATGCTACTAGTTTGTTTACGTTTCATGACACATGGATTGCTACTTTGGTGGTTGTGCCTCTATATTCTTGCTTAGCATTGGAGCCATCTGCCGAGGACAAGTTCCAAGCATGCCTATGGTGGCTAACTTTCCCCCATTCTTCCAATTCGGGAGGATGAGGTCCTCCTCCATCCAATCGATCTATTTGCATGGCAAACTACTATCCTAATGCTTCTTGACTAGCATGAAGCCCTCTCTTGAGGTTGAGATTCAACAACTTGCCTATGCCACTTGGTCAACACAAGAGCCCTCTCCCAAGGTTGGGTATGATCATGTTTTGCATATCCACATGATTGATTCTCCTTTGGCTATTCCAGCTAAGGGGTGTCGAGTCTACCTTCATTCTCATCATTAAATTCATTACGGTTCCTAGCACCACACAAAGGCCAACATCAAGTTCCTCAGCATCCAACATTGCTCCTACCCTTTCAGGGTATTCTACAGTTTTGGCATTTGTCCTCAATATTGGCCTCCCTTCCTTATTGTACCTACCCTTTGCATTGCATAATCATCATCATCTTTGTAAAAGGGAACTTGGGCAAGGAAACAATTTTTCTATGGGAGCATTGTCCAAGTGGCACCCATTGCACATGCATTCTCATCATGTAGCATCTCTCTATGCATCTCTTTGTCCAAAGCACCCCTAAGCAAATCTTGGGACCTGACCTATTTTCATTGATGGTTCTTTTATCACCTTACCACCACACCTCCATACTTCTTCACCTTTTTTCCTCATCAACTACACCCACGAGTGGCCTAGATAGCTTATTTGTTTTGTGATATGCATCTAGCCATCCCTTTCAATCTCCCCCAAGGGCATAGTTACTTACTAGAATGAAAACCTTACTTCAAAAATTCAAAGTGGTTCAATCCGCCTTTGAAATTCCTGGTAGGCCACGGTCAGTCGATGAGTACCCTTTGTCCGACACCTTGGCCTCTCTGGTGATCACTTGAGCTCCCTTGGTACGATAACCATCACCTCTGTAGTCTTAGTAAACCACAGGGCAACCAACAAGCACCCTTTGTCTAATGCCTATAAGCAAAACCCTAATTTGGGGGGATCCTATCCCATTCAGCCTATCCCATTTCCATCCTTGTTTTGCAGGTTACACCAGTCCACAACCTTTGTTGGCACCCTCTTTCCAACCTGCAGCCCGCCTCCAATGGCTGTCCAGCCTCACACAACTGCTGCCACATCATCATCATCTGCTGTCCAGCTATCAACGGCTACAGCCATGACTGTTCCAGCACCTGGCACCCAGTTTCCTACTGTCGCCCTACTTCTAGGAAGTCTTTAGACAACTGCATTCTATTCAGGCCTGCACAAACTACTACATCAGTATTCAGGCAGCAGTTCTCAACCTGCATTTTGCTGTTATGCAGGCCGACCTACACTAGCACACATCCCTACAACTATCATCCTACTGTTATCAGCTCCAATGATCAGTTTCCAGCCTCCAATGAGTGGTACATTGTTGCATTTCCCAGATTTCAGCCTCCAGACTGCTGCATTTTGGTTAGCAGCCTGCGACATTTCCACATTCAGTGCACTCTCAGCCACCAACTGGTGGTTACAGCACTCCAGATCCATCTCCAGTGGACATCACACTCTGACTACTCCCTCAGCCCATCCCACGAGAACCATTGGCTGTTGGACAGCTCTGCCCTTGACCATCTTGAACATTCTTTCCATCATTTATAGCATTGATTCATTTGCTTCAAAGTTCTCTTCTTTCTCGATTTGTGTTTGTATTTGGTGTTTTGTGTTTATTGTGTTTTTGTCTAAAATATTGTGTTTTAGTCATGTTCATACCCCATTCATACATTCTGTGTTTTCTCTATGCAAGCCATAGCATATCTTCACGTGGTATCAAAGCGGGTCCTCTTGTAAAGAGTATCATGTGGCTATCGTGGAGAGTTTGACTTGCACAAGATACACAAAAGACACGAAACCACTTCATGATGGCTCAAACAACTCCATCTTTGGATCCTCTAAATTCTAATGCTTTCTCGAGCTACTCCTTCAATGGAGGCTCTATTAACACATTATGGCCTTGATTTGGAAGACACACTCCATCTACTAACCTTTCTTTTACGAATCATTCACAATGGCCCAACTCTTCTTCTCTCATGCTCCTTCACAAGGTACATCTCAATTAGAGCACTCTACTAATGAGACAGATTGCCTCTCACTTGAGAAAAGACTATCCACTCAAGAAACATCCAAAAGTTCAAATTCTTCACAATCAAGCCCAATGGCAGGTTCATACAATCCTTTTTTGTGTTACCATGATTTTGTCTACACTAATACTTCAATTATGCAAAAATCGACTATAAGTCGCCATGGAGACCCAAATTGGCACCGGTGTGGATTCAAAGAAAATTCTATGTTCAGAGATGTTCTACAAGGTAATACTTCATCCTTTGTTTCATTTGAGTATGAGTTTGGTACTTCCAATTCACCTTCACATTTCCCGCCCCTTCCTCCTGCTTTCACTTCACATTTAGATTCCTCTTTTTTCAGTTTGCTGCTTCCCATTCATCTTCACATTTCCCGTCCTTTTCTCCTGCTTTTACTTCACATTTAGATTCCTCTTTTTTCAATTTGGTGCTTCCCATTCATCTTCACATTTCCCGTCCTTTTCTCTAGCTTTCACTTCACATTTAGATTTCTCTTTTTTCAATCTAAAACCTTATTTTGGACCTACAATAGGTCATCCAATTTTAGCGCATATTGTATTTGATGCACATCTAGGTTTTAAGCCATGACTAGAGGGCAGCATGTCATCATGTGAACGGATGAATGTGTTTGGTGGGACCTTCACTTTTGATTCCGTGGAGAAATTCATATAATTGAAGTCACCCATCTTTTTGATAAAATATTAATATGTCAAGATGCAAGTTGGACAAAGAGCATAAAAGACTATTGGCTATGGGCTTACAAAGGGGATTATTATCAAGGGTGTGGGTGGATGGTTATGATCATGATAGATCGAGCATCTTCTGGATTGGTCTCATGAACCTCTAGTCTTCTCTCCTCAACAAGATATGGTTTGAAGTGATCAAGATCTACAGCCAGTCATTGGTAAAATTGTGAGTGCAAGATGACACAACTGTGAGCAAGTGATTCCAAGAAGTGCGGATGACTAAAGTGTTCCTAGCTACACAGCATCACATGAAGACTGATCATGATTAATCATGAGTGTCTTGGATTGGGTACAAACAAGCTCTACAAAATCCACAAACGAAGTGGCCAAGGCTCTCAAGCCATACGTCATACATTGTTTTGTTATTGATGTAATATAAGATTTTTTTCCCCACCTTTGGGTTCTCTCATATTTCAAGTTATGCATTTAAGACCCAACATCTTACAATGTTGCCTTGTATTAACCTTAACTAGAAGTGGCCACAAATGTCTACTCCTTACTAAGCTAGGAAAGGTTATCGAATTGTAACAAGAAAGTATATCATCTTGATGGAAGCAAAATTATAATAGGTTCATACCAAAAAGTATTGGGTGATTGGTCCTTGACTTTTTTTCTGACATGTAAATCTTGTCTCTTTTGCAAGTACAAGTATTATGGTAGTGTTTTTAGATATGCAAGTCTTACATCCTTGGAAGTACATGTACAACGGCAATATTCTTGACTTAATAGTGGTTAGTTGTTTCCATGGATACAACAATTGCTTGTGTTACCAACAAAAGGAAAGTTCAATTCCATTGAGCAAGAAGAGAAACGTGTAAGATGTATATGTTAAACTAGTTTCATCATGAAATTTAAGAAGAAAAGGAGAGAAAGAGAGAGGCAATATATCATCATAGAGGGGAAGCAAGCCAAAAAGAAAGAAGAAAGCTAAAACAAAGCTACTTCAAAATATAAGATTGTTGAGATAGAGCCTAGCTCCATTTTGGGCACACCCATCTTGTATCCCAAGCACTCCATATTTTAACACATTTCGTATACATTTGGCACATCTTGAGCAATGTCCATACTCGTCTATTTATAGATTCAAACAAGTATAGTCAATTATATGGCCACTCGCTCAATTCATCATTGTAAATGTTCATTCCTCCCTTCATCTTTATGAGTTAAAACTTAAGTGTCAATCATTACATACAAATTTAGAATTCTTTCGTGACATTTAAGTGCAAGTTCATCTGAGCCCATCATTGCATTTTTTTTTCTTTCAAAGCCCAAACATCTACTTGCTATGATAAACTTTGCTCTTTTTGAAATGTGATCCACACATGCTTGGAAAATTCAAAATGCACCAGCCACTTGTTGAAATTCATTCGCAAAAATTAACAATACAATAATTATTTGTACTTTCCTACTAAGAAACTCTCAAACTTGCATCAAAATAATATAACTTCTTTTTCCATTGTTTAAAAACATGAAATAATGAACCAAAAACATGAAACAATCAACTAATAACTATACCTTTTCTGTGGCACTTGATAGCATAGACAAGATGCTGATGCAAACAGAATTCACGGTCATTGCAGGGGACCAAGAATCATACAGAATATCTGTAAAAATTAAATCAATCTCAATCTCCCTCTCAAATCCAATTCCCATCACAATTTGAATCTCGCTCCCTCCCTTCCTCCCTATCCCTCCGCCCCTCCCCCAAAAACCAACCCAAAAAAGAAACCTAGCTAGATGTTTTTCTTTTTTCCATAATGTTTTTTTTATTCTACTTGGGGTACACAATAGACCCTCGAGTTTCCAACATAGAGTTGGACTCCATTGCTACTAATGGCACATGAGATCTTGTTGAGTTGCCACCTGGCAAGAGGGCTATTGGCACTAAATGGGCTTTTAAACTCAAACACAAGGCACGCTTGGCTGCCAAAGGCTATGCTCAGAAAAAGGGTATAGATTTTAAGGAGACTTTTGCTCCTACATCCCGCATGAGTTAGATGTGTTACTAATATGGCTGCCCATCATGGATGGAAAGTGCATCAATTTGACATAAGTCAGCACTTCTTAATGGTGACCTTCATGAGGATGTCTAACAAGCCTTTGTATGGCTTGAAACAACCTCCTAGTGCATGGTATTCTAAGATAGATGCTTATTTGAATAGCAAAGGGTTCAAGAATAGTCCAACTACTCTTACTCTATACATTAAGAATCAAGGGGGGGACTTGTTAGTCATCGTTCTTTATGTAGATGATATGCTGCTCATTAGACCTAAAGAGTACAAAATTACAAATTTCAAAGCTGAATTGAAAACTACATTTGCTATGTCAAATGTCGGACTTTTAAATTACTATTTCGGAATTCATTCCCCCAAAATCAGCATGGTATCATCACATCATAGTCACGGTATGTGAAAAAGCTTCTACATAGATTTAATATGCACGATTGTAAACCTATCAGGACTCTGATGGAGCCAATGTAACCACCCTTCCTTCCGTAGATGGGTGGTAAATCCCTAATTACAGCTTAATTATAGCAGCAAACAATTAGTGCAAATCTGAAAATACAAATTTACCTACTGATCTTGGACAATGCACACTCAATTGGCCCCAAAATTGGCGTCTCTTTTGATATTTCTTTAGTTTTATTGAAGAAAAAGTTGATTTACAATGGGATTCTCCCAATCCCTTTCAGTATTCCAACTCCCCTTGCTGTGACGAATCACCAATAAGTCTTTAATCCAATTTGCCCCTTGATTCGGGAAATAAATTGGCTTTCACCAACTTTGATGGAGATGGAAAATGCCCCAAATTCAATTATTTGTTGGTCCCTCCACTTGAATAGGCTAAAAACAGCTTCTGTCCTATTTAATCCAAGTCTTCGAGCTTCCAATTTCTAGCACGCTTCCTGAGGCTGCTACTAAACCCTAATTTCTGCTACAGATCAAGACTTGCAACAAAGAAATCTGAAATTTCTCAACCTCCAAGGGTCCAAATACCGAGATATTCGGAGCAAGGCTGACAAATGGCTAGGAGATAAGAGGAAATTTTGTAAAGAGAGAATATTCGGAGTTTTGTCACGAAGAATGATTGAAAATCAGTCAAATGCAACTAATCAACCATTTACTGTTGTTGCCTTCTCTCAACAGCCTATAGATGCTGTCTCCTGCTGTTGATTGGTATTCTCCTGCACTTGGCAACGTCAGAAGGTCCTCCAATGGCTGCAAATCAGACCAGTAACCTCGCCTCACTCTCTCTTGCAGGCTGAATTTATAAAAATGCTTCTCCAACCTCTAAAGACGTTTTTCAATCTTACATGGGCATTTTTGACAAGTAGCAACCTTTCCAAATGGTTTTTCCAGTATTTTTCATACTTAAATATTAATTTTTAGCCTTTAAATATTGAAAGTTTATCTAATAATTATTTCGATGCCCTGGAAAATAATCTGACTAGTCAATAATTAAATTAGCTAAGCAACTTCCATTCCCAAGTGTCTCTGCGCCATCTTTGACCATCAGATTGGCATTAAGTACCATTAAACGCTACTTCTCTAGTGTCACCAACTGACACTTATAGCCAAATGGATAACCTAGGCCGACAACTGGCACCAGATACCACCTTATAGCAACTTTTGCCTTTGACATCCCGTGATTTCTTTAAGTCACAAGCTCATAAATTTACTTTAACCCCAGTTGCACCTCACATGTGCAACATTTACCTAATCATGTGAGTAAAAATTAATCCACATATTAAGTGAGGTTTCAAAAACACATGTCCTCATGACAATCCTCCCCCTTGAAATCCTTGCAATCGTCCTTGATTGCACTACCAAATGCATCAAGAGCAAAGCACTACACTAGAATTTCCATAGGTCATCATAGTCAACACAACATTGTGCACTGTTGTTCAGCCATTCCTATGCCCAACATATGCTGAAAATTACCACCCAAAATAACATAGCATAAGACTCACAAAGAATCTCAAAAACATTGCCAAATTATCATGTGACATGTCCGTTTCTCATGAGCTCAACTCATCTGGCAAATTCAACCCATAGCACAGCATAACCAAGCATAAACCATGGCTAAAACATCAATGGAATCATAACATATGTTGTTGTCCATGGAACTAGATGTAAACCATTGAAAATTGAGCATAATCTAATCATAAACCGATCACCTGCTAATCTGAGAGCTGATCTCAAACTGATCACAAACTCATTGCAAAAACTAACCAGCAATCAGTGCAAAAACCAATACACAACTGATCCAAAAAGTGACCATAAACGGTTCTCAAGCTTATCAAAAACTAAGCTAAAATTGATCAAAATTTGTGTTTCAAAATTGAGGCAAAATTCATGCTAAATTGATCATAAGTTGATACAAAAGTATAGTTTCAATACTCAGGTGAAACTCATACTAATTTGCATGCATCTCACAGTCACTAGTATACTAAGTAGTGATCTCATGG
Organism: Lygodium microphyllum; assembly: GCF_053477565.2. NCBI lineage: Eukaryota > Viridiplantae > Streptophyta > Polypodiopsida > Schizaeales > Lygodiaceae > Lygodium > Lygodium microphyllum. Next base: position 62,240,596 of record NC_141135.1, read on the forward strand.
CAAACATATTGTCAGCGCGGTACCTTGGATGCATGCTAAATATATCCGAGATCCACTCATACGAGAGCTGTCTATAACTAAGGAGTGGAAGTGCTACCTCCCTCTTGAGCATCAAGCAATACTCCGGACCTTTGCTCTGCTGAACCTGACAAAGCCCGAACTAAAGTCAGCTCTACCTGAAAGACATCTAGGTAAAGCTGAACAACTGAGGATAGTCTACCACTTCATTCTCTTCCATCCATTGGTGAATAATTCTGAAATTTCACCAAGTATCTCCTAGAAACTTTACCTTTGACCTTTCTTTCCTTATATACCAAAATCTGCTCAAGTACCAAAATCTCATCTAGCTCCTCAACCTCAGGCTGAATTTCAGTAAACATATTCTCTGGCACATCATCATGAAAAGGCCTCAACAAGCTAACATGAAAGGCATTGTGTATCCACCAACATGGAGGTAATTTCAGCCGATATGCCACATCGCTGATCTTCTCCATCACCTGGAAGGGCCCATAGTATCTCATACTCATCTTCGGAAAATTTTTCTCTTCCTTTCATCTTTTTCAGCCTTGCCTTTTCAAAATGCAGCAATACACAATCATCCTCTACAAACTGCAAAGCGCGTCTGTGGTGATCGACTGCCCTCTTTTACTTTTCTTGTGATCTCTAAAGTGCACATTTTATCATTGCATAGGCTACATCCAAGTTTTTCACATAACAATCAGCCTCAAAGATCTTATCCTTAGTTTACAAAATAGGTATTACCTTCTTGCGACCCTCAACCACTTCAAATGGAGCTTTGTCCATAGAACTATGCACTGTGTTGTTGTAAGCAAACTCAACCGATGGCAAATACTGCTCCCATTGTGTCTTGCAGTCTGAAACATAGCACCTCAAAAGATCTAATACTATGAAATTTGCTTCCTCAGATTGACCATCTGTCTGCAGATGGAAGGATAATGAGAATTTCAGCATGATATCCATATTCTCAAACAAGCCCTTCCAAAATAAACTGGTCATCCGAGGATCTCGATCACTAATGATCGACTCTAATATACCATGATACTTAAAGATGTGCTATAAAAACAAATCGTGCCATATGATCAGCCTTTATTTTCTTCCTCACCAAAATGAAATGGGCTTGTTTGCTAAACCTGCAAATGATAGTACATATCCCATCATTCCCTGTAGGTGTCTTAGGAAGCTCAAAAATAAAGTCCATGGCAATGCTCTGCCAAGGCCTATCTAGAATAGGCAAGGGCTGTAACAAACCTGGTATCTTTTGCCTATCATGCTTTACCTTCTGGCATACAATGCATGTCTTAACAAACTGTTCTACATTATACCTCAAAGCTGGCCAATAAAAGAAATGCTCCATTGCCTTAACCATGGCATCAATACCTCTATGTCCTGCATACGGAGAAGCATGGCTTTCAGTGATAACTCTAGGCCTTAACTGCTTTGTGGCACACAGTCGTCTATGCATCATCAAAAATCCATCTCTTACACAGAGTGTCCATGGCTTTGGGCATTGCAAAGCTAATTATAAACATTAGCAAAGTTCGAATCAACAACATATTGCTATTTCATGGCGTCCAACTCAGTGTGATAAACCATATTGACAGCTGACAACTGAGGTTTACGTGACAGTGCATCGCCTTCCCCACTCTTTCTCTATGATTTGTTCCTCTTTCTAGCCCTATTTTTCAGATCTTTTCTAATTTTCAGCTTTATTTTCAGATATACCCTTTTTCTCAGTCTTTGCCTCTTTGACATGTGACTTGGCATCAGCATCGTGGAATCCTACATCCTCTCCACGCAACAATGTGTCGACTATCGTAGCAATTTCTATAAGCTAAGACATGTTGAAAACAGTGGACTTAATGCAAATATCCCAAATACCCTTTGGCAAACCACAAATATACTTCACCTACTCATGGAGGGGTACTCTGCGATAAGAAGTAACTGGCAACAATGCATCCCAAAACCTCTTATTATACTGATCTAAGTTCTTGCAATCTTTGGAATTCAACTAATTCCAAGCTGTCATAATGTCTACTTCAAAGGTACTTGTCAACCAATTTGAAGCAAACATTTGCTTGAACTAGACCCAAGTGGTAGGTGACTTCCCTTGAATAAGAAGTGTAATCCACCACTGCAATGCATTTCCCTTCAAAAATGTGGTTGCCTTGCGTATCTTAGATGCCTCTGTGAAGTTACCTCTAGAATAGGCTGCATCAAGGTGCTAAATAAAAACAAGTGCTTTCAGCCTATCTTGTGCACCACTGAAAGGCTCAAACTTCATGCTTTTGTCACCTTCATCATAGTCCTTCGACAGACCTATGGGAGTTGAGTTACCATAAATGGGTTGCTACAAAAAGGATGCATTGGCTGTATTTGCATAAAAACCAGCATTATCTGAAGCACCAACATGACCAACACCAAATCCTTGTGCTCCAATAATCCCTGGGGGTGCTGATACATATCCATATGGCCCACTTCGTGCCCCACGCATCATGCCTATGCTGCAATCATGGGATTAGGCATTCCACTTGAATTACCCGAATACATTGGGTGTTGTGAGCCATGCATTGGCTGCTACATACCATAGGGATTTGTGCCATACATTCCCATATGCGGTGCCTATCCAACCATTAGCATGAAAAATGGTACCACCACCAAAGTATCCTTGTTGTCCCATGCTTGCATGTGCATAATTGCCTTGATGTCCATGTTCCCATGTATTGGCCATGCTGAGAACCATGCCCAACATCAGTCATTGCATTTCCCCCTTTACCACATGATTGACCAAGGAGTGATGTATCCTCTCCACTTGATCCCGTATCACCATGTGATGGCATGCTTCCTATAATTCATACTGAGAACAATTTCAGCAATATAATTAGTCCCAAGTTGTAATCAAGTACCACGGGCCCACCAATTCAAAGGATTTGATGGTGTCCTGGCAACAGAACCTATGTAACTAGCCTTCCTTCCGTGATGGGTGGCAAATCCCTGATTACAACTTAATTACAGCAGTAAACAATTAGTGCAAATTTGAAAATACAAATTTACCTACTGATCTTGGACAATGCACACTCGATTGGCCCCAAAATTGGCTCCCCTTTCAATATTTCTTTAGCTTTATTGAAGAAAAAGTTGATTTACAATGGGATACTCTCAATCCCTTTCGGTATTCCAACTCTCCTTGATGTGATGCATCACCAGCAAGTCTTTAATCCAATTTGCCCCTTAATTCGGGCAATGAATTGGCCTTCACCCGCTTTGATGGAGATGGGAAATGCCCCATATCAATTATTTGTTGGTCCCTCCACTTGAATAGGCTAAAAACAGCTTCAGTCCTGTTGAATCCAAGTCTTGGAGCTTTCAATTTCTAGCACACTTCCTAAGGCTCCTACTAAACCCTAATTTCTGCTACAAATTAGGGTTTACAACAGAGAAATCTAAAATTTCTCAACCTCCAGGGGTCCAAATGCTGAGATCTTCAAAGCAAGACTGAGAAATGGTTGGGAGATGAGAGGGAAAGCTATAGAGAAAGAATATTCAGAGTTTCGTCGCAAAGAATGACTGAAAGTCAGTCAAATGTAGCTGCTGCCCTGCCACAACAGCTTGTAGTTACAAAGAACTGAAGAAAATCAATCATTTACTACTACTGCCCTGTCTCAACAGCCTATAGATGCTGTCTCCTGCTGTTGATTGGTCTTCTCCTGCCCTTGGCAGCCTCAAAGGTCCTCCAATGGCTGCAAATCAGACGAACAGCCTCCCCTCCCTCTCTCTTATAGACTGAATTTATAAAAATGCCTCACCAACCTCTAGAGACGTTTTTCAATATTACATGGGCATTTTTGACAAGTGACAGCCTTTCCAAATGGTTTGTCAGGCACTTTTCATAATTAAATATTAATTCTTAGCCTTTAAATACTGAAAATTAATCTAATAATTATTTTGATGCCCTGAAAAATAATCTGACTGGTCAATAATTAAATTGGCTAGGCAACTTCCATTCCCGAGTGTCTCTACCCTATCTTTGACCATCAAATTGGCGTTAGGTACTATTAAGCACCACTTCTCTAATGTCACCAACTGACACTTATGGCCAAATGGATGACCTGGGCCAACTACTGGCACCAGATACCACGAAGTACCTGTGCGGCATAACTTATAGCAACTTTTGCCTTTGACATCCCGTGATTTCTTAGAGTCCTGGGCTTGTACATTTACTTTAACCCCAGTTACATCCCACATGTGCAACATTTACCTAATCATGTAATTAAAAATTAATCCACATGTTAAGTGAGGTTCCCAAAATACATGTCCTCATGACAAGCAAGTTCTAAGCTTTCTATGCATGATGGTAGTGAGATGATTGATGTGGCATTTTATAGCGAGGCTATTGGATGGAGCAAGGGAGAGTAAGACATTATATGGGAACTCCAAGTTCCAACAATCACAATGTGTGACTTATCTTCCCTTAGTCTATTGACATAATAAAAATAAAGAATAGAGTAACAATGATGGGTGACCGCTACCTGCAATGTATAAGTGTGCAAGCAATAAGTACAAGATAAATGTAGGCAGCTAGACACATGCAGCATTTAAACCCCCACCAACCTCCCACTTAAAGGCAAATATGCCTAAGTATGAAGAAAACAAGAAAAAAGTAGCAAAGTACAAAGTGTATATATAAATACAACAAGATAAGAAACGGACATCATCTCATCCGACGCCCATCATCTTCCTAAGGAAGTTATAATATTCCACTAGCAAACTTTTAGTTAGCAAATCTACAAGATTCTCATCTATAGAGATCTTGACAAGCTTTATCTATTTGTCCTCAACCACCTCTCTAATAAAGTGGTAACAAATCTTAATATGCTTGGTCATTGCATGAAAGACCGGATTACATGCCAACTGTTAGCCTGCTCTTATTCAGTCTCAGTCTGTCATCTCCTGGTTGTGAGCTCCTGTCAGAGTCTGACAGGAGACAGAGGAGCTCTGTCAGTGTGTTTTCAGGCTGCTTTTGTTAGCATGCAGCCTTGGGCATTTTACAGCCCAATCTGGGCTGTTTCTGGGCTGACTGCCCATTATTTTGGGCAGTCGGACCAGTTCTGGTCAGTCGGACCAGATCTGGCCATAGTCGGCCAGATCTGGCCAGGTCGGCCAGTTTAGCTGGTCGGCCAGTTTGCTGGCTGGGGGCTATTTATAGCAGCCCCCCCAGTCAGTCCAGAATTCACTCTCTGCAGGTACAGCACTGCTTCCTCCGTCTCCGTCTCCGGCATTGGTGCTCCCTCTGCTTCCAATCTGTCCTGGTTCCCTCACTGACGCTCCGGGCTGCGTGCAGGGACTGTTCAGTCCATTCCAGTGTATTCAGCATTCATCTCAGTCAGTGCAGACTTTCTTCCTTCATTCTCTGCTTCTTCTCTCCTCTCCTCTGTGTTCGTGTTCTTCTTTCGCTGCGCACTCTCACATGGTATCATCGCCTGATTGAGAGCACGGAGGACGAGAGAAATATCTTACTGCTGCTGCCCACAGTTCCACAACAACCAGCCGATTCCTTCAAGCGGCTGCCCACAGGTCCATCCCAGCCAGGCGACTGCATCAGAAGGCTGTACAGCCTGCGTTTGCTGTACACAGGGGCTGCCACGTCATCCAGTGACGCAGCAACCCTGCGTTTGCTGCCAGGTGACCTCTTCTGCTGCAGGGCGACCTTCCTACAGCCTGCGTTTTGCTGTTCTGCACGTCGCTTCTACCCCCGGCTGCTCCTTTCCTGCAGGCGATCTCTGTCTGGGCTGGTTCCCGGTGCTGGTGGTCTCAATTCTGGTGTTTGACATCAGATCTATTTGCGTTTTGCAGATCCAGGTGTTCGTAGGCACTCTTTGCCTGCGTCTTGGTGGTTGGTGACCACATTGCTGGTCCTATTTCGTCAGCGGCACAACTTTCTTTGGTATTTTGCAGATTGGAAGATGTCTTACCAGTTTTCAGGCTTTGAAGACTCAGAGGATGAGCTTCTTTCTCATCATTCCTCTGAGCGGAGGCGGGACTATCGTGAAGTTCGACATAGGGAAGACCCTCCTCGCACTCGTCCTTCTTCAGTCCATGCATCTCAGAGGGTTCCATCTACTGCGAAGGTTTCTTCAGTGAAGACTGCATCAACTGTGCGAATGCCTTCCTTGATTCCCTCTATACAGGTGCCGATTCTCCCTTCCTTTCCGAAGGAAGATAAGTTGGATGGTTCCAACTACTCCCTATGGTCATGCAAGGTGGCTTGCATCCTTGATACCTTTGATCTATGGGAGCTTGTTTCTTCGCCCATCGACCGACCCCCCGTGGATTCGTCCGATGGAACCTCTATGGACCGTGCAGCCTTATGGGATAGGCTCAACTCTCGAGCCCGTTCCTTTCTTTTTATGAGTCTCCATGATTCTGTTCTTGTACATGTTCACAGGTTAAAGACTGCGGCGGAAGTATGGACAAAGCTTGCGTCTTTGTATCAGCACAAGACATTTGCCCACAAGATTTCCCTGGAGAAGAAGTTGCGGATCCTCAGTCTTGATGGTTCTTCTTCTATGAAGGAGCACATCACGAAGATGGAGGATATGCGAGGCGAGCTAGCCTCTCTTGGTCGTCTGATATCGTCTGAGGATATGGCGATGATTCTGTTGACTCAGCTGCCATCACCCCGTTATGATGTCTTCTACACCAGCCTCATCACTACGAGAACCCGTGAGACTCTCCTATGGGAGAAGCTTTCCCCGCTTGTCTTGGAGCATGACGAGCGACTCAAAGAGGTGGGAGCCAGTGGCTCCACCAAGGCATTTACGGCTACCACAGGTGGTGGCAAGAAGAAGAAACAAAAGAAGGAGAAGTCCAAGGACAAGAAGGAGGAAGACAAGAAGGATGCGAAGGAGAAGAAGCCCAAGTGTCCCCATTGTGGGAAGGGCACTCATCCCGAGGAGAAGTGTTGGCAGAAGTATCCCCATTTGAAGCCTAAGGAGAAGGACTCGAAGGCGGCCCCAGCCACAACAGAATCTGTGTTTGTGCATCTCTTTGTTGAGGAAGACACTGCCCTAGCTTCTACCACACAGGAGAAGCCTTGGCTCGTCGACAGTGGAGCATCTTCACATATAACCTTCCGTCAGGATTGGCTTCAGGATCTTCGTTCCAGAGGGCGTACAGTCACCATTGGTGACAATTCTACAGTTCCTGTTCATGGAGTGGGGACTTTACCTATGTTTTCTGACAGGCGGTCTTCCTCCGCCAAAGTTCTCTATGTGCCTGATTTGGGCTTTAAGCTATTATCTATGCATGGTCTTACTCAGTTAGGTACCCGAGTCATTTTTACTCAGGATGCAGTCACAGTGGAGGATGCTTCTACAGGTGATGCTCTTTGGACAGGTACGCAGGAGGGTGGGCTTTATACGCTCACAGCCTTGGCTGCGCGGACTTCCCATGAGCTTGGGCTGCTCTAGCATGCTCGGTATGGTCATTTGAACCTCGATTCTCTTCGCCGGGCTTCTAGGAGGAAGATGGTGGAGGGACTTCCTGATTTCCCTCCTCTTCACACTTTGTGCCCTAGCTGCTTGAGGGGGGGCAAGCAGCACCGGCAGCCTCACCCGAAGGTTGCTTCTAGGAGGGCTACTTCTCCGCTTGAGTTGGTTCATACCGACCTTTGCGGACCTATGGGCACGGCCTCCCTTGGGAAGGCCAAGTATTTGATGCTGATTGTGGACGACTTTAGTCGTTATGTGTGGCCTTATTTCTTTGAGTACAAGAGCGAGACGTACTCCCGTTTCTGTGAGTGGCAGGTGTTTGTGGAGACCCAAACAACTTCCAAGGTTCGTGGTGTTCGAGCTGATCACGGTGGAGAGTTCACTTCTCACCTTTTCTCTCAGTTTTGCAGGGATCATGGTATTCGGATGGAGTATTCCCATCCGAACACACCATCAGAGAATGGTGTGGTGGAGCGTGCGAATCGGACCATGATTGAGATGGCCAGATCTATGCTGGAGCATAGGAGTCTTCCTCATTTCCTTTGGGGTGAGGCGGTGGCTACAGCCGTGCATATTCGCAACCACTCTCCAACTTCGGCGTTACAGGACATGACTCCATATGAGGCTTTCTTTGGAAAGAAGCCTTCCGTGTCCCATTTTCGCATCTTTGGGTGCGATGCTTTTGTCCATGTGGCCAAGAAGAAGAGGAAGACGAAGTTCGACTCTAAGTCGAGAAAGCTTATCTTCGTTGGTTATAGTACGACCACGAAGGGATATCGGCTCTACGACCCGACGACTCGGCAGGTTGAGGTGAGCAGGGATGTGATCTTTGATGAGGCTTCGGCCTCTGAGGATCCGATTGATGGTTCTATTACAGATGTTTCTTCATCCTCGACGGACCCCCCCCCCCCACCTTCTCTCCCTTCACTTCCTTCCAGGATCACCCTTAGCACCCCCCCTATTCCTCCTCCTTCGGCTTCCCTTTCCCCTTTGGTGGATGTGCCTTCATCTTCTACGAGCTCTTCTACCGCCACTTCGGGATCTTCACGGGATATACAGCCTTCTTTAGATGCGGAGGATTTACCTTCACTCGGTGAGGGGGAGTCCCTCTCCGATTTGGGTGCTTTACAGGTTCCGGAGACCCCCCGGTCTCCCTCACAGAAGGAGTCTCTCAGGATTCCTTTATGGTATCGCCGGCTCATGCAGGATTCGGGTGTTACTCACTTTCCTGCTTCTTCTTCAGGTCCACGTCGATCAGCACGTTTACAGGCCCAGCGGGACAGTTCACTATGTGTGAACTATGCTCTTATGTCACAGATTCTTCAGGATTCCGAGCCTTCCACTGTGGAGGAGGCTCTTGCACAGGATATTTGGAGACAGGCTATGCACGCCGAGCTCGACTCCATCGAGCGAAACCATACGTGGGAGCTTATACCACGTCCCGCGAAACGGAAGGTGATTGGTGTGAAATGGGTCTTTAAGACCAAATATCTTACAGATGGCTCCTTGGACAAGCATAAAGCTAGGCTTGTTGCCAAGGGTTTTGCCCAGTGTGCAGGGTTGGATTACTTTGAGACTTTTGCTCCTATAGCTAGGATGTCCACCATCCGAGTGCTTTTGGCTCTTGCTGCTCATCACCGTTGGCCTGTCTATCAGATGGACGTCAAGTCTGCTTTTCTGAATAGCGTTCTTGAGGAGGAGATTTATGTTTCACAGCCTCCTGGTTTTCTTGTACAGGGGAAGGAGGATCATGTCTACAGGCTACGAAAGGCTCTTTATGGCCTAAAGTAGGCTCCTCGTGCTTGGTACCAGCGGATTGACCGCTTCTTTCTACAGAGTGGTTTTGCGCGCTCCGCTTATGATCCCAACCTCTACTTACGGGTTGTGGATTCTCTTTCGGTGTTCCTCATCTTGTATGTGGATGATCTTATCATTACAGGGAGCGACACTCAGCAGGTGGAGCATACACGGTCCATTCTACAGCAGGAGTTTGACATGACAGATCTAGGGATCCTTCACTTCTTTCTAGGTCTGGAGATCTATCAGATGGCACAGGGCATTTTTATCTCGCAGCACAGGTATATCTCCGAGCTTCTTTCGGAGTTTGATATGGCTGATTGTCGGCCTATCTCATGCCCTATGGACCCTGAGTCCAAGCTTTTGACAGCTGGAGTTCCTCTTACCGATCCCACCCGTTACAGGTGCCTTGTCGGCTCTCTTATCTGGCTGCTTCACACTCGGCCGGATATCTCCTTTGTGGTGGCTTTATTGTCTTCCTTTATGCAAACTCCTACCCAGGATCACTGGCAGGCGGCCTTGCGGGTTCTTCGCTATTTGCAGGGGACTCGATCCTTTGGGATCATGTATGGAGATGGGATTACCCTTTCTGGATGGAGTGACTCTGATTGGGCAGGTGATGTGGATTCGCGACGATCCACTACAGGTTATGCTTTCACCCTTGGATCTCGTGCTGTCTCTTGGAGCAGCAAGAAGCAGCCTACTGTGGCACTTTCTTCTACAGAGGCTGAGTATCGAGCCCTATGTTCGACCGCTATGGAGGCAGTTTGGCTCCGTCGCTTACTCGCGGAGATTGGCTTTTCCCAGACCGGACCTACGGAGCTGCGCGTGGATAACCAGAGTGCTCTTGCTCTGGCTAAGAACCCGGTGTTTCATGCTCGTACGAAGCACATTGAGGTTCAGTATCACTATGTTCGAGAGCGGATCGTGGATTCGGAGCTGGTGGTGGTCTATTGTCCTACGGCGGCCAATGCAGCTGATCTCTTTACGAAGCCGTTGCCTCAGGCTTCTTTGCTTCATCACATGCGGTTCTTGGGTCTTCAGACTCTCCCAGGAGTTGAGAGGGGGTGTTAGCCTGTTCTTATTCAGTCTCAGTCTGTCATCTCCTGGTTGTGAGCTCCTGTCAGAGTCTGACAGGAGACAGAGGAGCTCTGTCAGTGTGTTTTCAGGCTGCTTTTGTTAGCATGCAGCCTTGGGCATTTTACAGCCCAATCTGGGCTGTTTCTGGGCTGACTGCCCATTATTTTGGGCAGTCGGACCAGTTCTGGTCAGTCGGACCAGATCTGGCCATAGTCGGCCAGATCTGGCCAGGTCGGCCAGTTTAGCTGGTCGGCCAGTTTGCTGGCTGGGGGCTATTTATAGCAGCCCCCCCAGTCAGTCCAGAATTCACTCTCTGCAGGTACAGCACTGCTTCCTCCGTCTCCGTCTCCGGCATTGGTGCTGCCTCTGCTTCCAGTCTGTCCTGGTTCCCTCACTGACGCTCCGGGCTGCGTGCAGGGACTGTTCTGTCCATTCCAGTGTATTCAGCATTCATCTCAGTCAGTGCAGACTTTCTTCCTTCATTCTCTGCTTCTTCTCTCCTCTCCTCTGTGTTCGTGTTCTTCTTTCGCTGCGCACTCTCACACCAACAAGATGGCATTTGTAGTGTCTAAATACAATCTTGGAGTCATAGTTGCCATACCAAAATCTGCAACCAAGCGGTCTAACCATAAGGTCTCCTTACAAGTCTCAATGGCTATAATGTACTTAGCCTCAGTAGTAGACAAGGCATTGCACTTCTACACCCTAGATATCCAAGAAACAGCACCTCTAGCAAAGGTGAAGGTATAGCCAAATGTGGACTTTCTAGTATCATTTATCCTACATAGTCAAAGTCTATATAGCCCATGACTCTAGTATCCTAGCTACCATAGTAAAGGCACAAGTCTGCAGTGCCTTTAAGGTATCTCACGATACCCTTTATAATATCCCAATGTCCCTTGCGAGGTATCGCCACATAATGAGCCACAACTTCCACTACAAATGCTATATCAAGTATAGTGGCTATCATGGCATACATCAAGCATATGGGATCTTGACTATCTTGGCCCTCTTATCATCTAACTCACCTTCACATGAGAAGGTAAAGGGATGCCAATTGGCTTAAAATCCAACATATGGAACCACTCAAGTACTTTGTAAATGTACTCTTGTGGTGACCGGTAGAGAAGTCCCTTAGAGTGATTACGCGTAATGCATATACCGAGGATGTGAGAAGCATGCCCTATATCCTTCATCTCACTTCAAATCATCCAGCTCAACATGAGTAATCCTAGCAATCTGCATATCATTGACATATAGTTACCAAAATGATAAGGAATGGCCTTGTTTACATAAAGACATGGATCCACATCGTTATGCGAATAACCCTATGAATGCATAAAGGCATCATACTTATGATACCATTCCCTAGGAGCCTTCTTAAGTCTATAAAGACTCTTCCTCAACTTGCATACTAGGTGTTCCTTATTCTTTTTCCTTAGGCCACCACATCTTAACATCCATCTGGTACAAGTCCATATCCATTTGTGCAACCAAGGTCAACACCAAGTGAAAAGTTGCCATCTTGACCATGCGGAAGAATATCTTATCAAAATCAACTCCCTTTTTCTATTTAAGACCCTTCCATCCAAACGTACCTTGTATGCTAGCTTAGGGCAACTAGGGATACTCTTCAACTTATACACCCACTTACATAGTAATGCATGTTTTTCACTAGGCAATGAAACCAAATCCCACGTATGATTCTTATCAATGATCGAATTTGTATGGCCCTCTCCCAAGAGTGATTGTCACCTCTGCACATAGCCTCCCCGTAAGCAAGGGGCTCACCATGATCTATCACCATAAAATAATGCATAGAGGACTCATAACCATCAAGAGAACATGAGGCTCTAGTAGAGTCCCCCAAAACTAGCTAAGGGGTCTATTCATCTTGTCCTCTCTGTCCAACATCATGACATGGATCTTGGGCCACCACATCATCAACAACTACAAATCGTCTAACTGGCAGGCTGTACACTAAAAAGAGGCTCCTCCTAAAAGATCACCCTACACACCTCAATCACTAACTCTAGCTACTTATGCATCTTGTGCTCATGAAAAACAACATCATGACTGCAAATAACCTCCGAGCTTGCAAATCCCAAAGAAAATAGCCCATTTCACTTGTATCACCATGCCCAAGGAAGGTGCATTTGACAAACTTCAAATCTAGTTTCTTGTGTTGGTCTTTGAAAATATGCTAGAATGCCTCACATCAAAAGACTCGCAATGGGTATATAAGAGAGGTTTTCCAAACCATACTCCTCTGTAACTCTACTACCAGCAACAGTGCACGAGGATCTATTAATCAAATGAACAGTGGTAGCAATTGCCTCAATCCAAAATGTATGCGGTAAGCCTACCTAACTAAGCATATTGTGGACTCTTTCCTATATAGTTCTATTCACGCACTCTGCAGCACCATTCTGGGGTGGGATGTAGGGGACGGTCAACTAACGCTTAATACCCCTCTCATCACAAAACTACTCAAATGCCTTAGAGACATATTCACCCCCATTATCCAATCATAGGCATTTTGGCATATGCCCAAACTCATTCTCAACCATAGCAAGAAAGCGCTGAAAAATAGGCGAAACTTCTTACTTCTGCTTTATCAAATAGGCCCAAATCTTATGCGAATAATCAATGAATACAATGAAATGTGTTGAGCCACCCAAGGACATGACCAAGTATGGAGCTACAAACATCTAAGCGAACTAGAGCCAAAGACTCACCCATGCCATAGTGCCAGACTTTTTATGCAAGTTATGAGTTTGCCTATCATATAAACAATGATCACATAAATCAAAACATGAAAAATCCAAAGGCAGGAGATACTACAAACAAGTCAAAACATTCATTCCTTTTACGAACATATGTCCAAGGTGGCAATGCCAAAGAGATATATGTGGAAGATCAATCATGGTATGATCAGTAGTGCCATATACAAGTAAGGAATAAAGATTACTGATCTTGATATCTCTAGTCAAAATGAGGTTGCTGCAAGTGATTTTCCATGTAAAATCACCAAAGAAAACATGATATCCAACATTATCTAACTATCATGACTCTTACAAAGATAAGGCTTTTAATCAAAGTTTACACATGGCGCACATCATGCAACACAAATGAAGTATCAATAGCAAACTACAAACATCCATCCCTTATGCAAACAATATCACAGACATGATTATCTCCCAATCTCAAAGCCTGTTATAGGGCAATAGATATAAAACCAAGTATGATGCGGGGTCACATCAAAGAAAGCCTCCGAATTAAGCAACCAACATTGAGAGAAAGATGATTATCAATTAACTTGGCATCAAGAGAGGAAGCAACCAAAATATACTCGTCAAAACTGTACTCTAATACATTTATCTCCTTAAACTTTATAGTTGACTTTATAATGCTACAATCATCCAAAGTCTTAGCATTATTGTGTGCTTTTCCCTTGCCTTTATCTCGCCTATCCTAGCGTATTTTATGGCACTATGGCCAAATATGACCCCGCTATTCGCAATAATGACATATAAGAGATGACTTCGGGCCACAAAATTTACTGTGACCCTGCCCATGAGATCTAGACTTCAACCTTCCTTGTTATGCATCTCTGCAAATGGCGGTCATTATGGTCATTACCATATTTGCCATCATTACGGCCTCTAACAATGAGTACATGAGAGGCTCAACCTGCATTAATGTTTTTCCTATTTCCTTCCTCCATAAGCAAGGCCCCTTCTTAACTTTGAGCATAAAACCACTTACAGAAGCATTAGTACTTATGGCAATGGGAAAATATCCCAAGACTCGAGGAGAGTGATAAGCAAGAACATGGCTCTTCGAGATTTATGCCTTTGCATTTTAATGGTCTAATTTTCTTTTTTTGAACCAAAACTTGCCATATCTACGTCTTCCAATAATTGAAGTTGTTGCTATCCAACTTGTCTATATTGAAAATGGCACTATTCCCAAAAGCAAATGCCATGATAGCTGCAAAGCAAAGAGTGAATGGGCTGCTGCAATAACAGTAAATCAGCCCCAAAATTCAATGCAAGAGGTAGGGTGTGATCCCATGTATAGCTGTCCACAAAATGAATGTACTAGAATGCGCAACTGAAGTGTCTGCTCTCAACAAACTACCTCAGCATTGTTGACCATAAAACTGCAATAGAAGAGTGTGTAACTGTAAGCAAAAGACCAAAACATACAAAGCTCCCATTACTAGGGATATCTAGGTAGCAATCGGGATATACAATGCAACTAGTGTTAGAAGTTGCCAATTGTCACATTTGGTATCATGATAGCTTCTGTTCGTGCAAGGAAGAGGAGTTGTTGTCCACACAACTACCAACACTGCCGCAAACTGCCCATGCACTGCCTTGGCAGTACCGCCTAGTTCACCAGCTCCTCCCATTCAGGCACCAGTCGTCTATCCTGCTGCGCCCGCCTACCACCAAATGCAGCATTAGCATCGTGCCTATGCCTCCAACACCGCTTGTCTTAAGTCCACACCCCCAGCCAACACCGCTACCTCCTGGGCTTCCTACGACACCACCTGTGCTACCTCTTTGCAGTGCTGCCCAGCCTGCGCCTATCTGCACAGTCGCTGCCTCCCCTACTCCTCATCCGCTTGCACTGCACTACCTCCAGCACTACCTGTCCTAGTGAACCAACATGTTTCTGCTACACTACACCGCCCTACTCCAGCTCATCACCAGCCCCTCAGCTCCAACTGCCATCGATGCAGTCCAGACTACATTGTGAGCTGCCCAAAGGTCCCACGGTATGCGCACGCATCTCAAGGCACCCAACATTTTGGGCTTTTCACCGAATCGGCATCCTACGCACAAATGGACAATGGGAACGCTCACATTGCATAATTTTCTCAAGATTTGTGCAAGAAATTTTGGGCTTTTTGGTCTAGAGGCTTTGGCGCACATTATGAGGCTGATTACAATTGCTGGTTTCTATCAACACGCAAACATGTTGTTAAAAATTCAATGTGTAAAATATAAATTTCTTCAAAACACTTGCAAAGAAATTTGGGGCTTTTGCTCCAACATGCATTCCAAGGCAAGGAATAGGTGTTACAGCAGCATCATCTTGCTGCCTCAGTCAAATTTGCCAATGATTTTTGGGGATTTCCAATAAAAACTAGGATGATTCAAGATTAAATTGTTGTAAATTCTCTTTTTGGATACGATTTCAAGGGAGGAGCGATACAACAGTGTGTCGATGTAAATTGCACACTAAGTGCTGATTTGTTCAATCTTGGGTACATTTGTCAAGACCCAAGAATTGTGACAATTTGACAACTTGATATTTGCATTCTAATCCCATCTGGGGATTTTTGGTACTCAACAGAGTACATTCTATACTTCAACGTGAGGTATTTGGCTGCTAATTTTTGTGCATCATTGGCAACATGGCATGTGAAGGGCATAATGGCTAGAGCAACATCCTTGGTGTCCTCACTCAAGAGGACAAGCTTGATGGCATCAACTACCCTCTATAGAGTTTTATGGTGTGTAATCTTCTTGTGGCGGAGAATTTATGGGACTATGTCACTATTGGTTTGCAATGATCAGGAGGTCTTGCACCTCAGACACCTCAACATAATGCTAGAGGACAAGCTGCTGTTGTTGTTCTTGCTACTGCACCCCCTTCCCCTCCTACAAAGGATTAGAGGAGTTGAGACTCGAAGGATGCACAAGCCCTATCTTTGATTGCCTTGTCAGTAAAAAGAGCTATTATTCCACATGTTTGGTCTTGTCAAACCTCAAAAGTAGCTTGGGATGTGCTAGATGTTGGGGGCAAAGGCGTAAAGGCGCTTGTGCCTAGCCACCCGTGTATTACTACACTCACAGTACCCGCACCTACACACTATGGGCGACGGGTCCCCATCACTATCACTCCATTCTTTATTCTTTTAGTGACATTTGAATAAAAGGAAGGCCAATCACACATTGTGGCTGTTAGAGTTCCCACATCTTGAGTCTCTCTCTCTTGCTCTCTTGCTATCAAATCCTCCTCCTCCATGAGTTCAAGCTCAATCCGGCATTGCTTCAGCTCTCATTCGAGTTACCTACAGCAAGGTTTCACTGATGGCAACCATAGCTCCACCCCTCTTGAGGTTAATATTGAGCTCTCATTGTTCTAGGACTTCTCACGACCTATCGAGGCTATCTCAGAGCATTCTCGAGCATACATTGAGCTTATTTCAAGGAGTATTCAGCTCAGTATTCAAGGCTGGAAATACAAAAACGTTTTTTCAACTATGGCCATTTTCAAGCACTTGTGTTTGCTCAACCACTCCCCGGCATTGGACAAAGGCTTTGGCATTGTTTACCACTCCTCCCGGCATTGACCATTAACATTAAGCATTGGTTTTGAGTCATTGAGGTTCAGCTATTAACTGAGCAAACAAGGCAGCATACTGTCATAAAACAGGCACAGCCATATCTTCAATGTTTGGAGCTCATATAAGCTTTTCAAGATGCCCGTATACCTATGTTTTGTTGCGGAATACTTGGGGGATCATACATCATTGGTTTGAGATGCTATTGGACTGATTTGATCACTCTTTTAGCTCAGTTTTCTCATAATATCACTGCTGTCATAACAAGGCTGAATGCTATTTGTCTAGGAAATGTCATGCTACTAGCTTATGTGATGCTCCCAAGAAGCTCATTTGATGTTGGACACTTGAAGAATGTTTGGCCAATGTATTGTAATGCTTTTAAACTGATTTGAGCCCATATATGTCTTAGTTTTATTGTCACTTTTACTACTATAATAAGCAGGGCTGAAGACTATTTTACCAGTGAAAGCATATGCCTATTGCTTATTGATGCTTCTGGGCTACTTGGGATGATACATTGATGTCTATGGTTGATGCCACATGCTTGGCCATGCTGCCAGCATGCTTTTGGGCTTCGATTGAGCTCACTTTTGCTCAATCTTAACTGTCATTTTATTGCTATACATACAGTACACAACAAGCTTTTAACAGGGACAATCTATGCCTAATGCTTTTTCATGCTATTCAGGCATTCTATCAAATGTATTGGTGCATGACATTGAACCTCCATGCTTGGTTATGCTATTGAATGCATTTGAGCTTTGATTTGAGGTGAGAACATTTGACATTGGTTGTTAATTACTTCATTGGATGCTTCAAAGGTCTATGACCTTACGGGCTTGAAGCTTTTATTGGGTCTTATGCTCCCAGTTATTCACTTGATGTATCTTGGATGCTTGGATGCCACTCACATGAGGATTTGAGCTTTATTTGCTCGTCTAGCATCTCACTTTTGTTCCAATGGGAGCCACTTACTTGACACTTGGATGTTACATTGAGCTTTGGATTTTATTTGCATTTGAGCTTGAGCTACTTCAACTTTTGCTCGCATGCTACAAGTTGTTTTGTATCAGTGATTGCCCTTGTTTGGCATTGATTTCTTACTACTGTACCTCATTTTCGACATGCTGTAATTGCAAACTGTTGTATTATTTATGAGAGTAGTCCCCTCCATTTGATGCTATTTTGGTACTACTTTGTGGATAACTCATTATTTGGTTTATACCTCTTGTTTTCAGCTTGTTTTGGCAATGGTTTTAGGGCTGTTTGCAGGTTTTACAATACAACAGCCTCTTTGGTCTGTATTGTGCCTCTTTTTCTTGCAATATGGTTAGTCATTCAAATGACCGTAGTTTTGGGGTTGTTTGCAGGTATTACAACAGCACGTTTGGTCTATATTGTCCCTCTTTTTCCTGCAATATGGCTGGTCATTCAAATAACAATGCCATCTTCAACATTGAAAAGTTGAATGGCAACAATTATCACTATTGAAAGACCCAAATTTAGCAGGTTTTGGTGCAGAAATCTCATATTAGACCAATCAAATGCAAGAGCATTAAGGTTGAAGGCCAAGATCACGATGCATGGGATGACTTAGATGAGCTTTGCAAGTCCATGATTATCCTGTGATAAGCAGAGCCTTGCTTCTTAGATGTATTGGCCAAAGCAGCTTACAAAGAAATCATACCTGGAAATTGGTTCTTTTGCCTCGTGGAAAGCATGCATTGCCATGCAAGTGGATGTACAAGTTAAAGAGTACCCCTAGACGCCCAAACCTGCTTATAAGGCCAGATTGGTTACCAAGGATTTTAAACATGAGCCTGGTGTTGACTTCGAGGAAGTCTTTTCTCTTGTAGTCAAGATAATTACCCTACGTCTGGTACTAGCATTGGTTATGCACTTAGATCTGGACATTTATCTAATGGATGTTAAGACGGATTTCTTATATGGGGACTTACATGAGAAGATTTATATGCAGCAGCCTAAAGGCTTTGAGGAAAATGGCAAGGAACACCTAGTGTGCGAATTGAGAAAGAGCCTTTAGGGCCTTAAGCAAGCACCTAGGAAATGGTACCACAAGTTTAATGCTTTTATGCATTCACACGGCTATACACGCAGTGATATTATACACGAAGAAGGCTCGTTATGGCAACCTTTTGATTGCTAGGAGAGCTCCTAATAAGCTAGATGTTCTTAAAAATCAGCTCAAGAAGAGCTTTGCGATGAAAAACATGATACATGCCTCACATATTCTTGGGATACGCATTACACGTGTCCGCCCTTATGGGCTTCTTTACTTGTCACAGGAGTATATCCAAAGTGAGCCAGCCCGATTGTCCACAGTCTGATGAGCAAAAGGCCGAGATGGCCAAGATCCCTTATGTATCCACAGTGGGCAGTTTGATATATGCCATGATAGCCACTCATCCTGACATAGCTTTTGCAGTGGGAGTTATGGCACACTATATGGCTAACACCTAGTAGGTGGCATTGGGATGTCGTCAAAGGTATGATGAGGTCCTAAAGGGCACAATAGATATGTGCATATGTTATGGTGGCCAAAATACAAGAGTCATGGGATACAATGACTCTAATTATGCAAGACATGCAAACAATAGAAAATCCACCTCTAGCTATGTGTTTACCTTTGTTGGGGGTGAAATTTCTTAGATGTCCAAGGTGCAACAACACACATTCCTCTCTACTACAAAGGCTAAGTATATTGCAGCCACTGAGGCTTGCAAGGAAGCTCTCTAGTTAGGTCGTCCGGTGACAGACCTTGGTATGACTTATCTGCTCCCTACACTACATTCAAATTCTATGAGTGCTATCCAATTAGCCAAGAGTCCGGTCTTCCATGAGAAGACGAAGCACATTGAGGTGCGGTACCACTTTATCATAGAGGTCATTGAGGACAAGCCTGTTGATCTTGTCAAGATGTCAACTAGCCAAAATCCTGCAGATCTACTCACGAAAAGTCTCTTAGCAGAGCGTTTTGCCTTCCTTGGGAAATTAATGGAAATTGGATGAGATTACCTCTATTCCTCATCCTGTTGTACTCTATATATACATTGTACTTTGTCATTTTTTTTCTTGTTCCCTCTTCACTCGAGGCACATTTGCCTTTAAGTGGGAGGTTGGTGGAGGTAAGGCACATGTGCCTAACCGCCCATGAATTACTACACTAACAATGCCCGCACCTGCACATTGCAAGCGACGGGTGGGTGAGTTTACATCTACTGAATTCAAGTCCTTTTGTGACTTGCATGGTATTAAGAGGGAACTTACAACTCCTTACAGTCCTTCAAATGGGGTGGCTGAAAGATATAATAGGACTTTATGTGAAAGAGTGCGGTGTATGCTGTCGATTGCTAATCTCCCTCATGAATTTTGGGGAGAGACACTCGAAACCGCAGTTCACATTATCAACTGCTCTCCAAACAGGTCCTTAAATAATGACATCCCTGAGGAGGTTTGGTCTGGCAAATCGGCCTCATATGACCATTTACGCATATTTCGTTGTGATGCTTTTGTGCATGTTAGAGATGAGCTGAGGAACAAACTTGACCCAAAATCCACCAAAGGCATTTTCATGGGCTATGGTGATGAGGGTGAATTTGGCTACAGAGTGTGGTTACCTCAGTCCAAGAAAATTATTCGCAGCCGTAATGTTGTGTTTAATGAGGCAAAATTGCTGAAAGGTACTTTAGCTTCTAATGAAGATATGAAAAAGGTCAAATTTCAGAATTTGCAGCCACCTATTACTTCAGAAAATGAGCCTCATGGTGTTGTACCACAGGCTAAAACTGATGATCAGCCAATTATTTTTTAGCCAGATGATGATGGACAACAAATAGGAGCACAAGGAGATCATGGACAGCAAGATAGCCTTGCTGATTACGAAAATGCAGGTGCTGGTAATGAAAATGAAGGTGCTGTACAGCATGAACAGCATGCTGGAAATGTCTTATAGCAGCCAATAAGTGCTGAAAATAACATACCTCCAGATGCAGACCCAATTCCTGAAAATGTTGATCATTGGATACGCAGGTCTACACGCGTAAGAAGGCAACCACATAGGTTTGACCCCTCCTTGCATTATGTGATGCTTACAGATGAGGGTGAGCCTCTTACATACAACGAGGCCAAGTCATGCGAATTCAGCAATAAGTGGGAGCTAGCTATGCAGGAAGAGATTAAATCTCTATATGCAAATGATACTTGGGATCTTGTGTCATTGCCCAAAGGAAAAAAGCCTCTTCCAAACAAATGGTTTACAAAGTAAAGACAGTTGATGGGAAACCCAAGTACAAGGCAAGATTGGTTGCTAAAGGGTACGCACAGAAGGGAGGGATTGACTCCCAAGAGGTCTTCTCGCCTGTTGTGAAGACGACCACTCTACATATGCTTTGTGCTCTCACTGCTGTATTGGACTTAGAGCTGTACCAAATGGATGTAAAAACAGCTTTCTTGCATGGTGACATTGATGAGGAAATTTACATGAAACAGCCCGAGGGCTTTTTAGTTCCTAGAAAAGAGCAGATGGTGTGTAAACTAAAACGCAGCCTGTATGGGCTGAAGCAAGCAC
The DNA here is from genome assembly GCF_053477565.2 of Lygodium microphyllum. NCBI lineage: Eukaryota > Viridiplantae > Streptophyta > Polypodiopsida > Schizaeales > Lygodiaceae > Lygodium > Lygodium microphyllum. Next base: position 62,261,933 of record NC_141135.1, read on the forward strand.
CATGGCAGTGGTACAAAAAGTTTAACACTTTTATGCTATCTCATGAGTTTAGACGCAGCCATGCAGATCATTGCTTGTACGTGAAAAAGGATACAGATGGCAGCGCCATCATACTTGCTTTGTATGTGGATGATATGTTGCTAGCTGGGAAAAGAAAGACTAGCTTGGATGCTCTCAAAAATCTGCTGAAATCAGCTTTCTCCATGAAGGATTTGGGGAATGCATAGCATATTTTGGACATGAGGATTCGCAAAGATAGAATGCAGAAATTATTGTTTTTATCTCAAGAAAAGTACATTGAAAAGGTACTAGACAGATTTAACATGGCTAAAGCTAAGCCTTTTGGGATACCTTTACCTCCTTATCTTAAGCTTAGTAAAGCCAACAGCCCAAAAGATGACGTGGAAGCAAATGCTATGAAGGGAGTCCCTTATGCATCAGCTTGTGGCTCTCTTATGTATGCTATGGTTGCTACTCCTCCAGACATTGCTCATGCAATGGGAGTTGTTAGCAAGTTTATGTCAAATCCTGGCAAAACACATTGGGAGGCTATCAAGTGCAATGGTCCACCAACGGGTACGTCTTTACAGTTGCTAGTGGGGCCGTTTCTTGGTGTTCCACGTTGCAAACATCACTGCACTGAGTACTACTAAAGTTGAATGCATATCAACTACTACTGAAGCCTCTAAGGAAGCTATATGGTTGAGAAAACTTGCAGAGGATCTCGGCATGTCTATGGGTACACAGTTTTGGAAGTGATAGCCAGAGTGCTATGTATCTCGCTAAGAATGCCATGTATCATTCACGCACAAAGCATATAGATGTGCGATATCACTTTATCAAACAGATTCTAGAGGATGGTCAAATCACATTGACCAAGATCAAAACACAGGACAACCTTGTAGATGTTCTCACTAAAAGTCTAAGCAAAGCTCAACATGAGCATTGCATACGACTAGTGGGAGGTGGTTAGAGGTTCACTTCGGACCTTTAAGTGGAAGGTTGTTGGAATAAAGGCCCGTTTGACCTTCATGTATAGTACACACACACTATTCAGTTGTACATGTGAATGCACCCTTAATATGCCCCAAGTATAAATACATTTTATGTCATCCGTTTTTCGAACCAAGGGGGTGTTGAGAAACCACTTCTTTTGTATATCCACCTCAATTAGGGTTTCACACTGACAGCCCCAAGAAGGACTGGTACCCTCATTCTAGGCACTCGATCAATGGACGCCCACTCAATGGTGCACCACCCTATATAGCTAAAACCTATAAATAGGCCACCTCTCCATTCATTCTACACATGTCATTCATGGTTCTTGACTGTCTTCCAACAATTTCTCACTCTCCTTCAAGTGCCCTGTTTCCATAGCATCAAGCCTTGCGTTTGGAGCATCTTCCACCTGGCCTCACCATCCCTCTACTTGGCATCAGCACCCTTCTCCTTTAGGCCCCACCTTCACATGCGTTTTTCAGTCTAGAGGGCTTCTCCCAACCTGGTGTCATCATCCCCAACTTGGCATCAACATTCTCCTCCTTTCACATCAACCTTTTGGCACCTGGTGTCAACTTTGAAGCCCCTACCACTTGCGTTTTGTAGTAACAAGGCTCCTCCACTTTGCATTTGTCTCACTAACTAACCATCATATCCGGTTGTTTTCAAACATCCTCTTTGTATAGCAATGATGTTGACAATCAAGATGATATGATACTCATTAGTTGTTCTCTTGTGTTTTTCGTTCTCTCTCTCTCAATATTTTGTTGTACACACTCTCTGTTTCTCCCTGCAAACCCTACTACATCGTCGCATATTCACATTGAATTCACTTCTTGAGTCATATCTTGGATTCCACACCTCATTAATGTTGTCGTTGAAGGGGGAGGAGAGCGATGGCGGCAATGGCAGCAATAGCCCCTTATATTTGTGGAATTGAAAAGCCTCTTGCTACAAGAGAAACAAACTTGGAAGAATGTTGCATTGAGTTCGGGTGATGTGGAAGTCAAAGATTCAATATTATCACCATGGTGAGAAGGGACATTTATAAAAGGAGTGGAAGGAGTTATTAGCCTCACAAAAGAAGAAGGAGACCAAGCGAGATGCAGACTCCTCCAATGAGTCATCCTCTTCCTCAGACTCCGACTCCAATCCTCCGGCCAAGGAGAAGTCCAAGGCATGAAGGGGATCCACTTCTTCGAATCGAGCGAAGGGTTTGATTGCCTCTTCCTCTACTCCTTTCTAGTCAAGGTGATGTTGGTCATCCCTCACCACTCTCCAGTGCCAAAGGAGTGTAAACTTATGTATACGAGTATATAGGTACACAGGTTCCAAAGAGGACGTCCCTCACACATTGCCCGAAGTCTAGCAAGTTCAAATCCTAAAGCTAGGATTAACATCCAGGTTGATGATGAGCTGGTTATTTGACAGAAAAGACACTTTGGTGGATTGGCCAAAGCCAAGGAATCCACGGTCATTTTTTGACAGGATAGTCTTGTATGCTACTACGAGCCATTGATAACAGACACAGAAACATGCTATGGTTGTTATCTATTTTCAAGAGCTGGTATGACTTACATTGACATCAAGTTCTCTCTAATGCACCTTGGTGAGGCTTGATCACCCATTGCTTGGGTATCCATGATTCTACTTTGGTGGTTCTATATTGTATGGACAATGATGAGTCATTATCATTGTATCATTGTAATGTATCAAATCACCCATGATCTGAGAGAGGGTGCTAGCAAGATTGTCAGCTTGAGTGAATCTGTGCATGCCAGTTGGGCTGGACACACTTGTCATTATTTTAGGCATTTTATTGTGGTTACTTGTGTAGCATTTATGGCACTTTTATGCCAATCGGCCAGCATTTAATGCTAGTTGACCAACTGCCATATTTGGTCTATTTTGGGTCTATTTATTCTAGGGCTCCTCCTCTTCCACAGTCATCATCATTCTTCAAGTGGCCTTCCATTGGTGAGAGGAGTCGGTGCCACTACCTGCACAATCAATGACTCATTGTTATATGCAATTGTTTCATGTTTGATATATGGATTCCATTTTCCAAGCACATCTCTAAGTTCTCTTCTTTGGAGTGTTCTTCTATTTTCATTCTCTCCTGTCTTGTGTTCAGCAATTTATTTCAGCACTTGTCTATGGTTCCATTGCTACACACTTATGACAGATGCAATACAACATGAAAGGGCTGCTGTAAATGCAGCTAAAACAATACCTAGATGGCTGTTACAAACTCCTCAAGAGAGTGGAATGGATGCTCCCTTACCTCAATGCACTAGAAGGGCTGGCAGAAATAAAGCACATAATGCAAGGGGGCACATTTGGCTGATTTTATGGAAGTAGATGATGATTATGATGAGCATGTGTTCACGAGCTCATTGTTAGATGATGATGGGTCTACTTCCTTAAATGAAGCTCAACAAGATGGGCATTGGATGCAAGCCATGCAAGAAGAGTTAGACTCTATTGCCACTAACTCTACCTAGGATCTTATGGATTTACCACCTAGTAAGAAGGCTATTCGACCTTAGCACAAAATGAGTTCTTAAATTTAAACACGACTCATGGCACTATTGACATGTACAACGCATGGTTGGTAGCAAAAGGATATGCATAGAAAAAATTTATATATTATGAAGAAACCTTTGCTCTTACATCCCGTGTGAGTACAGTGAGATGTGTCATTGCTATGGCTGCAAATTATGGCTGAAAAGTACATCAATTGGACATAAAGACAGCATTTTTGAATGGGACCTATATGAGGATGTTCACGTTTCACAACCTCCAAGGTTTGTGGTTAAGGGAAAAAAGCACATGGTCTGCAAATTGCCTATGGCTCTTTATGATCTCAAATAGGCTCCTCATGCATGGTATTCTAAAACCGATGCTTATTTGGCTAGCAAACGGTTCAAAAATAGTCCAACTGCTCCCACTGTATACGTTAAGAACGAAGGGGCGGACTTGCCAATTATCATTCTTTATATAAGGATAACATGCTGCTCATTGGACCTAAAGCGGATAAAATTACAAATTTCAAGACTGAATTGAAACATGCATTTAGTATGTGTCAGATATGGGCCGTCTATACTACTATTTGGGAATTCAGTTCATCCAAAATCAGCATGCCATCGCCATGCCACAATCACAATATATGGACAATCTTTTACATAGGTTTAACATGCCAGATTACAAACATATGTGCACTCCTATGGAGCCAAGCCTAAAGCTCTCCATGCATGATGGTGAAGAGATGTCTGATGTTGCAATTTACAACCACGTTGTTAACTGTCTTATTTATCTTTGCAACACACGCCCTAACATTCAATATGAAGTATCACAAGTAAGCATATATATGCACAACCCACGAACCATACATTGGTAAGCTGTTAAGTGGATCTTCAAATATTTGCAAGGTACTCAAATCCCATGATCATTTCCAAAAGGGAGACTTGCATCCATAGGCTTACAGTGATTCAAATTGAGCTTGGTGATTCACATACTATGCAGTCTACCGGTGGACACTATTTCTTTCTGGGCCGTTTGTGCATTTCATGGCTAAGTAAGAAATAGCCTACAATGGCTACCTCATCTTGTGAGGCTGAGTACAAGGCAGCATTTATGGCAATAGTGGAATGTGTATGGTTACGCAAATTGTTGGCTACTCTAGATATATCATTGGAGGGTCCTACACCCATTCTTTCTAACAATCAGAGTGCTACTGCAATGGCACAAATTCTTTGTGTCATGTTCGCACGAAAAACAGAGGTACATTATCATTATATTAGAGAGAGATGCTATGCAAGACAGATCAGCTCAATGTATGTATCCACGCAGAAAAATGTTGCAAACATTTTTACCAAAGCATTACCATGTGAGAAGCTTTAGGCTTTTCAAAAGTCTTTGAACTTGTTATCCTTTGGTGATTGATCATCCTTGTACTTCATGACATTGGCACTGCAAAGGGGTGTTGGAATTTGTCAGTTCTGAGTAGAGCCCAATGTAATTCGGTGGTGCAAACACTTACAGTAGTGACACTAGGCACGAGTAAATAAACCTAACTCAAGTTAGTTGGTGGAAGGCTAGTTAGGCCAACCCTTGACCTAAACTCACGTTGTACTTTTACTCTTTCAATTCAGTAAGTACACTCACTCCATGTCACCATCTCTCGTTTCTCTCCCCTCCGTAGCTAGTGTCATTTCTCACAACTAGCAATCTCAAGAAAGAGCATAAACCACCAAGGTACCAAACACCCAAAGATGTCAAGTACATAGTTCCCTCTCTCCATATTGAAACACTCAAGAATTCTCTAATTTACTCCTTTTGAGACCAGAGCCGACGCTTCTTATGTCTGTTTTCTGTTATTTGCATGTCAAGACTGTGATTTTCATTCACTAAGTCCATGTCAAAGTTCATGGAATTTTTTTTTCAATGCATCCACATCCAAGAGTGACTTTCTAGTAATAACATATCATTTGCATAAAGGATCAAGAGCATAAGTCTACCATCCATAGCCTTCTTTGTATATAAGGAGTGAGTTATCTCACTCCTAGTATATCCTTAAGACCTCATGAAAGCATCAAACTTGTGATACCATTCCCTGGGAGCTTGCTTCAATCCATATAATCTCTTGTGGAGCTTACATACCAATTATTCCTTACTTTGAACAACAAGCCCTTCTAGCTACTACTATAGATAAATATCCTCATGCAAATCTTCATTCTAAAAAGCTATCTTGACATCCATCTCTCAAATCTCCATATCCTCCTTGGCAATCAATGCAAGAACCATACAACGAATGGTTATCTTGACTACTATTAAGAAGTTCTCATTAAAGTCAATATTCTTTTCTTGCTTAAATCCATTCGCTACCAATCTTGCCATGTACTAAGGCAATCGCATTAGATGGATATATTTTTGGTTTGTAAATCCATTTGGATGGTAATTCATATTTTCCCTTAGGCAAAGGAACTAACTCTATTATGAGAACATGTATTTTTTAAACCACACTTAACATGTGGATTAATTTTTAATCACATGGTTAAATGTTGCACATGTGAGCTATAACTAGGATTAGAGTAAATTTACGAGCCCAAGTCTCAAGAAAATCACAAGACGTCAAAGGAAAAAGTTACTACAAGTTATGCCACACAAGTACTTGGTGGTATCTGGTGCCAATCTTTAGCCTAGGTCATTCATTTGGCCATAAGTGTCAGCTGGGTGACACTAGAGAAGTGGCATTTAATAATATGTAACACCAATCTAATGGTCAAAGATGGCACAAAGATACTCGGAATGGAGATTACCTAGCCAATCTAATTTTTTGCCAATTAGATTTTTTTTTTGGACACCGAAATAATTATTAGATTAATTTTTTATACTTATATAGTGAAAGTTTATATTTAATTATGGATAATGCTAAAAAAACTATTTGGAAAGGCTGCAACTTGTCAAAAATGCCCACGCAAGACTGAAGAACATCTTTAGAGACTGGAGAGAGACATTTTTAGTTCAAGAGAAAACCAATCAACAATAGGTGATAGCATCTACAAGCTATTGAAACAAGGCAGCAACAATAAATGATTGATTTTCTTCACTTCTTCGCGAAGAAAGTCTGAATTTTCTCTCTCCTCAATTTTCTCTCTTATCTCCCAACCTTGCTCCAAAAATTACATCATTGAGATCATCAGAGGCTGAGAATTTTCAAATTTCTTTGCTATAAACCCTAATTTGCAGCAGAAATTAGGGTTTAGCGACAACTTCAAGAAGCGTGCTAGAAAAGTGGAAGCTTTGAGAAATGGATTCAACAATGTTGAAGCTTTTTTCAATCAAATTCAAGTGGAGGGACCAACAAATCAACGAATTTGGGGCATTTTCCATCTCCATCAAAGTGGGCGAAGACCAATCCATTACTGAATCAAGGGGCATTGTACATCAACTTCTTCAATTAAGTTAAAGAAATACCGAAAGGGGCGCTAGTTTCGGGGCCAACAAGGTGTCCAATGTCCAAGATTGTAAGTTAATTTGCATTTCTCAGTTTTGTAATAAATGTTGCTGCTATAACTAGGTTGTAATCAAGGAATTACTACCCATCCACGAAAGGAAGGCTAGTTTCGTGGTTCCATTGCTGAGACACCACTCAATCCCTTGATTTGGTGGACCTAATGCACTTGATTGCAAGTCAAAGCCTTGTGCTAGTGCTGATATTTACTCTCAGTTGACAAATTACAGCACACTATCTTCATATAGTGAGATGGACTCAAGCAGTGATGATGCCTCTGGGTATGAACATTCACATGCGAATGAAGGAAATGCAATGCCTATCCTTGGACAAGGCTCAGACCATGGACAGCAAGCTGAAAACATTGTCGTTGGGTAATATGCATGGTCTTCAAGGTATAAGGAGGCCGATGACCAGCAAAGTAAGGAGGAATTTGATGACTAGTTCAAGAATCGGATGAGGATAGCAAGGAATCTCTTTGCTGAATTGGCAAAAGATTCTCAATTTACTTGATTTTTGAATACTCTCAAGAAGGACAACAAAGGCAAGAGGAAAAAGTCGTCTTCTACACATTCGGGACAGCAAGGTGCACCGACGATAATGCCAAACACTTCATTTGAAGCTCCCAAAGATGGTAATGAAATGAAACAATTGGTACCTATGGGGCAAGGAATGCAAATGCAAGGCCATCATGGAAGTGCCAATCCAATGGACTTTGGACAACTGGGTATACTTACTATGATGGGGTAGCCGATATATCTTGGTGGAAGCACGATTTTGTTGTGATTGGACAAGGACCACATACAACTTACAAGAATGTATGGCACAAATCCCTATGGTATCCTACAGCCAATGCATGGTGTGCAAGGGCCAATGTATTCACGTATGGCTGGAAATATACAAGATCCTATGTATGGCACCATTGGTTTCATGCCTGGAGCACAAATAGCATGTTTGGTACTATATCTACAGCCCCAAATGCTTATGGGGCTCAAGGAATGAATGCTGGTCATGCAAATGCCCTGTTTGGCATTGGTTTTGATGTAAATTTAGCAAATGCACCCTTTTTGCAATAGCCAGTGTATGACAACTTGACACCCAAAGGGGCAGCAAAAGACTATGATGAGGGTGGAAAAGCAGTGAAGTTTGAGTCCTTCAGTGGTGCACAAGATAGATTGAAAGCTTTGACTTTCATTCAACAATTTGATGCAACATATTCAAGGGGGAACATCACTGAGTCCTCGAAGCTTTGAAAGGCGACCACTTTCTTAAAAGGGAATGCATTACAGTGGTGGTCCACTCTTTTGATGCAAGGTAGAGCACCATCAACATGGGTACAATTCAAGCAAATGTTTGCATCGAATTGACTGACAAGTACCTTTTGTGAAGAAAACTGCTAGGGTTTGCACTGAGGACAACAAAGTGTATGACCACAACAGAAACACAAAGAGACAGACACGGACAAAGACACAGAGGGCAAAACTCAAACCCTAAACGCAAAACTCAAACCCTAAACACAAAACTCAAACACAAATAGAAGAAGGGAAAGAGAGAACGCAACTCTGAAGTGAATGAATGTTGTAAATGAATGTAAGAGTGTACAGTGTGCTCAAGGGTAGAGCAATGTTGGAGTGTGGCGTCCACCGGAGACGGATCCCCAGTTTGTGACCACCAGTCGGAGAGTGAAGAGAGAGGAAACTGCAAAACGCTGACACCAAGAGCTGCCAGAGACAGAGGTGACAATTGCAAAGTGGGGAGATGACACTACGTGGCTCCAAAAGGATGCAAACGCAGGCTGCAGGATATCGCCTGACGTTGGAGATGCTGGCGATGGTAGTTGGAGGCCAAACGCAGCCTGGGAGATGGCGCCTGATAGTGGGCAACAATTGGAAGAAGGCGTCAGGGCACCGCGAGGCTGGAGGGAGAGGTGGCGACAGTCGCAAGGGCTGGACAGCCACATGGAGGTAGACTGATGGCTGAAATCTGCACGAGAGAGTATGAAACCTGCACAGATGGAATGAGGCTGAATGGGGGCAGCCTGTCTATTTATAGATGTGGAAGGACGCCCCAAAAATTAGGGTTTCCACTAAACTCTCTCAAACCGCTCCTCGTTTTAGGGTTTCCACTGAACTCTCTCGAACCATTCCCCGTTTTAGGGTTTTACTCTAAAAGAGCATTTTTAGTGTGTTTTGGGACTGTTTAAGAGGCTAATCAGCAAGTAATGCATATTTTAGCTCAACACCTTTGAGGCGGACATCATGATAGCTTGGAATAAGCTGGATGCTAAGGAATGTAAGAATTTGGAGCAATATAATAAGAAGTTTTGGAATGTATTGCTGCCTATTGCTTTTTATCGCCCCGTACCCCTTCATAAGCAAGTGGAAAAAGAAGTTTATGGGCTGCCCAAAGGAATCAAGGAGTTTTGCATTGAATCCACTGTGTCTAGCATGTCACAGCTCATAGAGACTACTACTACAACCTATACTTTGTTGCATGGGAAGGATTCAGGCTTCCTAGAGAGTGGGGAGAAGCCGAATAAAAAGTTATTTAAGGCTGAGAAAAGGGGCAAATCTAAAAATGAACCTGAAAAGAGGCCAAAACAGCAAAGAAAGGCCTTGAAAACATTAGCACAACATAGGGAATTGATAGCTGCAAATAAATGTTTTATTTGTGAACAGGAGAGTCACATTGCAAGGGACTGTCCCAATAGGTAGCAAGCTGAAAAATCAAAAAATCAAGGAGATTCTAAAGGAAAGAAGCCCAAAAGATCAATAGGATTGGTGCTCAATATTGTTAGTGATCAGCCCAATGATGATGCTACTGAGTTGTGCAGAGCATGGGGCAAAATTAGGAATCAGCACGCATTGATTTTTTTCGATAATGGTGCATGAGCCAACTTCATCTCTGTTGACATGGCAACCCACCTAGGCATCAAAGAGGATGAGGTGAAACCCATGGGAAAAGTTGAAATGGCATGTAAAGGCCATGCAGAGCCTGTCACACCGCTCATTGGAAAGCTTCGGTTGTATACACAAGGATATGTAGACGGCAAAGAGTTCTTCATTACTCCGCTTGAGGGTTGCGATATATTGCTTGGAAAGTCATGGTGTCACCATATGCATGCAGTGATAGATTCTCGTGCCAAAAAGATCATTGTTCAACATAAGGAAAAGGTACTCACACTTTATGTAAAGTTGAAAGGTGAATATGTCCATGTTGTAAAGTCATGGTGTCACCGTATGCATACAGTAATTGATTCTCGAGCCAAAAAGATCACTATTCAACATAAGGAAAAGATAGTCGCACTTCATGTAAAGTTGAAAGGTGAATGCATCCCTGTTGTATCTACAACTGCCATTTCTAACGTAATGAAAAATCATCTTTCAGCATACTTGGTTTTTACTAAGGATAAGATGATAGTGAGAATGTTGGAAACATATCTAAGTTAGAGAGGGATTGCATGTCATTTCTAAAAATGTATGTTAATTGCTTCTCTCAGTCACTTCTAGGGCAGCTATCACCTGTGGCCAGAAGATCAGGGCATAGATTTTATCCCCGCATGTAGCCCACCTAATAAGCCACCATATAGAGTCAGTGCAACCCAATAGAAGGAGATTCTATGTCACATGAATGAGCTGTTAGAAAAAGAGCTGATTTAGCCCAACTCATCTCCTTTTTGTTCTCCAATACTGTTGATGCAAAAAAATGATGGTTCATGGCAAAAGTGGATATCATCAGACGTGCATGAGATCCGAAGATGTACCTAAGACAACTTTCAGGACATCTTTTGGATTGTATGAGTTTTTTCTTATGCCTTTTAAACTTACGAATGCTCCCGCCACTTTTGATCAGATGATGAATCACATCTTCAAGCCACATAAAGGATTTGTAAACACTTACTTTGATGACATGATTATATATTCAAAAAACAAGGCAAAGCATAGAAGACAATTAGACATTGTGTTCAATGAATTGCGTGAGCATAGGCTCGTTATCAATGATAAGAAAAGTGAATTCTTCTTGCATAAAATCCACTTTTTGGGGCATACTATATTAGCTGATGGTAGTCACATGGACCCTGCAAAGGTTAAGGCAATACGATCATGGCTTTTAGAAATGTGCATGAGATCCGCAGTTTCTTGGGTTTATGTTCTTACTACACAAAGTATATATACGGGTTTGCTAAAATTGCATCTCCATTGCATGCTTTGCAAAAGAAGGATGTGCCATTTATATGGACAACAGTAAAAATTTCAGCATTTAAAATTTTGAAGAAAAAGATGACTTCAAATCATGTGCTTGTGTTACCCAATCTAAGGAAGTCATTCGTAGTTCAATGTGATGCATGCGGTAACATCATTGGGACTGTTCTTATGCACAACGGCTGAGTTGTGGCTTATGAGAGCTGAATTCTCCACGATGCAAAAAAGAATTTGCAAGTCTATGAGAAAGAAGCTAGAGCTCTTGGCTGTAATTCATGTATTGTCTACGTAGAAACATTATTTGTTGGGGGCTAATTTTACAGTACAGACAAACCATTAAACTTTGAGGTACTTTCTGACGCAAACAAAGTTGTTAGAGAAGCATATGAGATAGGCAAAATTTCTCTCTATGTTTCACTTTAAAGGAGGAAAAATTAGTCTTTCTCCGTTGTTGAATAGCAATACATTAATATGGTTTTCTTCTTTGTTCTTGAAATGAAAGAGGAGCTCGTGCGAAGGAGATACTATAATCAATTTACAAGTCTGCTCTCCTATAAAAACACAATGAAAAAAGAGGAAATATGGAGATATTTGATTCGATGATGGAGGAGTCGAGGATGATGATGGAGATGGATAGGGCCAACTTCAGACTATCTTTGGCTATTGTACATGAGTTTACGGCCAAGAAAACTAATGTAGAATGAGAAAAAAGAAGCTCTCTTTATAGGAGAAAGAGGAGAGTGAGTGTAAAAAGAGAAAGTGGAGTAGCACAAGTGTTCAATGACATGTCATGAGATGTGATAAGTGGTGAAACACTAGGAGGATTGTGTGACAAGTGTTTTAACACTAGGGAGATAATATGACAAGTGTTCTGATACTTACCTCTATGGCCATACTTTGTGATGTGTGTGTGTGTGTGTGTGTATCTCTCTCTCTCTCTCTCTCTCTCTTTTTTTCGTAAAAGGTAATTGTATTAATTACGAAGAAAGTACAAGATTACATGATTACACGATTACAAGAGGCACGAGGGCCATAGGCCAACGTGCGGGAAATCCCCGGACTAGGGTACTAAAAAGTTACACCAATCATGGCAAGGACCCAGAGGCAATTGCCAAATGCCAGGAATACAAATCCTCCCGAGGGAGCAAGTCAGAGTGCCTGATGAGATCTAGCTGCCAATGCAAGAGCCCTTTAAGCCTTGCTATATGTCGCGGTACATTAGAAGCCGAATCAAAGAGAAAAGCATTTCGGGTGGTCCAAATGTGCCAGCATCCCCAGTATCTGAAAAAATGGAATAAGATCTTCATATGTAACGGTGGTGGTGTGGGATACTTCGGGCGCACAAAAACCCAATCGAAGGGAGTCAGTGAAAACCCCACCACCGCGTGCCAGATTCGTGACAAGAGCGACCAGATATTCTTGGCGAGCGGGCAAGAAAGAAAACGATGTCGGGCCGATTCCGCCGAAGTGGTGTAGAAGAAGCAAGTGCCATTCGAGATTCGACGCTTGGAAAGGGCCGAGGCAAGAGGAAGACCACCAATCATTACCCGCCACAGAAAGACCTTGCATTTGAAAGGTGTCTTGTTCTGCCATCCCTCCATCAGCGTTGCCTGCCACCATGACAGTGATTTCCGCAGGCCCCAAACAGCATTAACTTTCACGCCCAACCATTGGTGATCTTTAATGAGAAGATGATACACCTGATTAGTAGAGGCATTTTCCAGACTCAACCGGCCTGCAAGGTCCCAGTCCTGCCAAGGGCGATCCATAGCCAGGGCAGGAAAGGGTTGCCTACCCTGAAGTTCCGAGGAAAGCTTCCCCCACAAATCACGGTATCCGCGCGGGATCCTGAAAAGTCTCCTAGCAGTCCGAAATGATGCAAGGACATTGCGAGTGGCAAGGGTAGCATCCGCAATCGAAGTCACACCCAAACGGGCCATGCGGTTAAATCTTGGTCTGAGCTGATGTTTATCTTCCCATGAAAGTAATGTGGATACCGCCAACAATTCCAGCTGAAAAGAATTTGTCTGCACGCGGTCTCCTACAGGATGCCAACGGGCCTTTTGGAGCACCACTTTCCAAGAGCCGACCAAATGCACTAACAAAGAGGAAGAGGGATTGGAGAAACGAGCGTCAGCATTAAGGACATGCCACCATGAGGCTCGAAGCCGTGTGTTACCCTGGCGGAGGCCGCTGTCCTCAAGAAAATAACGGGCTATGATGGTCCACGGGTGATGATCCACACACATGGCACGAAACAGAGACCAACGAAGAGCCAGCATATGAGTTTCTGCATCCAAAATAGCTCCACCACCCATGCGCTTAGGGGTACATGCATGTGACCATGAAATCCAGGAAATGCCTGCCTGCAGTGAATCTTTCTTCCATAGCATGAAACGAATGGGATGAGTAAGAGCCTTCAAAGTACTGGGCGTCCATGGCAGTAATGGCAGGAAATACGTCAGCATTGGTAGCATAATTGTCTGAGCCACTTTGAGGCGGACATGGAACGGCCAGGCTTGCGACTTCCAATACATAAACTTCACGGCCAGTTTGTGTGAAATCCACTCCAGCAGGGCCTTTGGCCGTACATCCACCCCCAATGGGTATCCAAGATGCCTGACAATCGCGCCACGAGAAACCACCTGGCCCTGCCAGCCTAATGACTCTAAATCAGGCTCCGTGCAACTGAGAATGGCTGACTTGAAGGCATTGATGCGAAGACCAGAAGCTTGACCAAAGAGCGTCCAAACATCTAATGCCTTGCGAATGTTATCCCTGTCCGCCTGCAAAATCATAAAGGAGTCATCAGCCAAGGATTGGCTAATGAAGTGCTGCCCCAAAGGAAGAGATAACCCTGCCAGCTGGGCAGAAGCCGCCATGGAGGATAACATTGAAAGGACCGGGTGAGTCGCCAAGGCAAAGAAGAGAGGACTCAAAGGGCAGCCTTGTCTGAGCGAGCGTGCAAGGAGAAATGGCTCTGTGACCCCACCATTAAGCATAAGTCTTGAAGAAGCCTCAGTACTAATGGTGTAGATCAATCGGGACATGCGGATCCCAAAGCCCATAGCAGACATAAGCTCTGCAAGGAAAGACCAGTCCACACAGTCAAACGCCTTTTCCAGGTCCAGTTGAATCAAGACCACTTGCTGATTGGAGTGCCTCGCATAATCAATAGCCATTTGCACATTCAAGATATTGTGCAAAATGTTGCGTCCCTTAATGAAACCATATTGGAGGGGGTGCACAAGAGCTGGAAGGTGCTTGTGAAGCCGATTTGCCAGCACTTTGGAAAAGATTTTATACATCACGCCCATCAACGAAATTGGTCTCCAGTGTTGCAGCTTTGACGGCGAAGGGATCTTGGGGATCAGTTTGATGAGGCCTTCTTTCCATGAAGAAGGCATGACCCCTGTTTCCCAAACCTGCTGGAACATGACCACCAAAGGCTTTACCAACTGCGTGGCTGAGTGCTCAAAAAATTCATTAGTGAGACCATCCCAACCAGGACTTTTATCCTTAGGCAGGTGCAACAACACATCCATAACCTCCTCTTCGCAAATATCCGCCTCCAAAGAGGCTTGCAAATCAAGCGGAACCTGCTGGTGGACCAGCTGATAGAAGACCGAGCGGGCATGCGTAGCCTGGCTAGACGGCAAGGATGAAGAACCAAAAAGATCCATAAAATAATTTCTGCACATATTGATAATGGTCTGCAGATCAGTGACCATGCGACCTTCCGAGTCCTGAAGTCGAGTCATATTTTCGCGAACCGGAGAAGCATGCAAGGCGCGAAAGAACTTATGAGACTGGCAAGCATTATCGTGCAATGTGTCAGTCAAGTTATGCAGCTTGGCCTGCTGATAAGATTTCAAGCTAAAGACTTGAATAAGATGGGCCAAACGCCGCTCCAGTGACAGCAGAAAATCATCATCTGGGGAATCCAAGAGCAAGGAACGGACCAAGGCCAATAAGTCCTCTGCTGCAAGTCGACGGCGGCGACAAAGAGAGGCAGTGTGAATCCCATACTGCCGAGCAACCCGCTGCACATTAGAGAGCAGGCGTGCAAACGAAGCCAAGCCCTCAGAGGCGAAGTCCAATAAGAACCTCTCAATCAGTTGCTGCATATAATCCTGAAAAATTGGATGCTTCAAATAAGAGGAGTTGAAGCGTAAAGGGAGCTTATCCAGGAACTGCATAAAAGGTGCAACAGATTGTGCCCGCATCTCAAGCTGGAGGGGAAAATAATCCGACAACGCATATTGCTGCAAGACCTTCATCTCCAGCATCTCGGAAAGAAAATCATCCCCCTGCATGATATACATTCTGTCCAGTCGTGACCAAGTGGTTGCATATTGCGCAGAATGAAAAGTAAAACCTGAAACAGAAGGGTGAAGCCACGACCAAAGATCTTGCTTAAGTATGTGCAAAGCAAAGGAGTTCCACACCCGGCTTTCTGGCGTATCCATTACCGAATGCCCTGAGGTGGACTGCGAAGAGTCAACACACATATTGAAATCTCCCATCAAAAACCCTTTGCGGCCAAGTGCCATGGAGCCCTGCAAAGTCAACCATAGATCCCGTCGGGATGTGGGATCATTGGGAGCATAAAGTCCCAGCAGCCATAAAATCTCACCTTCAAATAGGACTTCGATTACCAGAAAGCGGCCGTGCACATCATTTTTAACAAGAACAGGCTGGTATTTCTCATGAACAATCATCAGCACGCCCGAATAATGCTTAGCATTTGTCCCTGCATAAAACAGACGAAATCCACGACAATCCACAACCTTTCCTGCCTCCCCATGACTTTTGTGCTCCACTGCACATAATACATCCCACTGATTTTCATGCAAGACAGACCACATGGTATGCTGCTTATGGCGAGAGCAAATGCCTCGCACGTTCCACGTGGCAATCTTCATATATTTTCAAACAAAGGAAGTCAGGAACGAGGCGCCTGTTGCCTCGATTGCATCTTTTCCGCGAGGGCATCCAGGACACCCTCATCCAAAAAATCAGCCAATACTGCAAATGAATTCGGGCAACCTGCTTTAGAGGTAGAAGGGAAATCCACTACCTTGGGAGCAGGGCGGGGATAACGCCTATCCCAAGGAGTAATCACATTGCCTTTCGCATCAAACGCCAGCTTAGCAGGTGGGCCCTTGGGGCCCTCGGAATAGACTTTCCTTGAAGACGGATTGCGGGGGGCTGACGGGGCCATGGTACGCACAACCTGCTGTGGGGTGACCATGTCTTTCCTGCGCGTGTACGTGCGCATGGAATCCGGGGAAACATGAGGCCCAGGATCTGCCAGGCCTGCGTCCAACTTTTTACCTTTTTTTTGTCGTGCCTCAATCCAATCAGAGCTAGGAGAATCCAAAGCTCGGACCTGTTGTTTACCTTTTCCCATGACAGTAGGGGGCTGAAGGGTCTCCTGTGTCTGGGCATCAAGCACCATGTCATCCTTGGGCTGCACAACCTGCGCCTCCTCAGAAGACAGTTGCCGTTCCAGGCATTCAGCTACAAAATGCCCTAATTTACCACATGAAAA
Organism: Lygodium microphyllum; assembly: GCF_053477565.2. NCBI lineage: Eukaryota > Viridiplantae > Streptophyta > Polypodiopsida > Schizaeales > Lygodiaceae > Lygodium > Lygodium microphyllum. The sequence continues at coordinate 62,278,704 of NC_141135.1, forward strand.
GCAGTGTCCGGCAAAATTGCCCCATTTCAGGCGAAAATGCAAAGGATGCATGCCAGCGCAATTGAGGCGAAGCCACGCAGGCCTTTTCCTGGCCGTATCCCATAACATGCATAGACGGTTTCGGTTCTCTCTCTCTCTCTCTCTCTCTCTCTCTCTCTCTCTCTGCCTTAACTTCCATCAAAGTATACAAGCTTCTTTAGCTTGCCCCATGGATTCAACAGCATGCTAATTCTCTATGGCACTTAACGAAGTCTCTTGCATGGTGGCGGAAGAATCTTAGGATGCTCTGGAAGCGTAAAATGCCACTGAAACAAAGGCTTTTTCTTTGGAGATGTTTGACAGGCACACTGTCAGTGGGGTCACACTTGCTAAACATCACATTGCATCATCCACATGTCTGAGATGTTTGGCTCCCTCAGAGACTGTCCCTCATTTATTTTGGCATTGTCCCAAGATCCTCCTCAGGAGAATTTCATATTCGCTTCGGCTTCATTTCCCAAGTCATAGCTTTGGGAAACGTTTCTGGCTCTTTGGCCGATTTATGTGTTCTTTGTCTCAATACTCACTCTTTCTTTTTTGGGTGAGATATTGGGCTCTTTAGACAATCTGGAGTGATTGTAATTTGGCATACTTGGGTCGCCAAAATCACCAGCAATATCAATCCTTCCGAGCTCATTGCGGCAATCTCTATATGATGCCAGCTATGAGGGTGACATGGATGCTTCCTACATAGAGCTTTTCTTTTTATGCTTCTGATAGTTTGGGATAGCCCCCTTTTCCGGGGTTCCCCAGCTTGTAAATTTGTGAGCACATAAATATATTGCACTAGATATTACCAAAAAAAAAAACTCTGTGTGTGTGTGTGTGTGTGTATGTGTGTGTGTGTGAAAGGTTTTAGTATTGAGTAATTGCAAGAAAACACAAGTGAAAGTGCACGGTGCAAGGCCTAAGAGGAGTGTTAATCTCCATTTGCGATGGGTGTATTAAGATGGTTGAAAACTTGCATTCACAAGTGCCTACGAATATACATATGAGTACGTGTACATGCATGGGTGCACACGTGTAAAGCAATGCATGCTTGTATACACAAGTGCGCATAGATGCACACCAATGCATAGTGTTTAGCTCAATGGCCAGCTCTAATGCACTATTCTAGATATCTAGTCTAGTAATCATAAAGAAGATAAATTCAATAAACTATTAAATATTCAAATTAATAAAAAGAATACAAATTTTTTTATGTTGTGGCAGTCCTTCGGCTTTTTTCAACTAAAAACATTCTTCATATAATTGAAAAATATCTAGATAATCCTTCATAATTTTTCATCTATCCACTACGCATCTATTATAGGTAATTTTTTTAATTTCAACAATTCATTCAAGTTACAAGATTTGTTTTGTTTCTTCAACTTTCGGAGATCTTCAATAATGAGTTTCACTAGTTCTAATCCTGTGTAAGCCTTAAATGAAAAGCATTGTATATTTTTCAATGAGCATAAAACTCAAACCAATAAGAAACTTCACTTATTTTATCAATTACTTTAGAAGACCCAAAGTATCTACTAGAGGGCCTTGGAAAATATAAATTTTGATCGAAGTCTTATTTTAGCCTGCCTTTATCAAACTTTAGCAAAAAGTATTAACCATTTTTAAAAGCTAAATATCTTCTTCATCTATTTGCTTGCTTCTTTTGTCACTCTTAGGTAGCTTTGATAGTGGCTCGAACTTAATCCATTGTTGTTTTGAAATCTAAAGCAAACTCATGAATATTTTCCTTAGTCCGAATGGTTGGAGGACTTACTCTACCCTCTAATACCTTATTTACAGCTTTCTTTATGGATGAATACATTGTATTATTGTAAGCAAACTCCAACAATGGAAGATACATCTTCCATTGTGACTTAACTTTACTAATACAAGCTTTCAACATATTCAAAAGAGTGAGATTCATCATCTCCATTTGGTCATTAGTTTGAGGATGAAAAGATAATGAGTTTAAAGTGGTTCCTAAGTACTCAAATGAAGTACACCAAATATTACTTGTGAATTTGGAATGTCTGTCTAGGATGATTTCAAAAGGAAGGCATACCGTACAATATTAAGATATATTGAATGAAAAGTCTTGCAACTTGTCAAGATTTCAATGTTTTATAACATGGAATAAAATGTAATTACTTATTGAATCTATCACTTATAAACCAAATCATATGACCTTTAGGTGTGCTTCAAATCCCTAAGATGAAATCCAATGTGATAGATTACTATGAAACATCTTTCACCCATGAAACATTTCACCACTCCAACGTTGCGTTTCACTCCGAAATGTTTCATCCTTGGGCAAGTTCCAAGTGAAACACCAAGTGAAACAATTGAATAATACATATGAAATAGGTTTATTTATAAACAATGAGTTTCAACTTATGCATTTATACCATGCAAATCCTTTTATGTCAACAAATGATGTTTTTTTTTTGTACACAAGATCAGTAAAAATAGTATCCTATGAACAAGGTCTACAATAAAATCTCAAAAAAGCGAGAAAAACCATTCTTTTACATTTAAGAATCATTTCAATGGCAATGAAACACATTTCATGGTTACCGTGACCATTAGGCATCAAAAAAGCTTACAACAATACTAGAGTCTTTTGCTTGTCATACTTTGTTTTTTGACATACTAAGCAAACTTCAATGAAATTGTAAATATCTCTTCACAATGTTGGCCAATAAAAGAAACATTCGATTGTGTTAGCAAGATTGTCAGCTCATATCTAAGTCGATGTATGCCTAATGGACTAGGCACATTTGTATAGATTTTAGGCATTTTATTTGCTTGGCATTTTACAACATTAATACTCACCAACGAACATTTACTAGGGTCACATTTATAGCCTATATATTCTAGAGGCTCCTTTCCCTCATCATCATCATCATCATCATTCATCAAGTGGACTTTCTATTGGAGAGAGGAGCCAATACCAGTACCACGCAGTCAATGAGTCACTGTTGTACGTGACTCGTGTTTGGTATATGGATTCCATTTCCCGAGAACATCTCTAAGCTCTCTTCTTTTGTAGTATTCTTATATTTTCTTTCTCTTTTAACTTGTGTTCAGCAATTTATTTCAGCATTTGTCGATGCTTCCATTGCTACACCACTTCTAACACAGTGTCAGACTGCATGATCTAGGCTCTTGGTGCTCTGCTGATCATAGGCCATCTACATCCCCGCTGATCTAGCAACTGCTCCCTGCTGCAAGTTGACTTGTTGCTGCCTGCGTTTTCCATTTAATGCCTGATTGGTGGCCTGCATCAGCATATAATGTCTGTTCAGCCTGCATTTACAGTTTTCGAATATTTTATTGCTGCATTTTCAGCATTTACTGCTCTCTAAGACTCGGCGACAACATCTATTGGCATTTGACTTTGTCTATTGACTGTTTTCAATTTTCTGTGATCTTTATTTTTTTTTATCAACCTAAGAATACTGGGCGTAAACTCTCTTTTTGTGCAATCCGTGTTGTTTGTGTATACCAAATTAAGTATTGAGATTAAGTATTGAGTCTCCCATCCCAAGATCATACTCAAACCAATAGTTCTTTGCAATGTGACTGAAGTCCAAAGCCTAGAAATGAAACCTCAAATTTCTCTACCCATCGCAAATAGATGAGATGTCACCACACATGGTACAAGAAACATGATGGCAACTAGTAATCTACTATTTTACTCATAGTGAGGCCTTCGATAGGAGCATCCATCTATCAATAACAAGAGGGAATCTTTTCTCCATGTACACTTCATGTTTTATCCAACATACTCAACCACATGTTTGTCTCCCTCATGTAATGTGGTAGGTAAGTTTCAAATCATAAGGGATTAGAATAAACTACACTCCCAATATCATAGCTTTGAAAATATCCAAACCTAACAAATTTGAAAGAAATGTAGTCATAAAAGAAAACACAACAGCTTCATTAACTTTCTCCTCCTTTATTAGATCCCAAGTATCCTCAAGGATATACTTTTTCATATAATCCCATTGTCTTAAAGCTAAAAGAAGAACATTGTGAAAATGATAATAACTCAAAAAAGCTAAAAAGAAATGAGAATTTGATAATGTGATTAATGTAGCAAGGTCAACTAATAGTCAAAATCTCCTTACTAAAAGTAAAGCCTCATAAAGTGCAAGTCACTTCAAAATCCCTCCTCTCTCATTTGAAGTTCAATTTGGATAAAACTAACCCCATGCCAAGACTCATTGGAAGTGAATTACAATGAATTAATGAAAGAGACCATGAATATATATTATAAATGCAAACGGCAAAACTATATGAAAACGAAATTCCATGACGAGCTTCAAGAGAATGAGAACTAAACACCAACTCACAAACTTCACAGGCTTCCTAGTTCCACTAAGAATTGACATGTATAACTATGTAAATCGAAACATGCACGCTAAGATTAAGATCCTAAGGCTGCCATAGATACAATTCTCCTGTAGAACATCACATATGTTCTATGCTCTTCATGTCATTATCTATATGGTGTTGGCTTGATGTTTTACATACTAAAGAGCACGTAACATTTAACTTATTGATCATGAATTAGGCAAAGGTATTCTCACTATGTTTTGAGGCCAATACTTTTCTTTAAGGGGGAAAGAAGTATGATGTAATTTGAAACAATAGTGTACGTACATAACACATTTTTACACTCAATAGAGATGACCTTATAGTGGGCAAGACATTTTGTGTGAGTGGCTGAACGATGAATGTACACTAAATAAGTGGTAGGTAGATGGACACCTATGAGAATGGAATAGGTTCAAATATAGCAAGCTTGGATCTATATGAGACTTTGGCTCATCAAAGAACCACAAGGAACCATCTCATCATAGACATTGGGAGAAACATAAACAACAACTAACAAGCTGGAAAGATAGGACAGGTATTTCTTTTATTGAAGCTTGAGTAGAGGATAAGTTGAAATCCATTTTTTTGTTGGGTCTAGATTAGAGAATAAGATGGAAACCGTTACTTGACTGCCAGGATTACAACATATTCCAGCAAGCATGGCCTTCAGCATTAGCATATTCTCTTTCTATTGTACTTGCTATAATTTTATCATGTTTCTTTACACATGCTGTGCATTTAGTACATCACTTGCAATCCATGCAAAGCATAAGCCCATGAATTGTTAAAATACTTCAAAATTCTTTTGGACATTACCAAATGTATTGACCAGCTTAAAAACGTACAATAAATGTTCGAAAGACTTGTCAAAGCATATGATACTTCAAAATTCTTTTGGACATTACCAAATGTATTGACCAGCTTAAAAACGTACAATAAATGTTCGAAAGACTTGTCAAAGCATATGTGGTGGTTGTTGGATTCACAAAGATCCAAGGCCGAATGAATGGAATGGTTAATGACCAAAAACAAAAATAATTACCAAGACAAATGTGTCCATTGCTGTATATATGGGGGTGAATTGGAGGATTGCCTGTGAAGACGACCTGCCATTATATTTAATAAGCAATCAGAACGAAATCAAATGTGACCAGTATTTTTTGTTCGACTTTCCACAATGCATTTCCATGTCTGAAATCGTCACATTGATAGAGGCAAGCATGCATCCAATGAAAGCCAAACTTCCAACTCACTTGAGGAGAATCCAATGGATACTTCTCAGGGAACTCAATAAGCAACTGGAACTGCTCGCCTTCATAGAATGTGCCAGCAGCCCCTGAGAATTCTATGGTCCATCTACAAGAATGCACAAATGGCACGGGGATCATCAGGAAGCTCTCTACTTGTACAAGCACAAAACAATGACAACAATGATAATGCCAGTGCACTGCTGCAATAATAGTAGTAGTATAGTCATAGGTGACGATAATCCAACGGTTATTAATGATAACAATAAGAATAGTGATGATAGTAGTGATAACATTAATAAAGAAATCACAATGATAAAAATGACAACAAAGCCGTAGATAATGAACTGAATATTTTTGGTGAGCCTCGGGATTCTACACACAAGAGAACTACAACAATAATACTGCTAAAATTCAGATAGCAAATACGTTTAACGATAATATTCATCCAAGGATGATCAATGGCGGTAAATGATGACGACGATGATGGCTGGTTTGAAGGCCTGCACCTCTGCAAGTCATCTGTCGGGTTAAGCCTGAATCCCGCGGGAGGGTTGTTCTGCCAGTCTGCTATTTCCCTTTGCAAGCGTTTGATGGCGACTTTTCCAAGGCTCTGAACGAAGCAAAGCATGAGACAGCAAAATGGCGACCAGAGACAACTTCGAAACCCTAGATAAAGGAACAGAGAAGGGAACTACCTGAGACGAGGGGGTGCTCATGTTGCGCTCGCTAGACCTTGCGACAGAGAGAAGGCACTCAAAGAATTGTCGGACAGAGATATATATTCGAAAGCTCAGGTGATCACTACTCAAAGTATACGGAGTTCCCCTATAAAGCTGGTTACACCATCAAATGAGGAAGGCTTACTTTGCAAGTTGTTAATCGATCAAAGTATTTCCCTACGTAGGCGGGACCCATCTGGTAAAGAGTCGATAAAGTTACATCTCCTCGGTAATAATTATTTTATTATTATGGATTCACAGCCCAATTACGAAGATCTACCTAAACAATGTGCATTTGGCTACATGTGAAATGACTTTATATGCTTTGCAACGGTTAGGGGTCCGATTCCCGCAACCTTTTTCGGGCTCGCCTTTTTTTCTTTCTTCGTGCTTGCTTGGATGCATCACTTTTGCACACCTTTTTTAAAGCACGCAAATCTATTCAGCAGCTTCAATTTGTGATGTTGGAGAATGAAATGACTTTGAATTTTTTTTCTTGTTGTAGGCCAATTGCAACAAGCTCGCTCCATTCAATTTGATGTTTGTGCTCACGATTTATGGAAGCAACGAGCAGCCAAGCCGCATGCCATAATACTGACCCCCTTACCCTAATGGAATATCTAAACTTTTGCATGGTGGTTCTTCACGGGAAACACAAAATGTTGGTTTAAGCTCATTAATTTGTGTGGAGGGATGAGGGAAAGCTCTAGAAGAAGTAGCATGGTTCACGAATTCCTTGATGAGGGCTCAAAGCAAAATCTAGTGAAGCACACAAATCTATTCAGCAGCTTCAATTTGTGATGTTGGAGAATGAAATGACTTTGAAATTTTTTTCTTGTTGTAGGCCAATTGCAACAAGCTCGCTCCATTCAATTTGATGTTTGTGCTCACGATTTATGGAAGCAACGAGCAGCCAAGCCGCATGCCATAATACTGGCCCCCTTACCCTAATGGAATAGCTAAACTTTTGCATGGTGGTTCTTCACGGGAAACACAAAATGTTGGTTTAAGCTCATTAATTTGTGTGGAGGGATGAGGGAAAGCTCTAGAAGAAGTAGCATGGTTCACGAATTCCTTGATGAGGGCTCAAAGCAAAATCTAGTTTTTGGATACACTATATTCACAACTGCTTTAGCCCAATAATAGTTTTGCAAATTCTTCTCTTTTAGCATAGCTCTTGCAGCTTCCATAAGCACTCTATTTTTCCTCTCTGCCACACGATTTTGTTGCGACATATAAGTACATGTAAGTTGCCTTTTGATTCCATGCTTAGCCAAATACCTAACAAATTCATAAGAGACATATTCACCTCCTCCATCTAATCTCAAGCAAGAGATAAATGACCCAAAATATTTTTTAGCACAACTTTTGAAATCCTTAAGGAAATCCAATACTTCATCCTTTTTCTTTGTCAAAAGTCATAGATCTAGAGCATGGCAGATGCTATGGCGGGTGGAAGATGAAGACCAAGCTCATGATGACATAGACAAGTAGAGACAAACTGTTACACAAGTGAATTGGATTGTCAAGTACAATGCTTTATAGAAATTGGATTTGTTCCACTCTCCTCACTGTGCATATGGGATTCAGGATAACTCTTCCTGGAGCATACATCATTTGTCATTTCTCAACACCCCCCCTCAAATGATGAGTCCCTACACTTGCTGGCTTTTGCCCCCCCATAGATAACATGCCCCAGGAGACTAGCTCATAGGCAGCCTAGTCAAGTTAAAGCTTAAGATTTTACATATTTGGCAAGGGTTTTTACAAAGAAAATCCACTATGGGAACAAATTTCCTTAGAACAATCTGTCAAAGTTGTTAATGGTAGCGGAAGCATCTTCTTCTTCTTCTTCATTCATGTATTGACCTTGGTGGTGGTCATTCTACATCTATTGTACTATTTTCTTGTGAAAACATTCACTGGCAATATGGCCGGTCTTACCACAATAATGACATGTCATCTTACTTCTGTCATCGGTGTTGAATCCTCAACCTCTTGCCTTAGGTCTTGTAGTTCATTTGGTGTATAAGAGATTTTCCCCAAAGCTGGTCTCTTTTACATCTTTGCTTTTAAATTTGCTTTCTCCATCAAGCAGTGAGTGCTCAATATCTTTGAGTGAGAGATTGGGAACATTACTTAGTGTTGAAACAAGGTTCTCATGTGGTTCATGATTAGCATTGGCAAGTAGCATTGCTATTGCCTTATCCTCATCAATGTTCTTTTTAAGAGTTGCTAGTTGAGATTTAAGGCTCTTGAACTTATTGATGTGTATAGTCATAGATGAACTGTCTTTTACATCGAACTTATAAAATCGCATAAGTAATTTTACCTTTGAGTTCTTTGCTTATGTACCAAAGATTTTGTCAAGTTTTCCCATGCCTTCTTTGCATCCCTGATGTCGGAGATGTGATGTAATACATCATCTAATAGACCCCATGCAATAATACCTAGAGCTTTGTTGTTCATCTTCTTCCATGCCTTTGTTTTAGGCTGGTCTTTTGCAGTATCTTCTTTCTTGTCATCTACATCTTCTTCCTTATCTTTGAACAAGTCCCACAAGTCTTTCCGCATAAGGTGGTACATGGTCTTCTCCTTCTAGGCATGAAAGCCTTCACCATTAAACTTTTGCTATTTGTTCCACTTTAGTCATCTTAGTAGGAGGTCTTACCACGAGAACTCTCGTGCAATGTCTATCCTTTTACAAGAAGATTGAGATTTACATGGGATTTAAATCATCACACTGACTGAGAATAATCTTTGAAGCAAGAATCAGAAGGTGAGTTACTTCAAGCACAAGTGATGGGGTAGTATCAAATCCCACTATGTCGTATCAAAAGATGTTATGGTTTTGAAGATGATGATTCTTGTTGCATGATGGTTGATGTTACCCCTTCAGCTTGAAACCCCTCCTTGATGGTAAATCAATTAAATATTTGCTACAAGACTAAGTGTTGTAGCTGATCTTGAATGGTAGGAACTCTACTTGACTGAAATTAAAGAGCTTGAGATTTGTAGTAGCAATGATGTTGTCCCGTTGAGCTTTAATTTCTCCAAATCTTCCAAAGCTTGATGATTGGTTGATGAAATATTTGCTAAACACAGTGATTACTCAATGCAGTGTGGTAGGAGCTTGAATGTGCCAAGAGGAGTGAGAAAATGAAGAAAATTGAAGCTTTAAGTAATATTTGCTATGGCTTCCTAGATTAGGGTTTTGACCCAAGCCTGGTTTTTCACTGATTGTAGGAGCTATAATGGATCATTTTGAAAACTTTTTTTAATGAAAATGAAGCTCTCTTTATGCTCTATAAAAGCCCTATGATCATCTTCTAGATCAATGCACAATCGTCACGAGTAGATCAAGCAAACGCATGCATATGCAATTTCGAACAACAACGACGAAATTCGATAATGCTGGGCTAAAGTAGCACCAATGTTGAGATGTGATGTGCCACAGAGGTATGTCTAAAGTTAGAGAAGATTCCCCTAGAAGGAATCATGATGAATAATGGCTTGTAGTGTGAGATCTAGGGGCTCCAAGGTGATTAGGTGCTGCCTGGCTATGGAGGCCACGCAAGATAGAATCTAAGAGAAAGAACAATGCTGAGTAGTAGATAGGGCAATGTCCAGTTCTTATGTGATACAAAGAAGCCTTCGAAGTCAACGAATAAATCTTCATAAGGGAGCTTGGAGAGATATGCTCTGTAGAGAAGGTTATAGAAGCTTGAAAGAAGCTAGGTGCAAACTTGGCTATGGCTACCAAGGTGGAGCAAGTGGAGATGAGTTGAGAGATAAGCTCATTGAGTTGACTTGAGGTTAAGAGGGATTGAGAGAGCAGAGAAGGGAGTCATGCCATGCCCGACTAGGCTATGATACCATGTCAGAAGTCATGGATCTAGAGCATGGCGGATGATATGGTGGGTGGAAGATGAAGACCAAGCTCATGATGACTTAGACAAGTAGAGACAAACTGTTACACAAGTGAATTAGGTTCCAAGATGGTAGCTTGGACTCATAAACACAATCTTGTGTAGGACTGACAAAGATAAGACACTTAACTGAAAGTACAAAGCATCATGACATTGTATTCATTCCATTTTAAAGTGATAGTCAAGTACAATGCCTTATAGAAATTGGATTATTCCACTCTCCTTACTGTGCATATGGGATTCAGGACAACTCTTCCTAGAGCATACATCATTTGTCATTTCTCAACATGCTTCAAAGTATACATCCAAGTGTACATGTAATCATCAATGGAAGAGACATAATACCTTGCACCACTAAATGATGCATTATGTGCTAGATCCCAAACATCTAAGTGCACTTATTGCAATGGTCTAGTGCTATTCTTGACATATCTGACAAATGGAAACCTAGCTTGCTTTCCAAATTGGCAAGCTGAACATGCCTGTCCTAAATCCATATACTTGAATCTCAAAAGACTAAGTACAATCTCTATCTACTACATAGTTTTTATATTAACATGCCCAATGCACTTATGCCAAACTTCAGCATCTTGATTAGTCCTCTATCATGAGCAAACATGGCTACCTTTAGTTCAAAGAATAGCGGTATCCAAAGTAAACATTCCACCATTCTATTTACCCTTCACAATCAACTTATAGCCATTTCCATACTCTTCTATGAAACATCCACCTTTGTTGAATCTTACTTGCAAAATCCACTAAGCAAACAAATAGGAAGCTTTTATAATAGATGCTACATGCAAAACATCATAGATACTCTTTTTCTTCCCATCATGCACGACGAAGAATAAACACCTGTATGCTTAATGTCATGATATGTATCATCACTTGTACATGCATAACCATGAGCTCTATAGTCATCTCATTAAACCATTCTTCATGTGGGGTTATATGATTCAACGCACTTGAGTCAATGTACCATTTCTCATTGGCTTTTCCTTGCTTAGGCATATCTTTTGATACATGTGTCATGGAAAACAATCTATATGACTAATTATAATTAGCATTATTGAACAATGCATAATGACCATGTTGTCTGCCCTTAGCTTTCATACTAGCTTGCTTTTTGTGACTGTCTTTTGCAATATAACCATACATTGCCATAATAATGAGAATCTTTGTCTCTATTTGACTAATCAGTAGACTACCAAGTACCTCTACCTCTAGGTGATCTCCCCCTGCCTCTGAAATATCATGAGCCTCTCTTACCCTATGCATTTGAACCATTCAAAGAATTTTGTTGTTGTTGCATATAACTATTTTCAGTGTTACCATGACCTCGAGAGGCTCCTTGAGCCCTACCACCTCTAGCTCTCAACTAGAGTGAAAAGCTACATCTATCTTCTGACAAGTACTAGATCATGTGTTCAAGCCTAGCTTGACTTCTTCATGTAGCAACAATGCAAGCAACTCATCCCAATTAGGGGGTTCTGGTCTTGTAAAAATAGATGTATCAAAGGCCTTGTATTCTTTGCCCAAACCATTCAGGGTAACTACAATCACATCATCATCCTTAACCTTTGATCTAATGAAACCAAGTTGATCAGCAATGGTTCTAATTTCAATTGTGTAAGCATGTATGCATCTACCATTTCTAGTCATGTTATTAAATTGTTGCATAAGTTGAATTTTCCTTGCCAGTGTTACATTTCCATAATTTTTCATAAGAATCTCCCATGCATTCTTCGGAGATCATCAATCAGTGATCTACATGGCCATAACATCTGATAGGTACAATGAGAACCAATGTAGAACTTTACTTGCTCTTTCCATCCACTGTTTATGAGCTCTCTGCTTCTCAATAGGAGGATTTCTATCAAGCAAATTTGATTCATCTTCATCTCTAGTACATTAGTCCCGATAACATCTTCCAATCAGGAAGTTTTGCATTCTAAACTTCCATAAGGTAATTTTCTTATTGTCCAATTTCTCCCCCACAATTTGAGTAAGATTGTCATTACCTATTGCATTTGCCATGATGCTATTGTCAACTATTCACAATAGTAAAGGATTGCCCACTTAGGCAATAGCAATGCAATAGTTTGCAATGACTTGTTAGAGTTTGCTAACTGCAGCTACAACCTAGCTACAAATATTTCACAAGCAAGATTTCAACAAGTATGTAGAAGTAAGTAAGTTGGCTGTACTTTAATTTCAGCTCACTATAAACATTCATTTACTTGTTCAAAAAGACATAAATTGAAGGCCTTTCAAATATTTTTAAGTAGATTCTACTCCCATACAAACTGTTCAATGATCCAAGTACATTTGCAGCTCATAATACCCCCAACATACATCAATACATCACCCAAAGTGTCTGATATGCAGTCAAGTACCATAGTATAACCAATAGTAAAAACCTTGCATTCACTGAATTATATCAACTCCATAACCTCACAAGTCATCTCACAACCTTTGGCATATCATCTAGGGATTGAGACATATCCATACAGGCATCAATGGTAGCATAGATCTCATATAAGCATGAAAGATAGTCTTTTCTCAAATAGTAACTAGCAAGGGCCTACTACAACTAGTAGTAAATGTTCTCTAAAATGAGTAAACAATGTTCAAGACTTTCCACACTACATCCTTAAGTGTCCAAGCATCATCTGAGCATGAGTAGACATTAATATAAGCTTCAATGAACTTCAAGCAGTGCGATATATGTTGTCTTTGTATGTATTATAGCAGACCTACCTTGTTTTGATAGTCAATGGGGAACTCAAATCCAATGCCCAATGTCAATGACCAATGTGAAGAAGAAAGGTAAGCAATGCCAAGAGGTCCAAGAGATACTTTGATGATCAATGCTTTGCCAATTGATGCCAAGAGGACCAGTAACAATGCCAACGAGTTGTCTAGATCAACTTGAGAAACAAGCATAATCTGCATGTTTGTTACAGCGAATGCTGGTCATCCCCTTGAGCCATACAAGCTCCATGATGAACTCCAATGTGCTCAACTAAGCCGCTATAGTCCTTATAATAGGCACAAACAAGCCTAAAGGAGGTTGGGATTGAATGCTCACCTCAAGAAGGAAGAACCATGGCCGCCAATGTTTTCAAACTCTTTTGTTTTCTCCACATTAGTCAAGCTCCACAACTCCTGCTCTCCACAAAGCTTGCTCTGATACCATATTTAGAGAGAGAGAGAGAGAGAGAGAGAGAGAGAGAGAGAGAGAGAGAGAGAGAGAGAGAGAGAGAGAGAGAGAGAGAGAGAGAGAGAGAGAGAGAGAGAGAGAGAGAGAGAGAGAGAGAGATGGAGCCATCAAGAATAGAGGGTAGTGTACCCTCATTCCTTCATTATTTCATTAATGCTGAAGAAGACTCTTAGTCACACACTCTAGTAAATAAAGATAGGTCACTAATTGACCACACACGCTAACTACGATTAAGCCAGATCGACTCATTTATTATGTCACATGTGATGTTTGACAGCCTGGCTACAGTATTGATCACCGAGCTTGATTCTCAATAGGACTAACATGCCACCAAGAACACACATAAAGATGAGCTAAGTAAGAGAACTCCTAAAGAGCACGCTAGAAAGAAAATGCACTTATGATAGATCTCATAGCTTGAACAAAAACACAAGGATGAAAGCAAAGGAGACCCATACCCTAACAAAAGATAAATAGAGACGACATCATTGTTTGTCTAGCCCATGAGGGCAAATTAGGCAACAATTATTTTAACACGGTGTGTAATATATTTGACACACGATAAAGACTAAGACATGTCTTCCTTGGGAGCCAACATCTCATTATATGGACTAATCATCCTCATAAAAAACTTGGCCTTACAAGAGGAGGTAAGAGTCACAGCCACTTCAAGCATGAATGTAGATAGCTTGTGGCCTTCGACTCAACTAATTTCCCATTGGATATTTGACATATTTAATCATGCAATATGACGAGCAGACAAAGACATTGCATGAAGGGAGGACAATATAAGAAATACTAGCAAACTTGAGAGAGGATAAGAGACTAGGGAAAGGTCTAGTAATACAAGTTGTGTTGGGGTAAAAGGCCCTTGGGCCTGCCCGTGTATAGTGACCGCCCATATTCTTTATTCATATATATATATATATATATATATATATATATATATATATAGCAGGTCCTTCGCGAGTGCTTCCTTGCCTTCCCCAGCATCTACACGAGGTATGAGAGCTTGCTTCTCACTCAGTTCTCAACCATTCTTTGACATGAATAGCAGGGTTTCATGAAGAGGCAGCCATAGCTTCCATCATTGAAGCTTGTTCTCTTTACCTCTTGCTTGGACTTGTCTTAGGCTTGTGTAGGCCTATTGTAGGCCTTCATTGGGCTTTTTCTTAGCCCCTACCCACCCTGATTTGGCCCCTCAAGTACAACATCATGCTCACGATTTATTTGCGTATGTTTGCAAAAATGGCTTAAAAATCACTCTTTTTGTCATATCTTGGGCATTCGGAACCCGATTCAGGCAAGGTAAGAGTCTAAGTTGGGGTTTTGACATGCTTGGGACACGACGATGATGTTGGATTCACTAAATTCTGATGATAGAATATTCTGCAATAGATTTCAGGTCTGAGATGGCATGTGTTTGTATGTCTATGGCTTATGTGATGCTTCTATTGATATCTATTGATACCGGATCACTTGTGGATGTTATGCCTCTTATGTGAGATGCATTTGGAGCTGATTTATATCAGCCATTGACTATTTTGAATAGTCCCAAATCTATCCAAAATAGGGCAGCCACCTGTTACTTCAATTTTATGCTTACAGGTCTTGGCATTTGATGCCCGATTATGCCCGGTTGGTGCCTACATGTCTGGGAATGTATGCCTATGAGTTGGCACTTGATTTGAGCTTGGTTTGAGCATTATTTTGCTTAGTTTTGGACTGTTATTTGCTGCTGGAAACTTCAGGGCTGAAGCTATTTATGCTATAGTTGGGTTATGCCTATTGGTCACGGGGTGCTCCCGGCTACTCGGTATGATGTCATGATGTATTTGGACTATACCACATGTCTTGTTTATGATCCAGAATGCTTTTGAGCTGAGATTAGAGCTCAATTTGGGTTTGATTGTCACTTCTTTACAGTTGGCATTTCATCTATGACATGGTTTATGCCTAGGCTACCCAGTACTGGTTATGATGTCTTGGTGAATGCTTTATGCTTTGGCTGTGGATGACAGTTGTTTGAGCTCGTCTCAACATTCATTTGAGTATTCCCTTGAGGAGTTGGATATTGACTTGGCTTTTTCGGTTACGACCTTGGATGCTATATGGGATTTGATGCTCTGATTATGGATCTTGGCTATTACTTGGACGCACTTACAAGTATTGAGCAATGAACTACTCCCTTGTTTTGGCAGTTGCCTATTGAGCTGTGATTGCTCGTTTGCATTTGATATGCGAGATACTTACTGATCAGTGGGCTTGGATAGTGCTTGGCATTTATATTTATGGCCATCCTGCTTCTCTGTTGTATGGTATCTATGCTATTTACCTGGATGATTTTACACAAATATTTGGGCTTTTATTGGAGCTTAATTCTTGGAGGTTTATTTGCCACTTGCCATTGGCTGGACATGTATGTCAGTACATGGTATGAAACATTGCAAAGTTATGTATATTCCTATGTTTTAGGGATGCTTATGCATTTATGGCTCCGAGGCATGCTTATGCTTTTATGGCTATGAGCTATAGTGGTTGGATATGTCATGCTTTTGTCTGCTAGGCTTGTCCGTGTGGGAGCTTTTGCATCCGTGGTTGATGCCTTTGTTTTCTCTCCTTCTAGTTTGGATGAGTCCCCTTTGCAGTATGCTATGATGTCTTCCAGCTCTCCTAGTCATGCAGATAGTCCTCTTGATGAGCCTATTCTCTCTAATGAGAGTTCCCCTAATTCTTTGAGCTCCTTGGATGTATTGGACATCCCTACTCATGCTATTACAGAGCAGTTGTCCTCTTCTATAGGTTTTACAAGTTCTGTTTGCTTTCATTGTGGAAAGACAGGGCATATGAAGTGTAAATGGTTCAAGTGGATTAGAGAGCAGAAAAGATTGCACCGCACTAGACATGAGAGCAGAGTCAATGATATAGTAGGCGAGACCACTGTTGATGGTGGTATGGTGCATGTAGTTACCCATGATGATGCAGCTAAGCCTAGACTCCTGGCATCGTGTTACCCTGCAGATTACTTGCTCAGTGATACGGCCTATACCTTTGATTGGCTTTTAGACAGTATGGCATCTTGTCATGTTACTCCGCATAGAGCTTGGTTCTCTTCTTACAGGGAGGTTGACGGATGTATTTCTTTGGGCCTTGAGCAGGATTGCAATGTTATTGGTACAGGGGATGTACACTTGGCTTTGCCAAATGGGTCTTCTTTTATGCTCCGTGATATCTTGCATATACCTACGCTCAGTAAGAGGCTAATCTCTGTCAGTCAATTGCATGTTGTAAGATATTATATCTCTCTTGGGTATACTTCATGGAAAATCCATCGTGGTTGCTTGATATTGGCCAGAGGTGCTAGATATAGCAGTGATTATGTAATTCATGTCTCTCATGTGGGAGATTCTATGGTTGCAGTTATGCGGGTACCATATGCATTATTATGGCATTATCACCTAGGCCATGTACAACACACTGAGATGGATGCTTTATGTGATATGGGCTTATTGCCTGCTCTTCCCCATGCTACTTGCCCTCATTGTACTCATGGTCTGTGCAGAGCCTATTTGACTTATGGCGATCATGTGAGGCATGCTTCTTTAGATCTAGTCCATGTTGTAGTATATGGACTTATGCCTTCTCGGTCACTTGGTGGAGCATTGTATTTTGTGACCTTCATGGATCATGCTACCCACCATGTTTGGGCTTACCCTTTGGTATGGATTGAGGATGCTGTTACTATGCTTGACAGGTTTATGGATTCTGCTAGTAGCAGGCCTAGATGCATGCAGATGGATTATGAGAGTCATGCTATCTCTCCCAGCTTACGGATCTCTTGTCAGCAATATGGCATTGATTTCTTATGCCCATGGTATTATGGGATTGCTCATGGCATGTGCGTGACTTTACAGGCAAAGGGTGCTTCTATGCTTACCACAGCTAGGTTGTATTATGGCTTTTGAGCTGAGGCCCTTATGACGGCAGCTTACTTGGTTAATCGGATGTCGTGTTTCTCTTTGGATGTTATTACTCCGCATGAGACATAGAGTGGCATGAGACCCTCCTATGATCACTTGAAGATGTTTGGCTAGACATCTGTTAGTATGCCACATGAGCCTATGTCACGCAGATGCATACTCATTGGTTATGGAGATGGTGACTTTACAGCTTACAAGTTTTGGGATTTAGATGCCTAGCAAGTTCTACGCAGCTGTCATGCTATCTTTTATGAGATGTAGATACCTCTCGACCTCTTGATATGCGTTTCGTGCGCTTTATGACTAATTCTAAAGTCGTTTTTCAGTCTTCCGCTTCGCTGAGGCTGCATATTGACTTGAGACCTAGTCTGTGTCTGGGATGCTAGCCCTCTTTTAGTGATTGAATTTGGAGAGTTTGGATGCTCTCCGGTGTCTTGTATGTGCCACGTTGATGTTATGCGCTACTTTGATGATGATGATGTACAACCTTGCACTCATGAGTTGTACTGGATTGCTCCGTTGTATGGAGCTCCATGATCACTTGCCTCCTGGATGTCTTGGACTTGGAGATTCTCGACACTTATTGCACAGCTCGCTTTTCGATTGGGCGTTGGGTGAGATGTCATGATTCCTCACCTTGTCTCTTTTCTTTTGTTTTGTTTTTTCACTCCTTGGCCCATTGGCCTTTTAGTGGGAGGTTGTTGGGATAAAAGGCCCTTGGGCTTGCCCCTGTATATGACTGCCCATATTCTTTATTCATATATATATATATATATATGAAAGTGCAATAAGGCTGTCATAACATGGCTGACAGCACCTACATTGCGTGTGCTCTTCTCTCCCGCGTCTCCTGCATCCCTTTCAAGTTGCTAGCTTCTTATAGGTGCATCGAACATATAGACAAAGAAGTGAGGCTGAACTCAATTAGGTCCAATGGGTCTTAAAAGTAGTAGGATGAATGAGGTCAATAGCAAACATCAAGAAAGAATGAGCCCTAAAAGTAGACTTCACTCATTCCAAACTTCTCATCAAACAACTAATGGATAGCTCTACCAATAAGTGAAATAGCACCACTTCAGTATCCTCCATGTTAGCTAGATTAGGTCTCACACCTAACACTAAGAACTAAAATAAGATCCCCATAGTTGTGAAGCAATATGAATTGTATAAAGAAGGCAAATATCTTGATAGTTTTATGGAGCAATTTGAGCAAGTCTATGATGCCAAAAACCTCCAAGATGTAGATAAGAAAGCACAAGTATTTGGTCTATGTTTAAGTGAAAAAGGTAAAACTTGGTTCAAAACTTAGATGAAGCCAAAAGGAATGACTTTAAAGTACTCAATTCCTCTTCGTTCAATGATTCTAGGAAGTAGGGTATACGAATAACCTTATGATCAAGCTCATGAATATGAGCCAGAAATACAAATAGGGGGTCAAAGACTATGTTATGCATGTCTAAAGTCTATATAAGAGGGTCCTTACTACTAAATGGCTAACACAAAAAGTGGTCTCTATAGTCCTCATAAATGGGATTAGAGATGAAGAGCTTTACAATTTACTAGCAAGAATCCCAAGTTTGCAAGGAGATATGTTGACCAATGTATTTGAGGAGGCAATAGAAGTGGATGACTTGTTGAAAAAATGGAATGCAAAGACTATCCAACCAATGGGAGCCATCATCATCCTTAGTGAGAAATCTACTATACAAAGTAAGCATCCAATCTACAATACACAACAGAGAGTGAAGGGGATCAAATTAATACAAGAAATGTCATGACTAAAGCTAGAGATAGCAAAGCTCCAAGATATGCCAAAGCAACCCACCATTGGAGTTCATGTGCAATGCATCCATTATGGATGAAGCCACCTTTCTACAAAATGCTCTACTTGACTACACCGTTGCATAAACTATGAGAGATTTGAGCATGAGGCAATGCATAGCCAAATGTCTATTTGACTTGCAACAAGTCTATTCATTGATTAGGTGGCTCACAACTTGGGACAAGGAGCTCCATTGGCATTACTAGCACCTAACAACCAACGAACCACCACACCTAGGACAGAAATTGATCTAACAAGAATACCTAGACCACCTAAGCCCATTGTCAATAAGCCACCAAATGATGTACTACCCAAAGTAGCAATTGGAAATAACAGAGAAGGTAAAGAATTGTGTGAAAGAGCCCAACTACTTCTTCAAGACATTGAATCAATGATGAAAGACCAATTGCAAGAAATCACGAGCATGATTTTGCCTTTCTCTCCCATGTACATTAGATCTAAGGGAAATTAAGGACTTGAAATACTTGAGTAAGAGAGAAGATAAATGCCTTTTAGGAATGAATGGAAACATGTGCAGTCGTATCAATAGTGGCATTAGGAGACACAATCGAACAAGGAATCATCAACACAAGAGTTGGTGTTACTGGTCTCAACCATGTGGTTCTTCAAACTTGTGGTTACCATCCCATTGAGATTGCTTGTTTCAATGTAAAGTTGGCCAACAACGCTAAAGCAATACCATTTGGGGGTTTTGAAAGATTGGACACTTAATATGGCATGTGCCCAGTTCTTGGTGAACTTCACTATCATGAAGGAAGGAAGTAGACTACGACATCCTACTAGGTAGACCATGTATGAGAAATGATTGAGTAATCCAAAGTGAGTGATGGACTAATATTCCTTGGAAATTGTACTAAAAAAATAATGTAGAAATGGAAATTTGGAAGACATCATCGATTGACCTAGATACCAGCCTCGCACTACTCAAAGCAGATTTACGAAGCATGCATAATTTTGGCCCACTCACTTGCATAGAGGACGACAACAAAGGATACTCTCATACTTGAGAAACTTGACAATGGCATACCTAAGGAAGAAGCCTTACTTGTAGAACAAAACTTGTTGAATGTTGATACCAATTCTAAACTAAATGTACCTCACACAATGTTCAATGAGAGAGCGGGCATAGAATCAAATGTCACTTGCTTGCCTTAAGGCCATAATAATCGTGACATAGGAGGACACCCTTGATGTGCACTCATCCATGAGGGATCTGTGTAACATCCTAAGGCATGATGCTTAGTTGCAAATAGGACAACCTCAGTCAATTCAAGCTAATGTCAAACCTAACCCATCAAGGGATGAAACATGCAATTTATTTGAAAAGTGTAAAGTAATGCTAGGCATTGAGACCAAAAGCCTCTTCGTGATTCTCCATGTGCCGGCATATGTGATAGGACTTATGAAACAAACCGTACTAGGAAAAACCTTTAAGTGGCAAACTAATTGTAATATTGACTATGACACTCGGTGTATCAACTTGGCCCTTTCTAATGTGAAGATCATAGTAGCTTTCTACAAGGGTGATCTTACTATTGCCATGTAGATCATGCCACCCATGCATTTAGCAAAATGTCATGATATCTTTGGGGAGGGGTGTTAATACCTCACTCCATGGGTGAATTGAAGAAGTGAACCTTGAAAGCAAAAGCCCTAATGACAAAGTTTTGACATCTACAACTCAACCACTAGCATCTACTATCCATAAATTGAGACCAAGGTGTCAATGATCTAGGAGGAGAACCATCGCAAAGTTGTGATGGAACCCCAGTGCCTTTTTGCATGCTCAAGGTTATTATACCTAGAATAGATGGATTTGGCTCCATTATTAGAAACCCACTCAATTGCTTTGCACAAACTTAAGTTGTAGTGTCAACCACAATCAAATAACAATATAAACATGTAATTGTGTGAAGGAACAAAGAGCTTGTTGTGCCTTCAACCTCAATGCAATAACATACTACTATGAGATCTAAATAGAAGCAAGCAAACCATTGCATGTGTCAGCATATGAAAATTGGTGCCACAACAACCCCTAAGGGATGACAAAGCCACCGACAATGCAGAAAAAGGCAACTCAATAGCTGTGGACTATTACCACTATCCAAACATATAACCTGAAGAAAAAGAAGGAGAGAAAAAAAGATTCAAACAAGATTATCCCTTCCCACTCTTTAGCAAAGAAACCATAGTCAATAGCTACCCCACCAACAAAAACCATTAATAAGCACTAATAGCCACAATTTAAAACAATTAGAATCACTAATGGACACATGAAATTAATTGTAAGTCATCATCAACATCAAAGCAATGAAATAATCAGAATCATGAAGTGTCCAACACTAAACTTAGACAACTACACCCTTCATACGACAGACTATCTATCTAAACTTTAGTTGTCGACATGGCTACAAATACGAGTGAAGATATTGTCACCTACATTAGACAAGTGGATAATACCTTTACTTTGTTTGCTCATAGCTATAATCGATTGCACATAGGTCTCCTAGGTGACAAAATAGCTAAAACAGTTAAAACCCTTCCGTGTTCATAGGAAGAGTATGAATTCATATTCACCCAACATACTGTTAATGGTGTTTTGAGAAGACTACAAATGTGGAAGTGCCAGCTACTATTTTTTGGTAGATATATTTTTCTAGAATGTTAGTGCATTATTTATTGGGCACTTGGATTATATTTGTAATTTATGGACATTACCACATTATCATGTACGTATTACTTTGTGAGAGTTGGGCTCACTCCTGTGCAAATTGTATCTATCACTTGCAATTGTGTTTGTTGCTCCCACAAGTGTTGTGTGAGTTGCACACATGTTTTTGTGATTAGAATATCTTAGATTTGGCCTAATTAGGCTAAGGTTGAAGCATGCAACGATGATTGATTGGCCTAGAGCCCATAAAGTGGGTAGAATGTCCAAAAATGGGCGCAAACCCTAAATGCAAAAAAACGCAAAAGGAGCACAAACCCTAAACACAAAAGGGGCACAAACCCTAACTCTAACCCCAATTCTTGGTCTATATAATGGTGGGAGGTCTCAGTCGTATTCACCCCTTTAGACACATCCATGATGCGGAAGCTCTATCAATGTGACTACTCAAGCTTTTTATTCAATCTTTCTTATCTATCATCTTGCTTACATTGTGTTGAGAGTGACTGAGAGGGAGAGAGTGAGAGGTGTGTTAAGCAAGGGATTGAGGGAAGGTGAAGCTCTTCACCATCCTCTTGCTTTTCTTGTTTTCCGTACTAGCTCTTCGACTCGTTGGTGTGCTTAGTTGTGGATGCGAAGGAGCGATGGCATTGGATTGTATTGATCGTGGTCGTGTAACCATCTTTGAGCCTTCGGGTCGTCAAACACAAGAAGGTAAGTTAGGTGAGTTCATTGCAACTTGAGCTAGTCTCATGTTCTTGCTTTCTTGGGTTGGAGAGGAGGATGCTTAGTGAGTTAGAGTGGAGTGTTGAGAGACAAGGTGAGAGATTGTCACTGAAGTGAGTTGCAACTTCTGAAACAATAGAAGTCAGTCCAAAGTCTTGATTGTTGGTGTGTTAGGCTTGACATTTTGATTCCATTGCCAAGACCTAGGATGGTGCAATTGCCAAGGTTCTGACACTCCTATCATGTGGAGGAATAGGAGGCTTGTGCATGGGCGTGGATGGGGTGGATGGGATTTTGACCGTTCATGTTTGTGGCTAGCATTCCAAAACCCATGTGGCTAACTTAGGAAGGCTAAATCTGAAGGAATTGGCTTGTTGGATTAAGATTGTGAAGATAGGCATTGTTAGGGTAGGAAAAAACACAAAACACAAACTAAAAAAAAAACACATACAAAAAACTCAAAACTCAAATCTCAAACACAAAATGCAAACTCGTACTCTCC
The DNA here is from genome assembly GCF_053477565.2 of Lygodium microphyllum. NCBI lineage: Eukaryota > Viridiplantae > Streptophyta > Polypodiopsida > Schizaeales > Lygodiaceae > Lygodium > Lygodium microphyllum. Next base: position 62,301,954 of record NC_141135.1, read on the forward strand.
TTGTTGGATTTCTTGTGTGGCAAGGTTATGCATATGGTATTAATTTTTATGTATTCTTGGAAAGCTTGCAATTAATCTAATGGTGGAAGAAGTATTATAATAAGGTAGAAAAGAAGGGGTGAAGGGAGAAGAGATAGGAGAAGAAGAAGAAGGAGAAGAGATAGAGGTATCATTACTTCAATCATACATCCTACCCACTCATCCCTCACTCACACTCACTCCCTCACACTCACTCATTCTCTCATACTCATCCCTCAACATTCGTTCCTCACTCATACCCACTCCCTCATACCTACTCACTCATCCTCATTCACACTCACTCACTCACACTCATACCTACACTCACTCACTCATACCTACCTCACTCTCTCATCCCTGCCCACTCATCCCTCACTCACACTCACTCACTTGCACTCACTCATTTTCTCATACCCACCCCTCACTCATACCCACTCACTTACACTCACTCATTCCTCATCACTTATCCCTCTCATCCCACTCACTCATCCTCATTCACACTCGCTCACTCACACTTCTACCTATACTCACTCACTCATACCCATAACATTCACATCTCACTTATCCTTCACTCACACTCACACCTCACTTATCCCTCACTCATACTCGCTCACTCACACACTTACTCACACTCCCACTTACACACACACTATGCCTCAGGGCTCACTCATACTTGTCTTACTCACATTCTAAATTTGAACCTCTTGCTTTATGTATTTGCATCAAAGTGATGTCCTTACTTGCCATATTGTTAGCATGACATGGTTATGACACTTTGAGGAATTGCTTGCACCCATGCACATTGCATTGGAAAGGAAGAAAGCCTAATTTTGCACACCTCACTCTTGCGAGTTTTTGAATCAAAGTGTTGCAAAGTGCCTTAACTTGTAGGTTTTGAAGTTAAGCATTTGAAGTAAATATCTCAATGACTTAAGATTCAAAAAGGAGCTTGTTAAACTAGGTAACCACTTCGTCATATTGCAAGGACTTGGCACACATTGCACTTAGCACCTAGGTAACCTTGGCATCACACACTGGGTTGTGACATTACCTTAGGTCATTTAGGATCATAGTGCACAACTACAATAGTCACTTTCACATCTACATATAGGACACACTGCAAGTCATTAGGGGGGAAATTGTCCAACCAAGCTGCCATTGTCATGTGCTCCATTCCAATCGTTACAAGGGCACGATGAGTAAAATATTATCGACCAAGCTGCCATAAGTCCTAACCCCTTTGAATCATTTTGAACCACATGCAAAGAAACTGCCAAGATCGCAGCAAATTGAGAGGAGAAGCCAACCATTGAGCCCATAATATCACCATTTGCACTTGGTGCAATATCACAAGGCCAATTGACCAATAACAGACAAATTTGAATGATAAGAAGTCCAAGAAACAAAGTTGCAAAATATAAGAGCAATTGACAAGCCTAGAGAGTTGAACGAGAACATCCACACTAAGAACCACACAATACCATTGCAAGAAGAGTTGCAAAGTTTGTCATCTAGCTATTAAGAGCCTTATACTTTGTCGACGTGCCTCATAGTGGACTCGACCTTAGGTCTCAAAGTCCTAAAACTTGATGAGTCAACACAAACGAGTGAACATTCCCATCAATCTATCCATTCACATATTGCTAGAGTGAGCAACACAAGAGCCTAGGCCATACCTAGCTAATCGGACGATGATAGATAAAAATTTCCAAGGGATGAACTTAGCTGCATTGAGTGCAACATCACTCGCATGTATCATGACTGTCCAACATGCAAGGTTTTATGTAGTACCCTAACTAGGTCTACCATGCCTAATATCCAAAAGGTCCAAGCCACAAACACTGACCCAAACAATGAATATCTAATCCTTCATGCATATCTTAGGGTCAAACTAACTACCAAGCAAGAGCTCATCATTGGTGCTCTCATAGATGAAGGCTCAAATTAGAACATCTTGACCTATGAGGTATGGACTGAGATTGGACAACCTAAACTCATCGTGGACAACACAGTTATCAAGTTGCCATATGGAGGATCAACCTATTCCCTCTTAGGATGATGCAAAATTCTCTTGATTGTTGAGATTGAAATCATGCCCACATTGTTATATGTGCTCCCAAATTGAAAAGATATGGGAAAGGAAGTCTTGCTCGGAAGACCTTTCAAGCATGCAATCACATGCATTGTGGACTATGAAGCACACCGTATATAGCTAAACCTACTAGACATGGAGACAGTCACTACTTTTAGCAAAGGCGACTTGTCTCTTCTCTAGAGAAGGGCAAGAAGCTTGTCTTAGAATCAGATCAAATCCCTAGAGAGGATAGCCAAAGAGTTCTTAGTGAACTACTCAAGACACACACAAGAACAAGAGAGAGCCGCTCAATTGTAGGAATCTTCTTGAAACCAAAGGAAAGACCATAGCTACTAGAAACACTATCACAGCTTCTCAAGATGTTTGGAATAGAACTGCATCTAAAAGGGGAAAGAGATTTAGGGCAAGTAATTAGAAGTGTCGATGGAGAGCTAGCACAAGGCTGTGATGGGTGTCCAAAGCATTGCTCCATGCTCAAGGGTTTTATGTGGAAAATTGTTGGATTTGGTTATCAAAACCACCTGCAAAGCCACCTCCTGTGACCACAGACCAAGTCCCATCCAAATCCAAGAGAAAGCAAAAGAGACCCACACATAAATCTAGGTCATGGACCAAGATAATTGAGGAGACAACACCAGCTAAGTTAGTGACTGATGAGCTAGTTCCTATGACACTTGAGCCCACAATTCCAAAAGAGCAACCACTTGAAGTTGCTGCTAATCCACACGAGGAACTGGTAGTGTCTAAAAATTTATAGAGTAAGAAGGAAAAGCTAGAGCCAAAGCAACCACTTCCATGTGAGGCTCCTCAACCTGAAATGGAAAGTCCAAGGATAGATGAGATAAAGCCCTCAAGTGTTGATAAGCAACAACCCTAGGTTATTGCTGGTTCTTCAAAACAACCAATGTCTCCTTGAAACCAAGAACCTTTGTCACCCAAACCAAAATAGAAAATCTGGCAACAGTAGCCTAGTGTAGCTGCTCAATCTAAGGAAAAGGATCCACAAGGGATAGCTATGAAAATATCAAAAGAGCAACGACCTCCCTCTATGCATGTTGTCACAAATAAATTTGAAAATACCAAGACCATGAATACTTTCACTCAATTCAAGGATCCAAGTGCAGTCATCTTTGACTGTCATGATTGACTACTCCACTGAATCAAAAGTTACTACTTCTAATTTTGAGATGGAACCCATGCAATCCATCCCTTGGCTGTGACCAAGATTGTCACTTCAGTGAAGAACAAGCCTCCAATACTTCAATCTCACACAAGGATATAGAATCTAGTGCAGAGAGCATAATGAACCCATTGATTCACAAGTCACATTCTTCTCGACCAAAAGCTCAAGTACACTTGAAAGTAGCTAAACGATCAATCATGGAGATGTCAGAAAAGAGAGGGCAACACAGAGATCAATTAAAAGCTATGAGTTCTCAAGAATTAGATGAAACACTCTTGACTTCACTTGCTCATGCATATGTTCATGCTGACCTTGGAATTCATATTGTTGAGCATTAGGAACTCTTAGAAAAGCCTTTGACATGGTTAGAGCATTCACAAATTTGTTGGATTTTCCTAGCAAATTGTGGGAGAAGTTATAAAGCAAACGACCAAGGTAGAGCAAGAGAAGCATTGATTAATTCCTATGTTCTACACTGGGAAGCACACATGAGTTGGAAAGATGTTGCAGCATTGGCAGGACAAAATGAGTTTGAATGGAAATGGTATTCTAGTTGAGGGTTAGCTGCATGATATGGTATAGCTGCCTAATGACTACTACTGCAAAGAAAGGCACTTTAGACTTCAATGCACGATCCTACATATGTTGCTCTTACATCTCTCGAAAGCTTGTACTTATTCGTGGTGTCAACATTTCTAAATTGGCTAAACTTGATCCCTTGTGTGACAAACTTATTTCAGAATAAGAGCTACACATTGCAAGTTGATTAGGACAACGAGACATGATGATTGATGTCACTAGATATATCTTTTTTCTCACCCATGATCAACAACTTCTTGATGACCATGCTTCATTAGAGTATAATCCTAATTTCTATGAATGGTTTATTCCAAGGATGAGTGACACAACACCAAATCTTACCTCTACTTCTAGTACTACAATGACTGAATCTTCATCAAATGATGTGAAGTAGAGTGATGTACATAAACCTTCTACTAACCGAGACACAATGGCTAGAAGAGGTATGCTTACGACTCTAGATCGTAGTCCCAATGCCTTTGATGTCCCTACTAACTCACCCCACCAATTAGTCCCAATTGAGCTGGTTGAACCTTGGGATGCTCTAGAGGAGGTTACTAAGACACATCTTGTGGGAGCTTTCACTCAACCGCCAAGACCCACGGACCGCTTATTGCTTCAAACGTTTCAAGCAAGCTCTAATGACTATCTCTCACCTAGCCGACGCGCCGTCGATCCTATGAGTGTAGTGAGCTTACCTTGATGCCGATACGAGTTGCCTCCTCTCTCACACACCCCGGTAGCTCCACGATCCTAGATGCGAGCTCAAGCATCCTCAAGCCTCCTCCATCTCCAAGCTCCATCCTCCATAGCCGCGCGCGCGAGAAAAGAGAAGAGAAGAGAAGAAGAGAAGAGGAGATGGTGAAGAGCTTCACTCTCTTGATCCCTCACTCTCACACACTCACTCCCTCACACTCTCACACTCCCTCTCTCAAGAGCACACACAAGCAAGAAGATGAGGAGAAGAGAAGAAGAAGAGAGCTCTTGTTAGCCACACACCAAAGAATGAGCTCTCATTCACTTCTTGAACTTTATATATACAAACCCTAAAATCCCATGGGCACCCATCCCTTTTTTACATGACCTGCCCTTGTGGCAAGGTCTTTTTCCATTTTCCTCTTCTAGCCTTATGCCTCTAGCCTACACCCATCTAGCATTTTACAATTGACAGAGGAGGGAGCCTGGCGCTCTTTTACAAGAGTTTTCCAAGTTTTTTGAGGCGCTCTTCATTTAAAATTGTGCTTTTTGCCCCGGCTTAGTTTTGGAGGGCGCCTGCGTGTCTTTTCTATTTTTCCACGTTTTTTCTGCTTTTTCCTTCCTTTTTCTGCCATCTCGACTTGGGGTTAACATTACCCCCTCCTAGACGGATGCTAGTCCCATGGCACCTCTGTGTTGTTGTAGGTTGGCAGGCAATTGACCAAGTGGTGTAATGGTGAGGGCCACTTGGAGACTTAGGTGCTTGTGGGAGTTGTGAAATTTTCGTCGGAGGAGCCAAATGGGTTTTGCGCGATTGACGGGTCCTCCAAAGTCGGTGGTTTGTTGCTTTTTATGATGTTTGAAAGGAGAAGGTGCGGTGCTATTCCTAAGGGGAGTGCTTACCTCATCGTGTTAGTGCATTGTGCTCGTGCTAGTGGAATGGGGAGGTGGGTCTAACCACAAGCGAGCCTGGGTGATGTCCCACACTTGAGGACCCCATTTGTGCCAAGGGAGGTGCGGTGTAAGTGGCTTAGGGTGACAGGTCTAACCATAGGCGAGTGTTACCTCCCTAGGTATGTCCTGCCCTTGAGGTGCCCTAAGCGTGAAGTGGGGGAGCAAAAGGGCTGGGGGGTTGGGAGTGGAGCTGGCCAACCGAAGCCACCGGACACACCTAACTTAAGAATCCCTAGGTGCAGTGATCGTGCTTTATGTAGTGGTAAGTGCTTCTGCAAGTGGGCGATGTTGTCCAGTCAGTGGAGAGTGTTTTTCGTGCTTTTTTTTTTTGTTACAGTAGTGGAATGACAGCCAGGCCTAATTCTCTTCATCTGGATGAGGAGGGGAAGGGGGTCGGATGGATTTGCACAAAAATTGGTGGCTTTTGCATGTATCCTTTCAAATTCATGCGGACATGGAGAGAGGTGGTGGAGAGGAAAGGGTGATTGCACCTAGTAAACTGGCTGTCATTCATGTCCTCTAAGAGGGCTAGGCAAAAGGAGGGGAGTAGGCTAGCTCTCATCATTAAGTGTGCCATAGCATAGCTATCAATAGCATTGGGATCAAAAAAGAGGGGGGGCAAGCCATTCTCTTGTGGTGTCGGATCTTGCTTGAGTAATAGCTTAAGAAGCCTAAGGTAATTACATGTAGTTAAAGGCAGGATTTGGATAGGAGGAGAAGTCTACGAGAACGTGCGTTATGGAGTCACTTAGGCTTCCTAAATAAAAAAGGAGGGCATGCTCGAAGGAGGTGGCATTGGAGTTGTAGATGATGGGGAAGTCATGGTGCTCGTGGAGGGTAGCAACAAAATCCACGCCTACCCTATGAGGATACGCCATGAATGTGGGGTCGTTCCTCTCGTAGGGTAGGGTGTTGCAAAATGCTATCTAGGCGAGTATGTTAATATCGCATACTCGCCTTCTCTAGAGAGGTTGACAATTGTAGCCTCTTACAGTGTGTGGTACCTCGAATACCTTGTCTTGCCAAAACTTTGATTTCTCCGTGCTCCACAGAGTGGGGGTCTTTGCCCTATTATCCAGCCATTTTTGGTCCGTCGGCTGTGCCAGCCGCGATCACCTCCTCTATTACCTTAATTGGCAGGACCCTTCTCAGGCTGTTAGGCATGAGGAAACTGAAAGTAAAAGGGTCATTTTTTAATTTCCTGCCGTTCCCAAATTACCAGCTCCGCGTGGAATTGCATTGGGAGGTCATCGGGGCATGGTGGGAGGGATGTGGATGGCTGTACGACTGGTTTGGCTTGCAATTGCCTTTTGGCTTCCTCCACTAATTTTCTCCGTTGCTCCTTGAGGATGGTTTGTCTATTCGGGGGCGGGTCGAGTTGTTGCTACTCCTGATCGTGCGGCGAGGGGGGTTGTGGGATTATTTCTTCACTGGTTTTTCTTATGACATATTCAATGTTAGTGTCCTTCCCCTGTTGGTCGTCTAGCTGCGCCCCTTCCTCAAAGCCGAGTGCGTCAGCCTCCTGGGGGTTTAGGCCGGCCAATAGCAGGTTTTTTCGTTGTTCTTCTAAGCCCAGCCTAACCTCCGCAAGTTGGGGTGGCATCTGTAGCCCCGCATGTAGGGCTCTGCGTGCGATACTCAATTTCTTCTACACCATCTCCAACGACTTCTTTCCCTCTGGCTGGGTTGTGTCCAGTAATGTGTTGAGGAAGGCACAATGAAGGCTATTTGGGTAGCGTTCGCTTTGCTTTCTGCAAAGATTTGTTCTTTCTCCACCAAGGCAAGGCACCGCGCCAGTGCCTTCAACCGTTTCTCATTCTGCGTGGCCCATTCCTCGGCCCTTTTGCTCATTCCTTCCATGCTCTCCCCCTACTTTTGTGCTAGGGTTACGAGCTTCTGCTCCTGGGCTCTGAGTTCTTTGCTCATATTCTCGTGTTCTTTCCTTCCGAGGTGTAGTTGATAGGTCATGGACTCAATCTCTTTTCGTTGTTGCTCCCTCTCTTGTCTTCTCTTCTCTTCTTTGGCGCTTAGTTCCTCCATCATTTGCTCAATGGTGGCAGTTTTTGCCTCCAGTTCCCCATGTTGCATCAGGAGGAGCTTGTATTCCCGCTGCATTTGCACAAGTTCTTGATTTTCGTCCTCAAGCCGTTGTTTGTAGCTTTCTTCCATGTCTTCTTTTGCTTTCAATTCTTACTTGAGGTCAAATATTTGCCGTTGTTGCATGGCTATAATGCGGGTTTTCTCCAGTTGGTTGGAAGGCGACCACTGGCTCTTTCTTTGCCACCAACTTAGCCACCACCACTCTCTTTTCCTCCTTCGCCCTCTCCAATTGGGAGAGCAGCTCGGCGACGTATTCATTGTAACTCGTTGGTGGCATCATTGTTGCGTGGGTGGGGGTGGTTGAGGCCTCCATACGCGGACGCTTCTGGTCCTGCCTCGATTTTGCATTTGCCACTGGCCTTTTTGGCCGTGTGGTCACGGTTTCTATGCTCTTCCCTTGGGCCATTTCTTTACTGATGAAGTATTGCATCCAGGCCACAAAATTGGAAACTTCCATGCTGGTGGGGATGCTAGGGGTGAGCATAGTGGGTTCAGTGGAGGGTGCCATGAGGGTGGGGATAGGATGAAGGGGTGCTTTGCCTTTGCCTTCCAGGACTGCGGGCAATGCGGCTTCTAGTGCCTGCTCCTAGAGCTAGGCCCTTCTTCCCTCAGCTGGTTCCAGGCTCGTGGATCATCCACCCTGCATTGTTGCTCAATGGACTGGCGTGTGGCCTTGGCCAAGTCCTCCTCTTCCTTTCTTCTTAACTTCTCTTCTTCCTCCACAGCTCTTCTTTGCCTTTCTTTTTTGGCCTTTTTGTATTCTTCCTCTAATTTCTCTTTTTCTTCTAGCTCTTCTCTTCTTCTCCTTTCAGCCTCTTGCTTTGACGCCTTTTAAGCTTGCTTGACTTGCTCTGTTGTTTCTTCTTCTTCCTGCTTCCTCTTTCTCTCTCTCTCTCCTCGGCCTCCCTGAGGGATTGTCTTTTTGCTTTTTCCAAAACTTCCTTCTCCTTCCTGCGGCCTTCATCCGGTTTCTTTTTCTTCTGCGCTGCCTTCTTTTTGGTTTCCTTGACCTGCTTTCTACTTGATTGCTCTTCTTGCCCCTGTCCTTCCTTATCGGTCTCAGTCTGTCGCTTGACCTCTCCTGGTACTTATGAGGGGGTGACCTGTCAAGGTTTCCCCTTCCCTCTCTGCATCCTGCATCTCTTTCACGGCCTCCTGGATAAGCACTGTTAAGATGCTTCCATAGGCGATGAACGAGGCTTTGGAGGAGGCCTTCTTTCTTTCTATGGCCTTAGACGTTGGGGATTCTCCTCCTGTGGGCATGCTTCCTAAAGCCAGTGCTTTAGCTGCCTGGTCGATGGTTTTGCGCACATAGCCATTCCAATCGACTTTATGCAGGGTATGAGCTACCACATTCTCAAGTACCGGCATACTGATTCGGTGCATCAATGCTTTATAGCGCTGGCTAGAAAAGAGTGCATGTATCAGTTTTGCCTGCAATCTGGTTTCTGCATCGGGGATATCTTGGATGTTGATGCCGTCGTTTGTTAGCACGTCCTCCTTTCTCATCCCCAGTATGGCGTACACATCTCTCTTCTGCTTCTTTTCTATTTTTGGTTCTAGTCCCAGCTCCTTTTCCACCAAGGCGGGGGTTAAGCGAACCAACACTTGCTTGGCATTCTGTCCCCTTCTTATTGTGATGGTGCCGCATTCGTTGTCGGGGTCGTAAGACCTGAGAAATTTCACACAGCTTGTGTGGTTGGGTTCTTGTGCGAATCTTTCCAGGTACTTGGTGAAGTTGCAGTCTTCAACAACTCTCCTGGCCACCTCTTCCTTGGCCACTAATCCTTCTACATTATGAATAGTTCGGAATTTTAGTTGGTTGTAGGCGCGGCTCTCCAAGGTGATGCTGTATTGTGCTCTCTCCTCTTCCGTGAATGGAAGCTGGTGGGCATGGTCTTGTTGCGATATTTTTCATTCCTGTCATAAACCGAAATTTTCATTAGTGCTTTCCACATGGTAATTTGCTGATTGCTGAAAAAAGAGAAACTCTATGCTTTTTGAATGAATTCATTAAGAACCACCGTAGATTTTTCTTTTCAGCCTTTGACTTTTTGCCAGTTTTTCATAATATATGTTTATGTGTTTCACTAATTTTGATTTGGTTGGCCTGATTTGATTCACCTCACCCCCTCCCCTTCCAGCTTGAGAAAAATCCTTCCTAGGGTTTAGGGTCAGAAGAGCAAGGGCATTTGGCATGGTGGCGTAGGAGTTACTTGTGAAGGAGCCAATCATAGAACTAGGAGTTGTATTCTAAGTGAGCTTCGCAGTCCAGATCAGAGGGTTGAATCCTCACTTGCGTGATGTATGTGAGAACATCTGTTAGGAAGTCACCACAGTTGACACGACTAGCAATGTGTAACTCTTCCTCAGTCAATAAGTGGTCGAGGTAGGGGTGTCCTTTGATGTGTTCTTCCATGGGTTGGCCCGGAAGAGTGGTTAACACTCAATACGAGGTTGGCGCGACATATGTGGGGTCGTATTCTGCTGTTTTGATCGCGCGGCGTTGCTCAACGTTGGTCATTATGCGGCACCCTTCGACTTCCCATTGTAGCCTAAGAGTGTACCAATGTCTCAAGAATGGGGAGTCAGTATCAGCGAGCTTTGATAACACTGTGATTTCTTGATCACTGAGAGCAGAAGTGGTTCGCTGATCGTATGACGTGATGAGGCGCTGTTTGATGGCTTGCTCCTCGGAGATCTCGTTGTTGAGAAATTCAGAGCAGTAGAGCGAGAAGTGTTTGTGAATGCGAATTCAAAGGTCTCCTAGGAGCAGGGCATGGTTTGAACTTCAGTTGCAAAGGGTTCCTTCAATAATCATAAGTCCAAGTGGTCGTAGCTTAGTGCTAGCAACATGAAGGTGGTGTCTAGTCGTTTAATGTATTCCACCACGTCATCCCCGATGTCCTCAGCGAGGTCGGCGGCCAGCGCTAAAAAGGATTTGCATTTATACGAGGGCGTAAGGCCGACGGGTGGTCGCGGTTTGCTAGAACTAGCGCCGGTGACAATGAAGAGTTGTGGTTGGGAGTGTGCTTGAGTTTGCGGTTGGACTGCTTGGATTATGGGCGGATTAGGAGCAGCCACGACGGATGAACTGCTGCATTCAGGGATGATTTGGGGAGTCGGGTTGACTTGGTCGGGCGATGACTCATGTGACGGAGTCTATTGTTTGGGCCGATAGGCTTGTGTGACATTCTTGGGTTTAGGCACGGATGAGTTAGATGGCTGTGGTTTTGGGGAACACTGCGGCAAATGGTTTGGAGGTTTTATGGGACTTGGGTTGATCAAGCTTGAGGGTGGCGTTTGAGTAGTGCCTTTGGTCGTCTAGGCCTTAGGGATCCACAGCCAGGTGTTGCCCACGTAGTAGCCTTGCGCATGCAAGAGGGTTTAGGGACCCATCTTTGCTTGAGCATGCGGCGCTTGCTGTGACTATGTCTTGGCTTCCTAGATTTAGGGTTTTTGGTTTTATGAGGATAGGAGCCTCGATTCCTAGGTGGCGGTTGCGGCGGCTTAGATTGCTATTGAAATTTAGGCTGCTGGGCCTTAGGTTTTGCTGTTGTGGACTGTGATTCATGAAATCTGGGAGGTGGCGGTCGCGCACTACCCCCCTCCTTGGAGTTGGTTACGGATATTTCTACCGGTGGCGTTGCGAACAATGATGAGGTCGCACAGCGCTTGCTGAAGGCAGTGACAATGCAAACGTTGCCCATTGCGAGGTGGATGCGCTGCGACTCATAATCAACATTGCAGTGAGTCTGCTTTTTGAAAGTTTGCCCTAGCAGCAACTTCGTGCCTGCATGTTTAGCATTTGGCAACACGTAAAAAACCATTGGGATAGTCTCAGACTTGATAGAAACGGTGGCTTTGCACTTGCCGAGAAGTGCATAGGAATGGGCCCCATATGGGCTTAATTTCACATTAGTGGGTTGAAGTGGTGGTTTGCCAAGTTGAGTCCAATGATCATGAGTTAAGACATTGAAGTCTACTCCCTCGTCGATCAAGGCATTGAAAGCACATGTTTGTTTTGTAGTGACTGTGATATGGAGGTATGCGGGCTCTACGGCTTCCTCATCCTCATCATCAGTCTCTATGATTGTGGCCACTCGTATCGATAGGCGGTTCTAACATCGGGGGCTCGTGCAAAGGATGGGTGGGAGGGTAGTACTTCTTGACATGACTGCCATTGAAGAAGCCTATGCCCTCATCATCTAAGGTCTCGAGCTTGACATTGCCTGTGCGGCTGATCGCACGAACTTTGAAAGGTCCAAGAGCTCTAAATTTAATTTTCTGCTTATGCCCCTTAACTGAGTAGAGGAGCACTAAGTTGCCCTGTTCAAAGTTGCGCTGCTTGACATGCTTGTCAAACCAACTCTTGCGTCGGGCCTTCTCACATATAAGCACATGGGTGGCTAGAAGGTGAGTCTCTGAGAGGCGCTCGAGTTCAACCAGGCGTTGCGTCCATGCCTCCTTCCCTTCCCATCGTTCTTGAAGTTCTATTCTCAGGCTAGGAACGAAGAATTCTAATGATAGAACCGCTTCAGTTCCATAGGTCAGCCTAAAGGGGGTTTGACCGACAGTCGTTTTATAAGTTGTGCAGTAAGCCCACAGAGCTGCTATCAGCTTGTTGTCCCAGTCACTGCGTGAGGCTGAGACCACCTTGGTCAAGACATTGATAAGAATCTTATTCGTGGTTTGAGCCTAACCGTTTGCCTGAGGGTAGTATGGCAAGGATTTGCAATGGATGATGAGAAAGGTGGACAGGAGATGCGCTATCACTTCGTTGATGAAGTGCATGTCTTGGTCACTGACCAGTTCGATGGGGCAGTCGAATTGCGCAATCACCTACTCCCATAAGAACTTGGAAGTCGTACTAGCGCTGTTTTTTCGTGTCACTCTTGCCTCTGCACATTTCGTGAGGTAGTCCATGGCCATAATGATGTACTTGGCCTGTGAATACTAGGCCGCAGGACTGATGGGTCCTATGAAGTCACTTTTCCATTTCTCGAAGGGTTTTCATGCGATAACTGGGGTCAACTCCATCTGATCCTTGCGAATCGAGACTTTTGTCCGTTGGCACTCGTCACAATGCTTGACGAATTGCACTGCATTGCGGAAAAGCGTGGGCCATCACCATTGAGATTGCAACACTTTTCGTGCTGTCCTATCTCCGCTAAAGTGCCCTCCAGCAATGTCGTTGTGCGCCTCTGAGAGCACATCATGCATCTCATGTTTGCATACGCATTTGCATAGCAATTCTTCTTGCTCGAGCCTATAGAGTTGGCCTGCGATCAGTTGATAGGGCTGGATCTTAAGGATTAATCGCCTAAGTCAGCCTTTTTCCATCGGTCGATCAGGCAGTCCATGTTCAAGTACTTGGACTATGTCATCTACCCAATATGGCATTAGATCAGCCTTGAATAAATCTCTCTCTCGCTAGACAGGTTAAAGAGATGGGCATCGGGTAATTCGTCAACAATATCTTGTCCAGCGGCTTCTCCTGTGGGAATGCATGACATATGGTCAGCCATGTAGTGCTGCTTTCCTTTTCATATAACCATGGAGAAGTCGAATTCCAAGAGCAGAAGGAGCCATCGAGCTATGCGTCTTGTGGCGCAAGGTTTGTTTACTAGATAGAGCAGGGCTTGATGGTCCACAAAAAAGGTAAAAGGTGTGGCCAATAGATAGTGCCGGAATTTCTTCACAACAAACACCATGACTAATCCTTCTCTTTCTGTCGTCGAGTAGTTCATTTCCATCTCAGTGAGTTCTCTGCTAGCAAAGCTCACTGGATAGTCTAAGTTGTGTTCACCAGGTTGGCACAACACTGCCCCCACGGCAAACTTAGAAGCATCAATATGCACGTGGAAAGTAATGGTCCAATCTGGGGCTCGTAGAATTGGTGCTGTGGTTAGAGCCTTTTTCAACTCTTCATATGCTCGTTGGCATGCCTCGGTCTTTGAAGATGATCAACAGCTTGTATAAGGGTCTGGCGATCAATGCATAGTTCATTACAAATTGCCGATAGTACCCCGTATGGCCTAGGAAGCATTGAACTCCCTTGTAGTTGATTGGGGGTGGAAGGTCGACAATAACCCTGACTTTCAAAAAGTCAGTGGAAATGCCATTCTTCGACACCACGTGCCCTAAGATGCATCCATTCTTTACCCAAAACTGGCTCTTTAAGGGGTTCAAGGAGAGACGATATAAGCAACACCGCTCAAAGACCACGCGTAGTTTGTCTAAGTGTTTGATCCAGGTCGAGTGGACACAGAGGTCGTCGATAAAGACTTCCAACTCCTTGCGAAGCATGTCTTTAAAGATGGTGCACATGAGGCATTGGAAGGTGGCAGGTGCATTAGTCAACCCGAAGGGCATGACTATGTAAGTGAAGACGCCCCACTCAGTGGCGAAGGCAGTCTTGTGCCTGTCCGCAGGATGCACTTGCACCTGGTTGTATCTTGAGAAGCCGTCCAGAAAACTGTAGGCTTCTTTGCCTGCCACTCTCTCAAGCATATGCTCGGTGTATGTCAATGGATAGTTGTCCCTCTTAGTAGCAGCGTTCATCTTCTTGTAATTGACACACACTCGGATTTTTCCATTCTTCTTCATCACGATGACTATGGGTGACACCTAGTCTGTGTGTTCAATTTTGTAAATGAATCCCGCTCTCATCAGCTTATCAATCTTCTCTTTGATAGCATGAGCGTGTTTTGGATTCATAGGGTACGATCGCTGCTTTTGACTGGCGTTGCGTTTGGCATCATGGGTATGTTGTGAGTCATGACACTCGGATCTACCCCCTTAAGCTCTTCTAAGGACCAGGTGAGCACGTCTATGTACTCTCACAAGAGAGCGACAAGACTCGTTTCTTCTTCCTCAGTCAAGTCATTAGCAATGAAGACTGGTTGGGGTGTTTCCCCTTCCTGGGCTAGGTTCATCTCCTTGACCTTGGCTGGTCCCTCGATCTGTTCGCTTGTTTGCCCTTGATGCTCGGCACCTAACAGAACTACTACCCTATCCCCTTTTTGGAATTTCGTAAATCGTTTAGGGAGGTCTTGCGGTTTTCGTTGTTCTTCCGTTTGTGTATCCCTGGGTTGTTTTGCCTTTTTCTGCCTTAATCGTTTGTGCCTCAGGTGGACGGGTAGGTCCCCCTTGGTGCGTCTGGCCATGGGCGGCCTAGGGATTTTTGGATCACTATCCGAACTAATCTCTGACTCAGAGTTGAACTCCCCGCCGTCGCTAGAAGAGTTGGTCTCCCCTGGTGGGTGCAGTTCGGACGTCGACTCTCTCTTAAGTATTGATGTCGTTCCTAGCTGGGCTAGACCTGCTTATTCAAGATCTATGATCCCTACGTGTTCCAACCAGGTACGATCACATTCCATGCACATGACTCCTCGCTCTCTCCTGAAGATACTCTTTTTCTACGGCTTGGAGTCTGCTCGTATTTGCTCTATTTCTTGCCCTTCAGTGTGTACTCAACGGTGTCTACCTCACCCTCACTTTCGTCAACTGAAGGATTGGCAATCTTCGTATTTGCCATGAGAGTCCTCTTTGTCAGATTGCTTGTCGTCTCCTAGGGCTTGGCATATCTCTTGTCGTTGTGGTCAAGAACTAGGGCCCAGTTATACATGAGGTTTAATTCATGTACTTTGGTCCATTGCCACTTGGATTCATCTAGGCGATCTTGGAGTGGTTCGAAGTTTGTAGCTGGATTGCTAGCTAGCTTGTCTGTTAAGTATTCCAATATCTCCTGGAGTTTCCCTTTGTTGGTTGGGACTTGGAAGTTGACAGGTTTAGGTTTCCCATGAAGGGTTCATGCCATCATGCAGATTGGTGCAGAGGGTGTGTCATTAGACTTGCTGATTGTCTTGATGGCTTGCTCATACGCCTCGTGATCAGAGAACGGCAGGTCGATTGTAGTGAGAACATGCATCCAATCCCGCTCGTCCTCTGGGCATGGGATATACTTGGTCAAGTGCCCGTAGGACTTCTTGAACTGGGCGTTACCCTTGAATATAGCAGAGATGGCATCTAAGACGATTGGTGAGGTCTTCCAAGTGTCCATCTCTATTCTCACGGCATCCGTTCTATTGCCAAGGAAGATCAAGCTGTTACCCCAATCTTTGATGACTTAGCGTTGCGCATCCAGGGTCGGCCTAATAGGATATCGTAGTCCACTCCCTTCATGACTATAAAGTCCACAGAGAATTGGACACCTGCGATCTTCACTGGCCAATTCTTAAGCACCTCAAATGGCTTGACTCTCATACTGTTTGCTAATGTGACATTAAACCTAGCAGTTTTGACAGGCGGGTTTCCCCAAGTTTGAAGCACCGCGTGGCTAAGCACACTAACCCCAGCTCCCGTGTCCACGATTCCCTTTCTTGTTGTATCACCTAGGGCTAGAACCGGTAAGACCGCATGCATCTTGGAACCTTCCCAGAAGGCATTGATGTGTAAGGATTTAGGCATAGAGTGCAGTGTCAAACTCGGTATTTGCATCTCTGCATCGTGGTCATGCGAGTTTGTCGTGACCTGCTCTCTTGACCCTTCAACTCACTGCTTAAGATCTTGCCATAGGGTGGGATACTGCCTAAGCAGATCTCCCAGGCTAAGTGTTACAAGGATAGTCACCAACGTGGTCAGGAGATCGTTGGGTGCTCGTCTTTCTCCTAACCTGGATCGTCCTGACCAATGGCTGTGTGACTAATCTACGACCCTGTAGCATCAAGGCTTGGCCCTAGTGGCACTGCTTGTGGTGCAGTTGCTTCCCCCGACCGTGGTTGAGGAGGTAAGGTTGGCGTCCTTATGCTAGAGAGGTCGTCGATTTCATCCTCTATGATGGGCTTAGCGTCTTTTAGATGCTCTTGAGCCTCCTTCACCCATTCATTAACTTTTTCTATGGCCTCTAACTATTGCTTCGGATGCGGGTATTCCCCTACCTTAGCACTTTCCTTTTTGGACATCTTAGGGGCTAAAGTCTTTGCCTCTGTATCAGAGACCTTCTTTCCAGCAAGCAGAGTTGTAGCACTCTCCGTTTTTAGTGCAATTTTAGCTTCCAACCTCTTCTTCTTCTGCTTGCGGCTTTTCTTCTCTATCGAAGCTGTGTCAAGGTTGCTAGGTCCTGGCAGTGATATGCCAGGACCTGCTTTGTTTGGGCATGGGTCATGACCTGTAATGGAATAGGTGTCGCCTCCCCATTGAGGTTCTCGACTCCAAATAGCCCCAATGGGATAGATGGTACGTTGGCTGAGCTAGAAGACGGCTTTCACTTTGGGCAATTGACGAAGAGATGAGTGATTCTGCACTCAGTACACCTTTGGTTAGCCTTGTCTTTGTTTTGCTGCTCCCTTTTAGGGCAGTGTGATGAGACATGACCTGGGTGACCACAAGTCTAGCAGGTGATGAGACCTGGGTGACCACAAGTCCAGCAGGTGATGAGACCTGGGTGACCACAAGTCCAGCAGGTGATTGGCTCTTGCGTCTGCCCTCCTAGGCCTCTACCTCGTCCTCTTCCTAACGCCATCATCGACACGGGGCAATAATCCATGAGGACAGTGTTGCCCTCATCGTCATGTGAGATGTAAGGGCATAGGTAAGTTTCTTCCTCATTTGGTTCTTCCACATAGTGGACTGGAGCATCGCTCGGTGGATGGGTCATGTAAGGACCAAGTGGTCTGGGTATGCCAGTAGGGTTTATGTCCATCCTAGGAACAACTCGCTTAATGTTGTTAGGCACAGGGAGGGCCAATGGGGTTCCCCTTTCGAAGAATGGCTGCGGCCTGTTCGCTAGGTAAGGTTGGCAGTAGGGTTGCGAGTACGAAAGTCTCCTTGGTAATCTACAATGTGCGACGTCATGACCGAACCTACTCCAGTTAGCACAAGGTCTTGACCTAGGGTCTTGACACTCGGATGGCAAGTGGTTTCCGCCACAGTACACGCATTGGACGTGTGGGCACGTTGGGCGTCTCACCATGTCTTGCAACCTGGCTAACTCCATCTTTACATTAGCCAAGTCTTAGTTCATCTCGGTGGCCTTCCCCTTATCTTGGGATGATGGGACTGATCGCTCACTAGAGGTTGACGCTCTCTCTGAGCTTCACGAGTTGGTCTCTTCTAGGTTCGAGCTCCTGGAGCTCCGTTCCTTCAGCTGATCATCGACTCTGATGGCTTCCTCAAACACTCTAGCTAGTGCATCTTGCTGCAAGCTCGAGTTGCCTGCCAAAGCCTTATATAACTCATCGTCTTGAATTTTGCTGATGAATACAGTCAAAACTGCTCTTTCAATCGGTCGCTCGCCCATAGGGATTCTCTTGAAGAGACTCCTCACGTGGGTTACGTAGTCACGAATGTCCTCCTTCTCTTTCTGCTTGACGTTCATCAAGCGTACTAGTAGATTGTCGGAGTATCCAGGCTCGGCAAATCTCTTAATGAAGAGATCCTTGAGGCCACTGAAGTTGGCTCATTCTGCGACATCTAAGCTTGTATACCAAGTCCTTCCCTTGTCACCTAAGTAGAGCCTGAACGCTTGAGAGTGTTGAGTCAAGTCGTTGAGGCTTTTGGCTTTGCAGACTTGCTCAAACTGCTCTACAAAGCTGTATGGATCATCATGGGGTTGGTATTTTTCGAGTTGCTTGGCAACGATAGGGATTTTAGACTGGCTCTTTGAGCCATGGTTCGCTCCTAATCTTGCGAGCAGAGATGTCGCTAGTGCCGCGGCACTTTGCTCTGCTGCCATGTTATCTAGCAGTCGCTTCATGAGAAGCTCGCTCAATGTCAAGTCTCCTTTTAGGCTCTCTCATGATCTCTTCGATTTCTTCCTGCCAAGTTCAGCACTCGTTGTACCTCACGTAACTCCGTGCTTTGCCTTTTGCTCCTAGCCTGCTAGTCCCTATTGTATTCGATTATGCTTTGCAAAGCCTTGTGGGCTAGTTTCCTCTCTTCTTCTAGGTCTGCGATGATAGTGTTTGCCATCCTGCCGTGGTGCTCGTACCGGGCGTGTGCATCGTAGCTGCTGACCAGCTACTGAATAGCCTCCGGGAAGACGTTCAAGTTGAGTTCCTCATTAGACCTATGGTCTGAGCCTTCTTCTGCCATAGTCATTGTTGTGCTCCGCCAAGCTGTCGATTAGGTTGAGTAGGTTTGTCAAATCCATGTCGTTGATGCCACCTGCTTAGTCCTACTTCACGCGTTGATTACGTCTTGGGTCCTCTCCTACTGGTGGGTTCCTTGAGTGGTTTATCTGAGTGAGTTCCTTTAGTTATTGAATACAATCCTCAATTTATGGTCACTCAGTGTGCGTATCACTCCTCGTGCACTTGTGCTCAACCAGGCTTTCAATTTCTTTAACTACATTCAAGTGCGAAAATTCAAGGTGAGTGCAGCAAACAATCTCGAAGCGTCTTATGCACTCCCGCCTTGTTTTGGGCATGATAGGCTTGTTGGTCAATTTTTTGGCCGCCTTGAAAGGGTTCAGGGTCTTTCTAGTATGTTGCCTTGTTTGTTCTTGGCCAATTAGGTTTTAACTGCTCAGCACTTTGCGTTTAGGTCTCTAGGTCTCGCTGCTGCCTACTTCAAGCTGCCAAGCAGATGCTCCCTACGATTCCATCTATTCCATGTGCCGAAATTGAGTTTTGAGTGTCAGAAGGACTTTCGACAATTTGCACTGCTGAGCTCCAGTCGGGTTAGGTCAAATTCCTGACAATTTGATAAAAAATTTCACTCGGCCTAGCTGGTCCGAATTGCAGGGTCCGAGTGGGTCACTTGGATGGGTTGAGGTACATGGGCCGAGAGCCGAATTCGGGACTTGGACAGGGTAGACTAGAACGGGCCAAGGTGCAGGCTCGGATGAAGTCGCTCGGACAGGTTGGCTCGGACAGGTCGAGTGGTCAATTCAGACGAGCCGAGGCACTTGGGCCGAGGGTCGAATATGACACGTGATCGAGGCCGAATCCTATGGCTCGGACGGTTTGGCTCGGATAGGCCGAGGGACGAATGGTCAACTCGAACGAGCCAAGTAGGTCTAGGCTGAGGGTCGATTAGGGTTTCGGGTCGAATGGGCCGAGCAAAAGAGGGCCGAGGGCCGATTCTCGGACTCGGCCCAAAAGTGGCCGCTCGAACGGAACGTGGTGCAACATTGACAGTGAGAGTTCGATTCGCTCGATTCTTGCAATTTAATCAATCGTGGCAAGCATAAACCTCCAGATCCTATCTAGGGGGATAGGGGAAGGGATTCATATACCTGAATAGAACAGTAGGCTCATTGATGGTGTGATCGGATCGAATCGTGCGAGGGCTCTCTCTCTCTCTCTCACTGAACTGGTCACAAATGAGCTCTACCTTGGCCTCTTGGATCTTATGCCTCTTCCTAGGTATAGTGTTGATGCCCCCAATCACTCACTTGCCGATCTTAGGCATCACAAGCAAGCTTTTTGCCATGTTTTGCACGATTTTTGCCCTATTTTGCCCTGCTTTGCAACAATAAACCCTACCCTTCTCCGGTGCAATTTCCTAATCCTAACCTACTCTAGATGCAACAAGAATCGAAAGCAAAAAACTCAGATAATTTCTCCATGTTTCCCAATCATCCAACAAACAAAATATCCCAAAATACTTGTTTTGAAGATAAAAAACACCCAAACTTCCTACCTATCTCAAGCTCCATTTCGGGGATGAATCCCTTCGATGCTTGATATGAGGCGTGCAAGTGCTCAAGCTTGAATCCATTTGTCCCGGCAACGGAACCAAAATGTGGGAGCTTTTGCTCAACCACCAAGACCCACGGACCGCTTATTGCTTCAAGCGTTTCAAGCAAGCTCTAATGGCTATCTCTCACCTAGCCAATGCGTCATCGATCCTATGAGTGTAGTGAGATTACCTTGATGCCGATACAAGTTGCCTCCTCTCACACACACCCCGATAGCTCCACGATCTTAGATGCAAGCTCAAGCATCCTCAAGCCTCCTCCATCTCCAAGCTCCATCCTCCATAGCCGTGCACGCGGGAAAAGAGAAGAGAAGAGAAGAAGAGAAGAGGAGATGGTGAAGAGCTTCACCCTCTTGATCCCTCACTCTCACACTCACTCCCTCACACTCTCACACTTCCTCTCTCAAGAGCATACACAAGCAAGAAGATGAGGAGAAGAGAGCTCTTGTTAGCCATACACTAAAGAATGAGCTCTCATTCACTTTTTGAACTTTATATATATAAACACTAAAATCCCATGGGCACCCATCCCTTTTTTACATGATCGGCCCTTGTGGCAAGGTCTTTTTCCATTTCCCTCTTCTAGCCTGATGCCTCTAGCCTACACCCGTCTACTATTTTACAATTGGCACAGGAGGGAGACTAGCGCTCTTTTACAAGAGTTTTCCAAGTTTTTTGAGGCGCTCTTCATTTAAAATTGCGCTTTTTGCCCCGACTTAGTTTTGGAGGTCGCCTGCGTGTCTTTGCTCTTTTTCCATGTTTTTTCCGCTTTTTCCTTCCTTTTTCTGCGATCTTGACTTGGGGTTAACACATCTCCAGATTAGCCCTACTAAACTTGACCCTCCTTCTAGCATCATGCCTTTGTTAAGTATGTCGGCCATTGAGTACCATGGCTGCTCATTTGGCAAAGAAATTCAATTCCTCTGAAACATAATTCCTACTCTAATTTGAGGCCATATACATTACTTATGCCAAGTTGTTTTCAATGATTGATCTAGGCCTTGTTGTTGATGATGAGGCAGTTCAGGTTGCTTCTAAATGGCATTGAACTTGGGAGGACAACAAATATATTTTCGATAAAAGCCTTTTGATTAAGAAGGAATATGTTAGGACTCTCCCTTAGGAGCACTTGCTGTCATGCCGATTTATTCCTTATGCTTATGTGAAATCTAAGACCAATCAGTACTTGATGAGCTTGACCAGAATTGTCATTCCTCAAGTCCATTCTTGCAGAAGTGGTTTCCTCATTGACTTGAGATTGCTTATGATGGCAGTCATCTTATGACCATAGATAAGCAATGTTGTACAACTAGTACACTTCAAGATGACCCAACTTACTATGAGACCACTTCATTGTGCTCTATCATCCTAGCTCAGAATCTCACCTTGCATGAAAGTTGATATATCACCCATTGCTTAACAAGATTCTGATCGAAGAGGAACTACGCATTGTCAGTTGCTTTGCAAGACCCTCTTTGCTTGGTGATCTGATTACTTGCATTTGTGGACTAGATACCAAACCACCTGACTTGGATGATTTTACTGAATTCGAGTATAATCCAAAATTCTATAAGTGGTGGATCCCAAAAACTGCAGAATACTAACTCTTTTTAAATTTTTAGTCTTAGTTTCTCATACATGTTTTTCTTTAGCTCAATTTGTTGCATTGATAAGAGCAAAAGTCCCACTGACTTTAGAAACAATGCTACATCTTATCCGGGGGGGGGGAGGGCGAGTAAAGGGTACATACTCAAACCCTTTCACTCCTCATGTGATGGTGAAATTCAAGGAAGAAGAAAGTTGTTTGTAATTCTTTCTATCTTTTTCCCTTGAATCCACTGCATGGTACTCTCAAAGTTTTACCAAGTGAATGTAGGAAAACAATAAGTGACAAAGCAATGCAATGAATCTTAAGGCTTGAAGACAATATTATCGGCAATAGAAGCTTTCCATGAATATCCTATGTTGTAGCAACATTAAAGACTTGAGGCTAACACTAGCATTAGAAACTTCCTGAAGATCTCAAGCTTGAGAGACATCACATCAAGACATCAAAGGCCAATCAAGACAACAAGCTTATCTTGGAGCCTCACTAAAGAAACACAAAACTTAAAACCATCAACAATGAGGTTGTGCTTTCTTCAATGACACCATGGCTTTACTACTTTAGGAATAGTTGCAAATTGCTTCATCAATGAGAGCATACCAATCTTCATCAACAAGTTTAGGTTCTTCTTCAACAATAGCTTCATCAATAATGTGACGATTTGCCTCAATGTCTAAGTCCATCCAACATCCCAATTGTTGGTGTATTAGGCTCAATCCATACACTTTATAATAAAGGAACTGACATCAAAAGAAAATGCACTATGTCACTACTTGATCACCTCCTTCAGAAATAGTTGCCTAGAGGTGACACATGAAGACCTAGACAAAGTGTACTGTTTAGCATAAATAAATCACATTTTCTTCAAAAGTGGTTTATTCAACATGTGTAGTGGGAATGGTTAGGTTGTTAAATAATGGAAAGTGCTAATCAATGATCTACAATTAAGACCATTGAGAATGATCCAATTTATGTTGCTCCCACATCCTTTACTACACTTGTAGTGATCTACAATAGACCTTTGGAGGATCACATTATGCTACATCTATGTATGGACTAAATCCTAAGTGAAAAGGAGCAACATGTAGCCAATTGGATAGGTGCAGGTGACATTCTAACCGATCCCTCTTAACATCTAATATCCAAAGCAACTCTAATATCCCCATCATGCTCCAACAACACCCACTACTCTCCCCACAAAGCCGCACCACTATCCTTGACATTCCTTGTAGTTGATGCAAGCTAAGGCATGCTACCTTTGGCGATGAAGAGTGCTATGGAATTGTTACTCGGCTAGGAGGGGGGTAACGTTATCACAAAAGGCACAAAGTGGTGGGCTGAAGTAGCAAAGGTAGACACTACAAGGTAATAATGAAGAAAAGTGCAAAACTAGCAAAGTTACAAGGCATGTAATAATTTTCAATCAATGTCCATAGACACATAATTATTTGTAAGAATATTTTTGAGAGTTTGACATGATGCCCATGCAAGTTTTAATATGTTTTGTCACGAAGGAAGACCCACATATTGGAAACGGCATGGAAATTACCTATTGTTCATTTTTACAGTGGCTAATGCAAGCCAATTATGTATATGATAAGTGGAAAAGACTGGCCTAGAACTATATAGAAGGGATGGATACCCAACTATAGTAGAAGCCCAATCCATGCCCATGTATAAAAAACAAAAAGTGAATGGATAAGCTCATTCTTATGGTGTGCAAACTTGAGAGCATTCTTTTCCTTCTTTGCTTCTACTCTATCTACTTGTGTTTCAACTTGAAAATGAGGGAGAGTGTGTAAGAGTGAAGCTTCTTCTTTGCCACACTCTTTTCTCTTTTTCCCTTTTGTGGTGAGAGAAAAATTAGAGGAGAGTTTGGTCTACTTCTCTTCTTCTTCACGTTTCCCCTTGTTGATGAAGCACTTGTTGTTTGAATAGGGAGCTATGGAGTAGTGGAGGTAGATTGAGAATCATCGCATAGATCATGGAGCCACTTGTGAGCCTTTGTATTATAGCATTGAGGATAAGGTAAGACAACGAGCTCACTACACCCTTATTGATTTGTTTGTGAGGTTTGAGACAAACCTAGGTAGATCAATGAGTGTGAGAGATGTATTGACTATGCGAGTAGCCATTGCCAAATCAGAGAAGTGGTTGAAATAATAGGTGTTTCATCAAGTCTAATGTCAAGCTTGTGAAAGCGTGCGCGCACGCGCACACACACACACACACATGAATTAGTAGAGCAAAGTAAAGGAAAAAATGATAAAAAAAGAAGGTTGTACATGTTGTGAGTGCGACTAGTATTGTTACTAATCCTAAAAGGATAGTGATCATTATCGCAACAAGCTCCCCCACTAGCCCTAGGGAGGTTCATAGCTTCATCTCATTAGTGTGGGCTACTATTGAAGATTAATTAATTCATTGGCTAAGGGATCGTTGCCTTTGATGAATCTTTTGTCACATATCCATGTGTTGGGGTGGACAAAACCTTGTAAAGTAATGTTCGAGGACATGAAGTTGGAATCATCCAAAATGCCACTTTTTCATGTATCCAATGCATGCCATGTAGGCTTGGGTTTTTATTTTTTAAGATTCGGTAGATTTGAAAATAAGGGGTAGTATAGATTAGACAAGCTATTATAAGAGCATTAATTGGACATGTGCCATCAAATAGCCCATGTAATTATCATGTCCCTCATTATCATGTGGATGATTGGACATGCCCATGTGGATGCAATGTTGCTGCCATGTGAATTGCTACATGGATTGATTAAGAAGGCTTGACCATTCAAAGAGTTGCTAAGGACAACAACCATCAGCCATGTGGATTGGCTAGAAAGGCATGTGCATTTAAAGGGCCATCAAGGACAACCATTGAAAGAGCCCTCCATCTGTCAAATAAGCCATATAAAGTGTTAAACATACAAAGGGCCATCCATACATCAGATGAAATGGATCATGATGATGACCATGTAGAGCAAGTCGATTGGTCCATATGTGCTCAATGAAACTTTGACATAACCCAACACAATGAGATGAATGGTGGTCATTCCATGGTTGCACGTGAGCGAACATGGGGAAGTGTGAGAGAGGAAGAGGAGTGGTGCTCACACTCTACTTACAATAAGAAGGTAGGTAGACTAAGGATGTGAATAATAGGTGGAGAGAGAATTGATGGTGTCTTTCACATTAGGTTATGCCTTCCTATTGCTTCACTCACTTTGCTCTTCCTTGATTGATGGTGTCTTTTGCATTAGGTCATGGCCTTCCTATTGCTTCACTTTGCTCTTCCTTATCGTCATTTCTCTTCTTGCATCCTTTGAAGGCTAGTAGTTAGCACTCCTTGTCACTTGTATCCTTTAAAGACTAGCAATGAGCATGCCACCTTGTCATTGACTTGTTGCTTGCATCTCATGACGCCTAGTAGCCCACTACTCATAAGCACTTCGATATTCATTTTGTCCTTAGATTTTGAGTGTGAATCAACTACATTCTCCCAATGGCCACACTTCCACAATAAGATAAGAAACCTCTAGCCATAGCTAGCTAGCCTTTAAATTTTGCAAAGGTTGAAGTTGTGGATTTGGAAGGCTTTATGTTATATTTTGAGAGGGTGATGACAAAGGTGATGGCTTGAGATAGATGTGCTAATAAGCAACCTACTACCACATCAAGAGTGCCACATGCTAGTATGTTTGCAGAAGATGTGATGGTAGCCAAACCCAGAAGTGTAGACTTTGAAGTGACAAAGCATGGCGACAATGTAAGTATTTGATTTTGAGTCCATTGTGTAATCTACTTGACAATTGAGTATGTTAATCTAAATGTGTAGTTTCGTAGGTTTTATAAGAAATTATTCTGATTAGGATGATGTGTGCCCATGGTGGGAAGAGCATAGGTATGGCAAGAATCCCAATGGCCATATGTTTGTTCCTTCTTGTGGTGAGGACATATTTGACATTTCTTTAACTGTTATTGTGTTATTAATAATCTAGGAGCATTGAAAGTTCAATACAACAAGTTGAATGATATGACAAAGTTCATGAAGGCTATAGCGTGCTTATAAGGAGCACTCAAAGCAATATATTAAGAAGAAGGGAGGATTTATTTTCAATTTCATTTAAGCAAATATGGCTTTAGCTTCAAATTCATGGCTTCAAATTTTAAGACAAAGTAGGCAAATGTATGTGACAACAATTACACATTATAAATCTACTACATATAGAAGCCAATCTTCCTAATTTCTTGCCTCATGGGATCATTTAGTGGTTGCTCTAAATAGGTGACCATCACTTTGAATACATTTAAAGACAAGATCAAAGGAAGCAATATGATTTTCTCTTTTTATTCTTACGGTATTTATTCACTCTTATCAATGTCGAAGATTGTTGTTGGTTTAGGGGATGAAGTTGGCTATAGCAATTAGCAATATACAAGTACATTACTCCTATCAAGTTCTAAAATTGTCCTTTATGTTGGTGTTAGGCATTCATTTCCTATGTTCAAATGTTGCCTTTATACTTGTAAACCTTTCAGTTAGTGAAGACATACAAGCAAGCACTCAAGAGGAGAGAAATGTGCACTTTACGTCTAAATTTTAATTATTTTGTTCAATGTTGTTTATCATCCTTCCTTGCTTTTATAGGGTCTTCTAGAAAGGTCTTTGATATGGTGGAGCAACATGTGAGGGTTGTTAAGAAGAACATTCTCATTCTTTGATTGCATGTGGGGAGAAGGAAGGAGATTGCACCATGGATAGTCCTTAGAAAAGTTTGTAGAGTAAGAGAGAATAGAAGGAGGCTCCCACCTCTATTGCTAGAGTGCTCTTAAGTCTTTTGTATTTGATGAACTAAGAATGCAATGACAACATGGAAAGAACTGTGGAGTCTAAGGCTCATTGTGACACAAAGAGCAAAGCATAAGAGAGGAACATTGACCTAAAGCTAATGACTATACTTTATGCAAACCAAGAGCAAGAGTTATGAGAGCCCAAAGGAGAGGTAGATCACCTAATGAGAGCCATGAGATGTTACATAAAATAACATGCCACAAAAAACAAACTTCTATTTTATCACGTGTGGCATGGGAAGCACATAGATAATGTGTAGTGTATTGATATAAGGTAGACAATTGAATTGCTAGATTTGGGTCAAGTTTGAGCTTTTTAATTATGGTAGTGGAATCCCTTGACATCAAAATTAATACATGCACAAGATATAATAGCACATAAAGCTTTCTAAAATTTTGGTTGAAATAGTATATTTTGATCTAATTCAAAGGATATAATGCATGCCATCAACATTATGATGTGATACTCTTTGCTTACCATTACCATATGCAATCGAAACCTATAAGTGTATATGATATGACATACATGTGTATCACCAATCCAATCAATAGACATTGAAGGATAGCATTTGTTTATCAGCTCAAAAATGTTATATTGGGTGCAATATATATATCCTATCAAGGTTCATGCTAGATTGATATTTCATGGGTATCCTTCAGAAGAACTTAAGGAACGACATAGGTGATATGATAGGCTAGAGGACTTGTTTATTTCCATATTGACCTTAATATGAGTTTCCTCCTCTAAAAACCCAAATAACTTTTCTAGCAATCAATCAAAACTCGAGTCCATGTGCAATACCATCTAGTCTTCCCTTAGTGAACTATAGAGTTAGTTGGACAAAGGACTTTTGGTTCTCCGTTAATGGGAAGTTGGGATGGTTACCCCTAATAGTAGTCTAATTCTGACCTAAGAAGGGTCACTTTGCAACCAATCAAATATGAGAGTGGGCTAACACTGCACTTGGTTCAAAGGGAGTGAAGCCATTTTTTGAATTTCCATGGCCATTAGGATTGTTACTCAATTGCACTCTATTTCCCTAAAATAATGTTAAACAAGTTCTATTCTATCAGATAAGGGGATCATGCTCTAATAACTCTATCTATTGTTTAGGAGAGTTGCTCAACTTGTTAGGGCCACCCACCCATGGATTCTCTTGATCATCAAGATTGAGGCCTCCCACTTTCCTTAACAAGTTTGTTTTAGTTATCTCATTAAGCAAGGTATAATATCACACTATGTGAATATATGAAATAACTTTGTTAATTAATCTATTACATACGGTTCATCAACATGACCTTTAAGCATGTGAAAAAATACTTCAAAAAATAATAATATATACTCGTATAAAAGCTAATACAAAACCATGATTTCTATAAGAGTGGCTAAAAATTGTCATGTCTAGGATGGGACCTTCCAACTCCACCATGTTAGTCATATGTGATTGCACTCCTTCCATGGTCATAGGGAACTTATTTGCTTAGAGTCTCTGTAAGTTTCCTCGAGCTTAGACTTCTTATATTATAGGGCACTTACCACTAGATCTTTTTTTCCCTCAGGTATTGGAATGACCAAACAAAACAAAATACCTATCACTCCAACAAGAGTGTAGGATCCTCTCCCTACAAGGTGAGTTTTTCTAGCATTCCACAAGATGCTCAAGACATGTTGATATGGGGATCCTAACAACTTGTATAAATATATCCTCTTTTTGGTCCATTTATCATGTATGAATTTTTGGGTAAGAGGACCATCACATAAACACATCCACAATTAATCATACCACAAGTAGAAAACATTACTTTCATAAATTATAACAATGTCACGAATAGATCTACCCATTTTTTAAATCCTTCTTTTATTTGTAAAAGGCAAGTATTCATTTAAAGTTGATCTTATAGGGTCTCTTGGTTTTTTATAAAATCAAATTTTAGCCAATACAAAGTTTAAACATAAAGCATATTTTTAACATGCTTTTCTAGTATTCCCGAGGTTACTTTTCTATTCCTATTGATGTGCACATGACCATTCACATGAATTAGAGAGAGAGAATGCATGAATTTAAAGTCAATTAAACAAAAAATTATTTGTCTATAATTTACAAAAAGCTAGTTATCCTCATTTGGCCAATCATCAATGTGTGGGATTATTATGGCCTCACGTTGGCGCATAACCACTGGTATTTTGAGTTATGAGGATTCCATGGCTTACTTAGGTTGTGCTTTAATCTTGGGATACACCTCAACTTAGTGATGCATTTATTGATGATGGTTCCATGCCTAGCATAAGAGTCTCTCTACATCGCTTTTGGTCCATGAGAAGTAGTCTTTGGGATGCTTCTTATTTGTACACATGTGAACACCTCCAAAACACCAAATTACTATAGTGCAAAGTAGGAGTACATCGTTAAAATAAAATTTTCAGAAGTTGATTCGAAGTTTTTTGGTCTCTCATGTCACATCTCAAGGGTTATGTCTAGAAATTGAGACTAGAGTAAGTGAGTTTGGGTTAGTTTTGAGTGTGAACATTTTAGTTTAATGTGGTCCGATATTAGATTAAGGTACCACGAAATCGTAAAGCGGCTAATTTTTTGAGACAAATGTGTCTATGCATTCAATTTTACATGATTTTGACATTAAAGATCTCGTTTCAATTTTTAGGGTTTTCTCATGTTTTAAATGTATGAGTTAAAGTTTTTAAATTACACTTGTATTTAACAATGCAGTAAATAGACCAAATGTATAAATGTGCTAATAATTTACATTTCTTCAATGGAAACACTTAATAGACACCTTTTGCACATTAATTTAACTATTTTAGAATCTCACATTGTTTTATTAGTAAAAATTGATCAGTGGGGATGTTACACTCAAGATTTGGCAAGGGATGCTTAAAAATTCCAAGTATGCCAATGTTCATTCATACATAGAATCTTCACGTTTTTGATTTACTAATTTACATAGTAACTTCATCTTCCTTACTTCTAATAGCAAGCTAAAAGATACTGAAAGATAGTAGAACTTGACTTCTCCATTTGATATCATACTAGGTTCAATTAATTGTCACATAATGTTAACATGGAAACATTAACAAACCAAACATATCATAGATATGGTTTCAAAATTTCATAGTTTCAAAAAGCTTAAAATAAATAATAGGAGATAGATTGGCCTAAAATGGGAGAAAATCTTATTTTCAATACTTTAACATGAAAATGAGCTCCTTTAATGTTCTAAATACGCTAGTTTGAAGCTAAAAAAACTTCATTAAGGACTTGGGATGGGGAGGTGAATCTGGTACAAGAGGAAACTTGAGCCTTTTACACTCAATTTGGTTTACTTATGTTGCTTTTCAGTTCCGGTTCCCACCAATATTGAACAAACCCAAGTTAGCCAAAAACATACATATGAAAGGTACAAAGAGATGGATTTACATTTGGGCTTCTAATGAGCTTTATGTCCTCTCGTTAGACGAATGTAGACTTAAAATTTAATTAAATGATATGGAAGCCAACATTCTATGTGTGATCCTAGCTAACATAAAGGAGGACTATTGTCATCTTTTAGGATAAAATTGATGGATTTGGTAAAATACTACAAGATTGAGAAAGGGAAACATTGTTTGAGCCACTTAAGAAATGTGATTTCCTACCCCACAACATAAGCTTGGAACAAATGTCTATTGGAAGAAACAATATCCAAGTGTTAAGTTTAGTACATGGAAGAGAAGGATAAGAGCCCTTTGATTGAACGCTCCATCTTGTTGGGGGTAAAGGTGCCTCCACCTAGCCGTCCGTGTATTACTACACTAACAGTACCTGCCAGTGCACACTGCAGGTGGTGGGCGCCCATCACCATCACTTTATTCTTTATTCTTTTAGTGATAGTTCGAATAAAGGAAGGTCCGGTCACACATTTTGACTGTTGGAGTTCCCATTTGGTCTCTCTCTCTCTCTCTCTCTTTCTTGCTCTTGCTCTCCTGCCATAGCTCTTCCAAGCAAGCTTCAATCCTTCTCACCTTTCAACTGGTATCAGAACTGGTCCTTCGCGAGCGCTTCTCGGCATCAACACAAGGTATGGGAGTTCTTCTCTCACTTAGTTTTCAGCTCACAGGTTCACGGCAAGGATTGAGCTTGTGGCAGCTATTGGAGAGCTTGGTTGCTTACTTAGCTTGATTTGTGGCCTTCCTTGGCCCCTTGGGGACCCGCTCTACCACTTGCAACCTTGGTAGTAGCCCCCCAGCCCCATATCTACAACTGGCACAATCACGCCATGTTGACATACATTTTTTCTAGCATGACAAAGATCTATAGCAGCTCCCCACCCACTTGGCACTTGTTTATGGTTTATTGAGACCCCTCGGAAGTTGGCATTGAGCTTGGAGCTAATTTAGCTCAGCCATGGACTGTTTGAACAGTCCCAGGACTGCCATAAATAGGGGAGCACCCTGTCATTGATCTTTACAAGTACATGTGATGGTCATTTGATGCTCGATTGTCCTCGGATGATGCCTATGTTTTGCCTATAGATTTGAGCTTGGTTTGAGCATTGATTTGCTCAGTTTATGGAGGTTATTTGCTGTTGGAATATTCAGGGTTGAAGCTCGTTTGTTTGGATATGCCTATTAGATTCAGGCTATGTCTTGGATGTATACATTGATGTAGTGACTCTTAAGGATCGACATACGCTTTGCATAGCATTTGGATATCCATCTTTGATATGCTTATGGCATATACTTTGCTTATGTCATCTGACCGGTCTTGACATGCTTGGCCTATGCCACTACCACATTCCTGTTACATTGTTTGGAGTTGGATGCTACTGAGCCTTGCTTTGGCTTGAAATTTGATTGCCCGGAGATTACTTTGGCTATTTCTCGGCTTGCCAAAGTTATAGTTTGGATGTACTTGATGTCTACGGATGTTGTGTATAGATGCTACACGGCCTATATGCTCATGAGGTCTTATCAATGCTTGATCTTGGATCCTTTGGCATTGGTGCTATCATGTGTCCTTGTTGAGCTTATTTACTTGATATTTACAACTTTTGTACTAGTGGGAGCATCTTGATACGCTTGACAGACATTGAGCATGCGGCTTATGCTACTTGAGCATTTGGATACTTGAGACTGGGATCTCCACCTGGATGTTGCATGGCTGATATACCGTGGTCCTCACATATGTATTTGGGCTGATTTGGGCTTTGCACTTCCTGAGCATACACCTATTTGTGTCAGGTCTTGCCAGTGTTTTGTACACTCTGCCCTATTACACAGGGGGTGTGCCGGCTTATTGACAGATTCATTTGACATGCTTGGGTGTTTGATCGATGTTCTTATGAATATCACATGCTGATTTATGCCTGCTTGTTGCTAGTTATGCTTTGATAGTCAGTGGTTGACTTGGTGCATTTATTTTTCCTACAGTTTGATCTCATTGTACCTGGTTGTAATTTATTACAGCAAGTAGTTATGCATGGACTGATGTGGATTTTTCATGTTGAATCATCCTTATTTTATGTACTTTTGATGGTACTTGGTGGGCAACATCATTAGCTATCAGTTCGTGGTGATTTTGCCTTTGTTTTGGTGGTATTTTGGCTATTCACAATAGAAAACAACAAGCAAATTTGAATTGTTTGCACCATTTTGGACTGCAGTATGGCATCTTCTTCCATTGATAGTGCTATCTTCAACATCACTAAGCTTGATGGTACGAATTATGCCCATTGGAAGAGTCAAATTTGGCAAGTACTGGTGCAAAAATCTTAGATCAATCCACTAAGGATGCATGGCGAGCAGCTTGAAACTATGATTGATGACGAATGGGATGAGTTTGATGGATTATGCAAGTCCACCCTCATCTTGTCTCTCACTGAATATGTGCATTACAATGTGGTTGAGGAAGCACAGAGTACTTGGCAGCTTTGGGATAAAATTAAGAACCTCTATGATAAGAAAAGCCCAGCAAGTTAGATGTATTGATTGAAGCAGCTTATGACCTACGCATGAAGGAGAATATGACAATGTCTGCTCATTTGAGTCAGTTTCATGCTATTCTTAAGAACTTGACTTCGTAGGGCATTACCTTTAATGATGAGGTTACTCCATTGTTTTTGCTTGGGACTCTGAGTGAGTCATGGGATATATTCTGCACTGCCTTATGTGCTCCTGCCACTATTCTAAACTTGCTTGATATAGATAGTGCTCTTCTATAGGAAGAGATCAACCGTAAGAACTTGGATGCCTCTCGTGTGTCACATGCTTTGACTA
Source organism: Lygodium microphyllum (assembly GCF_053477565.2). Lineage (NCBI taxonomy): Eukaryota > Viridiplantae > Streptophyta > Polypodiopsida > Schizaeales > Lygodiaceae > Lygodium > Lygodium microphyllum. The sequence continues at coordinate 62,335,012 of NC_141135.1, forward strand.
TTAGAGGCAGAGATGGTAATTGAAAGAATGATTGTGGAAATAGCCATGGTAGAGACTTGCAGAAGTCTAGGTCTAAGTCACGCAGCAAGTCTTGTGGGAGAAATGTTAATGTGACATGTCATCATTGCGGCAAGAAGGGTCATATACACCCACAGTGTCATGAATTGCATAATGAGAAGCGCAAAGAGAAGGGGAAAGAGAAAATATAGGAAAAGTCCTCTGATGCATCATTATGCATGCGAAATCTAGTGTGAAAATCGAGGAGATAAATGCCATGCAAACTGATGACTTCGATGGGGAGTACATACTTGCAGCAAGTTCTTGTGATGCTATGCCGTTGACCGATTCACTCTATGTATACGCAATGCTAGCTTTTGGATTTTGGTGCTTCATTTCATGTTACACCATGCTGTGAGTGGTTTCACTTCTACTGCACTGTCTCTAGTTCAATTCGCTTGGATGATGACATGTCACTTGCTATTGTTGGCATTGGGGACATACGGCTGTAATTCTTTACTAGAAGTAATTATCTGTTACAAGATGTATGTCATGTACCTGCGCTTACATGTAGTCTTATGTCTGCAGGGAAACTTGATGATGCTAGGTTTCATGTCTCTTTTGGGGATTCTGCTTGGAAGATCACCCGTGGCGGCAGACTTGTGCTTGCTAGAGGTGCCAAGGCTGGCAGCCTCTATCCTCTTGTATTTGATGGGTCCTTTGTTGACAATGTTTTGTCAGTGGGTTCCATCCCACATGTATCTCTTTGGCATGCCTGTTTGGGCCATATGTCCTTGAAGGGAATGAAAATGCTTTCTAGTTTGCAGTACTTGCCGCCCCTTGACTATGCATGTTTTGATTTATGTGAGTATTGTCTGTATGGTAGACAGACTCAAATATGCATAAGAAGTCTGGTAGGACACGCATGGGTAAGCCCTTGGCATTGGTACATTCGGATGCCTGTGGGCCCATGCCCTGTCAGTCTATGGGTGGTGCAAAGTATTTTGTGATGTTTATTGATATTTTTTCACGTAAAGTTTGGGCTTATCCCATTAAGCTTAAGTTAGATGTCTTGGCTGTGTTTCAAAGATGGCTTGCATTGGTTGAAAACTAGACTAGGCATAGGCTGAAATGCCTTAGGATTGACAATGGGGGAGAATATGTGTCACGTGCCTTTGAGAAGTTATGTGATGAGAGGGGTATTAAGTGTCAATTGACCGCCGCTTATACCCCACCCTAGAATGGTTTGGCTGAGCGTATGAATAGAACCATCTAAGAGCGTGTACATACAGTATGCTTAGCCATGCAAGCCTACCACAGAGATTTTGGGTTGAGATAGTCAGTACAGCTATGCATGTCATCAATAGATCATCTTCCAGTGGTTTGGATTTCCAGGTTGTAGAGGAAGTATGGACTGGGAAACCTTAGTCTTATGCGCATCTACACGTCTTTGGATGTGAGACATTCTGCCATGTGCCCAAGGACAAGAGGACTAAGTTGGATCCTAAGAGTATCAAATGCATTTTCCTTGGCTATGGAGATGTAGGCAAATGGGTTACCACCTCTAGGATCCGCAGGTGCACAAAGTCATCTGCAGCCATGATGTAGTCTTTCATGAAGACAAGATGCATAGACAGGGTGAGAAGGTGGTAGAGATACATAGGGTTATATTCAAGGAGGAGCCATGTGCTCCTGCACAGCTACTTGGATAGCCTATAGCAGCAATTGGTACACATGGCCAAGGTGTTGGACAAGATGCTAGACATGTAGCAGAGCCTAGACTGTCTATTAGAGCTAGACATCCACTTGATCGAATTGAGCCCTCAATGCATTGTCTTGGTTACAAATGCAAGAGAGTCTCTCACTTATGATGAGGTTATGCGCAGGGGTGATAGTCACTCCTGGGAGAGGGCTATGCAATTTGACATGGACTCCCTGCATAAGAACATGACTTGGGATTTGGTTGCATTTCCTAATGGCAAGAAGGCTTTGCTATGCAAATGGGTGTACAAGCTGAAAATTACCCCTGGGCACCCCAAGCTAGCTTATAAGGCAAGACTTGTTGCTAAGGGTTTTAAACAAAAGCATGGAGTTGACTTTGATGAAGTCTTTTCTCCTATGGTCAAGATGACCACCCTTCGCTTGGTTTCGACCTTAGTCATGCAGCTTGACTTGGACATGTATCAGATAGATGTCAAGACTGCATTCTTGCATGGGGATTTGCATGATGAGATATGCATGGAGCAACCTAAGGGCTTTGCAAAGCCTGGCAGGGAGCATCTAGTATGCAAGTTGAAGAAAAGTCTTTATGGCTTGAAGCAAGCACCTAGAGAGTGGTATCATAAGTTTGATTTCTTTATGCAGTCACAGGGCTATAGCAGGAGTGCTATGGATTTGTGTCTTCCCACAAAGAAAGCCCGTGATGGCTTATTGCTTATTTTGGTACTTTATGTGAATGATATACTGGTAGCAGGGAAAGCTCATGATGAGCTGGATGCTCTTAAATCTTAGCTAAAGAAGAGCTTTTAGATGAAGGATTTGGGACAGGCCTCTCACATTCTTGGTATGCGCATTAAGCGCGATAGGCATTAGGGACTACTCTACCTCTCACAGAGGGAGTACATTCATAAAGTCCTTGAGTGTTTTCACATGCAGGATGTGAAGACTATTGGATGTCCATTACCTTCTCATGTGAAGATTTCATAGGGCAATTGTCCATAGACAGATGAGCAGAGGACCGATATGGCCAAGATTCCTTATGCATCAACCATGGGTAGTCTGATGTATGCCATGATGGCCACTCATCCAGATATTGCCTTTGCAGTTGATGTTGTGGCACGCTATATGGCTATACCTGGCAACAAACATTGGGTTGCCATGAAGGGTATCATGAGATACCTGAAGGGCACAACAGATATGTGTATTTGCTATGACAACTAGGATATAGGAGTTGTGGGATACATAGACTTCGATTATGCAGGACATGCAGATAGTAGGAAGTCCACTTTTGATTATGTATTCACCTATGCTAGAGGTGCTGTCTCTTGGATGTCCATGGTTCAAAAGTGTACGAATCTCTCGATCACTGTGGCCGAGTATGTTGCATCAACTGAGGCTTGCAAGGAGATGGTTGGGTTGTTTGGTTCATGACCTTTGGATTGATGCTATACCTACATTGCATTCGGATTCTGTGAGTGCTATTTAGCTAGCCAAGAATCCGATCTTCCATGCGAAGATGAAATACATTGAGGTGAGGTATCATTTCATACGTGGGGTCATGGAGGATAGGTCTGTTGACCTTGTCAAGATCTGCACTAATGAAAATCTTGCAGATCTGCTCACGAAAAGCCTCACTAGTGAGCACTTTGTCTTCCTTAGGAGATTGATGGGCGTTGGATGAGATGACATTTTTCCTCATCCTATTGTACATGTGTACATTGTACTATCTTTTCTTTTTCTTTTCACTCCTCACTAGGGGTAGATTCACCTTTAAGTGGGAGGTTGTTGGGGGTAAGGGTGCCTCTGCCTAGCTGCATGTGTATTGCTACACTCACAATACTCGCCACCTGCAGTGTAGTACCCACCACTGCACATTGCAGGTGGCAGGCACCCATCACCGTCACTTTATTCTTTATTCTTTTAGTGACAATTTGAATAAAGGAAGGCTCGGTCACACATTATGACTGTTGGAGTTCCCATTTGGTCTCTCTCTCTCTCTTTCTTGCTCTTGCTCTCTCACCACATCTCTTCCAAGCAAGCTTCGATCCTTCTCACCTTTCACATCTAAAAGACAATCTCATGCTATGGAAAATGACAATGAATAAATTCCCTTGAAGGGAATGAATCTCCAAGTTCAACAATGTGTTAACCCTTTATGGCTTGTGTGCTTGCTAGGGGAAGGTGACCCACCATCTTTTTTGGGGGAGACCACCCATTTTTTGTGGCTTGTGTGCTCACTAGGGGGAGACAACCCACCATATTTTTTGGGAATGCTTGGAGGTTAAGCAGCTTTGGAAGGCCGAAAGCAACTAGGTGGAAAAGGTAGAGCTTCATTCCAAGATAGATGTAAGAGGAGCACTTTTTGATGACTTTAGGAAATTGCAACAAGCTAAAGCACCACTTTGGATGTCATTAAGGCAATAGCAATCAAGAACGTAAGGGCACCTAGAAATGGAAAGGTATTTGAAGAGCTCCCTAACCTTGTCCCTATTAGCTTTTAGCAGTGTAAATCTGATGTAATGATTACTCTTAGAGGGATTGGCAATAAGGATTCTATCTTTAGAGCCTTCTTCAAAGCTTTCGAGTGTAGCAATTGAGTTATCTCAGTTTGGGACATCTTGTTTTCTTAGATGATGCACGTTTCTTTGCATTTATCTAATACAATATTGCATGATAAAAATCATAAGAGACAGTCATGGTGGAGACCAAACATGGATAGGATACACTTTGAGTCATGGAGACGAAATGAGGATAGGATACAATTTGCATATAAGAGATAGTCAATTGTCTCCTCATGATCATCGTTACAAAGAAGTTTCTCTTAGATTTTCTCATTCTTCTTCTTCTTTGTGGGAATTGAAGAAGAAGGATATACCACTCTATTATGTGGCTTTGGCTTTATTTGTCTCCATGACTATGATAGTTGTTGTTTAACTAAGGGTTTGGCTCACATTAGGAATTCCCAAACCCATCCTTTATTAGCTCTAGTTTGCAAGCATGGATGTGATGCCATGTCCTTGGACTTTACAAAGGGAGAACTTAGAGATATGCTTGGGAAATGGAATCCATATATGAAGACACGAGAGAGTCACATAGAATAGTGAGTCATTGGCTATGTGAGCACTGGCACTAGCTCTCCCTCTCAAACAGGACTTGCTCTAGAAGCCTACAAAAGTGATAATTGATTAAGGACGAAGAAGGCTAAGCCATAAATAGGCCACATAACAAGAAAGTTAGCTAGTGAATAAAATAATGATAAAGTATTATCAGTTATAAAATAATGGCTAAATCTTGAAAAATAGGTGCTAGAAAATGCAAAAACATAATCTCATATGCTCAACCAACTAAACAACACCCAAACTCACTCATGAGAGCTAATTAGATTGCTAACATACTCTTTGGTGATATGGAATAATACAATGATAATGACTTATAATGGTGCATACAACAATGGCCATCAGAAAAGGACAATGGATACCCATGTAGTGGGTGGTCAAGCCATCACTAAGGTTCCTCAAAGAGAACTTGATTTCAATATCGATCATGAAAGGGAGAGAAGAACCGAAGCTTGGACTTGAGAGCTATGGCAAGAGAGCAAGAGCAAGAGAGAGAGAGACAAGAAATGGGAACTCCAAGAGTGATGGTGACGGGCGTCCGCCACCTGCAGTGTGCAGTGGCAGTGACTGTCAGTGTAGTAATACACGGGTGGCTAGGCGGACGTGCCTTTACCCCCAACAACCTCCCACTTAAAGGCGAATCTGCCCTAGTGAGGAGTGAAAAGAACAGAAAAAAGACAATACAACATGTACACATGTACACCAGGATGAGGAAATACGTCATCTCATCCCACGCCCATCAACCTCCTGAGGATGGCAAAGCGCTCTGTAGAGAGGCTTTTCGTGAGCAGATCTGCAAGATTTTGGTTAGTCAAGATCTTGACAAGGTCAACAGACTTGTCCTCAACGACCCCACATATGAAGTGATACCTCACCTCAATGTGTTTCGTCTTCGCATGGAAGACCGGATTCTTGGCTCGGATTCTTGGCTAACTGAATAGCACTCATAGGATTTGAATGCAGTGTAGGGATAGCATCAATACTAAGGTCAGCAACCAAACGACCCAACCAAATGGCCTCCTTGCAAGCCTCAGTGGTTGCAATATACTTGGCCTCTGTAGTAGAAAGGGCCGTGCATTTTTGCACCATGGACATCCAAGAAACAGCACCTCTAGCATAGGTGAATACATAGCCGGAAGTGGACTTCCTACTATTTGCATGTCTTGCATAATCAGAGTCAGTGTACCCCCCCGACTCCTGTATCCTGGTTGCCATAGCATATGCACATATTTGCAGTGCCCTTCAGGTACCTCATGATACCCTTCATAGCATCCCAATGCTTCTTGCCAAGTGTAGCCATATAGTGTGCCACAATACCAACTGCAAAGGCAATATCTGGACGAGTGGCTATCATGGCATACATAAGATTGCCCATTGCGGATGCATAAGGAATCTTGGCCATCTTGGCCTTCTGCTTTTCTATCTGCGGACAATCAACCTGTGATACCTTCACATAAGAAGGCAATGGACAGCCAATAGGCTTTACGTTCTGCATGCGAAAGCACTCAAGGACTTTATGAATATACTCTCTCTGTGACAAGTAGAGGAGTCCCTGATGCCTATCACGTGTAATGCGCATACCAAGTATGTGAGCGGCCTATCCCAAATCTTTCATCTCAAAGCTCTTCTTGGGCTGAGCCTTAAGAGCATCTAGCTCATCATGAGCTTTCCCTGCTTTCAACATATCATCCACATAGAGTACCAAAATTAATAAAGAACCATCACGAGCTTTCTTCTGTAAAGACACGGATCCATAACACTCCAGCTGTAGCCCTGTGACTGCATAAAGGCATCAAACTTATGATACCACTCCCTAGGTGCCTGTTTCAATCCATAAAGACTTTTCTTCAATTTGCACACTAGATGCTTTTTGCCAGGTTCTGCAAAGCCCTTAGGCTGCTCCATATAAATCTCATCATACAAGTCCCCATGTAAGAAAGCCATCTTGACATCCATCTAGTATAAATCCAAGTCAAGCTGAGCAACCAAAGCCAAGACTAAGCGCAAGGTGGTCATCTTAACCACAGGAGAAAAGACCTCATCAAAGTCCACACCATGCTCTTGCTTAAAACCCTTTGCTACCAATCTAGCCTTGTATGCCAGCTTGGGGTGTCCAGGGGTACTTTTTAGCTTGTACACCCACTTGCATGGCAAAGCCTTCTTGCCCGTAGGCAAGGAAACCAAATCCCAAGTGTCATTCTTATGCAGGGAGTCTATCTCAGACTGCATAGCCCTCTCCCACGAGTGACTTTCACCCCTGCACATAGCCTCATCATAAGTGAAAGGCTCTCCTACATCTGTAACCAAGACATAATGCATTGAGGGCTCAAATCTATCTGGTGGACGTCTGTCTCTAGTAGACTGTCTCATGGCAGGCTCTGCTTCCTGCCCAGCTGCCTGTCCAACGCCCTGACCATGAGCATCTGCTGCAGTTGTAGGCTGTCCAACTGGCTTTGTGAGAGCTCTCGGCTTCTCCTGAAATATGACCTTGCAGATCTCAACAACTCTCTTAGGCTGCCTATGCATCTTGTCTTCATGGAAGACTACATCATGACTGCAGATGACTTTCCGTGCCTGCGGATCCCAGAGACGGTAACCCATCTTGCATGCATCCCCATAACCAAGGAAAATGCATTTGACACTCTTGGGATCCAGCTTACTTCTCTTGTCCCTGGGCACATGGCAAAATGCCTCACATCCAAAGACACGGAGATGCGAATAAGAGGGGGGTTTTCTAGTCCATACCTCCTCTGCAACTTGGAAATCCAAACCACTAGAAAGTGATATGGTTATGACATGCACAGCTGTACTAACTGCCTCAGCCCAAAAGCTCTGTGGTAGGCCTACATGACTAAGCATACTGCGTACACACTCCTGGATGGTTCTATTCATCCGCTCAGCCAAACCATTCTGGGGGGTGTAAGGGGCGGTCAACTGACGCTTAATACCCCTCTCATCACATAACTGCTCAAAAGCACGTGAGACATACTCACCCCCATTATCTATCCTTAGGCATTTTAGAGTATACCCAGACTGGTTCTTAACCAATGCAAGCCATCTTTGAAACACAACCAAGACATCGGATTTCAGCTTAATGGGATAAGCCCAAACTTTCATCTATGAACGTAACAAAATACTTTGCACCACCCATAGACTGACAAGGCATGGGCCCACAGACATCCGAATGTACCAATGCCAAGGGCTCACTCATGCGTGGCCTACCAGACTTCTTATGCGTAGACCTAGTCTACCTGCCATAAAGACAATGCTCACATGAATCAAAACATGCATAATCAAGGGGTGGTAAGTACTGCAAACCAGAAAGCATTTTCATTCCCTTCAAAGACATATGGCCCAAACGAGCATGCCAAAGAGATATATGTGGGATAGAACCCACAGACAAAACATGATCAAGGGAAGAAGCTGATACAATCAAGGGGTAGAGACTGCCAGCCTTGGCACCTCTCGCAATCACAAGTCTGCCACGAGTGATCTTCCATGTAGAGTCTCCAAAAGATACATGATAACCTACGTCATCAAGTTGTCCAGCTGACATGAGACTGTGTGTCAAAGTAGGTACATGACGTACATCCTGCATAACAAAACTATTGCCAGAATGAAACTGCAGCCTAACATCACCAATGCTCATAATATCAAGAGAGCTGTCATCATCCAAGTGCACAGAACCCGAAACGGTACGGTATGAATGAAACCACTCTCGGCAAGGTGTCACATGAAAGGATGCACCCGAGTCCAAGAGCCAACACTGTGCATACATAGAGTGCATCTCTGTCATCTGCGAAGCACTAGAAGAAGCTGTTAGGATATAATCATCATCATCAACATTCTCAGGCTGCATAACATTGATCTCTTCAATTTTAACACTAGACTTTGCAGGTACTATACTGCGATCAGAAGACTTATCCTGCACTTTGTCTTTCCCCTTATCTTTGTGCCTTTCATTGTACAATTCATGGCATTGTGGCCGAATATGGCCCTTTTTCCCACAATAGTGACAAGTAACATCTGCATTCCTGCCACGAGATTTGCTATGTGACTTCCCACGAGGCTTGGATCAAGATTTCTGAGAATCCCGTCCACGGCCACTGCCACTGCCATGCTTTCCATATCTATCATTCCTGCCTCTAACTGTCATAGCATGCGACACACGAGAGGCATCCAAATTCTTACGGTTAACCTCTTCTGAAAAGCACTCTCAACATCAGATAATTTTAAGGTAGCAGTAGAGGCACATAATGCAGTGCGGAATACATCCCATGACTCATTAAGAGTACCAAGCAAGAAAAGAGGAGCGATATCCTTTGCAAAAGTGATATCCTGCGAAGTCAAGTTCTTGAGTATAGCATGGAACTGGCTCAAGTGAGAAGACATGGCCACATTCTCCTTCATGCACAGATCCATAAGCTGCTTCAGCCAATACATCTGACTCACTGGACTTTTCTTGTCATAGAGATTCTTGATTTTATCCCACAACTGCCATGCACTCTGTTCTTCCTCAAGGACATTGTAATGAACCTGTTCTGTGAGAGACAATACAATAATAGACTTGCATAACTCATCAAGCTCAAGCCATTCCTCATCTAACATAGTTGCAAGCGGATGCCCGCTTAACCTCAAAGGTTTGATCTGCAATTTTTGCACCAACACCTGCCAAATCTGGCTCTTCCAATAAGAGTAATTCGTACCATCAAGCTTAGTGATGTTGAAAATAGCATGATCAGTGGATGAACTCACCATAATGCAGGCTGGAAGACTGTAGATAGTTCAAAACTGCTTGCTGTTTACTGCAGAAAATGACCAAAAAATCACCAAAATCGAGGAAAAATGGTGAAGAAAGTGGAACCAAAGCTACTACCCACCAAGTACTAGTGAAAGTACATCATTTCAGAGTGTTTCAGCATGAAAAATCCATGTTAGTCCACACATATATGCTTGCTGTAATAAATTTCAGATTTCAGTAAAAGAGAGCTAACAGTGCCAAAATCGGATCCCAAGGCAATCAGATATTGCCAAGACCAAAGCCGGCATTATGCGGGCATAGCATAAGCATATGATAGTCGATAAGCATAAATCCAACACCCAAGTATGTCATACAAACATCTGCCAATGAGTAGGCACACCCCTTAGTCAATGCGGGGCAAAGTGTTCCTGCCACTACCAAAACTTGACACAAGTAGGTGTCAGCTCACAAAGATACAAATCCAAAACTGAGACTTAGCTCATAAGCATACAGTAAACCAAGACATATGATGTATCATCCCAAAAGGTAAGAAGTCCCAAAGTCTCAAGTGTCTGTAACTGCTCGATGGCATGTAACGGCTCAATGCATAAAAGTATCGCCTGCTCAATGGCTGATAAGCATTCAAGAATGCTCCCACTGGCACAAAAGTCGTATGTACAAGCTCAAGATCTCAAGCCAAGGCAAGACACAGTGCCAATGACATAAGTCCAAGGCAATACATCAATAGTACATCCCGAACATGTAGGCGGTAGAGCATGTAAGACATTAAATACATTCCGAACATATAGGTGGTAGAGCATCCGTAAGCATGTAAGACATCAAATACATCCCAATCCAAACTTTGACAAGCCAAGTAACATCCAAGACTACTCCAGATAATCCAAAATGCATCCATGGTGGAGCTTCAATGAGCACTCAAGCTCAATATATGCATAGGGTAATCAACCGTGACACGAGCATCAAGCCGTAGGCAACGGGTATGCATAAACCCAAGAAGGATCACTGGCAAATCATATACCAATGTCAATAAGTGTGGGATGAAATAAGCTCAAGCTTCCAAAAGCATCCAGATTCAATGACAAGCTCAAAGTCATCCCTTAATGATCAATACATCATAGTATAACCCAAGACATACATCTGGAACCAATAGGCATATGTCAAAGCATGAGAGATAGCTTCAGTCCAAGAGTATTCAGCATGCATTTATTATTATAAGCTGTGTATTTCCAGCCCCAAAATTAGGCCAAAATCATAGCATTATATGTAGCTTCAATCCCCCAATCAATCGGGATGCAATAGGCATCAAACCGATTATGTAGTCATGCCCAAACAAGCATAGGCATACAAATACATGCTGTCTCAGACCTGAAATCTATTGCAAAAGATTTTTCCATCAGAATTTGGAAAATATGACATCACCATCGCATATGGAGCATGCCAAAACCCCAACTTAGACTCTTACCTTTCCTGAATCGGGTTCCGAATGCCCGAGATATGACAAAAAGAGTGATTTTTGGGCCAGATTTTGAAATAGGCGCAAAAAAAACGTGAGTTGGCTAGGGGAATTTCTGTCCCACGTGTCAACAATGGGGCCGAAAAGGGGCAAAAATGAGAGCCAAAGAAGGCCTACACCAAGCCTTAGCAAGCCTTGGTAGGCTAGAAGCAAGATCTAGGTGATGGAATCTCCAAGAGGTGTGAGCTATGGCTACCCACAACTTGTTTACAGCCTGCGAGACCTGAGAACTGAAGTAAACCCTGAAGAAAATGATCAAATACCTCTGATGTAATGCCCTAAAGGTGCCCAATAATGCTGGGAAGGTGCTCTGGAAGTCTGGGAGTGACGGAAGCTCAAAGGAGTCGGATATGGCTGTCGGGAAGGAGACCTAATGCAAGTAGGGAGTCGATGGGATGCTAAGAATGCCACGAACCAAGCTCAAGAGTCGGAAAGTAAAGCTTTGATACCAGTTGAAAGGGAGAGAAGGATCGAAGCTTGGACTCGAGAGCTATGGTGGGAGAGCAAGAGCAAGAGAGAGAGAGAGAGATAAGAAATGAGAACTCCAACAGTCACAATGTGTGACCGGGCCTTTCTTTATTCAAACTGTCACTAAAAGAATAAAGAATAAAGTGACAGTGATGGGCACTCGCCACCTGTAGTGTGCAGTGGCGGTGACTGTCAGTGTAGTAATACACGGGTGGCTAGGCAGAGGCACCTTTACCCCCAACAGATCATACCAACAGAATCATAGCAACTCTTTGTGTTTGTCAACAATGCCTTGTAGTAGCATACATGACCATCCTATCACTAATACCTCTGTGCATACATGACCATGGATTCCCCACCTTTATTTAGACTACCAAAGTGTCTCCTCATGTGATCTCAAAGTAGGATCCAATCCTACCCTCTATCAAGAAATAGCCCGTCATGAACCTCGATACCAATCCTAGCTCTAAAATTTCAAAATCTTTTAGACATGGAAGGGAAGTCTGTCTTTGGATCCTTTGCACCTATATACTTGCACTACAAGATATAGGCCTTATACCGACGTTAAAAGCGACGAAAATATAAATAACAAAATTTGCCCATTGTCTCAAAAGCGTCGCTATTGGCGATGCCATAGAACAATCATTATCAACGTTGCTATTTGCGTCAGTATTAGCATTGCATTTACGACACTGATACCGACGCTGATAATGATGCTCTGCGACGTTAATAATGACGCAAATAACGACGCATGCAGGTAAATTTGTGACGCTAATAGCGACGGTAACATGGAATTTTTTTTTTGGTGGCAAGGCAGCTTGGCCCTGCCACATATAGCATTGTGTGCTTTATTTGGGCCACACAAAATAGTTTCTGCACTGTGTACAATGCTTATGTTAAAAAAAAAAACAAAGTGTACTGAAATCATAACACTGATACATGAAATAAATACATGATTGCATAATGAAAGCGACTGGTACAATCATGACAGGATATCACTACTACATAGAAAATGTCTACACAGATCAGGCGACCAAAAAAGAAGGGTGTGTGAGCTGCAGGGATCTAAGGGCGAGCTACATATTCTTACCATCCGAAAGCTCATCCTGCCGCAAAGGAGCATCGAATGGACTCTGCAAAAAAAGAAACAACAATACATCAATCCACCATACAATAATGCATTTTAATTAAACATGGTAACTACGGACAAGAAAGATGAGTGACGTATAGGGCCGCCACGTCTATACAATCGGTCGATCAATGCAGTGAGACCGTGCCTCTCTGCATATTGAGTCTCAAGGCCGGTCGGATTGCGATTTGTGATGGAGTGCTGTAAAGAAAACAAAATACTAACTGTTAGAAACATGATTGTTAGTACAAAGGATATTGCAAAAAAACAAGCAAGCAAAAGAAAAGAAAAACTTACAAAGTCCTCCAGATATGTCATGTGGTCACCACTCCCAAGATGATGGACCACTCCGGCCTCTAGTCGTGTCCTCGCCGCCTCGTGCTGCTGACTCCGACGTCCTGGAGAATCTGTAGTCTCCTGCCTTAGTCGGCGCCAATCGTCCGCGTCTAGCCACTTGGGCTTTGCAGCCCCACTCTTGAGTGCCTTGCGTACGTCCGCGATTGTTTGTGTGATATATATGCATGCATGCAGTCCATCATCCAGCCCGTAGAAAATCTATCTGTTGTGGCTGGAACTAGAAACTCCTCATGCAAGGATGCTACTATGTAGTCCTTACTTCCCTCCGATATGTTTTTCCAATGATCTAAGATGTTGTGCCAAAGAACTTGTTGGCACAACTCTCTCATACGAGCCATCACCCTCCTCCCCTCATCATTCATGATGATGGCTCATGACCTATCATTGGCAAGATAGGCATATCCCCCTCGAGTATGCCTAAGATGGGTCCTCTCCCACCTGCATCCACACTCCTTGCCATATCCCCCTGTACATCCAATGTACCAATAGGGTAGTGTCTATCGAAGTAGCACCCATAGGGGTGCCACCTGCAAACAGCTGAGCAAAAGCTGGAGTAACTGGAGTAGACGTCCCCATAGGTGTGACAAATCCTGGAGGTGACGCAACTCCAGTAGAACAACAAGACAGAGACACCGCATTCGTACCTCCACTGTATCCACCTGAGCCACGCTCCTTGGAACTGCCACGAGAGCGACGAGTTGCACTTGTATCCCGTGCCGACCGCGGGCTCATTGCCTTCGTATCTCTACAGCATCCCCCTGACCCTGAAGCACTCCCTCCCTCTGGCCCAAGTTTGGAGCATCGATCTCGTCTGCTCGAAGCTGAAGCATCTGATCGTGCCGAAGTAGATCTAGTAGAGCATCCTGACGATGTTCGAGACAACTCCCGATCTGCCATGTCTCTGAATCTTGCCATCTGATCTGGAGACATGTGCGTGAAGATATCCTGCAACTCCTCATCGCTCATCCCTCGACTCATCGTGAAAATGTCATTTGCATAGACCAAAAATGATGTTAGAATAATCAATTTAAATCATACAAAGCACAGTAATATAAATCCTAAAAAAATGATCTCACTTAAAATGCATATCTTATGTACCCTTATAAGCGATTAGTCAACGAATTGAGTAAGTGGATGCTCCAAGTATAAAGTATCCTATGGTCCCATGTCAATCTCCTAACACAACTCTGCATACACTGGAAGGTCAATAGACATGTCACCACAAAAGGATGAGTCCACCTTCTTCTCAAAGAATTCTTGGACTCCTGTATTTCCATCATTGTTAGCCGATGCTGGCTCCTCTACATGCTCCAAGCTTTTGGTGGCCTCCACCCCTTGTAATATCGACCTCTCTATTTGCATATTGTCCTCATCTATGCTCAGAACATCGCTTTGATCATATACTCTCGTACTTCGGGGAGCTGAAGGTATAACATACCACCATCGAGGTTGTCGGGGGTTTGGATAGAAGATTACCAGTTCACAAACACGTACAAGAGAGATTAAACTATTGTGACATGTACCATATTGTAATACAATTAACAAACAAATGAGTTCATGCACGTGTTCACAATGGGTCGGCAACACAAAGATGTCACGCAAATCCATCCATTTTTTTTCAGAATCTATTTTGAGAAATCTAGATGGACCTCATTGAACTGTTGCTCCAACTCCTTCAAGTACCACTTTGAACCACTGCACATCGAATAGTATCATGGAGAAGCTACAGTAATCCACCATAACAATACTTTGCAAGTTCCCAAAATACTCCATGTCATCTGTAACCTTGTTTGGATCCGTTGCTCGTCGTCGGCTCTCCTGCTCGAACCTTGCCATGATACCACAGTCCATTGTGGAGCGCATTTTGTCAATACGCTCCATGCGAAAATGCCATCCGCGTGACCAGGTGCACTATATATTTTGTATTGTACATTGAAACACTCAAATTAGTTGTCACATATAAAATATATATACGATAAATCCTAAACACGTCATCACCTTTGGACTACATCTCCTCGAGAATTCCTAATCCTCCATTGAGACCTCCACCCCTTCGCGAGACGCTGCGGTCAAAGCTCCATGCAACCATTGCGTTGACATGAACCGCGGCATCTCCTCCATGCCCTCGGGATATTGAATCGGTCGATGGCACGTACTACGTCAAAATTAAGATCGCGCTTTCTCTCGATCTTGCCTAGCGATCTGATACTTGGCGAGCCATGTCTCCATAGAGGCATGGCGCAACATACAAAAGCGATTCACCTTCTCCTCCATTGCAACATCCATTCTTTTTTCTACCCCATTTTCAACCACCACATCTCCGGTCAGTCTATCATCGTCCTTTAGCGTGACCATAGCATTTTGTTGTCTGGATCCACCATTGGTAGCCATTATGAAATATGCACTAGCACCTCATACACCAACCAACCTTCAGCCATGCTACCTTCTGGCCGAGCTCGTTGTCGCACAAAGCCTTTCAGGGTTTTCATGAAGCGCTCCAAGAAGAACATCCATTGCGTATGGACAGGTCCATCAATCTCCACTTCATCTACAAGATGCATAAGAAGGTGGATTTGTATCATGAGCATGTTGGTAGACAGGTATTTCTCAAAGAGACAGACCGTCTCCACTACTCCCTGCCTCGGGGATTCAATAGAGAACATCTTAATCTCCTTCTGTGAGATCCATTGCACCAAAGTTGACAACCTGTAAATGGCCTCACATATTTTTGGAGTAAGGCATCCTGTGATCGCGATCGATAGTAGAAACTGCCACAAATGAGAAAGCATTATGAACAATGGCTACACTTCAAATAGCAAAATGCGCACGCCAATTACAATCCATTCATAGTACAAACCTGACATATCTTATACCAGTCATGGGATTTTAGCCCTAATAATTGGTCGTCTTTAGAAAATGCAGACTATTGAGAGAATGCATCATACCCGTCAAAGTGCCGATAGACATGACTACTTGCTTCACAATGCGCTCTTCTTTAGTGGACAAAACCCAAGGAGTGTGAGGTAGTTGCACGTGACTATTAGCACTCGACTGTGGCCAAACGCCTCCATCTTGCCTACCTCCTTCAAATCCATTCGTGCCCCTATAGCGTCTCTCTTTCCTATGATGTGGTCCCATAGCAAGCTGCCCACATTCTTGAAAATATACATGGGATCCAACAAGTGGTTGATTTGTAAGTGGGTCCAATATAGCAACTCATAGAAAACTAAGAACCGCCGCATTCCATTTGGATGTGACTCCGCGTGGACCATTTTCTGCTCGTCCTAGCTTGCGGCATTCATATGTGTTGGAGGTCATCCAAGAAAACCTTCCCTAAGTTCATGACCCTCTGGCAAGAAAGCGGCATGTCCTTGATATACCACCTTCTTCATGGTTCGTGACCTTTGGGAGTCTAACTATGGCCCACAACATGGACATGCATGATAACTTGAGGTAATCAGACCTGTTCCAACACCTCTATCCAGTGAATACAAACTTGAACGAGATAAAATATAGATATTACCAATGAGAACGGAAGCCTATTTACATGAGCACTCTTCAAATCCCGAAAAGTCATGCATCGTCCACATGAGAATGGCTCGAATATTGGCAGACCGTCGACCATGGCGCTTACTCATATCTTGCACGGTGACCCCCTCCTCTCACAAAATCTTAAGCTCATCGACTAATGGATGAAGATGCACGTCCATATTTTTGACTTTGTAGCGGTGGGAGACGAGTAAGCTAAGGATGAGATGTCCTTTCTTCGTAGAAAGCCATGGAGGGATATTGTAGTTGAGAATGACTATAGGCCACATACTATAAGAAGTTGAGCATAGACCGAATGGGTTTACGCCATCCATTGCAAGACCGAGCCGAAGATTTCTTGGCTCTTGCACAAAGCCTGGGGAGGTAGAGTCAATGTGGCTCCATGTGTGTGAATTTGCTAATATTTGTTGAACTCCATCTGTGGACCTATTCTGCGCATGCCATGTTGCCAATCTCGCTATGCGGGACGTATGAAACATATGGTTTATGAGGGGGATAAGCAAAAAGTGTCTGAGAACTTTTTGAGGGACGGTTTGCCCTTGCAAGTCCTGTCGATACTTGTGAGCACCACACTTTGGACATGTCTCCATAGTCTCGTATTCTCCTCGAAATAGTATGCAATCATTGATACATGCATGGATGTTGTTGTAGTCCATGCCAAGCTTTCATAAAACATGTCGTGCTTCATCACGAGACTCAGGCATGGTATTTACAGGTCGTAATATATGATATTTCAATAACCTCAAAAAAATCATAAAACACCTTGAAAAAGCACAAATGTTTTTAATAATAGTGTCGAAAAGAAATCAACGAAGTGTATGTACAAGGTACTTAAACAACTCGGTCACACTCGCATCGCTCCACCCATATTTTGCTTGCACACTTAGGAGTGTAAGCAGTTTCTTTAGGCGAGATACTCGGCACCCATCATATAATGGTATGGATGCTTCCTCTCTAAGCAGATCAGAAGTATCAACATCCATGGAAATCAATGCATCGATCATTGCCTCCATCTCAGGCTCCAAGATTGTAGGTCGGTCTGGAGGGTTGTCTGTCTCCTCTGGCATTAACGATATAGATTAGGTAGTGCCTTGCAAGTGGTGGATTGGCTCATGCACTCCATCCATTGCACATCCACAAACTCTTCTAATTGGCTGCAAAGGGTGCACTCCTCCTTTGGACGAGATGTCACCTCCCTGGATAGAAAATTTGCAAGCCACACCCAATCTTCTTGTATATGGTATTCAATTAGCTTGCGAGTACAATGCATGATGGATATTAACTTTTCTTACTGTTTGCTGAAAATCCGCAATCGCCTGATCAATGATCTTAAATTGAAACTTGCCGAAGCGTTGTATGTGTTCTATAGACAATCGACGTTTTTGTCTAATTACTAGCTTACATTGAGAGCAAGGATATGGGACACGCTGATTAAGATACACCTCACGATCTTGAACAACAAGACCTTCATCGGTTTCCATTTTGTCTACGTTACGACAAACAATTCGTTTTTGTTATCATTCTTTTTTTCTTTCTTAAATTGTTATTCTCTCCTTCCATCTTTCTCTCTTTTTCTCTTTCTTTATTATGCTGTATGTATTTCCGCTCCCTCTCTCTCGTTCCTTCTTCTTTTTTCTCTTCCTCCCCCTCTCTCATTTTCTTTAACGATCACAGCTACGACTATGATGAAGACCACGACCACGACCATGACTACGACTGCGACCACGACCACGACCACGACCATGACCACGACCACGACTACGACTACGACTAGGATGATTGCGATCATGACTACGACCACGACCACGACCACGACCACGACCACGACCACGACTACGACCACGACTACGACTATGACTACTTATATAGAGATGAAGAGAGAGACAAGAGTTAGGGAGAGAGTAAAGTTAGAGAAGAAGAGGAAAGAAGTAAGAGAGGTAGAAATAGAAAGATAGATAGAGAGAGAAAAGAGATAGGGGGAGAGAGAAGGATTTAGGGAGAGTATAGGAAGAGAGAAAGAGGGAAGATTGAGGGAGAGAGAAGGATTTAGGGAGAGTATAGGAAGAGAAAAAGAGGGAAGATTGAGGAAGAGAGAAGGGTTGAGAGAAGAGAGAGGAGAAAGAGAGAGAGATTCGACTAGAGCATTTGACACCCATCATCAATACGCCGTGGAGAACACAAGCACAAATTGACACTGAATTATGGCAAGAAAATCCACCACAAAACAATAGTTATAATACTCGAGGTAGGATTTCAAAGTCTTACTGATTTCAATCGGTCATGGATGCCATACTATGGGTAGGTTGCACTCACTAACAATAGAATTGGCGATTCACCTCATCTTCTCTCCATCATCAATAGAATTCTCCTTTACCATTTACAACTCACCCACCTTCTCTCCACACTATTTCACATTACAATCTCTATGAGGCATGAGATTAGGATCTCCACAGATACCAAAGCATGATCTCTAGCTTGATGGTTGCATATATACTACTACTACTCATAGAAGAAACCTTAAAATAGTTATTATGCTCAAATATATGCTTGTTAGAGCAGAAATAGTTATTATGCTCAAACATATGCTTGTTAGAGCAGAAATTTATTCCTAAGACTATTCTAAGGATGAAAGAGGATTAATGATAAAAGAGTATTATTCCTTGCAAGTGATTTTATATTATATTTTTTAATTAAAATTGATAGTTGAAGATGAGTTTCCTAAGAGATCTTGTGGTGATGCTATTTTAGTTTTTGTGAAGCATATGAATGATGCTGTTTTAGTTTTTTGTATTTGTCTTTTTAAGAAGAGATTGATTTTTATGGAATATCCAAAGTTATTTTTGGATTTACGTTATGAAAAACGAATGTTTTTCTAACTGATAGGCTGATTGCCTTCGTTGTATACTTGCGTGGTGGAGGCTAGGACAGCCCCATGTATGAGAGGTCTCTTTGTAGGAAGAACATTATGCTAGGAGGCGCAAGTGTGCTAGGGTTCTCTAGCCATATATCCCTTAGGTTTGTTGAGGATCGGCCTAACCCCTATGAGCCTAGGATGAGCTTATTGTAAGGTTTTATTTCCTTTCTCTCTTTCTCTTCCTCTCTCATTTCTTCTCCCTCCCTCACCCTCACCCTCTCTTTCTCTCTTTCCCTATTATGTTTAATGATTTTTCTCTCTTTTTCTCTCTCCTCTCCCTCTCTCATTTCCTTTTCTCTCTTTCTCTCCCTCTCTCATTTCCTCTCCCTCCCTCACCCTTTCTCTCTTTCTCTCTCTCTCTCTCTCATTTGCTCTCCCTCCCTCACCCTCACCCTCTCTTTCTCTCTTTCCCTATTATGTTTAATGATTTTTCTTTCTTTTTCTCTCTCCTCTCCCTCTCTCATTTTTTTCTCTCTCCTCTTCCTCTTTCCCTCCCTCACCCTTTCTCTCTTTCTCTCCCTCTCTCATTTCCTCTCCCTCCCTCACCCTCACCCTCTCTTTCTCTCTTTCCTCTCTCCTCTCCCTCTCTCATTTCCTTTCCTCTCCCTCCTCTCCCTCTCTCATTTTTCTCTCTTTTTCTCTCTCCTCTCCCTCTCTCATTTCCTCTCCCTCCCTCACCCTTTCTCTCTTTCTCTCCCTCTCATTTCCTCTCCCTCCCTCACCCTCACCCTCTCTTTCTCTCTTTCCCTATTATGTTTAATGATTTTTCTCTCTTTTTCTCTCTCCTCTCCCTCTCTCATTTTTTTTCTCTCCTCTTCCTCTCTCCCTCCCTCACCCTTTCTCTCTTTCTCTCCCTCTCTCATTCCTCTCTCTCCCTCACCCTCACTCTCTCTTTCTCTCTTTCCTTACTAGGTTTAATGATTTTTCTCTCTTCTCTCCCTCTCTCATTTTTTCTCTCTCCTCTCCCTCTCTCATTTCCTCTCCCTCCCTCACCCTCACCCTCTCCTTTTGTCTTTCCCTATTAGGTTTAATGATTTTTCTATCTTTTCTCTCTCCTCTCCCTCTCTCATTTTCTTTTCTCTCTTCCTCTCCCTCTCTCATTTCCTCTCCCTCCCTCACCTCACCCTCTCTCTCTCTTTCTCTCTTTCCCTATTATGTTTAACATGTTTTTTTCTTTTTCTCTCTCCTCTCCTTCTCTCATTTTTTCTCTCTCCTCTCCCTTTGTCATTTATTCTCTCCTCTCCCTCTCTCATTTCCTTTTGCTTTCTTCCTCTCCCTCTCTCATTTCTTCTCTCTCCCTCACCCTCACTCTTACCCTCTCCCTCTCTTTTACTCTTTCCCTATTATGTATAACATCTTTTCTCTCTTTTTTTCTCTCCTCTCCTTCTCTCATTTTTTTCTCTCTTCTGTCCCTCTCTCATTTCCTTTTGCTCTCTTCCTCTCCCTCTCTTTCTCTCTTCCCCTATTATGTTTAATGTTTTTTCTCTCTCCTCTCCCTCTCTCATTTCCTTTTCTCTCTTCCTCTCCCTCTCTCATTTCTTCTCCCTCCCTCACCCTCACCCTCACCATCTCTTTCTCTCTTTCCCTATTATGTTTAACACATTTTCTCTCTTTTTGTATGTCCTCTCATTCTCTTATTTTCTCTCTCTCCTCTCTCTCTCTCTCATTTCCTTTCGCTCTCTTCCTCTCCCTCTCTCATTTCTTCTCCCTCCCTCACCCTCACCCTCTATTTCTCTCTTTCCCTATTATGATTAATGTTTTTTTTTCTCTTATCCTCTCCCTCTCTTTCTCTCTTTCAATGTTTCCCTCTCCCTCCCTCTCTCATTTCCCTATTATGTTTAATGTCTCCCTCTTCCTCTCTCTCCCCCTCTCCCATTTCCTCTCCCTCTCCCTCTCTCTCTCTTTCTCTCTCCCTCGCTCTCCCTCGCTCTCCCTCTCCCTCGCTCTCCCTCGCTCTCCCTCTCCCTCTCTTTCTCTCTCATTTCCTCTCCCTCTCTCAATACACACGTATTATACAAAAAACAAGTAAAAGAGAGAGAGAAAACTCCCTCCCCCTCTCTCATTTTCTTTCCCTCCCCCTCTCCCTCTCTTTCTCTCTCCCTCCCTCTCCCATTTCCTCCCTCTCCCTCTCCCTCTCCCTCTCCCTCTCCCTCTCTTTCTCTCTCATTTCCTCTCCCTCTCTCAATATACAAGAATTATACAAAAAACAAGTAAAAGAGAGAGAGAAAACACAAAAGCAAAGCAAGAATGGACAATGCACTCACTGTAAAGACTCGAAGAAGGGTTTGGCGGCTCCTCTTCGCGACAACAACTTCTCTTTGCCCTCCGTACACCTCCTCTTCTTCTTCGCGAACGGTGGGGGCGGCGGCAGCGGCGACGGTGAGAATCCTTCTTTCTGTCTTTCTCTCCCTCTCAGCAAGATGGTCGCTCTCCCTCTTTTTCTCTCTTTCATGAATGCGTGAAAAACAATGCGCTCGGGTTTCGGCCCGCGTTTTTTTGCTCTGGGTACTATCGCTATTTGCGTCACTATTAGTGTCGCATTTGCGACGCTAATAGCAATGCAAATAGCGATGTCGCTATTTGTCATCACTAATGCCCATCGCTATAGCCTCATATCCTTGTAGTGTTGTATATATGAGGCTCACTTGCCCTACCTTACCACCTTCTCATACTCCTATTTGGCATTAGAGTCTCATGAGGAATGAACCATCACTAGCAAAGGGAGGGGCAACTAGCCTCTTCACATTCTTTGAAGAAGATGCCCCCTTTTATGCCTTGGCCCTCACCTTGGCCAAAGGATCTGAATCAAAGTCAAAGGAGGATGAGCATGACTTATCAGAAGATTCTATTCTTGGTTCTTCATTATCTCCATCTTCTTCATGAAGCCATGAGCTCCTTGTAGTTGTTGTATAGATGTCCCTTCTTTTCATAATGATAGCACTAGGCCTTTGTCTTCTTCTTCTTGTCATCCCTCTTTGAAGTTGCATATTCCTCATCATGGCCACCACGTGGAGATGGAAGCCTTCTCTATAACCTTATACATGCCTCATGCTCAAGCAACCTCAAGGACATATTTTTCTTGTTGGTTGCAAATATATCTAGGCTGGTAAAGCATTGGATAATCCATCAAACTCTGAAGGGAGTTTATGCAATACAATCCTAACTAGATGCACCTTGAGAAGAGTGGACTACACATGCTAAAGTTGATCATATATGTATGTCACATGGAGCAAGAATGATTCGAGAAGAGTATCTTGAGGCTCAAACTTCATCTATTGGAGTTGACCATAGAGAGTCACAACTTGCATGATGGATGGAGCCTCATACAACATCTACAACTTGTCCCACACCTTTGAAGCTATTATGTAGGAGGTAACCACTAGAAGGACTTATTTAGAAATGCACTGAATGAGTCGAGAATAGGAACTAGTATCATTTGAATCCTATGTAAGCACACTTTCTCTCATAGTCTTCATAGTCCCAATCAATTGGAATAAGATCTAAAATACTAGGATAGACAATACCTCTGAACACCACATATCATAAATGCTTTTGCATAAACCATGCTTTCATAATAAAACTCCATGCTAGGTAGTCAAGTCCATGAAGTTTATCTATGGAGCAACAACATAGGGAGGTGCCATTTAGAGAGGATGTGATAATAATATAAAGAAAAAAAGAGAATAAGAGAGAGAGAGAGTACAACCAAACACAATACAGTTTGCACTTGGCATGGGTTCACATGTATTGTGAAGACCGCTAATCACAAAGTGATGGTTTACAATAGGGAAATCCTAACAAAAGATAGCCACAACAAAGCCTAAAAAAGTAGTCATCCAACCTACAAGTAACAAAAATAGTGAAAATTCAAAATGCAATCAATAATAACATGAAATATATGCCATACAATAATTTAAAAACATAAAAACAAAGATACGAATAATGGAGGTGAAAAACACAAATTGCAACGATTGAAAACTAGACGATCACTAGTATAGCAGACAAGTATCACCTAGGTAACAATAGTCGTGAGAAGGCAGATCACCATTGTAGTATTGTGAGGATAGACTTACAAGAGCAAAAATTAGCACCTAGATCTTGAACATAGACAATAATACCATGTCAGAAGTGCATGTAGTAATGGAAACATAGAAGAGTGCTATTATAGACCGCATAACATAGGAGAGAAGAAAGAGAAACCATGATAAGATAAAAATGGAAGATCACAATAAAGGGAGAGCTTAGAGTTATACTCGAAAAATGGAATCCATATACCAAGACACGAGACAATCATGTGCAACATTGAATCATTGATGACTGTGTGAGCACTAGCCCTAATTCCCAATCTCTAACAAGACTTGCTTTGGAAGTTTGCAAATAAGAAGTAATAATAGATTGAGGAGGAAAGAGTATAGGCCATAAATAAGCCACAAAATAGGAAAAGTCTGCCAGCAAATAAAATTGCAAAAAAGAACTCCAATGTCTAGCCCAGTAAACCACACCCTTAGTCACTCATGAACTAACTAATATGTTAATAGCTTTGTGTAGATTTGGGATATACCACTACTACAAATGTTTCAAAGACAATAGAGATTTGATTTGCCTTGAGGTGATCAGACTTCATAAAAATAGAGGTTTAGAGCAAGTGATTAGGAGTTGAGAGATGGTGTAAACATACTTACAATGGTGTAAACACACTTACAACTACTGTAACACGTAGAATCTATTTGATATGAAAGTTTGAAGTAGCAAAATAGGGCACTAATTTTTGGAGATATTAGGGAAGATTACATCTGGGACATAACACCTCGTAAGGAGAATGGATTACACAATTAGAATCCTTTCGTTCTCTAAATCACACACCTCCCTCGATTTTTTCTCTCTCATGAATTTGAAAGTTTAGAGTTTCTTGCCAAAAGGAAAAGGTTTATATAGATGTTTGGGAGAGAAAGGGGAAGAGATAGCCCAACATGCTTTTCCTCTTTTTTAATCATTCTATTTGAATTATTGAGTATGCCTTCTTCCAAAAAGCCAATTTATTTTTAGCTTATCTATTTCTATCCAAGAGCTTAATTCAATTTTATTTTTCTACTCTATTTTTTCTTTATCCTATTATCTTATTACTCCAAAATTGCTTTTTCTCTCTATATCTTGGGGCAAGGCCTAGTGCGCTCACAATGTTAGATTAATATGTCGTAAAATTGTAGAGTGATTAATTTTTTGAGATGAATGCATCTAATTAATTTGAAATTTTAAAAGTTTAATATTAATTTTTTCATGTTAAAATGTGTGGCATTTTTTGTTTTTAAATCATATGGGTTAAATCATAACTAGTTGCTTATCATCAAGTATATGTTTGGGATTACGGATTTGGGTAGGCTTATATAAAATATATTTTGCACAAGATGGAGTTGCAATTTAAGCTTGTAAGATTGCTTTCCCATCACTTTGATTGACTTTGTAAGATCCTTAATACCTCAAACTAAGCTTCTTGTATTACCCCAAGGTTAATAAGCCCTTTTCATATCACACCCTTAGGAGAGCCATGTCACCTTCCCTAAAGTTTTGAATCGTCCTTTTGAGGATTGCATAGGATTTTTGCCGATCTTGGGTAGCTTTAATATCGTGTCAGGTAGCTATAATTTGTTGGTCTATGTCTTCAAGCATAACGTTGGCTCCTTCCACCATCAGAGTGGGGTCTGAAAAGTTATAAGGTGTACACATTCTTGCCCATAGAAAGCTTGAAATGGAGACATGTTGATTGTTTTTTGCAGTCAACAATGTAGGCAAATTTCACAAGATGTAAATGTTTGATCCACTATCTCGGTTCTCTAATATAGTAAGATCTTACGATGTCTTCGATGATTTGTATCACCCTCTCAATTGGGCTACTATCCAATTGTGGATGAGAATCAGTACTAAAGTAGAGTTGTCTTTCAATGGCTTGAAATAAATAAGTCCAAAAATTTGAGGTGAATTTTGAGTCTCTATCATGCTAATTGTACTCCTTGGAAGACCATGAACTCTAAATATCTCATTGAAAAGGTATCAAGAAATATCAAATTATTTGTAAGTGGTCTTGATTGGAATTAGTTGGGAACCAATCAAGTGACTTTGGCTATATTGTTTACCAGTCTCATGATAGAATCATATCCATTAACAAAAGTAGGTAATTCAACTATAAAGTCCATGCTTATCGATCCCTACTTTATCTTTGGAATGTCCAATGATTGTAGTTCTCTAGGCATCTTGATTCTTTCGACCTTGGCCCATTGGCAAGTTAGACAATAGATTGCATATTGCACTATATCTCTTTTCAGCCCTTGGCCAATGATAGCTTCTATGAACTACATTAAGAGTCTTAGTCTATCTTAGATATCCACAATTGGGCTATCATGTGCCTCTAATGGCTTGGTATACAAGATCAAGGGACATGTTTACCAAGTATTGACACATAATTTGAAAATCAAACCCGTGTAGAATTTCTATCCACCTTCTTATGCCTCATGTTTAGGTTAGCTTAGGTGAAAATCGGGGAAAATCCATTTAAGACTCATAGGGTCCACACTAGAGTGAACCATTTTCTCAATAGATAATGTCTCCATAATTTCAAGCATGACTTAATGCACGTTCCTCAAGATCATGTCTAGCATAATTGGAGTCATAGGGGTTCTACTTTCATGAGGTGTAAGCCCTAGGTCATACTTCTTTTGTTGATACTCCTTTGATTAGAAGTCCACCTGCATCAATGATCACTTGAAATGGTCGGGTGAAGTCAGGGAGTTTCAATATTGTGGTAGTAGTTATGGCTTTCTTAAGTTTATCAAATCTCTCTTGGTGTTTGACTACCCATATGAAAATGGTGTTCTTCTTTAAGAGATTGGTCAAAGGTGTTGCTACTATGAGGGAAATAATCCTTGAAAAAGATTTGATATTATCCTATCAGTTCCAAAAATCATCAAATTTCCTTCACTGTCTTAAGTATTGACCAAATCAAGTTGTCCTTTACTTTTGTGGGGTCTATTGAGATTCCATCAACATAGATTATATATCCTACATATTCAAGTTTGTCCAAGAAGAATATGCACATGCATTAGTCAGCGAAAATGGCATTACAAAGATTTCATAGCATCCATATCTAATATTGAAGGTGGACTTTGGGATATCCTATTCTCCTTGATTTGCATTTGATATCTAGATCTCAAGTCTATGTCCAAAAAGTCATTGGCTATGTGTAGTGAGTCTAGGAGAACATTAATTCTAAATATGGATACTTGTTCTTGACCATCACTTGATTTAGCCCTCTAGAGTCAATATAGAGCCTGAAGGATCCATCTTTTTTCTTTTGGAAAAGAATAAACACACCACAAGTTGAATTTCTTGGGGATGGATGAACCCTTAATCAATTTACTTTGTTGTTCCTTAAGTTTTATGGCTTTGGCTACAAGTATCTTACATAGTCCTTTGGATATCAGTTTGATACCCGAAGTTAGTTCTATTTTACAATCACTTCTTGGTTGGGGCAATTGAGTCAACTTTTTTGGGATGACATCTTTGAAAACATTGATCTAGTAGGTAATGTGCCTTCTTTGGTCTTCTCAACCTTGTTTTTCCAGACCCTATAAATTGGTTGTCCATTCCTCAACACTTTTGGAGTCAACTTTCCTTGGTTAGTTGGTTCTCCTAGCTTTTCCATGTGTCTTTATGGTGTTCCCTTCAAAGTCTTGGAATATGGCTTTCTCTTTCTCATAAAGAATCTAGGCTTTATCTTTCTTGAGACAATCCATGCCCAAGCTATAGTTATAGTCATTAGTATCATAATGATAGAATTTGAAATACAATTTTAGTTTTCCGGATGTCTAGTTGGAATTGAACTTTCCTCTAGTTTCAATAGAAGTAATTCTCTTCCCACTATCCAATTCTACTACCATTTTCTTTGCTTTCCTAGATTCTAGATGTATTGTCTTTTGTGCAACAAAAGAATAAGTACTTCTTGTCAAGATTGTGGGAGAGAAGGAAGGAGTCTCGCTTGAAGCTTTCTTGCTTGCACAATGGGGGAAGACACACAAGGGTGGAGGCTGAAAACAGTTTTCCTCTTCTTAGTTGTGTAAGCCAAAAGAACTCAAAGTACAAAGAAATAGAAGAACCCTCTATATGGGTCTCAAACCAAACTCAACTAACTAAGGTGGCATACTAACTGAGCCACGAACTAGAGTAGATAAGGATAGCTATCATGTAGCTATTATTCATGGGCGGTGTACCAACCGCATCTGCAACTGACAAGTCGGTGACATAAATATACAACGGTCACCCTGGGGTATCACGAGTGGAGCTCGATATCTCAACACTCCCCCTCGAGCTCAATCCCAATTCCTGCACACCAAGCAGGTCTCTGAACTTGCGCAGCTTCTCTGCGCCCAATGCCTTCGTGAATATGTCAGCTACCTGATCCTCTGTGCTGACATAAACTAGATCAATAAGACCTAGTAAAACCCTCTCTCGCACATAGTGATAATGCACCTCAATGTGCTTTGTTCTAGCATGATAGACTGGGTTATTTGCCAAGTGTATACTACTCATGTTGTCACAATAAATGACAACTGGCCCATCTGTAGATTGATGCATATCATAAAGTAGCTTATGCAACCAAGCTACCTCACATGCAGCCATTGCTGCACCCCTGTACTCAGCCTCTGTGCTCGACAAGGCAACTGTAGGCTGTTTCTTGCTGCTCCAAGTGACTGCAGCACTCCCAAAAGAGAACACATATCCACTGGTAGATCGTCTATCAGAAATACTACCAGCCCAATCAGCATCAGTGTATCCATGCAACTGTATCTGAACCCCAGTCTCATAAAATAGTCCATACTGCAATGTGGACTTCACATACCTGAGTATGCGTCTAGCTGCATCCAAATGTGGTTTCCTTGGAGCCTGCATAAACTGACTTACCAATCCAACAGCATAGCTCAAATCTGGCCTGGTAATAGTCATATAAATCAAACTTCCTACTATGCGTCTGTACATAGTAGGGTCTTCCAGAAGCTCACCTGCATCTGTGCTCAGCTTCACATTCTGCTCCAAAGGAACTGAAATAGGCTTACAGCCTGTCATCCCATATTTGGACAGCATGTCCAATCCATACTGCCTCTGCAAGAGCTGTATCCCACTTGGTGATCTAATCACCTCAATGCCCAAGAAATAACGCAGCTCTCCCAAATCCTTCATCTCAAACTTCTGCTTCAATAGCATTTTCACATGAAGGATATCTTCATCACTGTCACCTGTCATAATCAAATCATCAACATAAATGACAAGCAGCATAATACCTTTCTCTGTTTTTCTCACATAAAGTGAGAAATCTGCCTTGGAAATCTGAAAGCCAATAGTGACAAGATACTGTCCTATCTTGTCAGACCATGCTCTAGGTGCTTGCTTCAAGCCATACAAGGCTTTCTTCAACCTGCAAACAAACTCAGGATGAACAGCATGCACATAACCTGGTGGCTGCTCCATATAGACCTCTTCTTGCAAATCACCATGCAAGAAGGCATTCTTTACATCCATCTGATGTAAAGACCATCCCTTTGATGCAGCCATAGCAATGACCGCTCTTACGGTTGCCATCCTTACAACCGGACTGAATGTTTCTTCATAGTCAATGCCATATGTTTGTGCATACCCCTTGACTACTAATCTTGCCTTGTATCTGTTCACAGAACCATCTGCATTGTGCTTCACCTTATAAACCCACTTACAGCCAATTGCATTCTTACCTTTAGGCAAAGGTACTAACTCCCATGTAGCATTTGCTTCCAAGGCATCCATTTCTTCATCCATGGCTTTCTCCCATTTTTCTTTTCCCATGGCTTCCTCAAAAGAAGTGGGTTCTGGTTCCTGTATCACTTTGACCATATATGCATAGTGAATGGCTGTAAATCCATCATATTTCAGCCTATCCACAGGATATCTAGCTCTCGTAGACCTGCGCAAAGTAGGTTCACTCCCAGGTGCTCTCAAAACATCCCTGGTCTTCCTTACTCCAGGTGTAACAATAGAAGGAATACCCAACTCATCATCAATGCTCTGTTCTGAGCCACTGGATTCACCATCCACATAAGAGTGACCTGCATTCACATCAAACATGGGCTGATCAACCTTCTCTTTTCCTTTTCGTGATACCTGCATACCACTATCTGCATTACTTTGAGAAGATTCTCCTGATCTCAATCTGCCTGTCCATGGCGAAGAATGTGAACCACTGCTAGAGGACGCTCCAGGTCCACTAATATTTTGTGACTGCTGCTGTGAATTCTGTGTAGCATTACCATTTTGTGCATCTTCATCATCAATCACATTTACTGGTTTATACCAGCTACTCATCTCATCAAAAACAACATCTCTGCTCACTGTAAACTTACGAGTAGAAGGGTTATAGCATCTATACCCTTTTTGCTGCAGAGAGTAACCAATAAAGATGCACTTCTCAGCTTTTGGATCCAACTTGGATCTCAGCTCATCTGGCACATGTACATAGGCAATGCAACCAAAAATTTTCAAATGAGAAATATCTGGTTTCCTACCAGTATACCTCTCCTCTGGAGTCATTCCATGTATTGCTGCAGTGGGAGTCCTGTTCATTATGTAGACTGCTGTAGCAACTGCTTCAGCCCAATAAAAAATGGCAAGTCTTTTTCATTGAGCATGGCACGAGATACCTCTCCAATATGCCTGTTTTTCCTTTCTGCAATTCCATTTTGTTGTGGGGTATAACTGCATGAATATTGCTGCTTTATGCCATGCTCCTGCAAGAACTTTGCAAACTCATTTGAGAGGTACTCTCCCCCTCCATCTGACCTTAGGCATTTTATCTGCAAGCCTGTTTCTTTTTCAACCATAGCTTTAAGAGTTTTGAAATGCCCAAAAACTTCACTCTTCTTTTTCATAAAATACACCCAAACTTTTCTGCTATAGTCATCAATAAAACTGACAAAATAATGACAGCCTCCAAGAGATGCAGCTTTAGTTGTCCACACATCAGAGTGAATTAATTCCAATGGCTTCTCACTCTCTTGAACATGTCTAGTAAATGGTTTCCTTGCCTGTTTTCCAAACTGACAGGCTTCACATACCTTATGGATTTCTGCAACCTTGAATTTGGGCAATCCTGCAACAATATTTTGGGCCTGCGTTGATTTAAGTCGCTGTACATTAACATGACCAATGCGTTTATGCCAGATATCAATATCTGCAACTACACCGGTCCCATGTGCAAACATTGCTGCACTCAATTCAGACATGTCTGCATCCAACGTAAACATTCTGCCCTTCTTCTTTCCTTTTGCTATCAAGCGACCTTTATTTTTCATATCCTCAACAAAGCATCCATGAGGATTAAATCTGACCTGCAAGCCCTGTTCAACCATTTGACCAACTGAAACCAGATTCTTGGTAATATTTGGGACATGAAATACATCGGACAGGTATTTCTTTTTCCCACCCTGCATAGACAAGGGAATTTTTCCAATCTGCACAATAGGATGTGCAGTATCATCACCAGTCTCCACAAATCCTGGTTTTTCCATTTTCCTTGCATCCTCCATCCATTCTGCATGACCTGTCATGTGGTTTGATGCACCTGAGTCAACATACCATACATCATTGCTTTCTTCTGCACTTGTCATAGAATTGTTCATGTGCTGCACCATGAACAAATGCTCATTTCTGTCATCACCCTGTCTACTAGAAGATGCATAATTCCCTTGTTGCAGTTTTCCATTCATGATGTCATTCTGCTTTTTATAGCAGTCTTTAGCCATATGACCCATTTTACCACAATATTAGCATTCAACATTACTGTTTGCATTTTGGCCTCTTTGCCATCCACCACGACCTCTTTGGCTCCCCCTGCCTCTAGAGTTACCACGTCCTCCTCCATAGGACTGGTTTTCTTGAGTTTGCTGCATATTCTGATTTCTGCCACGGCCTCCAAATCGGCCTCCTCTACCTCTGCCTCTACCTCTTCCAGCATTTGAGTAGAAGACAGCTTCTTTTGAAGTTCCTCCTGAAGAAGATGCACCACCATTTCTCTGTTCCTCAGAAATTAGAAGAGCAATCAACTCCTCAAAATCAGGAAATCTTTCACGAACTGAAATGGATGTCCGAAACTGTGCATAATCCTTTCCTAGACCATTCAAGGTCACGGAAACTAAATCATCATCTTCCACTGGCGACCCAATGGAAGCAAGTGCATCTGCAATCTTCTTCACCTTCATGTGGTAGTCGTTGATGCTCATACTTTCTCTTTGCACATTATGCAACTCTTGCTTGAGCTGCATTTTTCTGGCTTGCGTATTTGTGCTATACATCTTTGACAGAGTATCCCATGCCTCCTTTGGCGTACTTGCATCCTGAATATGCACAATCATAGAGTCTGAAATGCTGATAGACAGCCAATACATAACTTTCCTGGCTCTCTCATGCCATGCTTTAAATGCCTGCATTTGCTGTTGATTGGGAACATCAGGAAGAACTGGTTCTTCTTCATTTCCTGCAACAAATTCCCAATATCCTTTTCCCATAAGGAAATTCGTCATTCTAAACTTCCATGCTTGGAAGTTGTTCTTGTCAAGCTTTTCAGTGACAATCTGTGAAAGAGAATCAGATGCCATTACAGAAGACTGCAAAAAATTCTGTCACTGCAAAAACCACAACTTCACCCTCACAAGGGAAAATCTGCAAAACTGGCGAAAGTGGTATTTAACCACACAGTCACTTCCTAGTGACGATTTTGCATCAACAGGCAACAGGGATGATTCTGTAACTCCCAATGTCTCTGCGCACAAGCATACGATGCAATTTCTACAGAACCTTTTCACCGACCTGTAGAACAGTGGCTGCACAGCATAAAACTGGGCCTTTTCCTGAGTGCGTGCAGAAAACTTCCGCCTCCAAAACAGGCCCCGAAATGGCCTCAAATAAAAAAAACAGGGTCGCCGAGAGCTAAAGATCTCTCCCGCAGCATATACTGCCCTCTTGCTTCACCGCGAAGGGCGTCTCAACCTGAGACAATGCACTCCTGCACTTTCCGGCTGTGCTACCTGCAGAGATCTGCTCCCAAAACAGGAAATGAAAGCAACACTGCTCCTCTTACCAGACCACCGCGAGCTTGGCTTGCTTTCTTGAGCTCCTTACCACGAACAAGGCTCTGATACCATGTCAAGATTGTGGGAGAGAAGGAAGGAGTCTCGCTTGAAGCTTTCTTGCTTGCACAATGGGGGAAGACACACAAGGGTGGAGGCTGAAAACAGTTTTCCTCTTCTTAGTTGTGTAAGCCAAAAGAACTCAAAGTACAAAGAAATAGAAGAACCCTCTATATGGGTCTCAAACCAAACTCAACTAACTAAGGTGGCATACTAACTGAGCCACGAACTAGAGTAGATAAGGATAGCTATCATGTAGCTATTATTCATGGGCGGTGTACCAACCGCATCTGCAACTGACAAGTCGGTGACATAAATATACAACGGTCACCCTGGCGTATCACGAGTGGAGCTCGATATCTCAACACTTCTATAATGATGAATCAAAATTTTGAATGACCTACCCAAATAAGTCATTGGATGAATAATAGAGCATTGGTGGTTCACTTTTTTGTTCTCAGTAGTTGCATATATGGATCCTCATTCAATTTACTCACCAAGATGCCCTTCAAGTTGGCCTATCATAGTGTCTATTTGATACGGAAGTGCTCTTCCACATCCTAAGTTATTATAATTATTTCCTTAGCCTCTTCTAGTTGGTTTATTTGGATTAGGATTTTGAGGATGGCTTAGGCAATCAACTCTAATGTGTCCATTCCTTTTGCATTGGCAAAATTGACTATTGGTCAACTTGTTTTGTCCTTGAATAATGGTATTAGCTTGTCCATTTCATTTGGCATTTCCATATGTGGTTTAGATAGTTTCTTCCATAGTTATTATTTATAGAGTGGTTCCTTTTGGCCATTTGAGCAATCTGCTTGGCCATAGAATTTGCTCACATGAGGGCAGTTTTCAAGGCTATTGATTTCATTGCTTTAAGATGAGTATCCAAGGGTGGATTCAACCCTTAGCAAAACCTCATAATCTATTGAGTTGCCATTATTACTTGAGAAGGCTCAAAATTTGAGTAATACCCTTCCAAGGTCAAGTTCAATTGATGAAGGCTACAGAACTTATTCATCTTGATGAATTCAAAGAATGGGAGTTAGATATCATCCTCTCATCACTTCCTCAGTTTGTTTCCAAGTCTTTAAAGCTTCAATTACTCCCTTATCACAACTTGTTTTTTGCACTAGAGCTTGGCTTTGGATAGAGGTGAGCTCACGCTCAACCGCCAAGACCCATGGACTGCTTATTGTTCAAGCGTTTCAAGCGAACACCTATGGCTATCTCTCACCTAGCCGATGCACCTTCAATCCTATCGAGGTGTAGTGAGCTTACCTTGATGCCCAAACAAGTTGCCTCCTCCCTCAAGCACACCGGTAGCTCCACAATTCATAATGCGAGCTCAAGCAACCTCAAGCCTCCACCTTCAAGCTCCATCCTCCATAGCTGTGTGCGAGACAAGAGAAGAGAAGAGAAGAGAAGAAGAGAGGAGATGATGGAGAGCTTCTTCTCCTTGATTCCTCATCCTCACACTCTCACTCCCTCACACTCTCACACTCCCTCTCTCAAGCATACGCAAGGAAGTAAGAAAGAGAGAAGAATATGAGCCCACTTTGCCACACACCAAAGAATGAGCTCCTCATTCACTTTTCAACTAAGCACAAAAGAAGACATGTAGATAATCTAATTTTTACAAGTACAATGGATTCTCAACCATGGACTTCATGCAATGGCACAATTATAAAAGTAAGGGGTTTCTTAGTTATTTCTAAGACTCTATAGCTTGTAGGAAAAGGTCGATATGCTCTAATAGCATTCCATTTTGGGCATGTTTCTCATGTACCATAATATGGATAGGAGGTATAACTCTAGTAACTTGATCATACACCCGATGATGCAAGGCCATTGTCTCTTCATAAATGGTTATAGTGTCATTGCTTGTTTGTACTTGGAATGGGAAGCAATGAACTAGCTCAAGTTCCTCCATCCATTAGATTCTCTTGAGATCAACTCATGTTCCAATTTGGTCGAGATTAATTGTGAAGAAGTTACAAGAAATCCTTTGCAGTATTCCTTACATATAAGTAGTTTGATGATTGGCTTGGTCTAGGGGGATGGTTGTGAGGAATCGTAGATGGCATCCATTCCATAAATTGATTATGTGCATGACCAACATCTTGAAAGACCATAGTTCACTCATCAAAAAGTAAAGTTATCCTTATTTTCTTAGGTAAGTACAAGGATCCAATAGTATAATTCATCAAGCTCTCTCATTACAAAGGTATGCAAATTAGCCTTACTTTCTAGAAATTAATAAACAAATTGGAAGATTTGAATATTGGGAAGTTCATAGTTCTTGGACTTTGCTCATTTGATGAGACCAATCCCATCAAGTGGAATAACCTTGGTATAAGAGTTTGGAGTAGAAAGATTAGATGTTAATTTTTGAAATGTTAGGAAAGATTGCATCTAGCATAGAGAGCACATTGTTATGAATGGCTCACATGGTTGGAATCATCTTTTTCTCCAAAGTACACAAGTTCATTGATTCATTCTCTATCAAAAGTTGAGAATCCATGGGTTTTTCCCAAAAGGGAAAGATTTATATAGATGTATGGGGAGAGAGGGAAATAGAGTTTGAGATGCTCTCCCCATTTTCCTCTTTTCTTGTCATTCTATTTTGGGTTTAGCTTTTTTGAGTGTACCTTCCCCCAAAAGAATCAATTTATTTTTTGCTTCTCTGTTCGGCCTAGTACACCCTTGGTGTTTGATTATTATGCTATAAAATTGTAGAGTGATTAATTTTTTGAGATAAATGCGTCTAGACTATTAACTTTTCTTGATTCCAATGTTAAATGGCCTATTTTAGAATGTGTGAGTTTTTTCATTTTTTTGATTGTACATGTCAAATTTACCAATTATGCTTGCATTGAACAATGTGTAAATATATAATTGTATCATGAACTTAACTTCCATTGACAAAATTACTTATTCAACATTTCTCTCACATTAGTTTAATTGTTTTGAAACTCACATGATTTTATGATCTGAGTTGCGTAATGGGGACATTACAAAATGTTGATAATATTGATGCTTAAGTGGCAAGCGTGTCATGTAGGATCCCTATTTGAGATAATTTCTAGTGGAGTTCCAAATCTACAACAAATGAATTCAAAAATAAAAATTGTCACTTCTTTGGCAGTGATTCTACTTGTGGAAATAGCTTCTGCCTATCTAGTCATGTAGCCCACTCCCACTATAATGTATTCATTTATCGAGCATTAGTACATGGAAGAGGGCCAATTGCATCAATATCCCACTTTTTAAACAACCCGTATGATTTAATAGGGGTTTGAGGTTCATGATTGAGCTTTTTTGGCCTTGTTCTTTGGCACACATCACAAGCCTTGCACCAGAATTGTACATTTGAATGTAGACTTGGCCAAACATACCCTGCTTGGAGCATTTTCCTACTAGTGATATCATGGAAAAATGGCCACCACATACTCCATCATTGCAAGCTTCCAAAATGTCACTAATTTTATTACAATATGGGACCTTGCAAAGAACTTGATCTTTTCCTTGACAATAGAGCTCATTGTTGATGAGTCAATATCTAACTATCTTTTGAGTTAGCCATCTTTGTTGCTCTTTAGTTTAGTGATCCGGATGCTCTCCTGTCTCTAAAAAGCAAATAATATCATGTAAATGTTCACTACCTTGAAATTTAGGATCTTGTAGCTCTGCAACTCCCACCATCTGATCTTCCATTTTTTCACTAGCTGAGGTATATGCAATTCGATTCTTATCTCTTGCAACAAAGTGTACATGTATATCTTTAAATTTCTTCATAATACTTATTACCTCTCTTAATCTAGTGGCCAAATTTCCACTCTTACAAGTCAAAGTTCCTTGAATTTGTTTGATCAATAGCATGGAATCACCAAAAACATTCAATCTATGAATCCCATTATCTAGACATCATTCTAGTCCCTTAGAAAGAGCTGCATACTCTACCTCATTGTTTGATCTCACACCTTGGAGGAAAACTCCTCTTTCCATTACCTTCTCTCCCATAGGGTTAAAAACCACTATACCTACTACTGCTTTTATTTTCTTCCTCTTACATGCTCCATCAAACTAGAGTGCAAAGGGTTCATCTCATACCTTGGGCAACTCCATTTGTGGTTGTAGCATGAGCTTGTTGTTGGTTTTTGCCTTTTTCTCATGGTATCTTTGAGGTAGCACATTGGCAAGGCACACTCGGGTTGAATCTTCCACCATTACTATAAAGTCAAATTCTTACATAATTGGATCACCCACTTAGAAATCCTTGATGAAATATCCATGTGTTGCAGGACATAGGGAAATATTTCCTCTACAGTGATAACAATGAAGCACCTTGGTAAAAGATGGGAGGGGAAGTTCTTTACACCAAACATAAAGAGCTAAAACCATCTCCTCAGCAGGAGCGTGGTTCTTCTATGTTAGTTTCATCACTCTACTAGCAAAGTAGATAGGCCTCATGAGAGAGGTCCTTGGGTCCTTTTGTAGTAGTACTACTCCTAGAGACTTTGATCATACACTAGGATTCACATAAAAATCTTGGTCCCAACATGATGATAGGATAATGGGACGAGATGCTAGGATCTCTTTTATTTTTTGAAACTAATGTTCACTCTCTTCATTCTAAGCAAGTATTTCTGCATTAGCAAGTTGCTGTGTAAGAGCAAGACCAATTGTGCTAATAGATGAATAAATTGACCTAGGTACTTGACCTTCTAGATGAAAGAAGTTAGCTCCTTAATTGAGGTAGGAGCCTGTAGTATCAAGAGAGCACAAACCTTCTTTGCATCAACTTCAATTCGATTTTCTGATACCACATGGCCTAGTAAGACCACCCTTCTTTCCCCAACGATATTTATCTATGTTCAGTTGCCTATCCATTTGTGCTAGTCTACTTAGTCCTTCATCCACTCTAGCCAAGTGGAGATCATGAGAACGGTATATAAAAAAGTCATTAAATAATATCCCAATTGACTTACTAAAGAAAGACTGAAAGACAAAGTTCATGAAATGCTGAAAGGTGGCAGGAGCATTGGTTAGGCCAAAGAGCATGATCCTATATACAAAACATCTCCAAGGAGTAATAAATTTTGTCTTTCTTTGTTCTTCTTTAGCAATTTGAATTTGAAAATATCTTGAGTATCCATCACAAATGATGTATCTTTCTTGACCAGCTACCTTGTTGAGAATCTTATCTTGAAATGGAAGAGGAAAATGATCCCTCTTCATTGCTACATTGAGTGGTTTGTGGACCACACAAACCCTCCATTTTCCATTTTTCTTAGGTGTTACAATAACTAGTGAAAC
Source organism: Lygodium microphyllum (assembly GCF_053477565.2). Classification (NCBI taxonomy): domain Eukaryota; kingdom Viridiplantae; phylum Streptophyta; class Polypodiopsida; order Schizaeales; family Lygodiaceae; genus Lygodium; species Lygodium microphyllum. The sequence continues at coordinate 62,373,057 of NC_141135.1, forward strand.
CCATTCAGAATCCTCCACAAGATAGATAAAACCTACCTTTAAAAGCCTTTTTACTTTCACTAGGAGAGCATTTTTTTGTATGACTCCTAAACACCACAACTTTTGTATTACTGTCCTACTATTTGGCTTCAAGTTTGTGTGGTCCTCCACAATGGTCACTCCTATAATGTGATCATAATTAGAGATAAACAAACTAGTATGCTTTCTCAACATTACCATGTAATCCTCCTTCTCCTTTGTACTAAGATCCTTGACCAACATCTTTTCTAGCTCCTCTTCACTTAATCCCACCTAGGTGCTTGACTTACCCCCATCAGTTGGTTCCTTTAGGACAACTCCCATAACTTTTAATAAACTACTATCTTCTTCTTCTTCAGATGTGCCTTGATTGGATGAGGAGCATTCCTATGAGCTCCACTCATCTTCTAAAGTCTCCAATTCTATACTCTCTTGTCTCCCTTCCTTAAGATTGTACACAATGGCTTGTCCTTGTCTTCTATCCCTTCCTTGGGGTTGCAACACAAGTGTACCAGCCTCCTAATCTTGCCTTGCTTTCATAGCAATGAGCTAAGGTCTTTCTAGTATAATTGGATAGCCCTCCCCTTTGGATGGCAACACATACATGTCTAGTTCCACTTGCATACCACATATTGTAATCTTAATACATTTTATAACACCAACATAGTTAACTGAAACATTATTTGTAATTTTTTCTTTAAAAGTAGAGTGTCCACTTACCTCTAGATCCAAATGATACATTAGCTTATCACTCATTACACACATTTGTGCACCTCCATCAACATAAACCTTGGATACTCTTTGTCCTTTGATATAAGCCTCTACTATTGGTAGCATATTCTCAATTCCTTGGAATTTACTTAAGCCCACCTTCTTCACTTCTCTTCTTGTACTTACCATATTGGCCCATTGCCGTTGCACTTGTGGTGATAGATGCAATACTTGTGGCCATGTGAATCTTGGTCCTTGTGAACTTATATCCTTGATTTGACTATAGGGCTTAGCTTCCTCTCCCAATGGGCGATCTTTGATCCCTATCTTGTGTGGAGGGTGATATGACCTCTTCTTTCTCTCTTTTAAAGTGTCATTCCCATCTCTAGCCCCGTGATCTTGCCATGATGCAGATTCTGAGATTCATCAACTCAAGCTTTTTTTATTGGCATGGTATCCACCTCTACCATTTTCCCTCTCCCTTATTTTATTTTCTCCAAACCAATCATGTTAGAGTACCATCTTTTGGCAAGGGGGGAATTATAGCTAGTGGGGTGTTGCTGGAGGTCTTAGAATTTGTGCTCGTATTGGGGTTTGTAAAAGGGGTGGAGCAAGAGCGTAAGACCTTTCTCTAGGAGGTGTAACTTGTTTTTAGTGTGGTCTAGGTTAGGCATCTCCTATGGTTCTTCTTGGATAAGGGTAAAAATACATACCATGCTCATCTTTACCACAATTGTAGCAAATAAATTCCCTTGCTGGTCAGTCATTTTCACCACCAGTTATTGCTAGAGGCTATTGTTGTGGAACCCTAACCCCTTGCACCAAATTGATTGAAAGATTATCTAGTTAACTGGTTATCCTTTCCAATAGCTTTTAATTATGATCCCCCATATGCGAGAATTTGTGGGAATAGTAGGTGGTTGTGATGGTTGAACAACCATGAGTTGGGAAGGCATGTGTTGTGATTTTGCAAGTACTCCACCTTTGACACTTGAGCTTGGAATCTCAATTTTTGATCCTTAGCCTCTTGCTAATTCCATTGCCTCTTCAAATGTACTATGAAATTTTCTTTTGATATTTTCTTGAAGAAGAGGAAAAAGACCTACCACACTAATCTTTCTTTCTTAAGAAAATTAGGATCTCTCTCTCCATTGGGTAGGATAGCATACCATCTTGCCTAGATGCTCATAAACTTAGATTCATAATTAGC